>NC_135493.1:80082018-80759906 GCF_052094955.1 Ictidomys tridecemlineatus
CTGTGATAGCACATTGTAGCTCCCAGGCAGTCATGCAGTTATGAGGGGAAACAACCAATACTCTGTGGCATACTGTGCTGTTAAGTTAGGTTATTTGGTAGGTTAACGTATTAAATGCATTTTTGCCCTATGACATTTCTAACTTATGATGAGTTTATTGGGATGTAACATTGTAATTTGAGGAGCATCTATCCATCTATCTATCTATCTATCTGCATTTATGTGATATTGGTTCTTCTCTGGAGAACTCTGACTAATATAAAGTAGAAGCGAGCTGGAATGAGAAGATGTGGTGGTCAGTGAGTGAAACCTTGAATTTGAGATTATGGAGAGACTTCAGATATTGTTTACCACTAGACCTCAGGCACAACAGTGGGGAGTGGGGTGGCTGAAGTAGAGTGGGTACCATATCAGTGCAGAACAGCTCATAGAACAAGGAAGGCAGAGGGTTGGAATATAGTTTATATATATATATATATATATATATATATATATATATATATATATATATATATATACACATACACCAGGGATTGAACCCAAAGGTGCTTAACCACTGAGCCACATCCCCAGCCCTTTTTATTTTTTATTTGGAGACGGGATCTCACTAAGTTGTTGAGGCTGGCCTCAAAATTGTGATCCTTCTGCCTCAGCCTCCCAAGATGTTGGGATTACAGGCATGTGCCACCACATATGGTTTGGAATATGGATTTTGAATCTGTCATCAATGTGGATTTTGAAATCACCAAAAATTCTGGGTAAGAGAGGTATTGTAGAGAGTGACAGTGAGCTATAATAAAATCCTAAAAAAAGTTTTGAGGAGTCATGAGGGGCTTGGTAGATGGCTGAGACAGAGATGAATAGAAGGCTGTAGAGTCTCATGCTTCTGCCCCCAAGGAGTTGGAGAAAGTCCTGAGGAGGGAGATAGCATGGTTGGAGGACATGCATGAAACACAAAGAGGATACCTATGCCTTTGGAATCATTGGTGTTGAGGTGTGGGAGAGAAAAAATGGCCATGGTTTGAGAGATCTGCAACATTGTTATATAAAATCCATTTATGTTCCCATTGGAACAAGAAGGCGAGCTTGTCCTTCAGAGAAAAGATTGAGGATGTAGAGATTTTGCTGATAACTTGAGTATGAGTTCCAGAAGGCAAAGTCTGAGACTATGGATCAAAAAAAGAAAATTCTCTTACCAGCCATGATGGAGTAATAGCAACTAGATTTACTCTTCTGCCTTAAACAACTAAGCAACCAGATAATATTTGAAACAATGGTTTCTAGACATTAGACAACAGAAAACATGGCACCATGATCCCTGAGAGAAAGGAAACAAATGAGTAAAACATATGATTGTATAGAGAGTATTTCTAGGTGCATTGTTGGGGTGGTGTGATGGTTAATCTTGGTTATCAATTTGACTGGATTGACAGATCCCTACAAAATGGATTTAGCACAGTTCTGGATGTCTTCGAGGTATTTCCAGAAACAACTGGCATGTGGGTCAGTGAACTGAGTGGGGAAGACCCACCCTGAATCTGGACAGCACCATCCGGGAGGCTGGGGGCCCAGATGGAACAAAAAGTGGAAGAGTGGAGAAACTTGCACATATGCACACACTAAACACTTCTTGAATGGGTGTGTGTTTTTGTTGCTGCCATTGCCATGGACATCAGACTCAGGATTCTTTAACCATTGAATATAGATTTGCAGCAATGACTCTCCAGGGCTTTAGGTCTTCAGCCTTGGACTGGGGCTGTATCATTGGATTTTTTTGTTCTGAGAAAAGAACTTGAACTGATATGCTCCTGGTTTCTCTGCTTTCCAGTCTGCAGGCCATTGTGGAACTATTCAAGCCTCTGGTCATCTAAGCCAAATCTAATAAAACCCTTCTTTTTTTCTGGGAATTGAACCCAGGAGTGCTCTACCACTGAGCTACATCCACAGCCCTTTTTATTTTTTATTTTGTTTTGGTTTGGTTTGGGTATGAACATTGACCCCAGGGGCAATATCACTGAGCCATATCACAATCCTTTTTATTTGTTATTTGAGATAAGGTCTTGCTAAGTTGCTGAAGCTGGCTTTGAACTTGTGATCTTCCTGCCTCAGCCCCCAAAGCCACTGGAATGACAGGCATATACCACTGTGCCTGCCCCCTTTATTTATTGTCTTGAGGCAGGGTCTTGATAAATTGCTGAGGCTGGCCTCAAACTATCTAAGGCCCATGGGAAGGCCCCTAAACAAGTCTCAAGTTTTTCAGAGCCAGGAATATAGTTCATTTGCATACCAGCCTGAATGAGAAAACCTCCTGACACGTGTGATGTTGAGTGGAAAACTCAGAAGGGTATTGCTTCAGTACCAAATTAGCTCTAGACTATCAAATTAGCCCTAGACTAAAGGTTGATCAAGTCCTACCTGAAAACAACAACAACAAAACATAAAAGTAAGTTTCAAAAGGATCAAATTGATAAACTATGTCTCAGAACAAAAAAAATATTACAAAGTACAAAAAATCTGCACCAAACAAGGAAAAAAATTATAATGCCTGGCATCTAATAAAAATTATCGGGCATGTAAAGAAGTAGGAAAATATAACCCTTAACGAGAAGAAAAATACTCCATAGAAAATGACCCAAAAGTGACCCAGATGATAGAATAAGTAGACAAAGGACATTAAAAGAGCTATTATAAATACATGCCATACATTCAAGAAGGTAGGGCATGAACATAGGTGAAATAGAGCGCTCATGGAAGACCCTTGCCCACAATATTTCTCTCTTGCCTCAATTCAGGGCTGAGATCCAGTTCTTTTTGGAGAAAATATGTCAGTGGCTCATTGAATAGCAGAGCTTGATGAAAATCTGCTCTCTAGAACTTTCCAGAAACCCATCCTTAAAGCTGTTTATGGGGAGGTTTATTAGCCATGTTTTTTGTTACAATAACAAAACACCTAAGGCAGACTAACTTTATAAAGAAAACAGCTTTATTTAGCTCACATTTTGTGGATATAAAAGCCCAAATATCAATGAATTCAATAATTATGTATAATTGTAATGCACTAATAAAAAATCTGCAATATCTACCTCCAAAAAAAAAAAAAAAAAAAAGCCCAAATAGCAGAGTACAGGGTTTGGTGAGGGTCTCCCCTGGCTCTATCGCCACCTAGTGATGGCAGTGCAGGAACACACGGGGGTGCAAATAATCACATTGCCAGATAGGGAACAAGAAACAGACAGTTCCTTCTGAGGGCACCCTCCCATTGACTTTAGGACCTCTCACAGGTCCCACTTCTTAAAGATCCCAACATCTCTCAATACCATCACCTTGTGTGGGGACCAAGACCTCAACACATGAATCTTTGGGCCCTCAACACATGAATCTTTGGGGGACACTCAATATCTAAGCCCTTGCAGGAAGGGTCTAACTAGAGGTACTGTGTCTCAAAACTACATGATGTAGGGTGCTGGAGGAAGTTGCTGGCTACTAGCTGCTACTGGCTGCCATGTACTACAAAAGCTAGAAAATGGGGAACCCGTTGATGCTTCAGAAGCTAGAAGCAAACTGCTACTAACCCATCTAATGGGGAATTCCAGGTGTGAAGCTACTGGCCACTAGGTGCTGCCGGCTACCATGAAGCCAGGCATTGGAGAGGTTGTGAGAGCAGCGGGACCCTGGTGTCTATGCTGCAGGCACCTCCTGAGTAGGTGCTGCGCACCACTGGAAATCAAACTGCTTTTCCTTCTTGCAGTTTCTCTCCAGTGCCCTCTACTGGCAAAAGCTCACAGTGCCAGCTGGCAAAGGAAAAATAGTTACCTATTTAATCACATTTTCAATCTGAAGCCCAGAAGCAAGAATTGATAAGTCCCTACTACCCTCCTTTGACCTATCAGTTTCTATATGCACCCTTGTATATCCTTTTTTTGTTGAATTCTTGTACAACAAAGCAACTTTATTTATTTATATCTAACAAGATGTAGCTCTCTTATAAGAGAGGAAGTTATCATTCTTTCCCCCAAATGAGGAGACACACAATCCCTGGAGTCATTGTATCATCACTATCTATATTAATTATTCCTCAATTTTAGTCATGACCTCACAGATATACTATTACCTAAAGACCAAATTGTAAAATTAACTTCAAA
Source organism: Ictidomys tridecemlineatus (assembly GCF_052094955.1). NCBI lineage: Eukaryota > Metazoa > Chordata > Mammalia > Rodentia > Sciuridae > Ictidomys > Ictidomys tridecemlineatus. Next base: position 80,086,161 of record NC_135493.1, read on the forward strand.
CAACTACTTCTATATAAAATAAAATGGGCTTTTAAACTTGACGTTTATTGATTCTTCATTTTATTTCTTGAGTTTTAGGAGCTTTTAGGAAGGTCAGTGCCTGAGCCCATGTGTTGGAGTATTGACCCTATGTTTTCTTGTAACAGTTACAGTGTTTCTGGTCTAATTTCTAGGTCTTTGGTCCCCTTTGAGTTGATTTTTGTGCAGGGTGAAAGATAGGAACCTCGTTTCATTCTTTTTTAAAAAAAATATTTATTTTTTTACTTGTAGTTGGACACAATATCTTTATTTTATCTATTTATTTTGGGGTGGTGCTGAGGATCAAACCCAGGGCCTCACACGTGCTAGGCAAGCACTCTACTGCTGAGCCACAACCCCAGCCCCATAGTTTTATTCTTATACATATGGATATCCAGTTTTCCCAGAACTCTTTGTTTCAAAGGCTGTCTTTCCTACAACATATGGTTTTGGTACCTTTGTCAGTTCTCAGATGACTGTATCTATGTGGGTTTGTCTCTGTGTCCTTTATTCTATTGCATTGGTCTTCATGTCTGCTTTTATGCGAATGCCATACTGTTTTTGTTACTATAGATCTGTAGTATAATTTCAGATCAGGTATTGTTATGCTACTAGTATCATTCTTATTGATCAGTATTGCTTTAGCTATTCTGGGTCTTTTGTTCTTCCAAATGAATTTTAGGATAGTTTTTTTCTAGTTCTGTGAACAATGTCATTGTTTTTTTGTCATTTGTTTGTTTGTTTTGGTGCTAGGAATTGAACCCATGGGCATTTTACTACTAAGCGCATCCCCAGCCCTTCTTATTTATTTATTTTTTATTTTGAGATAGGGTCTCACTAAGTTGATTAGAACCTCACTGAATTGCTGAGGCTGGCTTTCAAACTTGTGATTCAGGACTACTGAGAACTTGCCTCAGCCCACTGAGCCACTGGGATTATAGGCATGTGCTACCACATCCAGCATCATTGATATTTTTATGAAGATTGCATTGAATCTACATAATGCTTTTGGTAATATGGCCATTTATTTTATTTTATTTTTTAGTTGTTGATGGACCTCTTTATTCATTTATTTATATGTGATGCTGAGAATTGAACCCAGTACCTCACACATGCTAGGCAAGTGCTGTACCACTGAACCACAATCCCAGCCCCAATATGGCCGTTTTGATGACACTGATTTTGCCTATTTCAAGGAAATGGGAGGTCTTTTCATCTTTTGAGATCTTCTTCAATTTCTTTCTTCAGTGTTTTATAATTTTCATTGTAGAGGTCTCACCTCCTTAGTTAGATTTATTCCAAAGTATTTTTAAAGTCTATTATAAATAGAATTATTTTCCTGATTTCTTTCTCAGCAGATTCATTATTGGAGTATAGGAAAGTTATTGGTTTATGAATGTTGATCTTGAATCCTGCTACCTTGCTGAATTTGTTTATCAGCTTTAAGAGTCTTCTGGTAGAGTTCTTTGAGTCTACTTAGTATAAAATCATGTCATTAGCAAACAGAGTTTGACTTCTTCTTTCCCTTAAATTTCTTTTCTTGCCTGATTTGCTCTGGCTAGAGTTTCAAGGTCTATGTTGAATAGAAATGGTAAGAGTAGACAGCTTTGTCATGTTCCTGATTTCAGAGAAAATAATTTCAGTTATTCTCCACTCAGTACAGGCTGGCTTTGGGTTTGTCATATATAATATAGCCTTTACAATGTTGAGGTAAGTTCCTTCTCTGGTGTTTTTAACATGAATGGGTGCTGGACTTTTGTCAAAGGCTACTTCTGCATCTATTGAGATGGTCATATGATTTTTGTCCTTAATTCTATATGAGTGATATATTACATTTATTGATTTGTTAAACCAACCTTTCATCCCTGTGAGGAAATCCACTTGGTCATGGCATAGTATCTTTTTAATGCATTTTCAAATGTAGATTGCTAATATTTTATTAAAGATTTATTTGCACTTATGTTCATGAGAGGTATTCATCTGTAGTTTTCTTTCCTTGACATGTCTTTATCGGTTTTGGTATCTTGGTGATACTGATTTCATAGAACGAAAATGTTTGGGAGTGTTCCTCCCCTTTCTATTTCATGGAATAATTTGACGAGGACTGACATTAGTTTTTCTTTCAAAGGTATGGTAGAATTTAGCTGAGAATCTATCTGATGCTGGGCTTTTCTTTGTTGAAAGGCTTTTTATTATTGCTTCAATCTCATTGCTTAATATCAGTATGTTTAGGTTTTCTATATCTTCTTGGTTCAATTTAGGTAGGTCATATGTGTCTAGAAATTTGTTAATATCTTCTAGATTTTCCAATTTATTAGAATATAAGTTTTCAAAATGGTTCCTAAGGATCGTCTGGATTTCATAAATGTCTGTGCTGATATTTCCTTTTTTCACCTCTGATTTTGTTGATTCAGGATTCCTTTTTCTTTTGCCTAGTTTGGCTAAGGGTTTATCAATCTTGTTTATCTTTTCAAAGAAGAAACTCTTTGTTACATTTATCACTTGTATTTTTATTCTTGATTTCACTAATTCTGGCTCTGATCTTAATTATTTCCTGTCTTCTATTGGTTTTTAAATTAGTTTGTTTTTGCTTTTCTAGGGACTTGACATGTAATATTAGATTGTTTATTTGGGATCTTTCTTTTTTTTTTTTAATGTAGGCACTCAATGCTATACACTTTCCTCTTAGAATCAGGGTGTCCCAGAGATTTTGATGTACTGTGTATCTATTCTTGTTTGTTTCTAATAATTTTTATTTCTCCCCTGATTTCTTCTAGGACCCATTCCTCATGCAAAAGCATATTATTCAATCTCCACATGTTAAAATTATTTGTCTTATCTTGTTATAGATTCATAATTTCATTCTATTGTGAACTGATAAAATGCAATAATTCCTTCTGCACAGCAAAGGACACAATTCAGAGCTTGAAGAGAGAGCTTGCAGAATGGGAGAAAAATCTTTGACAGCTATTCTTCAGACAAGGGATTAATACTCAGAATATATAAAGAACTCAGAAAACTTGATACCCCCCCAAAAAAGAAAAAAATACAAATAAATAGTCAAAAATACATGAAAAAATGTTCAACATCTTTATCAATCAGGGAAATGCAAATCAAAATTACACTAAAATTTCATCTCACTCTAGATAGAATGGCAATCATCAATAGTGCAAATAATAATAAATGTTCATGAGGATGTGGGGGAAAAAGGTACACTGATGCATTGTTGGTTGTGACTGCAAATCAGTACATCCACTCTGGAAATCAATAGGGAGTTCCTCAAAAGACTAGGAATAGAATGGCCCAGTTATTCCACTCCTCAGTATTCATCTGAAAGAACTAAAATCAGCATATTATAGTGATATATGCATATCAATGTTTATAGCAGTTCAACTCACAATAGCCCAACCAATGGGACCAGCCCAGGTCCCATCAACAGACAAGTAGATAAAAAAAAATGTGTTATATATGCGCATAATGGGGTTCTACTCAGTCATAAATAAGAATGAAGTATGGTATTTGCTAGTAAATGGATGGCACTTGAGAACACTATGTTAAACAAAATAAGCCAGACTCAGGGAGACGAGGGTTGAATATTTTGTCTCATATGTGGAAGGTAGAGAGAAATAAATAATAAAAGAGGGGAATCTCATGAAAACAGAAGGGATAACAGTGGAATAGAAAGGAAGGGGATTCAGGGGATGGGAGGAGGAATGGGAAGGGGAAGGAACTGTGAAATGAAATTGATCCAATTATGCTATATGTGTGTATGTATATGTCACAGTGAATTCCACTTTTATGTATAACTATTATGTACCAATATAAAAAAATAAATAGAAGGAAGACCAATAGAGTAGTGGAAGGGGATCAGGGGAGAGAGGAGTGAAGAGAAAGGGGCAATACTGGGATTTGATATGGGGAAAATTATATTCATTTATGAAAATGTCAAAATGAACTCCACTACTATGTATGAATATAATGCACTAATAAAATAAATATATAAAATATAGGGGCTGGGGATGTGGCTCAAGCGGTAGCGCGCTTGCCTGGCATGCGTGCGGCCCGGGTTCGATCCTCAGCACCACATACCAACAAAGATGTTGTGTCCGCCGAGAACTAGAAAATAAATATTAAAAATTCTCTCTCTCTCTCTCTCTCTTTTCCCCATCTCTCACTCTCTCTTTAAAAAAAATATAAATGAGAAGGAGAGAGAAAGAAAATGGTTAGCATATACAAATAAATGCACATGCATATTAAACAAAAAGAAAATTATCAAAGCTACTCTAGTATTCGTTTCTGTAATTGATCATAAGGCAGTAATTGACAGCTCTGGCTTCTTTCTTCTGTTATACATTCCTTATTTATTTTGCCTGTTGTCATCCAGAATCTCAAATTCTTTTTCTTCACTTGGAGCCACCCAACTTTCATTCCTGAGGGTCTGAGTCCTTGATCATCCTGCCTGTTTTTTTGTTTGTTTTTGTTTTGGTACTGAAGATTGAACTCAGGGGCACTCAACCACTGAGCCCCATCCCCAGTCCTATTTTTTATTTTATTAGAGACAGGGTCTCACCGATTTGCTTAGTGCCTCACTAAGTTGCTGAGGCTGGCTTTGAACTCGCAATCCTTCTGTCTCATCCTCCAGAGCTGCTAGAATTATAGGTTTGTGGCACTGTACTCAGCTATCCTGCCTGTTTTTAGTTGCTATAGTTCTCCTTAACCCTTGACTATTGGGCATGGAAGTACTAAGAAGCATTCTAGATAATTCTCTGTATTGCATACGTGGTCCTCCTTGCATCCATTGTGTAGCAACTGCCCAATTTCCATATGGTAATTAGGATCAACCACTCAAGCCAGTAAATTAATTCTTTTACCTCCTCCTTCTTTTGCTTGTTGTTTAATTGGCATAAATAGTCCACAGTGTCCAAAATGTTTTATCTTCCAATTCATTGGAATCATTGTTGCAGATGCATCTTAGTGGGGGGGGGCAGGGGAGAGGAGGAAAGAAGAGAAGAATAAAAAGAAAGAGAAGGCATCTCAACCTCATTAACTGTAGGTCACAATTGAGATCAAGTTTTAGTTAACCAACAAAATAATCTCTTAGAGCCACCTCCAGTTACATGAGCTGACATAGTAAATTGAGAATCTCTAATAAGTGTACCATATCAATGAATTCTGCCCAATCTAGTGTAATATCCCATCCTCCTTTTTCTAACATCTTTGGAAACCACTTCTTACCTATTCCTCAGGTTTGTGTTAATCGACATTAGCAAAGACTTGCAATGTTTCTAGTGAATAAGTTATTTCCTTCTTGTTCATACTGTGTTTGTGCTGTATTCATACTGTGTTTCATACCGTGTTTGAATAAGTTATTTGCTTCTTGTTCATACTTGGTTTGTACTGAGATTTGAACCTGATTATGAGTCTCGTGGCAGTAGAAGGTTGTTGTGGTGGGAAAAGCAGAGAATGAGCATTTCTTTCAAGGCATCTTCTCAGGTGAATTTATCTCAGCATTTTTAAGAAAAGATAAGCTAGTCTCAGATACTGAAGGGCAAGCTACTTCCATTAGTAAGGGAGGCTCAAAATGACTTGGTAGTTCAAGATTGTCGGTTTCATCTGGGACCACACAGATATCTTCATTCCAAGTTTCAGGATCTAATTCTTTCTTTTCTATTCTTTTTGAGTAGTGCTGGGATTGAACCTAGGGGTGTTCTACCACTGAGCTACACCCTTTTTATTTTTTATTTTGAGACAAAGTTACCCAGGCTGGTCTCTAATTTGCCATCCTCCTGCCTCAGCCTCTTGATCACCTGGGATCGCAGGCATGCACCACCACTCCTGGCTAGAATCCCATTCTTTTTTAAAAATATTTTTATTAGTTACTGATGAACCTTTATTTATTTATATGTGGTTCTGAGAATCGAACTCAGTGCCTCACACATGCCAGGCAAGCACTCTACCACTGAGCCACAACCCCAGCCCTAGTATCCCATTCTTTGCCCTAACTTTCACCTGAGAAATTACAAGTTTACAAGTTTACAGTCTTTACAAAAGACTGTGAATTCAACTTTCATTGTAACTTGGCAACCCACACAAATAAATGTTGTTTGCTTTTCAGCAATATTAACCCTGCGGCTAGATGAATAGGTGCCTCTTTTTGACACCATGAAACCTCTCTGGTTCTCACACTATGACTTGAGCTGAGATGTTAATGGGCTTATGTTTGTCATTTTCTTTTTGTAAGAGCTCAAGTGCATTTTAAAAAAATCAGCACCACAACAGTCTTTATGGTCCTGGTTACTGCCGTGATGGTCAACTGCAGCAGCCATTCAATTTCTCGAGGAAGGTTGTCACTTCATCATAATCAATAGATGGACTAATTGTGATGCCTCTTCATGCCATGGATGACTAGCATCCATTTATCATTGCTAAAGAGTTCAGCAGTGGGGCTGGGGATGTGGCTCAAGCGGTAGCATGCTCGCCTGGCATGCGTGCGGCCCGGGTTCGATCCTCAGCACCACATACCAACAAAGATGTTGTGTCCGCCAAAATCTTAAAAAATATATATTAAAAAATTCTCTCTCTCTCTCTCTCTCTCTCTCTCTCTCTCTCTCTCAAAAAAAAAAAAAAAAAAAAAAGAGTTTAGCACTGTGCTCAAGCCTAGAGGCAAGAACAGACCAACCTCAGAGTCCCATTTCTGCCAGTATATTTCTGGGACCCCCTCCTGGTAACAATTTTGTTTCAGTCTGAATCCCATCAGGGGAGGATGACACAGTAATTTGAATAGGGAGTGTTTAATAGAAGCAATTACCTATAATGGGGGATTGGAATAATGAAGGATTGGCTAATAAGATGTAAAGAGAATTCTACAGAATATAGGAATAGCAGATATAGGGAGCAGCCACCCTTCCTAGGCCATGATATGAGGCTATGAGACTGGGATCCATAGATCCCAACTAGAGTCAGAAGAGGCATGACTCTAGTTCACCAAATGGTACAAAAGTCACTGTGGTGCTGCACCAGTGGGACTTGTTGGAAATCTAAACTTTCTGATAGCAACTGCTGGTGGGGAAAGCTACTGGTCACTAAAGGCTACTACTGGCCACCACCATGCACTTGCAGGAACCAGAGAATGGAAAAGCTGTGAGTGTTGCAGGAGTTTTGAAGCTAGAAAAAGCCAGGCAGCAGGAGCCTGCCAAGTGAGCACAGGAACCTTTGTCCTTTTGCAGTATCTCTCTAGCACCCTCTATTGAGAAAACCTCAGTGCCAGCCGGCAAAGGAGAAAATATTCAAAGGCATTCTATTTTCACAGAGCAGGCAGAAAGGGTGGATTTGAAATTGAGAGGCATGAAACAAATAACCAGCATACCACAGGCCAAAGAAGAAATCATAAGGAAAGTTAGTATTTTAAAACACAACATATCAATATTTATGGAATGCAGCAACAACAGTGCATGGAAAGATATCGATAGAATTAAGTGTTCATATTTAGAGGGGCTGGGAAATAGCTTGCCTAGCATGCATGAAGCCCTGGGTTCAATCTCCTGCACTGTGAAAAAAAAATTGCTCATATTAGAAAAGAAGAATGGTTTCAAATCAATGACTTCAGCTTCCATTTTAAGAAATTATGATAAAAAGAGGAAATTAAAACTAAGGTAAGCAGTGGAAAGGGAATAAAGATAAAAGTGGGAAACACTAAAGTAGAAAGCAGAGGGGCTGGGGATGTGGCTCAAGCGGTAGCGCGCTCGCCTGGCGTGCGTGAGGCCCGAGTTCGATCCTCAGCACCACATACCAACAAAGATGTTGTGTCTGCCGAAACTAAGAAAGAATAAATAAATACTAAAATTCTCTCTCTCTCTCTCTCTCTCTCTCTCTCTCTCTCTCTCTCTCTCTCTCTGTCCCCCTCACTCTCTCTTTAAAAAAAAAAAAAAAGAAAGCAGAAAAGCAATAGAAAAAATAAAAAACCAACATCTGGTATTTGGGGAAGATCAGTAAAATTGGTAAACCTCTGTCCAGAATGATGAAGGAAAAAGGAGAGAAGACCCAAATGATCAATATCAGGAATGAGATGGGGGACAACACTATAGATTCTACAAAACTTAAGAGGATATTAATTTATGATATTATAAAGAGCTTTATGCTCATAATTTTTTGTGGTACTCAGGATCAAATCCAGGGTATTTTACCACTGGGCCACATCCCCAGCCATTTTTATTTTCAGACAGGGTCTCACTAAGTTACCAAGACTGGCCTTGAACTTGTGATCCTCCTCCTCAGTCTCCCAAGTTGCTTGGATTCCAGGCACCACCGTGCCCAGCTTTATTCATAAATTTGATGACTTAGACACATTCTTTGAAAGACATGAATTACCAAATCTCACTCCAGAAAAAAAGAAGAGAATTTTAATAGCCCTAAGTCTTGAAAGAAATTTATTCTGTAGTTAAAAACTTTCCCACAAAGAAAACTCCATGCCCTTGTGGCATCATTGGTGAATTTGACCAAACGGTAAGGAAAAAAAAAATGGTTGTGCACAAACTCTCTCAGGAATTAGGAATGTATACATTTTCCATTGATGAATAACAAATTACCATGAAATTGGTGACTTAAATCAATATGCATTTATTATCTCAGTTTCTGTGGGTCAGAAGTTCAGAACAACATGGCTGTGTTCTCTGTTCATGGTACTAGAAGTCTGAAAATAGGTTTCCAAGGGTTTTTTTTTTTTCGAAGAAAGAGGGTACCAGAGATTGATTTCAGGGGCACTCGACCACTGAGCCACATTCCCAGCTCTATTTTGTTTTTGTTTTTTTTACAGACAGGGTCTCACCGAGTTGCTTAGCACCTCACCATTGCTGGGGCTGGCTTTGAACTCATGACCCTTCTGCCTTCAGCCTCCTGATCCCCTGGGATTACAGGATTACACCACTGCACCAGGCCCAAGGTCATTTTTGTTGTTGGCAAGATTCAGGTTTTATTGCATAGGAACAAAGACTCTGTTTCCCTGCTGGTTATCAGTCAGGGCTACTCTCACCTCCTATAGCCCACCTGCATTCTTTGCTATGTGATTTCTTCTGTCTTCAAGTCATCAAGTGTCAAATACATCTAATCTATGACTTCTAGAGCCAGATCTAAAGGACTCATAGGATTAGTTCAGACCCACCTGGCTAATCTCTCTGTCTAAAGGCCAACTGATTTGGGACTTTAGTTACAGCTGCAAAAAAACCTTCACAGCAATAACTAGATTTACATTTAATTGAATAATTAGGAGAAATTGTTTGTACGCCAGGGGCTGGGAATCTTTTTTTAATAGTTATTTTTTAGTTGTAATTGGACACAATATCTTTATTTTATTTATTTATTTTTATGTGGTGCTGAGGATCAAACCCAGGGCCTCACACATGCTAGGCGAGCACTCTATTGCTTAGCCACAATCCCAGCCCCCCCAGGGGCTGGGAATCTTGATGACCATCTTAGAATTCTGCCAACCACAAGGAAGGGATGCTCCCCAAAATCTTCTGTTCAACATTACCCTGATCCTGACATCAAAACAGGACAAAGATATTATAAGAAAATGAAACTACAACCAAATATTCTTCAGAAATTTAGATATGCAAATTTTTAACAAGTTTGAGCAACTCAAATCCAACATAATATATAAAAGAGGTAATAACTCATGACGAAGCAGGGTTTATTCCAGGAATACAAGATTTATTTAATACTTTTAAATTAATCAATGCAATTTACCATATTAATAGATTAATGAAGGAAAACCATATAATTATTTCCACTGATATCACTAAAGCATTTGACAAGATCTGATATCAATTCCTGACTAAACAACACAAAACTGATAAAAATAAACCTTTGAAAATTAGGAGTAGAAGGGACTTTTCTCAATCTGATAAAGAGTGTTACATAGTAACTACAGCTAACTTCATTTTTCAGGGTAAAAGTATTTTCACTCTAAGATCAAGAAAAAGACAAGGATGCCTACTCCTATGAGTTCTGGTTAACAATGTATAGGAGGGTGGGGCCAGGGCACTATGGCAAGAAGAAGAAGAAATAAGAAGCAGACTGATTGGAAAAGAAGAAATAAACTTGTGATTTACATATCACATGACTGTCTATGTAGAAAACCAACATAGGCCCTATAAAAAAGTTACTAGAATTAATAAATAGGCTTAGCTAGATTGTAGAATAAATTGTATTTCTATACTATCAATGAACAGTCAGAACCTAGAATTAAAGTATAATACCATAAAAATATGAAATATGTAGGGAAATTTTTGGTAAAAATCTTGCAAGTTGCTGGTATTGTGGCTCAGTGGTAGCACACTTGCCTGGCATGTGTGAGGCACTGGGTTTGATTCTCACATATAAATAAATAAAATAAAGGTTTATCAACAACTAAGACAAATATTTTTTAAAAAATCTTGCAAGTCATTCACACTGAAAACAACCAAATAGTGTTGAGATAAATTAAATAATATCTAAATAAATAGAGAGATATGCCATGTTCATGGATTGGAAGACTCAATATTGTTGCAAAGTCATTTCCAAATAGGTCTATAAATGCAATGCAATTGCAATAAAAAACCCCAGAAGGCTTTTTTTTTGGGGGGGAGGGGACTTACAAGCTGATTCTAAAATTCATATGAAACAGAAAGGACCTACAATATCCAAAATAGTGTTGTAAGAAAAGAATGAAGTTAAAGAACCTAACAATACCCCAATTTCAAGGTTTGTTATAAAACTACAGTAATCAAAACACTGTGGTATCTGCATGGGAGAGAGTAAGAGCCAAGAAATCAGACGGTGAGGGATTATTGATATCAAGAGTCTTAGAGGGCTTAATGAGGATGAACTGTAATGGATTAACTCGTCACCTTCAATGCTTTCCTGCAATACATTTGTTTCCATGCCATTTTGCTCACAAGTAAGTACATCTGTAGTGTTAAAGGTGGTCAATGCACCCAGATTCTGAAGGTGGCAGTTGATTGAAGGCAAGGGTTGTGGCTCACTTTTTTCCTTTCCTCAAAACTGCATATAGGGGCTGGGGTTGTGGCTCTGTAGTAGAGTGATTGCCTAGCACGTGCGAGGCCCTGGGTTCGATCCTCAGCACCACAATAAATAAATAAATAAATAAAGGTATTGTGTCCAGCTACAGCTAACAAATAAATGTAAAAAAAACTCCTGCATATGTAGTGCCTACTACAGTGCCTGGTATCTAGTAGGTATTCAATTAACATTTCTTGAGCTGAGCACAGTGGCACATCCCTTTAGTCCCCACTACTCAGACAGCTGAGGAAGAAGGATCACAAGTTTGAGGCTAGCCTGGGCAATTTAGTGAGACCCTGCCTCAATATAGAAAATAAAAGGGCTGGGGATGTGGTTCAGTGGTAAAGCACCTATAGGTTCAATCCCTACTACTGCAACAGTTAACCCCAGAGATGCATGATCTCTGAAATGCAGACAAAATCACAGGGGTATACTCTTGCAGATAAGACATCTGTTATTATAAGCTAATGTTTACCTACTGCTTCCTCTGCACTGGGCACTGTGCTGAGCGCCAGGTAAACATTGCTTCATTTTATGTTTCATCAGGTAGAAAAGATTTGTGTTTTTACCAACGAGGAAACTCCTCGGACTTTCCCCGATTCCACGATCGCCTCACCCACCCACTCTCCACAGCTTCTAGACAAGTTTCAGATGGCGGCACTTCCTCTGAAACACTCTTTGGTAGTTCCCACTTTATACTCAGTAGGAGCCCTTGATCTGACCCTGCCTATCACTCTCCTCCCTGGAGACACACTGGTCTTCTTTCTAGTTTTCAAAGATGTTATGTTTATTCCCTTTTTTGGAGCCTTTACATTGGCTGTTCCCTCTTCCTTGAGATTCACCACTGACTTTTACTTATCCTGCTTCCAAGCAAGTCTTCCACGCCAAATATCACCTCTGCCTAGAGACCTTCCTCTGACCACATCAGCTAAAAATACACCTTTCCCCCTCAACTCTCTATCCCTTCACTTCAGAGAAGAAAACATGTTACTCCTCAACATGTTTATTGTCTGCCTTCTTCATTAGAATGCTTCTTGACAGTAGGAATTTATGCCTGATATGTATGTTCATTGCTGCATCTCCAGCCTGTCACATAGTAGGTGCACAATTAAATGCTTGTTGAATGAACGAATAAACAGAGGGTATAAGCCATAATGAGTATTGGTGGGGACTGTGAGACCTAGAGAAGAATGTCCCATGCCACAGTCTGGCTAGGCACAATTTAGGAGCCACTTGTCAAAAGAAACTAACTTTATTTTTAGAACCACACACGGCACCACACAGCTCCTCAGGAAAAACCCTCAGAGCCCAACTGCCACCACCGGCTTCTCACAAGCCTCTCTCTCCCCCACTCCTCCTGCTCTTGAGGCCGATTGGCTGGGTCGCGTGGGCGGAGCCAAAAAAAGTCCCCCCAATGAGCAGCTCCGTAGTCTGAAAGGGCAGGGAAACAACCCAATGAGCATCACCACAGAGGAGCCAATCAGTTGGCAGCTAGAAGTTGCTGGGGCCGCTGTGAGCCAATCATCAGCTGGAAGCTGGAAGTTTGCTGGCAGCTGGAAGTTTGCTGGGGTCCCTTCAGCTGTGGCTCTCAACATCTCCCCCTCTCTATTTAAACAACAAGCATGTGGCTTAGGGACCGTGCCTGCCTTAGGTTGTCCAATAGTACATATGGTCCTTACCTGTAATCGGATGAGCTGACCTCAAGGCATCAGCCTCCTGTCTTAGGTTGGTACGATTGCAATTGGATCTTACCCGTTATTGACTACCGGTTCAGTATACAGCCACACCTGTGGATAGGTCTTTGTACCAGCGGGGGGGGGGTGAGGTTCTTTGCCTCACCTCTGTTGGCCCCCAAATTTTACCTGAGTGTGCCGCAGTCTGGCAAGGTCGCGGGTTCGTTCCCCGTACGGGCCACCAAATGCTGCAGTCTGGCTGGGCACAATTCAGGAGCCACTTATCAAAAGAAACGAACTTTATTTTTAGAACCACACACGCCAAACAAAACAGCTCCTCAGGAAAAACCCTCAGAGCCCAACTGCCACCACCGGCTTCCCACAAGCCTCTCTCCCAACCACCAGCCTCTCCACCTCCCACAATCCTCCTGCTCTTGAGGCCGATTGCCTGGGTCACGTGGGCTGAGCCAAAATAGTCCCCCAGTGAGCAGCTCCGTGGTCTGAAAGAGCAGGGAAACAGCCCAATGAGCATCACCGCAGAGGAGCCAATCAGCTAGATGTTGTTGGGGCCGCTGTGAGCCAATCATCAGCTGGCAGTCTGAAAGTTTGCTGGGGCCCCTTCGGCTGTGGCTCTCAACAGAATTACCATGACAAGCAGAAGGGAGGAAGATACACCAAGCCAATTGACGGCTCCTTTTGGAAAAATTGTACCACCGATGACACCATCAGCAAAAATACCCCAATACTACCACAAGTCGCTGCACCAACAGATAGTTCACAATGCATACAAGTGAGTTCACAATGCATACAAGTGATACATAGTCCAGGGAAGTTCTGCAAGCAGTTCAGTGATAGCTCCTTTTGGAAAAATTGTACCACCGATGACACCATCAGCAAAATACTCCAACACTACCACAAGTCGCTGCACTAACAGATAATTCACAATGCATACAAGAGAGTTCATAATGCATACAAGTGATACATAGTCCAGGGAAGTTCTGCAAGCAGTTCACTGATGGCTATTGCAGAAGCCGTAGATTGGTTTTATCTTTGTCTTCATCGGCACTGGGATGAAGATAGGAATTCTGGCAATAATGGCTAAAGAAAAAATTATGTAACATTTTAGAAGGCACTAAAAGAAAACAATTTTCTTAACAATTCACATTATCCTGAACAGAATTATTAAATATAATGAAAAGGAAAGGTGAAAGTAAAGAAACAGATCTAAAAACCTCCTTTTTTGTTCACATTTTAAAACAATCCTCAACAGCTGTTTACCCAATTTAAATTAAACCATTTAAATCACGTGAGTAAAAAAATTATTTGGATCCATTTTTTCATGAGCACTCATCATATATGATATGTGGACATACGTACATACAAATATACAACATAAAACACAAGTGTGCACATATAATACGTACAACACATAACATAATAGTAAAGGCTTTATAACTTTTTACAGGTGAAATCTCCATTGCAATGTTTAAAAACTCTATAGTCAAAAAAATAGAACTGGTCAGCAAAACATTAACCTAGGTCTGTATGAGCTCAAAAAACAAAATAGACCTTCATGATGTGGGAAAGGGTAATAATAAAATAGATATTGAAAAAAGCATCCTGGTTCTGTCGCAGATGTAAGGATAGCCAAACTGGAGTTTTGGATATCAGCTGTTATGGATTTGAGCCAAATCATCTTCTTTTTGGTCTGTAGAAATTGTTTTAGTTAATCTCTCTGGAATCCAAATTGGCTGCTGTTCTCCCTGTGGAAACACACAAACAGACCTCCAACTCCAGACAGTTACTGGGTCAGGACCTTTCCATTGTCCTGTTAAAATATCCTTCCAAAGTACCTTGGGCTTATGTACATTTTTTGGACACATATGCCTTTCTGCAGCACTAAGCCCTGATGAATCCAAATTTAAAAAGTTTAGAGTAAAAAGGGTTATTTTAAGTTTGTCTTTGGGGAATATATACCCCTTCCCAATTCCCTCTTTTTGTTTTAATAAGTACATTTTAATAGTTTAATGAGCTCTTTCAACTATGCCTTGTCCCTGTGGATTGTATGGGATTCCTGTTATAGGAGTAATACCAAATGATGAGCAAAATTGTTTAAAAGAGGTAGAAGTATAACCAGGGGCATTATCTGTTTTTAACTGTTTTGGAATGCCCACAGTGGCAAAATTTTGTAAGCAATGAGCTATAATATCTTTAGTTTTTTCTCCGGCATGAATGGAGCCCATCAAAAATCCAGAAGAAGTATCAACTGTAACATGCAAATATTTTAATTTTCCAAATTCTGGCAAGTGTGTGACGTCCATCTGCCAAATATGGTTAGGTATCAGTCCTCTAGGATTGATTCCAAGATTAACTTGTTGTAAAAAGGTCACATAATTTTGACATTGTTTTATTATTTGTCTAGCTTGTTCCTTAGTTATTTTAAAATGCTTTTGTAAAGTATTAGCATTGACATGGAACTTTTTATGAAAATTTGTAGCTTCTTCTAGTGTAGAGAAAATATGTATGTCATGTGTAGTTTTATCTGCTAAATCATTGCCCAAACTAAGGGCTCCAGGCAATCCTGTATGTGCCCTGATATGTCCTATAAATAACGGATCTTTTCTGTCCCAGATTAGACTTTGTATAGTGGAAAGCAAAGAGAAAACAGTAGAGGAAGGGGAAATCCTACCAGCATCTTCAAGGGATATTATAGCATTAACTATATACTGACTATCGGAAAATAAATTAAATACACAATCTTTAAAAATCACAAAAGCTTGTAATACTGCATTAAGCTCTACCTTTTGAGCTGATTGTTTGGGTACTAAAAATGTAAAAGTTTGATCAGGTGTAACTATTGCTGCTGTACCATTATTTGACCCATCAGTGAATATATTTGGAGCATTCATGGTAGGTGTTTTTCTTGTCATTTTTGGAAAAATTACAGGATGCAATGACCAAAAAGACAATAAAGGATTAGATGGTAAGTGGTTATCAAATGAAACATTAGATTTACACATGATTATTGCCCAAGTATTTAACTCATTAGCTAACTCATCAATTTGATTAATAGTATATGGAGTAATAATTTTATTGGGAGAAATTCCAAACACTCCCTTTGCTGCTTTTATTCCTTTGAGTATTAATTGTCCTACAGCCTCAGGATACCTAGTAAGAATAGTGTTAGGGGAATAAGATAAATATATCCATAATAATGGACCTTCTTGTCAAAATACTCCTGTAGGAATATTTTTTGTTGGTAGTACAATAAATAATAAAGGCAAACTTATATCAATTCTATCCAAATGCATATTTTCCATATATGTTTCAATGATTTTTAATACCTTTCTTGCTTCAGGGGTTAACATTCGGGGTGAATTTGGATCTGATGGACCTTTTAGGATATCAAATAAAGATATTTAGGATATCTAGGTATACCAACTCTCCTGTTGGTATACCTAGATAAGGCCTTATCCAATTTATGTCTCCTAATAACTTTTGAAAGTAGTTAAGTGATTTGAGTTGATCTACTCGTATTTGAATTTTTGGTGGACGGACCATGGTTGAGGATAATAGAACTCCTAAATAATTAATTGGAAAATTTAATTGTACTTTATCTATTGCTATCTCTAGATTATAATTTTTTAATAAGTTTGTAAGTGTGGCATAACATTCTAGCAATGTGTTTTTATCTTTGTGTGCTAATAATACATCATCCATATAGTGAAATATTTGTAGTTCAGGATTTTGATGTCTAAGTGGCTGGATTACTTTGTTAACATAAATTTGACACATAGTTGGGCTGTTAGCCATCCCTTGAGGGAGTACTTTCCATTCATATCTCTGATCAGGACCTTCATGATTCAGTGCAGGGATAGTAAATGCAAAACATGGACTATCCTCAGGATGAATTGGAATTGAAAAAAAAATCTTTAATATCAACATACCAGGTTTTTGGCAAAGCAGACAATTGAGGAATCCCCGATTGAACAGGTCCCATAATAACCATCTCATTATTAATGGCTCTTAAATCTTGCAATAATCTCCACTTACCAGATTTCTTTTTGATGACAAAAATGAGAGTATTATGGGGAGATACAGAAAATTGTATATGTCCTTCCGCTAATTGTTGTTTGACCATGTCATGGGCTGCTTGTATCTTTTCTTTAGTCAGGGGCCACTGAGGAACCCATACTGGTCTTTCTGATTTCTAAGTAATTTTTATTGTCTCAGTGGCCCTTTCTGAAAATCCAACTCATGTCTGTCTGTTCCTTGATCTATTTGTATTGGTGCTGCTATACCTTGTTCTTGTTTTTCTAATCTTTTTCCTTTCCTAAAACCTTGTTTAGCCATAATAGTGGGTGCATTTTGATTGATATTATTTGTTAATGTCAAATCTAATTGATCTAGGACATCTCATCCCCATAAATTTACAGGGAGATGATCCAATACATATGACTGTATAGTTCCTTCACATCCTTCAGGATCCTTCCAATCTAATACCATTGCACTTCTATGGGGATTAGTTGCCACTCCTAGGCCTCGAAGCATTTGAGTGGCTTGTTGTAATGGCCAATGTTTTGGCCATTCTTGACGAGAGATGATGCTAAGTCTGCACCTGTATCCAGTAGCCCACTAAATTCATGCCCTTGAATATTTAGTTGTAGCATGGGGCGAGAATCTAAATTTAAAGAAATCATAGCCCAATCTACACCTGTGGAGCCTAATCCCTTGGAACCTCTTTCTACAGTATGACTGGAAAATTTATCATGTAGGCTGGGTATTATTAGTAACTGTGCTATTCTATCTCCTGGTGAAATTACTGATATACCCTTTGGAGAACTGGCTATAAATTTTATTTCACCTTAATAATCAGGATCAATTACCCCAGGACTTATCATAAGTCCTTTTAGAGTAGAAGAACTGCGTCCCAACAATAAGCCTACTGTTCCTTTGGGAAGAGGTTCTTTTACCCTTGTGGGAATGATTTGAACTCCCATCTCTGGAGTTAGTACTGTTCTGGCGGAGGTGCAGATGTCCAACCCTGCACTCCCTCTGGTTTGTCTGATGAGGGATCTAATGGACAATGTGTCCTGGGCACTACCCTGATGGGATTGCTGGGTTACTCCAGTGCTCCGTATATTTGTGGTTTTGGGCCCCGGAACATTGGGCCCCCCATCCATTTTTTGGCACTGGAGCCCGATGCCTTTCTCCATGATATCATGGATAAACACCTGGTCCTTGTTCATTTTTTGATAATGGAGTATCCTCTATGGTGGTTTGAGAACGGCATTCATTAGCCCAATGTCTCCCTCTATGGCATTGTGGGCAAATACCTGGTATTCTACTCCTTTGATACCTAGTTTTGTTAAACCCTCCTCCTATGGGGCAATTCCTTTTAAAATGTCCTGTTTGTTCACAGTTGTAGCATGTTCTTGGCCTAGCATCTAAAGCCTGTTTTACTGCAGCTGCCACGATTTGCCCTTGTTCATTAATGTCTCTGGCATCTAAAACCTGTTGTACTGCAGCTGCCACGACTTGCCCTTGTTCATTAATGTCTCTACATAATTTAATATATGTGTTTAAATCTTCATGTTTCCATGGTCTAATGACTTCTCTGCACCAACGGTTTGCTTGCTCATAAGCCAGTTGTTTTATTAATGGCATTGCTTGTTCTGTATTCCCCAAAACTCTGGTAGCTGTTTGAATAAGCCTATCTACAAATTCAGCATAAGGTTCATTAGCTCCTTATATTACCTTAGATAATTAACCTTGTAAACCTCCATGTCCTTGTAAAGTCTTCCATTCCCTAACCGCATCTGCAGCAATTTGTGCGTATACACCAGGATCATGTGCAATTTGTTGCTGCTGATCCTCATAAGGTCCCTTTCCTAACAACATATCTAGATTTCTCTGAGGATAACCAGCTGCTGCATTTTGCCTAGCCATCTCCTTGCAAAATTCCTTATTGGCAACCTTCCATAACAGGTATTGTCCTCCATTTAGCACAGCTTTACACATATTAGCCCAATCTGCTGGTGTCATGTTCAAGTTGGTAATGGATTCGACCATGCTTACAGTGAAGGGTGCTTGAGGACCATAGGTTGTTACAGCCTCTTTTAGCTGCTTCACTTTTTTGAAATTTAAAGCATGGTGAATTTGCTGCCCTCCTGCCTCAAATACAGGGCATGTTAATATTTGAGATCCTGTCTCAGGATCCCAACTATCAACTGCGGGGGTTGGGAGCCTCCCAGCATATGGAGGTGGTGCCGTTGGTTGGACACTTATGCCCTCTGGTGATAGAAAGGTGTTAGTAGCAGTCTCCTGTAGAGGTGGCGCTGTTGGTTGGACACTTACACCCTCTGGTGATAGAAAGGTGTTAGTAGCAGTCTCCTGTTGTAACTTTTCCCCTGATGGCTTTTTCTGCTCTAAACTTTCTTCCTCTGTCTGACTAGTTCGAGAGACCTTCTCTTTTACTTGAATCTTTTCCTCTGTCTGACTAGCTCGAGAGACCTTCTCTTTTACTTGAGTCTTTTCCTCTGTCTGACTAACTTGAGAGACCTTCTCTTTTACTTGAATCTTTTCCTCTGATTAACTTGAGAGACCTTCTCTTTTACTTGAATCAATATGTCTTCTCTTTCCTCTACCATTGTCTGAACTGAAGGCTTTGTACTAAGCAAACAAGATATGAATGTCCACAATGGCAATGTGCCAATTGGCAGAGTCCCTGGGCTTTTCTTTTCTATTCTTTTTAAATCTTTACCATGATGGTTCCATTGTGATATATTTAACAACTCCTCCTTAAAAAGCCATGGGCTACATTTTTGTATTGTATAAACGTATGCCCTGACTGCTCTTGATTTTACTGGGATGCCTCCTTCCTCTAACAATTTACTTAACACTCTTTCAGTTTGTTTTTTACTAATTTCTGATCCCATATTTCTACTATAATACAACTCAACAAGATGACGTCAAACAAAACCAAGACAGAATGTAACAAAAATGGAACAACAAAAAATCATTATAGCCTTTCTGTCCTCCTGAAATGTCCATCCATCCTTTCTCCCTGTCTGTTTCTCAGACGCAAATAGTTTTTCCTCAGATGTGAGCGGTTTTTCTTCCGTCTCACTCATCTCCAGGGACAGGTAACTTAAAGCAAAAGCGAAACAAAACAAAAGAAGAATCTTAAAATGGCTACCCATCCTCTCACCCTGCCCTCAGGTGCGAGCAGTTTACCTTATGACTTACCCTCAGTAGTTCCCTGTGCAGCCCACCAAATGCCGCAGTCTGGCTGGGCACAATTCAGGAGCCACTTGTCAAAAGAAACAAACTTTATTTTTAGAACCACACACGCCAAACCACACAGCTCCTCAGGAAAAACCCTCAGAGCCCAGCTGCCACCACCGGCTTCTCACAAGCCTCTCTCTCCCCCACTCCTCCTGCTCTTGAGGCCAATTGGCTAGGTCGTGTGGGCGGAGCCAAAAAAGTCCCCCAATGAGCATCTCCGTAGTCTGAAAGGGCGGGGAAAGAGCCCAATGAGCATCACCACAGAGGAGCCAATCAATTGGCAGCTAGAAGTTGCTGGGGCCGCTGTAAGCCAATCATCAGCTGGCAGCTGGAAGTTTGCTGGCAGCTGGAAGTTTGCTGGCAGCTGGAAGTTTGCTGGGGCCCCTTCAGCTGTGGCTCTCAACAGTCCCACTCCAAATCATTCATATTCTCTCTCTCTCTCTCTCTCTCTCTCTCTCTCTCTCTCTCTCTCTCACACACACACACACACACACACACACACACACACACACACCATGTCTGCAAGCTAAAACGTTTGGACTATCAGTTGATGTCTAAACTTGTGAATATTACAAAGCATTAATGGAAGCCTAGGGTTTTTACTATTTGGCATCTGACTATGTATGTTTTAAGGCTCTTCATAGCTAAAGATCAAGAACATGAACATGCCCTGAGTTGAACAAGTAGAATCTATTACTCTTTGCAATGGGAGAGAATGGACACCATGAGGAACTGTGGGGCATCTCAGAAAGAGGGTGTTAGAAAAGATGTATTATGTTTTGGCCTTGTGTTGGGTGTTGGGGAGGAGGGTTTAAGCAAGTGAGGTTTTCTAGATTAAGTACTATCCAGAAGTGGGTTAATTTTCTGATTGGGTATGTTAATAGATCTTATCTAGGAGGGCAGCCTAGAGACATGCTAAAATTATACTTGGTCAGAATAAAACAAGCAGCCATTTATTTTAGTCTGGATAGGGGATGTTTGGTTATTTTGTGGTTTGGACTATATGTTCAGTCATGGTTATGGAGTCCTCTCAAATTTGTCTTGATCCATCTTGGTCACAAAGCAACCTTGTTTGATATCGACATTTTGTGAAATTGTGTTCAACAGGAGGACAGGAATGAAGGCAGCTATGAAGGCAGCGGCCAGATCCTGGAAGTCAGGGGCTGCTGTTATCTTTGTGCACAGGTGTTAACAAGATTACTTTGATTAACATGTCAGTTTGTTCCCAAAGGTATGGAGGTAGGCTAAGCTTTTAAAAAAAAAAGCACTGTTGGGCACAGTGCCACCAGCTCGAGGCTGAATCAGGAGCACTTGAGCTCAGGAGTTCAAGATTGACCTGGGCAATACAGGGAGACCATCTCAAAACAAAAGCAAAGATATAAAACACTGCTAGGACGTTATAAATCACCATAGTATGGGGAACATCCATGCATCCAGTACTATTCAGCTAGGAAATAACCACCAATGAAGCCCTTTTATGTATCTCTTTCTCAGCTGTATTCTGTTCACTCCCACACCCCCTAATAGCCCAGACTGAACATTTGCAGAACTTTGTCATTATCATACATGGTTTTTCATATTCTTCATACATATGTATCTTTTATTATTTTGCAACTTTTTCCCCCTTGTGAAGGGAATTTGCTATTTATTGGAGATTGAACCAGGCACTTACCCATGCTAAGCAAGTGCTCTACCACTGAGGTGTACCTTCAGACCTTTATTTTGAGGGAGTCTTGCTACATTGCTCAGGCTGACTTGGAACTTGTGATCCTCATACCTCAACCTCTAAACCTCCAAAGCAGCTGGGATTAGAGGCTTGTCCAATTATTTGCACTTTTAAACAGGTCTCACTGTATTTAATTCCTCAAACTTTTTTTTTTTATCATTGAGACTGTGCATGTATAATCAGTATGCAGTACATTTTACTGTAATATGGATCCCATCACATGTATTTTTACAATTAATTTACATTTCTATTGGACAATAAAAGTTCTAACCAAGCCTCTTGCTGGACTGTTCCATTAACTTTTGCTTCACTTGGTTTAGTAAAGTTTCTCTTCAACTATTTTCAAGTCTAGTTTGGTTGTTAGTCTGAGATTACATTATCAAGATAAGTTACCAGAACTGGTTATTCAATGTTAGAAAATGCCTTGCATCTACTGAATTGACAGTTTTTCTTGTTTGATGTTGATATATGCTGACTGTACATATCAGAGGTAAATCATGTTACAACATAATTCAATGTTATTATTATTATTATTATTTTTTGGTACTGGGGATTGAACCCAAGGGTGCTTAGCCACCAAGACACATTCCCAGCCTTCTATTTTTTTTCTAAATAGTTTTTAGTTGTAGATGGACACATTGCGTGGTGCTGAGGATCAAACCCAGCGCCTCGCACGTGCTTGACGAGCATTGTACCGCTGAGCCACAACCCCAGTCTCCAATTTTTTAAAAAATATTTTTTAGTTGTAGATGGACAGTCTTTTATTTTTATGTGGTGCTGATGATTGAACCCAGTGTCTCACATGTGCCAGGTAAGTGCTCTACCACTGAGTCACAACCCCAGCCCCCTTAGCCCTCTAGTTTTTGAGATAGGGTCTTGCTAATTGCTTAGGCCTTTACGAAATTGCTGAGGTTATGTTATATATTTTCAATTTTCTTTTGTAGTTGTAGATGGACAGAATACCTTTATTTTTATGTGATGCTGATTGAACTCAGTGCCTCACACATGCTAGTCCCAGCCCTCATATTTTTGACATATGCCGTTGAATTTCATTTGCTTCCGTTTCCTTCAGGATTATTCCATCTGTACTCCTTTTCCTCACCCCACTCCCAAACTCCAACCTGCGCACCCTTTTGAAATTTAAGTTAAATGACTTGTAAGACCTTTATTGTTTCCAATAACCAGTTTTTAGTCATTCAGTTCTAGGGCACTTCTGCCTATTCATTCTTTCCAGTTTAGAACCCTGCTAAACTCCCAGCCTCCTCTCAGGCCAACATCCCTTCTCAAGCCAGCCGGGGAGGGAACTCTTGATGTCCTGACGTAGGTGACTCTTACCACAACTCCTACACAGCTTTAGGGTTTGATCTAAGGCCACCAACGCTGAGGGGCCTGCCCTGACCCTCTAAGCTGTAGAGTACTTCTGTGCACTGAGGCCCATTTTTTTGGTACTGGGGATTGAACCAAAGGGTGCTTTACCTCCCCAGTCCTTTTTATTTTTTTTGAAATGGTCTTGCTACTTGTACTCCTCTTGTCTTAGCCCCCCAAATTGCTGGGATTAGAAGTGTGGGTCATAGCTGAGACCTCTTTTTACATTAATATGTTACAGAATTGATCACTGTCTCCTCCAACTAGAAGCTCAGTAACAGGGATGGGGCAATCCATATCTTGTTGGTTGTCGGGGTGGGTCCAGGTAAAATGTTAATATTGAACAGAAGTAAATAGATGGCAGCCACTTGCATTAGGCTCAGTGTATCAGGTTAAGCCTCTTCTCCTTTCCTACACTTTGAGACAAGGCCACAGGGAAATCTTTAGGAGACAGTACCTTAGTGAATTAGAAAAACCACACAAAAACCACTTGGGGTTATTTTTCTAACTAAACTTTTATTAAATTATTTTTTTTTGTTGTTGAAGGCTGAAACCATCAAAGTCCTTAGATTAGCTTTAAGTGCTGGATGGAGTAAAAACCACAAGAGACTACTAGGTGATCTGTGAACAGACTGGCAGACAGGCAGGCAGATGACAAGGGAAAGACAAAACAAAAACAAACAGAACAGTCTTCTGGAAAGCTAGTCAAATTCTTTTTAAAATTTTATTAGAAACGAATTAAAATATTAATAAAGTAAATCAAATTTTAAACTGAGCCCTAGACTTGAGACTATTATAAAGGCTCACCAAATAATAAAACCCTTGGGTCTCTGTAAGTTTTGTACAACCTGCTGCAGTTTGTTCTCCTTGAACTAGATGAGGCTTCTTCTGCCACTGTGATCTCTCTCACCATCACTATCTCGTAAGAACAGATCCCATTGTGAAAAGAAAAAAAAAAGACTCATCCCTCCCCAAATTCCTGGTGGCTGATGTTCTCTCTTAACTGTGGGGAAACCAACTTTGAAGGAGGAAGTTGAGCCAATGGTGGAGGAAGGTGGGCAAGCTGGTAGGGCAGAGATGGTTTTCTGGAGAGTCCATTTGGATCTTTTCTCCAGATGTCTTAATATGTGCTTAAAGAGTTTTTTTAAGTTTGAAAAAAACTCCATTGTGAAAAGTGAGTTATGAAGAGTGCTCTTTATTTGAAACCTCCACAACACAGACGCCAATCTTGTCTCGCATTGAATCATTAGCTGTGCACATCAACACATTCCAAGCACAAATTAAGAAATGCAAACAGAACAAAAAAATATATATATATATAATTTTTCCCCTATCCAAAGGTTTCAAGTCTCAATGCAGCAAATCCTTCTGAACACAGAATCTGAGGAGCACACTGTTCAAACAGTTGGGACAAACAGGTCCCTGCAAAGGCTACTGCCTTTGTTAACACATGGGGTGGGGGTCATGGACGGCATGGAAAGGGGAGAGGAGGTGAGGAAAGGAGAGGAAGAAAAGAGAATGAGCAGGAAAAGGGGAACAGGTATGCATTGGGGAAGATGGGGTAGCTGGGACACACACATGGTGAGTTGGTGGATTTCATTTATTGGTTTTTGACATTTTCTTTCTGGTTCTTTTTAAATTTCCCCCCTCCCCAGGTCCAACAATGGTAGAAAAACCCCACAGAAGTGGGCAGGGCCTAATTAGGCCAGCCCAAAGCCTTCAGAGCACTCCTGGATGGCCAATAGTAGCATGTGGCGGAGCTTCTCAAAGCTCTCATAGGCAGGCAGGTCCAGCTGATTAAAACTAGGGGAAAAAAGAAAGATCAGTTTGTAAGGAATGATATTCACTAAATCCCTGTGTTTCTACTGGCCCATCTTCCCTGAGGGAACCTATCCTACCTACTCTTCACTTCTTGCTAACTCTTTGATTTTGTCCTAGTCTGGTCTTCCTCTTTCTAATATGGCTCCAATACAGGTTATTAGGCACCAGAAATATAAATCAGACCCTTTCACTCCTCCTTAAAACCTCTAAGGAGATATTCAGGGTTACTAGTGATCTGACCTCTGCCCAATTCTTTATCCCTGCAACTCCTCCTTGCTCAGTTATGCAGAGCTCCAGAATGTACTATTCCCTCCTATGTGTTCACCTACCAATGTCAAATACCCTACTATGAGTCTAGCCCATCCTCTCTTCTTAAACTATCACCTTCTCTGCAGAATCACCAAATTGTGAGTTACCTAAGGTCCAGAACTGGGCCAGACTTATGTTCCCAGCCTTGGGTAGGGGCCTGAAAGTCTGAGTCTGCAACTTCAATGTGGATGCTGAAAAAGAGAAATCAAACCTTCCCTCTTACCATGTGTGAGCTGAAGGCAGGCGATCTGTGGACCTGTCATCTCGATGGATCTGAAACTTCTGAATGCCGTTCATGCCTTCAAGGGCAGCAAAACCTTGCAGGGGCACCTTGGAAGTACCGGTGACAAACTGGAGGAACTTGGCACGGTCAGCTTGGTCAAAAGAACGCAATGCTCTCCAGAACCACTGGATCTGCAGGATTGGAGAGAAGCTAGTATTAGAAAAGAACTCCTAGGGTTGGAGT
Source organism: Ictidomys tridecemlineatus (assembly GCF_052094955.1). Classification (NCBI taxonomy): domain Eukaryota; kingdom Metazoa; phylum Chordata; class Mammalia; order Rodentia; family Sciuridae; genus Ictidomys; species Ictidomys tridecemlineatus. The sequence continues at coordinate 80,111,881 of NC_135493.1, forward strand.
TGTGGCTCAGTGGCAGAATGTTTGCCTACCACAAGTGAGACACTGGGTTCAATTCTCAGCATCAAATTAAAAAAAATAAAGGTATTGTGTACATCTATAACTACAAACATTTAAAAAAAAAAAAAGAAAGAAAACGAACTCCTAGAAGGTAGAGGAATGGAATTTGGAAAATAGAACTGGACTTGGAATCTTAGGCAAATCCCCTCCATGGGATTAGATTTAGTTCCTTCATTCATAGAACAGACATAATTATCACCTGAAAATACTCTCTTGAAGAATGAAAAATTAGGTACAGGTACATTGTCACCGACAACCCCCTTCTTCCAAGTGTACTGGTTTAGGGTCAGAGAAGCACGTGGAGAGGGATGCCAGCAGCAGCTCACCTGAATAGAGTTGGACTGGTACTTGTGGTACTCAGTGTTGGACTTCAAATCATCAATGTCAATGGTGGGCAGTCCTGATATGAGCAGTTCTAATTCCTGCTCAGTGAAGATAGAAATGAGGCGCTTTGGAATTATCTCATAGAAGCCTTCTAAGAAAGCTGCCAGCTGTTTGCGGATGGCTCCTAGAGAGAGAATAAAAAAGTCACATAGCTTATGAACTCACACAATTACTAAAGATCAGAGATCACCAATCTGGCTTCTGATGCTATTAGCATGCTGGTGGGTCTTGGCTGCTGCACCTACCACTCTGTTTTTAGGTCCCTATAAGAGTGAATAAAGTTAGCTGGGGATACAGTTCAGTTGGCAGAGTGCTTACTTTGCATGCACAAGGCCCTGGGTTCAATCCCCAGTACCACAAAACAAAACAAAGCAAGAAAGAGTGAAAAGTTAAACATTTTTGGTCAGGGTTTTGTCTCCCTTTGCCTAAGACATTTGTGGTTGTGTCATAGGAGACAAGAACAAAAACAACAACAAAAATTTAAAAGGAATGAGAGATGACCTTTTCCCATACTGAGGAACTGGAGGTTTAAAGGACATTTTTCCTACCTGTCATTCTCATCTGGCACACCAGGTGAACATATTCCTTCTTATTCTCCTCTGTTACCAAGATGTTGGCCCCATTGGGTTTGAGGTCACGAACTTCACAGACTCCAAACTCTTGGACCTGGAATACCCCAAAACACCAGCCATAAACATCAGGATTGGGCTAGGATATAACAAACACAGAGACTGGGGAACACACTGTCAAACTGCTTGCCATGTACTGGGCAAAGATGAGGCAAGTCCATAGCAAAATGACTTTTCTTAAAAACTTATTAGCTCGTAACTTCCCTGGATACAGAAAGGCTAAGGACAGGAATGAAGGAAATTAGTCTTTGGTTCTAAAACACATAAAGAAGGCAGAAAGGAAGTAAACTGTCAAATGAGAAAAGGGAACAGGGGATGTAATGTAACACAACGTAATATCTGTAGAAAACAAATTTGGGGAAAGACAACCTTAATTTTTGTTTTTTGCTTATGTATTTATTATGTATTTTTTCTATAGTGTACTATATTCAGGGATAAAGAATTATATTGAGGCATTTTTAAAAGGGAAAAACTAACTAGGAAACATTCTGGATTATTTTATTAATTCTGGTTTTTCTGTCTGTGATACAAATACCCACTACTGTCAGCCTAACTGGGCATAGGGTATTGGGCTTTATGGAGATGTGTCCTTAGAACTGTGAGAGATTGCCCAGTGACAATGCCAAGGTGATCTCAACATGGTCTCCTGGACTGGCTGGGATGTGCTATGGTCACAATCTCCTGACCTACCTCAGTGCTGAAAGTGAGGTCGTAGCCAAGTGTGGAGACATCATTTTCCAGCAGATAAACTAGTCCCTGGTAGAAGTGGTAATCTTCACTCTCCATATCCGTGTATCTAGAAAAACACAAACAGGGTTATGAGTTGGTGATGGGAGGAGAAGCAGCACAGGGATGGGATAAAAGTAAAGGACCTGACCCCGAGAGCTGAAGAAAGTATTAGGATTGCACCATTCCCTCACCTGACAGACTTGCCCAAGATGTGTTTGTAGAAGGATCGAGTAAAGTAGCACTCCAAGAGGCGGTTATCATATACAGCTTTGGCCACAATGCGTCCAACAAACTTGAAGTAGCTGAGGTGGTTGGGGTTGCAGTGGGAAGATGGATTGATGGTGTAGGTGACTCGATCACCAGGTGAGGTACGGAACAAGGCATACATAGGATTAAACATCTCTCGAGAGATAATCATATACCACTCTCGCAGGAGCCCCCCAGCATCCTGCCCTTCTTCTCCTTCAAATACTATATACCTGCATAAAAGAGCAGAAACAAGAACTGTGCAGAAAGCCCAGGACAGATGCATCTATTTGCATAGCATTATATGTGCAAGGGAGAGGGTGTGAAACAATCTGGGGAGTGTGGTGTCAGATGAAGAGGTGACCAGAGATTGCCAGCAGAACTCTGGGAAGACCCTCTGACCCTGTGTGATTACATGGATGGTAGATCCAGGTCATAAGAGAAGAATTATCACATAACTCATCTCTCATCTCACTAGCTCCTGTGACACTTGGTTTTACAGAATACCAATCTCTGGGTGGTCTAAGTGGCTTCAGAATTACCAGTGAGCAGTTACCCACTTGGTGGAGGCCATTCTTGCATATAGTCTTCCCAACCCAAGGTACCATTTGCTTAGCAGGCTCCCCATTCCTAGTGTAACAATGGTGAAAGCTCTCATTGCAAAACCTCAGGTGTACCCTTACAAACACCAATGACTTTCCAGTCTATTCAAGAATTGTGCAGTTCAGCCAAAGGGCCAATCAGCAGGCCAGACCCAGAAGATGAAAGATGATTCAGTGAGATAATATAAGCCAGATTCCTATTGAGGAGGACAGGAATTCCCTAATTGCCCTAAAGTTGAGGCCAGAATAAGTCACTGTCACTGTGTAGAAAGAGCCCTGCCCACACCAATCTGGTCTGTTCTCTGTTCTGGGCTCTTACAATCGATTCTTCATTTCTTCAGGGGATTTGCGATGAAGTTCACGATAGGAATCTTCAAACACATGATCACGGCGGACATGCACAGCCATGTCTTCTTTCCGCAGCCCCTCATCCAAACGTTCCAGCTCTTGGCGGAAATATCTTGGGAGGTAGGAAAGGAAGGAAAATAGGATTTGGGGTGGCAAATTTCCATTTGTTTGATCAGAATGAAAAACCCCAAATGGCATTCTCTCCATCCTCCAAACACTCTAATTTCTGCTCCCATGTCCAGTAGGTGGGAGAAGTAAGTCATCTGTTATTTAGTTGAAATTTTTTCCTATCTCCACTGAACAAGGGCTCACTGAGATTATAGCATGGGATCTCCGTAGCAAGAAGGTAAAGATGTGAATATGCGTATGAAGGAGGAGAGGCACAGGGATGATTCCAGAGGCACCGTCCAAGTGTGTACTACAGCCATATGCACCCTAGCACAACTCCAAAGAATGGTATGGGACTTTAGAAAATCATGTGGCTCTCACTTCACTGATGAAGAATGGAGATGGGTGGGGGAGGAATGGAGAAGACCAGGGAACATTTAGGGTACAAGGAGCATCACAGCTGAGTCTCTTCCCTGCCTACCAGCACCATTTCATATGCTACCAGCAAGAGAAACTTCTAGGCCTAGGAGAAACTTTGGCTCCTTTCTGGGAGAGGAGATACACATTGGGGAGTTCCTCTCCCCCACCAAACTCCAGGGCACATACTTGCGCTTGACATCAAAGTCGAGGACACGAATGTAATCTACCAGGACAGCGAAAGGCCCATCAGCAAGGTGGGTGGTGGACTGCCGTAGGATTTGGTTTAACACAGTGCGGTGAGTCTCTGAGGGGAAAAACAATAACAGGATCGGTATATCATGGGTCCCAGAAAGGTGCAAAACAGTCCATCAGCAAGCAACTCTCATTTTAGGGGTCATAATTAGGAACCAGACAATGCCAGGGGCCAGTCCTGAGGTATGAACACCAATCTGAGCATTTCTATACCAGCCTGACTTGCCATGGATTCAGGATAAACTCCAATCCCCTCAGAGTAGCATATAAGAGCTTCCAGACCAGATCCCTACTGAACTCTCTAGGGTCACTCTCTCCCACACACAGATAAAAACACACGCACACATTCCCTCTCTGCTGAACAGGCTAAGCATAAAATATATAAAACAACCCTGCATATAATAAAGCCTTTTGAATTTGGGGTGGTGGTGGTCTGAGAGTTCCCTGTACCTGCAAAGCGAAGGAACTTCTGTGTGTCAGGGGGTAGGCTTGAGGAGATGTGCATAGATGAGGGCTCCCGGGAGAAGAATGGGTCAAGGGAAGAAGGGGTGGCTGGGGTTAAGGGAGCAGGGGAGAGTGGAGGAGGTTCATCCTTGATGTGTGCCAGCTGGCTCTCACGGGTGTCCCGGACAGGAGGCTTGCTCTCCCGCTCTGTGGCATGAACCAGAAAGAAGGCCTCGACGGCAGGCTGTAGCACTGGGGGCAGAAATGAGAAGGAGGTAATGCTTTATTTTACAAACTTCAATATATAAGCTCTTTCACCTTTGTGAACAAACCATAAAAATAAAGTATGGAGGAGGAAATAAAAAAAACTTGCAGGGAAATATAATGATAGAATAAAGTCACAGAGGCTGGACAAGGTGGTAATCCCAGCAGCTCGGGAGGCTGAGACAGGAGAATCACGAATTCAAAGCCAGCCTCAGCAACACTGAGGTGCTAAGTAACTCAGAGAGACTCTGTCTCTAAATAAAGTACAAAACAGGGGGTGTGGCTCAGTGGTCGAGTACCCTTGAGTTCAATCCCTGGTACCCCCCAACCCGGCCTGCAAAAGAATAAAGCCACAGTGGAAGTCAGTGTTTTATTGAGGGGGGAAAAAAGGGATAGGCAACCAGTTATAAAGATTCCTCTGATTTAAAAAGAGAGACCCCAGCTCTTTTTTTGTTTTAATTAGTTACACATGATAGTACAATGGAGACCCCAGCTCTTAAGAGAGAAATCATTTTTTGGCGGGTATATGCTGAGGATCAAACCCAAGGCCTTGCACGTACTAGGTAAGCACATGCTCTATCTAAGCTACACCCTCAGCCCCAAGAGATAAGGAAATCTTTTCATGATACCGAGAGCCAGAGGGGGAAAAAAGTAACTCTCCTTTGAATACACAGGGACACTGAGAGAAAGGACTAACTTGAAAGAAAGAAGCTTAAGCTGACAGAAAGGATCCCAGATCAGACTGGGGGGGGGAGGGGAGAGATGATGACCTGGGCCCTCAGAACGCAACTCACCTAGCACCGCATGCTGGTCATGAGATTCCTCCAGTTCCTTTAAACACTCCCCCAGCATGTCCCACAGCTCATCCAGGCTCAGCTGCTCACTGAGCAGGGGTAACTCAGGTGGCCTCTCCTCTTTTTCCTTCTCTCCCTGTGGGGTTCCATCTGAGGCTACTGGGCACACAGAAGATAGAGTTAGAAGGCCTTCGAGGTGCCTCTCCAACTTAAGAGTTGTTTCCCAGCCCAAATGCACAGGCTACTAGACAGATCAAGTAGACTGGACTGTTGGCCACAGAGTACTACTCACTGAGCAATATCTTAAAGCAAGGTCTAGTCCTGCACTGGATGGCATTTAATAAAATAACAAATTCGGTTCCTTGGTTACACTAGCCACATTTAAAGTGCTCACTAACCACATGTGGTTAGTGGTCATCTAGTTTAGTCTAATCATTGCCACATTAGCTCCCAGAGAACCTGTGGATAAGTTACCTGAGGGCAATGCAACAACGGTGGAACTCTGGATGGTTGCCTTCCAGTTCACAAAGTGTGTTTCAGGACATTATCCTCATTAAATTCTGACAGCTGCCCTTGGAATCAGGCTGCTTTCTCCCTATTTTTTCCCCAAGGGACAGGGCCAGGACTTAGAAAACATCTTTTTGACTCTAGTTCTATGCTTTTTGAATTAGTCATCTTGTCCTGGGACAGTTTAAAACCTCAAGAAGCCATGGTGCAACAGATGGATCCCCACGGCTGGAATGTTTCCTGGTACCCTTTGGGGGCTTATTCTGAATTCTGCTCAGTAGCCAAGCAGCAAGACCAGCCTCATCTTCTGGGTGGGAGAGAAGCAACTGCTTCCTCACCAGCCCTTCCCCCCTCCCTCTCCCTTTCTATTCCCACCCCCACCACACCCTTGCCCTGCTTAGGCTTCTTCCTGACCTTTGCTTTTCATCCTCTACCCAAATCCTGACTATTCTTCAAGGCTCTGACAGCCCTAGGTTTGAATCCTGGCTCTGGCACTTGCAGATCGTGTGACCTTGGGTAAAAGAAGATGGATAGAGAACATGGGAATAATATCTACCTCCCAAAGTCCTGATGAATAGTCAATGATTTAATACAGCATTTTAAAAAACGGGTGTCCTATGAGAACACTATTCCATAGGAATGTGTTCAAACAGTGCCCAAAATTATTCTATGTACAAGTTTGAGAAATGTCACTAATAATAGCCTTTACCATGTGCCAGGTACTTCACTAAGCACTGTATATGTATTAACTCATTCAGTCCTAACAACTGTGAATATCCCTATTACAAACAAGGAAAATGAGGCCAAGAAAGGTTTGCCTCAGATCCCAGAAGCTAATAAATAAAGGAGCCAAGACTTGAAACATATGCTGTCTCCATGTGTAATACCCTATCATAGTTTCTTTAATCCTAATCTCCGTGTCCTTTGGTTTTTAATACTTGTTTTAGTATTTACAGAGACCAGTGTTCACTGAACTGGATAACACTTGAGTTTATATATGCTGGGAACAGGAGATCCAGCAGATATTCTATAAGACTGGCTCTCCCTTCTGCTGGGCTGGAAAGAGGAAGTAGTACTGACCAATGGACTGAGTATCTTGAGCACTGGGAGATGGCTGATCCACATCCATGGGCGACTCCTCTCTCCGGACAGATGCTTCTGACTGGCTAGACTCCGACTGGATAAAAGGGAGACAAAGCCACTTTATAAAGGGTGCAACTTTGCTTTCCTCAGGGATAGGCTAAAGGTTGGTTCTTCCACCTCTTATACATGGAGCTTGGAAAGTGGCTTCCCATATCTGGTGAGAAAACACTGTAGTACTCCAGGACCAAAGAATGGCTTTTCAACCTACTTTGCTGGCCTTTACCCTGAGCTTCCAAATGTTCCAAACAGCTCCTGGGATGCCTGCACCTCCTACACTCTACTCCATTCCTATGATCAGTCAGAAACATATCTCCTGGATACACATTTCAAATCTTCTTCCTGGACAGGTTGTGTGGGTGTGTAAACTCATATGGGCTAAAGGGAAGGTATACATGCTATTTGTTCAAATATGGGAGTTAGTGTGACCTCTCAGGATGGATTATTTAAAAAGTCAACATTTGTCTATCAGATGATGGGAATGAGACTAGGCAGAAAAATAGCTACTTGTCTCTATTCTCCTGGAGTTACTGCCCCCAAATTATAGGCTATGCCCAGTATGCTCAAAAACCATATTGTTTTAACAGTAATTCCACATAAAGAAAAATCAGGCCTCAGGACACCTTTAATCCCTGAATTCTGAGATGGTAACTTGCATGTTCCAAGACAGAGACAACAAGAGCATGCCATAAAATACTTTAGTTCTAGGGCTTTTACTGAAGCCTGTGCTGGGATCCCAACACTGGGCCAGCTACTTTTGTACCTGAGGGTTCTTCCTAAAGTGCCTCAGTGTCTAGGTGCCAAGGATTACAGAGAACAGAGGCAGAGGCCTGGGCAGAGAGATCAGCCATAAACACAAATGGCTGTGTGGGATATGTACCAAGCTTGGGGGACTTTCAAGAGTAGGATTCCTGAGATGCCTCTGATGTACCTGCATTATTCCATGAGACTGAAAAAAATCTTTACCCCATACCCCCCACTCAGAACCCGACACTTAGCATTAGGCAGTTTGCAAAAGCGCCACTACTGAATGGATAGCTGGGAGTGGGTATGATGGCCAAGCTTTAAATCAAACCAAACCAATAAATCAAACAGTAAAGGAAAACACCAACAGAAAATAACCCTATTGTCCAGAAGCATTCATATAGCAAACTTAATGCAAAAGCATACAAGGTAAGGGCAATGGAACCCCACTGATGACATGGTGGGGGGAGGGGGAAAGACAAATGAATGAGGGGCCACAGGCATCATGCTAACCGTTGCTGCTTGTTGCTGTCTCCGCGCCCTTTGACCCTCACGTACCATTTGTATAATGGCATCAGCCTCAGCCTCCAGCTGCCGAACAGCTGCCTGGATGCTGCTAGCTGAGCCTAAACCGGAGGAACCTGGGAGAAAGAAAAAAGAGGAAGGCAACATATAAAATGTAGGAAGAAGGAATGCCCAATACTCTCTCCTATCTCCTGGGCTGCCACGGGGCATCTTGAGAATATTCATCATCAGGCACTAAGATCTACTTTTACAGATAGGACAGGGGGCATGGTGTTAGACAAACAGATGGTGGCATGTGAGGAGGGTTCTATGGGACAGGAGGAAAGAGGGAAATGATGTGGTAGGCTATGGCTGAGGCAGCATGGCTATAGTGTTTTAGTTAGGAGTGATCAAGGAAGCAGAAAGGAAGTGCACACCCAGTGAGTTAAATCTTATTCAGCAAAAGGTTGGTCCCCAATTTCCTTGCCAGATTCTATTCCCTTTAATTCCCACTTGCCTAAGCAATTTCCTATGTAGACAGCTTGAATGAGATATAAAATGCAGCCATCAACATTCTGACACTTATAAAAAAGGATTAGCAGTTTACTTTAGGAAATGTCAAAACAGGAAGGAAACAGGACACTGAGCCCTGTCCTTCCAGGGATTCTGGGTTTTCCACCACCAACCCTGCCCCCAAACTAGACACTCTAGTTCCATACCTAGCCTGCCTGTCTGCTTGGCTTTCTTGTTAGCTCGGCGTGTGTCGTCCCGGAGCTGGATGATGACCTGTAGTACCCTCAAGAAGAACTTCTGAGTAGATGTCTTGGATGTCAACATGGACATAGAAGGCAGCTGGAGCTCCCGGCCACCCAAGGGTCGCTTCTGAGATGCCACAATTACCACATTCTCAGCCATGTCAAACCTGGATGGTATAAAGGTGGCTTGCGTACATTGACAACATAAAAGCATTAACAATTAACACCCAGAGCAAGTAGGCTGTCAACCAGGGGGGTAAGAAATCTCAGAAGAAAATCTTACAAATAGGGCAAATCAGAAAAAAAAATCAGGTCAAGAATATATATAGGACTGATAGAAAAATTGCCCAGAGAAAGAATATAGAACAGGAAACCAGCAAGAGCCACCTTTCAGAATGCCCCCGAGCCTAGCCCACAGCCAAAGTGGTGGTTACCACCCACCTGCTCTGCATTTTGCCTTTCAGCTTGGTGGTCTGGGGCTGCTCTTCAGGCAGGCCATCAGGAGAAAGAGTTTCACACTGGGCTCGCCTTTGCTGTTCCAAATTGTATTCCCGTAGTTCAGCCAGCAGGGTACCTGGGTAGATAAAGGAATTATCAAGTGTTCAGAGACTTCCCTAGTGAAAAGTCAAACCTTTCCAAAAAATCTGTGCAGGCCATCCTCTGTACAGAGAACCCAGGATGAGCAGGAAATTTCCTCTGTTTAGTAGCTTTTTAAAAATTCAACAGCTCATTATGTGTGCTCATGATCAACCACATGGTGACTACTGACTTAGCTGGTCTCAGGAACCTATTCAATCTACACATAATGCAGCTTGATGTAGAAAAGAAAAAAAACACACATCATTTTTGGAGTCACAAAGATCATGGTCTATGTCCTATATATTTCTTAAACTTACTGAGGTTTTGTGGTGACCTCAGATAAATTCCTTGACTCCATTCCCAGTTTGCTTATGCATCTTAAAAGTGAATACTGCCTAACCTCTTAAAGTGGCTGTGAGAATAAATTGTATGGTGAAGTGCCTAGATGATATCTGGCCCACAGCTGTTGAATAAGTCAAGAAAGGTCAGAGACTGGAGGTCAAATTCTTTCAGGAAGAACCTTTTAATTCTAATGTAAAAAAGAATACCCTGGGTTTTACACGCTAGTCAACTCATCTCAGCTTCAGAAACATTTGTGGGAAGAAGACAGATAATCAAGTATAAGTAGGGTGACAAGATTGAGGTTGTCACCGAAATGGTTGGGATGGGAATGGGAAAAAATCAGAGGCTCTTCATGTTGAAGTAAAATCTGGTTTTACGCCTTTGTCCAATCACTATCATTCTGGGCTTTAGCTTTCTTCTCAATAAAATAGGGAAGGCAATGTAAATAGATGATTTCCAACTGTTAGAATTTTTTATCACCTAAACTACACAAAAGCTGAGGGCATCATTCTGCCTTCGCAATTCCAGAGCCTGAATATAGTGCAGGCATATCTTTGAGAAAGTGAAGCTGCCTTCACAGCCTCACTATAGGGCTTGTACAAGTGCTCAAGTAGGTTCTGTTGTTTCCATGCATTCACTTGTTTCTTTACTAAGCATGGATGACCAACCACATACCAGAAACTGAAAGAGAGAGAGAGAGAGAGAGAGAGAGAGAGAGAGAGAGAAGCCCAGCTTTGCTTCCAAATAGGGGCTGTGCTGTGGGTGCCTAGTGTAATCTAATTCAGACTGGGGGACTGGGGAATGCTTCCAGAAAAGGAAGACACATAAATGGAAGGTTTCAGAAAGACAAAAGGCTTTATTCCTGTTATTACCTATCTGTTTACAAAGGGTATATCCCAGATGACGTGCTCCATTCAGTAGCAGCTTGAGAACTGTGTCGCGGGTCCCAGGGTCCCCCCTAGAGAGCTGTAGTAACACATTTGCTGCATCCTCCAGGCCTTCTTCAGAACAAGAGTGAGATGTCAACACCTGGGAGAAAAAAAAAAAAGGGGTGGGGGAGAAGGAGTAAGCCCCAAGCTGAGAACCCAAACCATGTCCAACCTATCTACCCTTTCTTTTAAACCTTGGCAGATCATAAGAGCCTGGACTCACCTCCACAGAGAGCTGTAACTGGTTTTCAGTGAGGCCAGAGGATACCATCTTGAAGTCTGGAGCACTGCTGCCTCCATCACCCACTTTTGCTGGAGATTTGCTGCTTTTAGTAGTAGTAGACGCTTTGAGGAAACAGAACAACATAAGTCTCTGTGACACAAGCCAGACTCTGAAGTGGCAGAACCAAGGAACTGCTGAATTGCCCAGAGCTTCAAAACAGAAAAGTAGTGAAAATGAAAATCCACCTACCAGAGCCAAATCTCAATGACCTGGGAGGACCTTATTTATGCCTTCTACGGTGACAACCCCATGCATACTTTTCAACTATTTTCTTATCACCATAGCTACCCCCCCCACATTCTTTAAATCCTACTTCTGCAGATAATTCTCAAGTTATCTGCTACATTCCTTGGGATGATCTGGCTACTCTGATTCACACTGCATCCAGCCTGATTTTGAACTATATCCTATGAGAAGTGGCCCCCTCAACCAGGCCCAAAAGGCTCAGAGTTCCGTGAAGACAGAGGCTTTCTTTTTTTTCTTTTGGTGCCTAGCTTGGGAAACCACATTCAGTGAACACCTGTTGATCTTCACTGGAGTGTGTTTGTGTGAGAGGGAGGAAAGAGGAGGAAAAGAGATTCAGAGAAAACAAGGCAGATGAGGGTGACAATGAACACACTGCTCTAACACGTACAATCCATTTAGGGAGGATCACCTGGATAGGGAGGTGTGAGGTGGGAGACACAGTACACGCCCCAAAGCCCCCAGACTAAATCTAAACTTACTTGAAACAGTAGTGGTAGCAGTCGTGGGGGTAGTCACTGTGGTCGAAGCAGCTACGGTAATGGTGGAAATAGCTGTGGCAGCAACCAGAGCTGGAGCAGAAGTGACAGGGGTGGTTGCAGCAGGGGGTGTGGGTGTGGCGGTGGCAGTGGTGGTGGTAGAGGTGGTTGAGGTGGCAGTAGTGGTGGAGGAAGCACTGCTGCCAGAGTTAGCCTGTGCTTCCGACACTTTGTTTTCTGGGAGAGCAATTGAGATGAGAGAGAGGAGTCGGAGAAGTTTCTCCGTTAAGAGAGAGCTCCGGCGGATGACTGGGTGTGACAACATGTTCATGAGCTGCCCCAGTGGGGAGGCCTCAAGGCTGTATGGGGAGGTTTCCCCCTCACCACCAGCGCTCACTGGCACTGACTTCACAGAGTTCTTGCCTTTCCGGCTGACATTCATGTTGTCCAGTTTTACCAGTAAGTCCCAGAAGTCTGTGCAAATGCCACTGCTAGTGGACTGTGAGGAGCACGGGCTGCAGGCCTGCTTACTGCCCCTCTCCCGATCACTCTCACAGTTTGTTTCTTTGGTCCGCTGTTGTGTGAAGTGGCTGGGAAACACCTGCCAGGAAAAGAAGGATAGGCTTGGTCTAGGGGGTCTCTATACAGGATTAGCCTTCCCAAGAGGGAAGGACAACTAGTTCTCACACTCTCCTCTCCTTTGGACAGCTAGGGTAACAATGGGCAGAAGGCATACAGTTTTAACCAACAGATGGTGAAGCAGCCTAGAGAAACAAATAAGGGCTTTGTGCAAGACTGAATAGCAACTTGTTTGAGACTCCACACTTTTTGCACAGTGCCTAGGACAAGGTAGGTCCTCAATACATGGTAGCAATGTTTATTATTCAAAGAACAGTGACAAGATCAGCACTAAGTTCTATGTCCAGCTCCATCACTTCCTAATCACATGACAAAGCCACTAAAATGTTCTGAATTCCAGCTTCTTCATCTATAAAATTTCTATGCATTATCTCATTCAATCATCAAAGCAGACAGCTGCTTTGATGACTGAATGAGATAATGCATAGAAATTACAAAGAGAGAAGATTAAAAAAAAAACCCAAAATTATTTATTGGACAATTTCCCCAATACAGAAACAATATAGGGCTTGACATAAGACTTGTGTCCGGATCTCAACCAGGCTGTTGCTGCCACCCCTCTCCCGTTCCCAGGGATTGGGTTCCTTCAAGCTCACCTTGGCCAATTGAATCAGTGTGTCCAGAACGTGTCTGCAGACAACAGGAGCAGCCTGGGGATGGATGTGGACAGTGGAGCCACTGCTTGCATGCTTCTCAGTATGTTTGCGCCCCCCTGAACGCTGGATTTGGAATATATTAGTCCTACAGCCTAAGGCAGCATCCATGGATACTGAGAGCCAGGAAAGCTGATTGGAGCTCTTGGACTCCATCTTGTGTAGTAAGTCCAGGGGACGGTTTTCATGGCTGCTTGACCCACAGCTCTTGCTTGACTTTTTGCCCTTTTCCTCACTTGTGGAGAGCTTGGGTGTTTCAATGCATAACTCACTCTCACTGCTGCGTTGCAAGATGGATAGGAGGCTGCGGATCACCCAGTGGCGGGTCTGGGCATGATAGCAGAGATTTCTCAGTACTCGGTGTAGGCGGCTAGTATTGAGCTTTGGCTCATCCACGAAAAGTAGGACCAAGAGACAAGATAGGGCTTCATGGTCCAGAAGAAGCCGTCCTCGGAGGCGGAGAAGAGTGTCCACATTACTGCCAGAAGGCCTAGAAAGAAAGTATGGTTTCTGAGTAACACTTAACCTAGAACTCCAGGATAAAACATAAGCCCAGGGGAATGGAATATGCTGGATATCTCCAGGAAGACTAAAGAAGGGATGGTGTCCACAACAACTGCCCTCAATGTGTCAACTGTATATGTACTTTTTCCCATAGGGCTGCTGGACAGCATAGAGAATCGGCCATTTTTGAGTTAATGAACTACAGGCTCAACCAAATTAAGTGACTACTATAGAGAAGAGATCCCCAGCCCAGGTCTGTATCATCCATTGATTGGTAAAAATTGGACTACATTGAAGTTTAGGAGATAATGCTTATTTTTGCTTTCTCTAGACTACTAGAGAGCTGCTTATCTTATAGGAGCTAATCTTTCCCTTCACCTTTTGGCATGTTGCGCCCACTCTACTTCAGCTCAGTTATTAACTCCTCTCTACCTTCTTCAGCTTTGATGATACAATCTGAAGGGAAAAAGGTAGCCTGCCTTCTTATTAAAACCACTTCACTAGTGCCTACTGCCATCCTGCTTTTGAGATTCTGGTTTTCAGAAGCTAGACCAACTCAAAGGTATAACTTTATGAGAGGGGTAGTTCAAAGATCTTGGTCTCCTGTCCATGGAAGGAAGCAGCTTAAAAGTGGTCACCCAGCCTGCTTCTTGGGACTTCAGTTTCTCTACCTATAAAATTAAGGGAGTTGGACTAATGGGCCTCAGAGATGATATAGCATAAAGTGAAAGAAGAAAAAAATACCTGTTGTGGCTGCTGCTACCCCCCATTTGAAAGGTGCCACCTCTCTGCACAGCAAGGCGAGTATACTGGACCCCACGGTTGCCACTCAAACGACTGGTAAAAGCTGGTAGAAAACAAAAAGGAAACTGAGATTGGGGAAGGGTGGTGGCAAGTTTGGTCTAGGTCATATAAGGAAAAGCAAAAAGAGCCTCATATCTAGCCAAAGCCAGATATCTCAGAGCCTTCCCACTTGCCTCCCTTTGTACCTGGGCTTCGGAGAATGGCAGAGAGCGCAGAGGTGCTGCTGTGCCCAAACAGACGTTCGTGCATGAGCTGTCGTTGACGTGCTTCCTGCTCTCGTCTCAGGGCTTGAGCCTCAGCTGCTATGTCAGGTGGCATCACAGCCAACACACTATCTTCCATGTCCTCCAAGACACTACGGCGCAGGTCTGAGGGCAGAGTCTGGATGAAGGTCACAGGGTCCATGGGGGTGTCAGAGTTGGCATTCTGGGCTAGTTCCCGTCGCTGCTGCTCAGCTCTTTGCTGTGCCAGTACCTATGGATGGAAGTTGTCAATGAGGGCGTAACTCCTACCCAGGCAGCTTGGCCCCACCATCTCCCTGCTCACATACTTCCTCCTGAATGGCTGGAGGCAGGGCAGCCAGGAACTCAGGGCTCACTTCAGTCACACCAGGATTCCCCACCACTGCAGGAGCTGAGCTATTTGTGGAGGGGGCACTTCGGGTTGGTGGACGTATGCCCAACTGGTTCTGGAGGACTTCCCGACGGATGTCATCAGGAAGAGCAGCCAGAAAAGAGGGGTCCACACCTTCAGGAAGACTAATACCTGAGAGGAGATATAAGATATGAAGGACTCACACTTCTACTGATAGCTGGTCCTTCCTCTTCCTTTTTCTGCTTCAAGGCACCATGTGATAAGCAACTTGCTTTACCATGTGTTCCCACCATCATGTACTGGCCTCACCACAGGGCCTTAAGTAACCGGGCCAAAATGATATTGGATCGAAATCTCCAAAATAAACTTTTCCCCTTTTAAAATAGATTACCTTGGGTGTTTTTTTAAAAAAAAAATTAAAAAAAAATTTAGTTGTTGATGAATCTTTATTTTATTTATATATGGTGCTGAGAATTGAACCCAGTGCCTCATACATGCAAGTGCTCTACTACTGAGCCACAACCCCAGCCCAGGTAGGTATTTTATTTTAACAGTAATGAAAGGCTAACAGATACCAATGAGGATCAGAGAAATTAAATAAAGGTCATATGTTGTAAAGTTAGGAAGTGTCATAGTGAGAGAATAAGTGAACTAAGTTAAATTGGCTCATTCTATTACATTATATACCAGCATCCTCTCACTGCTAATCCTTTTCCCACATATACATGAAGTATTTGGCTGGTGGACATTCCCTTGCCAGGGGCTACTGGAAGCTGAAACAATCTCAGGACTGCCTGAGCACATAGGGAACTCACCTGCAAGGGGATCTTCTTCCTCACTGCTTGTTGAAGGCAGTGGCTCTTCCAGGATTCCTCGGGAGTCTGCTCCAGAAATGGCCACAGCAGAATCTCTGGTGGAAGAACTCTCAGAGGATGCAGGGGGAGAGCTGAGGGAAATCATTCTCAGTTTTTCTTAGTGCCATACATTTTCCCATTTATAAAATACTCCTAACATCAACAGCCCTTTTTCAGCAAAACCAACTTAATTTTCCCAGTACAATAAGCATACCTATTAGTTAACAGGTATGAATGCAACACCCAACACATCTCTATTCTCTTCTAGCCAATGCAGTGCTTACCTGTCCTCAGGTTGCTGGGTAGATTCCCCTGCCCCATCAGTCCTGCCTTGTACTTCTGCCACAACTGGTGGGGCATCCCCAGGAGTAGAGCTGCCTGCTGTGGGCTGCTCAGAACTGCCAGCTGCTGAAGTGTCACCTACAGCCTCCTCTAGAGTACAGGAAGCTAGGCTGCTGGTGTCCATGGGAGAGCCTTCCAGTTGACTGCTGACAGCAGTCAGTGCATCAGAATCTTCAGCTCTCTCTGGGGAAAGAGAAGCTAGGAGGAAGTCACAGGGAGAGGTTAGAGTTCTGCTTGGAATCAGGCCAATATCTTCATCCCCTGTTGATCTGCTGTTCCTACTTTATTTCACTTGCTTTTTAAGGAAGGTTCAGCTCAAGTCTTTTCTTTCATTTCTTGAAGTTCACTGTTCTAGGCATGTTTGTGAAACAGCTTCCCTAGACACCCTAGATGAGGGATCCTGTCACTTTCCAAGATTTCCAGGCATGGTTATCTAAATAAACTAGGTTCAAAGGGGAAACCCCAACAGTCTTTCCAGGGCATATCACAGGCAGCTTATTATACAGCACAGACAGTAAGCAGGTGGAATACTACTGTGCTGAGAATTTTGAGGCCCCATTTCAAGCTAGAGGGAAAGAGCGTCATGAGATAAAGAGCATTTGCCAGGAGAATGTGAAAGCTGTGTATTTGAGGTTACGTGCTTGCCATCTGTGGAACTGTTGTTTAATCCCAGTTTAACCGCTTACTGAATGCCCTTGGACTAATTATTTCCCTTCTGAGTTTCAGTTTATTCATGGAGATATCACCAACTACGTTACAGAGTTGTTTTCAAAGTTAAATAATAAACCTGACATGATAATCTATGAACAGTCATTGTAGCTTACAGTTGATATCCTCATTAGAATTATAGATGCTCAACTACAATCACTTCAAGTGATAGAGAAGAAACCTCAACTTCACCTAACAAAGCTAATGTGTGCACACTCAAGTCCTTCTTATTTCTCTCAAGAAACAGCAAAGTTACAAAGACATCCATTCTTCTCTCCTGTTCCATCCATCTCCATCAAAAGTTAAAATTTTACTCACTTATAGTGGGAGCTGGGGATAGCTCCATCTGAGTCGTTTCTGCTTCTCCACTTGGCCTCGTGGGACCTAATTCCTCTGACTCTACAGGCATCAATAGCTGTGTAGAGCTTCCTCCTTCTCCAGTTGGGGATTGCAAATCTTGAGGAACCTCTCCTAAGGATGGTGGGGGTGGGAGTGCTGGTTGCTGCTGAGAAGGCTGAAGAGTGCCAAGGGTCTCCTTGGACTCAGATGTAGCTGCATCAGTTGAAGAAGGGGTTGTTGGGTAGCTGTCAGGCATTGGAGTCCCATCTTTCTCGGAAAGAATAATAATGGAGGTTAAGGGGAAAATCAGCCAATGACCAAGGGAACAATCCTAATCAGCACATGTGGCTTGACCAATATTCTACTCAGACAGTGACATTATACCCCTTCCCACAATCAACCCTCCAAAGAACAGTTCTTGGCTCGTCTAGTATACCCAGGATGAGGACTAAAGCATGGTGCTGTCACTGAACCAAGAGCTAGATATCTAATTCTGTGGATCCTAATAAAATCTTTTCTGTGCTGAAGGTGAAAGGGGAAGATTTCAGGCCACAGAGGCAGGGCGAGGCTAGATTTTTCTGAAGCTACCCAGAAAAATCTACCTCCCCAAAACCTACAGAACCCCCATTTCCTTATGTACTTGAAGCAAGAAATGGTCAGAATTTACCTCAAAGCTCTTAAAGTACACTTTCTATTCCCCTCTGCATATTTTTGTTCTATTACTAAATAAATGAAGTTATCTTAGAGTTGAAGAACAACACATTTGAATTTATGCCCACTGAGTTAACCAATTAATGCCTGAATCAATGGAAGTCAAGCCACTTTATACTGGTAATCTGCCTCACCCTAAATATCATCTCTACCCTTTTACTCCCTGATTTTCCAAGGAACACCTACACTTACAACTTAAATGGTGATAACATTGAAAGACTTGGTGTGAATATGCCACACACCAGGGAAAGTAGTAAGTTGTATAGTTATCTTCTTATTGGGGTCTAAAATCCCTACCCCACAACAATACAACTTACTACCTCACCCTGACATGAGCAGAATCCTCTAGTAAGGGTAGTAGGAAAAAGGACACCTACCCTCCTTCACTGCGTTAAAAAATTGTGTAGGCTTTCTTTTCCCAACTCAAAAAAAAAAAAAAAAAAAAAGAAAGTAGAAGACAGTTCTGACAAAATTAATAGTAGGGGAGATAGAATACCATATGGACCATTTGTTGGAATCACAAAATTGGTACTGACCATTGTTAAGATAGGATAGACAGCATATAGTCATACCATTTAGCCCACAAAGCTACCTTCCCCAAAAGCAGATGTCCAAGACAGTGTTCTTAGACTTTTAGATTCCACAGAATAATTGAGTTTAAGATTGAGAGAAAGACACACACACACACACACACACACACACACACACACACACACACACACACACACTAAAGTAGGGGTTATTAACTTAGTTTCGTCATGTAAGAAAAAAACATTTTATCAATATGATTTAATAAGAATATTTTGACACCGAAGAACTAGAAAGAATATAACCTCAAAAAACAACAGCTCTATGAATGGAATTAAATTCAGCTTCAGGAAAAACATATTAAACCTTTTAAATTTTGTTCATTTCCACTGAGGACTGCCATTTGAGTAGTGTCATCAGGTGTTCTCATGAAGTGCCATCCTATGGTGTTTACCAAAGGACCAACTGTCTCAAAGATATACATACTGAGTTTCAGGGGAAAGGTATAGGACTCATAACCTTGTCAGAATGAAGCATTGCATAACCAGAATAGGAACCTAAACACAGCCAAGTTGGAGGGGAAGTGTACCACCGTGGGAAAGACAGTAGACTGTATAGTTATCTCCAAGATGGGGTATGACCCTAAAACTATACAATCTACTACCTCATCCCACAGAGCACCAGTGTCCATCTTCAGCCCAGGTGGGCCAGCTATTCAGAAGGGTCACGAGAAAGAACATATTTATCAATTAGCAAGAAGGATGAAAGGGAGGGAGAGTTACCTGAGAGGTTCTGTTCAGTGGAGTCATTTGTCTTAGATGCAGTACACTGCAAAGAGAAGGGATAGACCAGTGTGGAAATATTCTAAGAACACAAGATAAAGATCAAACTGTGTGAGTCACCATCCCTCACCTAGACCTAGACCAGCTAGGAGTTGAGTGATCTGATAGAAAATGATTTTGCTATGTTATCAAAAGAAGATGATCATTTCAGTATGCAAATATACATCTAATTTCTCTATACATACTTAGAGTTTGTACTTTAGCAACAAAGCCTGGGTTTGAATGGATTGGGGGTGAAAGGGAAACTGTTGGAGGAGGTGCTACTGAACAACAATAATAAAAATTACATTAGGGATAGGCATAATCACCAGACTAGCCATAAATTTTTAGTTTCATCTAAACCCCCTTCTTGGGCTTATTTTGCACACTCTAGCTTTTTTTTTTTCTTGCAGTGCTGATGATGAAACTTAGGGGCTGGTTTGTATATACTAGAATAGTGCTCTACTGTTGAGCTACATTCTCTAGTCCCATTTCAGCTTTTTTCTTTTTTAAGCAATATGCTACCTTTGCTTCTCTTTCATTCCTTTTCATGTGTTCAAAACTATATTGTTTATTAGGCCCAAAGTTCTATATAAAGATATATTAGATCAAGCGTATTATTATAACTGAACATCCAATGGCCTCTTTTTGCAGTGTTGGGAGATCAAACTCAGGGCCTTGGGCATGCTAGGCAGGTGCTCTACCACTGAACTATACCCTCAGTCCTCAATGTCCCTTTTTGCTCATCTATAAGTAAAAACCACATGAGTAGACCTTCTATCCAAGGTCACAGAAGTTTCTGAAACAGGTGGCTTCTTTTTTTTTAACTTATTTTTTAAAACATTTTTTTATGTGGTGCTGAGGATCGAACCCAGTGCTTCATGCGTGCCAGGCGAGAGCTCTACCACTGAGCCCCAGCCCCAGCCACTCAGGTAGCTTCTTTTTAAAACTAAAATCATGTTAGATATAAATTTGAACCCTAGAAAAATGACATAGAGGTGACAGAATTCAAGATATGAACTTTTTCTCTGACACCTAAGTCAAACTTATTCAAATGATGGAATAGGGTCATTCTGGTAAGGCGCCCCACTAAGAAATGAAAATGAATAAGAATATGAGCTGATCAGGGTTTCTTCCTTGTCTAGTTGTAGTCCTTGGAGGTGGATTATGAGATGTGATTTTTGAGGACCAATTGTGGTTCTGGCTCCAGTTTCCCCCATTGAGACACGGAGAAAAAACATTCCCTCTGGGTTTCAATTTTTACCCCCCAAAACCAAGTATAATTAATTTGCAATGAGTGATTCCCATGTTCAATGCGAACACCCTGAGATTCTTTCAGTGAGTTATATACCATATTTATGCCCAAAACACAGGAAAGTTAAGGCAGATCTGGCCGAAGATGAACCCTCCCAGCCATTGGTAATCACCTGTGCACTCTGATCCCTGTTCTCTTTATCTTCTTTCCCTTTGTCAGTTATCTTTGTTTCTTCCTCAGCCAGTTGTTTCCTGCGTTTCTCTCGCCTCTCTTCCAGCTCCTCATCTCTCAGGAATTCCAGGTGATTGACAATGGGCACTTTAACCACTACATCAAAGAGGCAGAGATCAGAGGCTACTCTGTGGGGTGGGTGGGTTGGGAAGGAAGCCAAAAGGCAGAGCTTGTGGCCACAGAGAACCAGGGAAATAACTCTACACAATCGTCCTAGCCCTGGAAGGCTTACTACTGCCCTAATAACCAAGCTACCACACACCTGAAACACAGTCGTGCATGCTCTCAGCATCAAGAACTTTGCATTCCTCTGTCCAGCGGGTCAGGGCTGTGGGAATGCTGGACAGGGTTCCTGTAGGGGAATAAAGGGGAGTAAGATTTTTGGCCTTGTTAAGTGTCAAATGATCCAAAAAATAAGATCCATGTTAGTATTTTCCTAACATGGCCCAAGGGCTATCACAAGGTTTGGTACTTAACATGTACCTAGACCATTTTGTTGTCCTTGGCTAAGTCACAGAATGGTCCCAGCTCCTATAAAATGTATTACTTCTAGGGTAGACACTGTTCTGCTTTTCCTCAGCTAGGGAGAAAAAACCCCGATAAACTCCCAAACTCTACTCTCTCCCTTACCACAAAACTTGCCTGCTTGGCTGGTAGCTGTGCTCTGGTCGTGGAAAAAGTCATCCAGCAGTTCGTCATCAGACCGGGCGATGATGTGGACGTCATCGTTGCCCACCAGGAGGCGGGCCCGACCCCGGCTTTGTAGGGGAAGACTACTGCTCAGCTGAAGGATGTCAGCAGCAGCGGAGGGACCAAGCAACCTAGAGTGATGGTGGAGTACCATGGTCACTATTAAGTCTGCAGCAACCTATTACCATGAAATCCTCCATCCAGATCCTCTATTAAAATTATAACACAATTATGGAACTTATCACACTGCATATAAGCCTTACTTTCTCTTCTGATTACTATATCAGTTTTATAGCTTTATTTGGGTTGAGATTGCATATTACTCTATTGTTATAAGCATAGACCGAGCACCACTGATAAGCTTGCCACATGAGATGAATAATAATTGCTGAATGTCTGCATGGGACATGTCACACAGTTTGGTACTCCTCTAAAAGCTGCACACATAACCTACAATAATCAGAATACACACACACCTTATTTGTGGTAACATTAAATGAATGACTATTCCCCTCTCCTAGTCAAATAATGCTGAAGCTCAGTAAAGATTTTTATGAGAGTTCTGGTAACTCCAACTGATCTTCTTTACAACTCACCTCTGAAGTATAAGAGGAGGATTGGGTTGGCGATTCCCAGGGTAGTGAACATGAATGGTGTGGCCAGTATTGGCTGTTAGCTGCCTTAGGGTCCTCTGACTGCGTCCAATGCCCTGGGTGAGACGAGTTGTGGAGGAGCCACTGCCCAGTGTCAGCGAACTGTGATCTGCATGACGTACCATCAGTGGGTGGGTGGTAGGGATATTTCCTGGGGATGGGGGGATGTCTGCTGCAAGGACAATATGCAAAGGGATCAGTGCCAAAAAGAAATTTCTTCCATGATTGTTCAAGCAGAACCATGTCTCCTGGGCCTTACTTCCTCACACGGAAACCTGAGCTTTGTCCTTTCTCCCTCATTCCCACACCACCTGATCTACAAACACTGATACTACCATAGCTTATACAATCATCTCTCATCTAGATACTGTAACAGCCTCCTAAATTGTAACTTCTCCCAATTCACTCTCCAAATTACAGCCACAGTAATGCTTCTAGGACCCTCAGACACATGCTGCTCCCTTCATCTTGAAGACTCCTTCCTCTCCCTCATCTGCTTTTACTTCTGGCCTAAAATGTCACTTCCTCTGTGAAGTCTCACTTTGATAGACTGGGTTGGATAGTCCTGTACTCTGTGCTTTCTTTCTTACCATGTTACAATGTAATGCCTATACTTATAATTCCTAATAGACCATAAGCTCCTATAAGGGCCAAGGATTGCTTTCTTCTTTACTGCTTCATCCCCGGTACCTAGGACATAGTAGGCACATCTCAAATATCTGTCCAATTTGCTGAATGCACAGAGGCTCAACTATAAGACCGATGAAAATCACAAAAATTCAAACACCATCATAGATGATATCTTGAATATTATCAATCCAATCCATTTTTTTTCCTTTTCATACTTTTCATTTACAGGTGATAAACTGAGGCTCAAAGAGGTAAGAGATTACTTGGCCAAGACAACAGACCAGACCAGTCCAGTGTTTTCTGTTATGTTTGTGCTTTGAGGTCAAGACCTGTCCTATCAAGACAGCTTGAGTCTAAGAACTTGACTATCTAACTTGATGCTAAAAGGGAATTTTGACGTTGATGGGGGAGGAGGGAAGAGATTCATTCTCTTCCCTGAAAAGATGCATCCTTGATGAACAGAGCGAATGTTCAAATCCATTCCCCAATTCCAAGCTCAAAGGTGTTCCATCCAAACCCTCAAGATCCAGTGTTAGAGAAAAAAAGATTATTGATTGCCCTATCCACTGTAGCGTGCATTCGGGTGCCTGATGCAGTCAGCTTTGGTTTCATTTTTTAATCAAGTAAATCATCAAGTTGTCCAGGCTCCAAAATGGCTGCCTGTTTACTGAGGTGGAGCAAACAAAAGCAGCCTCTTGCTATTCCTTCTTGTGAAATACGCTATTGAGAGAGATGGATTCAGGTATCCCTTGCCCCAGGGAGTCAGCATAGGAAAAGAGTGCTGTTGGTATCAGATCAATAGCTGCTTTGGTTCACTGCTTGGCTTACCCTAGAGAAGGGTATAAGAATCAAGAGAGAAAACCCAGCTGAGCCCCTGTATCTTACTAGCACTGGAGAACATGTTGTCAAACTCAATGATGAGATCATCCTCCCGGTCAAAGCGCTCAAATCGGACCAAGGGAGAAGCGTTCATATCAGGGTAATCCTCATCCAATTCCATCTCAGAGCCATCGTCGTCATCGTCTTCATCTCCCTCTTCACCTTCATCATCCTCCTTAAGGGAAAATAGGAGATGGAGAATTGCTGGAGGTAAGGGTTTTCTGAAGCCTGGTGTCAGTGGCCACATGTGCACATGAGGGAGGGAGGCGCTGAGGCTAGCTAGCAACCCAGACTGTTGGTTTTCTGCAGTTCTCTGTTCCCATGGAAGAGGTCATCTGAACCAACCCAAACACAGTCCCCCCTCACCTGATCATCTTCCTCATCTTCCTCCTCCTCCTCCTCTTCATCCTGACTATCATCCTCATCCTCGTTACTGCCACTGCTGTCCTCTTCCTGAGTGTGCTCCTCCTCATCCTCAGGGTCCAGGATATTCATGGAATCTAAAACAAAGGGAGCACATTGGAGGACTAAACTGAGTAGCTAGAAAACAGGCTACTGTGCAGGCCGGCAGACTGAGTGGGAAGGAGATGGGGTATCTGACTCTACGAGAGGAAGAATCAGATCTGGGGTGATGTACAGACTTAGTGAGCCATCCCCGATTTCCTGAAAGTGCCAATCAATGCATCAACACGCTGAGCAGGGTGGCTGACTGTGGAGGCTGGCACCAGGCTGGTGCTTGAGGAGCCACGGTCTAGGACTTGGCCAAGTCTGCTGGTGCCCCCTTTCCTTTCCAGCCCTAATTTGCTACTGACTGCATCCTGTTGGTAAGAGGGAATCTGGAGCGATGACAGCAGGTGGGTGAGAAGAAAGCGAACCAAGTAAGAAGTGATAAACTTTGGGCAAGCAGTAGTAACATGTTATTTGAAAAACTGGCTGAGGATAAAGTGGATGGTGTATGTCAGCGCATGCAGACAGATGCTTCCTTATTCTGCACATGTGGGCAGCTGCCTCCAGGAAAACCCTAGTGTAGTGTCTGCCAGACGTGCAGGGCAAGAAGGGAGGCCTTTCTGGCCTCGGCACTCTCACCTTCTCGGTTGGCCTGCAAGGTGGAAGCTTGGCTGAGGTTGGAAGGAGCTTCATCCATCAGCACGTCCTCTTGTGATTCATCCTCTCCACTTCTGCTCACTGAAGGTTACAGAGCAGAGCCTTCACTGAACAACAGAGGACTTCCCTTTCCAGATTGGGTGCGCCTAAGTAGCTATGTACACCTAGCAGATATCCATTTTTTTTTTTGTTGTTGAGGGACAAGACCTGGATTCTCTGTCAACTAGCTAGGTGAGCTTGGCCAGTCACTTTACCTGTCTGAGTCTCAGTTTCCTCATCTGTAAAATGGGATGATCACATCTGTCTTGCCAATCCCACTAATTGTGAAACCACAAAGAATACTGGGTGTGAAAAAGCTTTGTAAAATTTCAGAATACATGTCTACTTCCATTTTTCCTTTATTTCCTTTCTTTGATCAGTAAAATAAAGACAACACATACACCCTCAAAGCCAGGTGACAGTAAGGTACCTTAGCCACTTTCCCTCTAAGATTTAAAAAGGGCCACCCTTAGGGGATGATCACATTTTTTTTTTAACATTACTGAGGCAGAAAGCCCCTGGACTTCACTGAAGAACTGAAAGGAAAGCACTTTTCTCACCCTACAGCCTCCTCTAGGCCTCCATGAATAAACACTCTTGATGTGCCTGATGTTATCTATACTGATGGTTACCCCCACCACCTCCCCCACACAGGCAATGCTTCAGACCTGCCACAGGCCTGTATATGGCTTGTGAATTTCTCATCTGTAAGACCATCAACATCAAGACAAGCAGCAATCTAGGCTGGCTATGAGCCCTTAGGCAGAGCTGAGCAAGCAGATGATGAGAAAAAGGGTCCTCCCAAGAGAGACTGAGGCAAAGGAAGAGGCTATACTCAGTTCTGGGGCTCTCACCTATAATTGTACTGTTCCCAGATCCGCCATCCCTCTCAAGCAACTCATCTATCAGGTCCTCCAGCTCATTCTCAACCTGGAGAGAAATAGAACATACATATGGATACACACAAGTCTATCATTGTGCTAGCACCGAAACCCTAATAAAAGCCAGCAAGGGAGCGTACGTTTCTAGGATAATGTGTGACGGAGGAGGTTACATAAAAACCACACACTTAGTGCTAATAGCACAGAAACTACCACATGCTGCCAATCCACACTCAGACTGTCCATCAAATGGGTCCATCCCAGTTAGCTGATACCAGGTTAGTCTTTAGACTGTCCAGGAATACATGCAGATCTCCTTAGGGCCAGCAGCTAAGGACCATAGGCCCAGTTTTTTATCCATTGCTACCAGCTCCAGAAATTACAATGCTTTCTCTATAGGGTCCGTGGAAGACCATTTTAATGGCCCAGCAAGAGCTGGTGCTATGGCATAAAATGGTGTTAAGGAGCTTCCATTAATCACCAGAGCCAAGTAAATCAAAGACCCTGGGCCCAAAGCCCTCAGGCCAGCTTTCTACATCAACATTTCACCTGTGTCTAAGTTTTCTGCTTGGGATCTATACCATTTCATAGTACATGGCGCCTTGGCCCTGCCCCCATCCCTCCTTTAATACAATTCAAACACATTTGCTGAGCATCTACTAAGCATATCATCTGTGCTCCTCTGCAAAGCAGACAGCATTGAGGCGAGGATCTAAAGTACTCACCCACCCACACCACCTGGGGGTTTGGTTCAGCGCCGCAACAGGGAATGCTGGATGATCTGCCTCCCTACCTGCATCTCTTGTGAACTGAGCACCTCAGGCTGCCCAGCAATCACCACTGAGTCGGTTTCAGCCTCCCCATCCATGATATCCCCATCTGCCACCTCTGTCTGAGTGACATCATGATCCTCCTCCTGCACTTCTGCTTCCCCAGGCTCGCCTGAAACAATCAACCAACCAGCAAAATAATCAAAGGGTGCCTATGTGCTGGGCACCACGAGGCAAGCATGAAGACAATAAGGTCCCTTCCTCGGGCAAGTTTACAAATTCTCAGAGAATAAACGAATGGGTGACAAAGGAAAAGACAAGGCTACGTGTGAGGATAGCCAAACAAGGCTGCAATTTGAAGGAATTCTTTGTGGGGCAGATTCCCACACCACTATGACAGATCTCTGGAAGGCCAGCAAGTTCCCAGGGAAACAACACCAAGCCAGAACAGCTGTAATCCCCATGCCCGGAAAGCAACTACAAATTCCCACCCATCCAGCTCTCCAGGCCATTGACTGATTCCCTACCTGGGTCTTGCTGGTTGCTATTAGAGTCCTGTGAAGCTCCTTGGGCATCCTGTTCAGTCTTGCTCTTGCTAGAAGCACTCTTGCTGCCAAAAAGGCTACTGGGCTGGTTCACAATGCGGGAAAGTGTTTCCAAAGGCTTCAAAGCAGCATTGACTGTGTTGGCCATGTTGGGGCTGAGTAAAGGAAGATAAAGTGATACACTGAGAACAGAAATACTAGGTGTCTTTTTGCAAAGCCCACTAAGGTTCCCACAATAGAAGATACTAGGAGAGAAAGGGGCATGAGCTCAAAGAACTAATATTCTATTTATTATTTAGAAGGAAAAAAAATTGACTTAAAGGTCTTCAAAAGAACCCATCCCCAAAGCAAAGGTTAAATCAATGCTGTATTTCATAGGGCTGTGGTAATAAGCATGTGAGGAACAAATTCTTGACTAGAAACCAGAAGATATTCTACATACACGAATACATCCAAGTAGCAAACCACTTCTTAGACCTATGGTTTGAAACGAAAAGCACCAGCATTTAATAACCAAATATTAAAAGGTTTCAAAGGAACATGATGTAAGTTTTAAGTCCTGTGGATTTCAAACTATATAGGGCATTCTAGGATTTAGCAAGTGTCATGGGAACTGTAGTGGGGAAGTGTAAAATGATTTCTAAGTGTAATAAGGCTTGTGAGGCCAAGCAGGTGCCCACCAAAATGAGCAGTTATGTTTTTAATATCTTTTATATCATATACATAGATGTATACATGTGTGTGTACGCATGATCCCTAGTGCCCAGATAGAGTCCTCTGATCCCAACAACATTAAAAAGGAACCAAGGATCATTAGAATAACTGATCCCAGGGACAGGGCATGGAAGGCAAAAGGTAATCCTGGGATCTCATTGGTTTTCAAAAATGAATGGAGAGCTGGGGATCTAACTCAGTGATGGAGGGCTTGCCTAGCATGTGCAAGGCCCTGGGTTCAATCTCCAGTACTGAAAAAAAATTAACAGTGGAGGCTGAGGCAAGTTCAAGGCCAGCCTGGGCAACACAGTATGCATGCCTAGTATGCATGAGGCCAGGGTTTAAGCCCCAGCACTAAAACTAAAGCAGTGGCATGGGGTAGAGAGGGTTTAATGGGATTATTATCAGGGGGACCAATCTGAGTATCAAAGAGAATAACGGTAGCAATTAAAAAGTCTATATTGTCAGGTAAACAAAAGTGGGAGTAGGGGGTTCTTTTATTACAGAAGAATGCCAGTTGAAAAATAAGAATCAATCAGAAAATCAGTGGTATGACCAGTAATGTAAATGATCTAGTCAAGGATCACCTATGTCAAAGAACTATTAAATTAAAAATCTTCAGGGTGGAGAGTATTTACTATTCTCATGATCTCAGAGTAATCCAATACACATCACACTATGTGAACAAATTTAGCATCACCAATAATGGGATAAAATATATCATATATTTCCTGATGTGAGCTAAGAAGAGTAAATATCATCTATGTAGTATTTTTGCCAAAAAATGTTTAACCTGAACTAAACTGTGATTCTCACTTAATCCTGGTTTAAAACATTCTCCTCCTGGCTATAATACATAATTAAAACATTAGGGGTATTTAAAATATAAAATAAATAGAATATTATATTAATGGTAAATTTCTAGGATATAATAATGGAATTCTAGGCAAGTAAGATATTATTTGCTCTTAAAAGACATTTGCTTAAGTGTCTGGAGGTAAAGAATCATGTTGTTTGTAACTAATTCTTAAACACACACACACATACACACACGTTGTAAATGGACCATTTATTTATTTATGGTGCTGAAGATCAAACCCAGGGTCTCACACATGCCAGGCAAGTGCTACACCACTGAGCCACAACTCCAGCCCCTGTAACTAATTCTTAATGACTGAAGCCTGAAAGGGGATGAAAGTAGTAGTAAAGCAAACGGAGCAAAATGCATTGGTTAATACAGGTAGATACATTGTGTTCACCATAGTACTTGAGTTTGAATTTTTTATATCCCACCCCTTTGCTTCATATATGCTATGCAAATAATTTTTTAATCACTGAGCCACACCCCAGATGAGTTTGGAATTTTTAATTGTCATAAAAAATTATTGGGTTTGTATCAAAAAGCTAAAGATGCCTTGAAAGTGTCCCACAGGCCAAAAGTTTAATTATTTGGGCAAGTAAAGAATGATGGAAGTGAACTAAAGAATTCAGTCATTTGTTTTTAAAACTGACAAAAATTCATGAGTCTTTAATACAATTTAGCAAACAGAACGCTAGAAAAAAACTTAAAATTAGTTTGTATCCTGCCTTTTCAGGAGGAACTATATTTCAAGTAACCAAACTTTCTCTTCAGGGCTCTCTCACAGAAAAACGCCTAGCAAATAAACTAGAAGGAATGAGAAATCAGAAAGCTGTCATTCATAATGTGCTCAGGCAAGGATTCTCAACTGATGTTAAGGCTATTAATTAGGCATATGCTTGATTTGTCATTAATTTAGTGGTCAGCCTTAAAAGGATTGCTAATGGCAAGTTCAAAGAGATCATGACTCCTCATAACACAATATGGGATATAATACTTCACCTAAGTATATAGTTAGGTGAAGTATTATAAGTAACCTACCTAAGATATATTTTCTAGGAAGAAAGATTTAAATTGCTCAAAAAAGTCTCTACATTTAATTACAAGTTTATAGAAAATATCAGGGAGTAAAATAACAACTTTAAACTCTAATGCAAGGAAGCAACTGGACCAAGTCTAGTAGGTAAAACCTTCTGTAGGAAAGCTGGTCTGGTTACTTAAGTTAGGATCATGAACAACAACAAAATAAAAAAACTGAAACAATTAGGAGCTGTATCAGAATAAACACCCTCATACCACACAAGAGCATATATAGTATAATATCATTTTAGCACAAAATACATTATGTTTGCGACAAAAACAAAAAACATGGAAAGATATCTAATAAGATAATGGTGGTATCTGGGTGCTAGAATAGTGTCTATGTGTTTTTTTTGACGATCTGTATTTCTTATAATACACATATAATGTTCTTATAATAAAAGATTTGTTATAAAGTGGAGGGGGGTGTGGGGAAAAAATCATCACTAACATAGTCCAACTCCTGAGTTTGTAGAGATAACAAAGGTATACAGAATGGCAAGTGCCTTTGCCTTGTTCAAAGTCAAAATACAAAGAATGTGGGTTTCCTATTTACATCCAAAGTTTTACCACCACAAACTGCCTCCTTGCCACTTATATGGATGAGGTCAACAAGGCAAACCCCTGGGGCTGACAAATGACTTTACCTGGACAGGTCCAGGCTATGAGGCACTCTGGCGAGGTCATTAACCAGCCCTTTCTTCAGGAAGAGTCGAATGATGTTGTTCATGCCATTGTGCTGAGTCTTGGCTGTGGCACTGCTATAGAAGCTCGAGGTGGAGGGGCAGGACTCCATGATAGTACTGATGATACACATCACTGCCTGAAGCCTAGGAAAAAAGTATTATATCTCTATCATGTGAATCATATCCCATTCTTAAACCATGCCTTCCCATTCTTAAACCATGACTAAATTGTCTCAGATAACTCTTGTATCTTTTGTGAAAATAATATCTAAAAAAGTAAGAATTCACTCTCTGGGCATTAGCATTCATAATTTTCTTTAAGAATAAAGTATATTTAAATTAAATAAAACTAAAGAACCTGCTTAATATCCTGCCTGAAGACCCTAGCAATAAAATGAAAACATCCCTTTGGTTTGTCTATGTTGTTTGCCCAATTCCTCCAAATATACTCAGTGCTCTAGGTATTTGAAGTACCAAAATTATTAGAATGGACCAAAGTATATGATGCCAGTATGGCCAGAACTCTTGTTCAAGTGCAAGGAATTCCTGGACCAAGAATGGAATAAGGGAACACTTTTGGTTATTAGCACTAGGTCAGGTATAGGTTTTACCTTGCATGCTTTTCTGTACTCTCAGCCATAGCCAGTGCTCGTCCCAGGGCTGCCTTAACTTCATTCACTAGGGCCACCTGGGCATCTGTGCCACTCCCTGCAGCAGCCAAGCTTGCAAGAAACAGTCGGGCCAGGGCAGGTGTGTCCTTGTCTTCTGCATTCTGGGTATGTGGGAGGAGGTGGTCCAGAACAAAAGCTAGCACACTGCAGTCCTGAAAAGTCATTAATTGTGACATTTACTCATAAGCACAATTATTCCACACAATAGGGTAGAAACACACTGAAGTTTTCCTTTAAGTCATTCAAGGTGTGATCATCAGGCCCACCTTATATATGGAAACCATGGCCCAAAAGTACAAGCTTGGAAAGTAGCAAACCAATGACAAAGCTTTGGGAGCTTTATTAAAAACTTCCAAAACTTCATGTAGATATCATTACATAGATATCACTGATATTTCTTAATATTATTATGCATATTTAGTGGAATTGTTCACAACAAAACCTATAAAACGTACCAGGACACACTAAATACTTCCCTATCTGATAGATGGGTCATCTGAGGCCCAAAGAAAAGTGGTTTGCACTAAAAAGTTAGTCAAGGGAAAAGAATTCAACTCCTGATTTAATTGAAGGGCTATAATTCCTCCAAAATTAAATTATATTTACTGACATCTACAATGTGCCCGGAACCCTGTGCTACAAACTATGAAGAGCTAAATGAGAGACAGTGTAGCCAACAGACACAGATATGTAAAATTATTTAATGCAGGTTTACCTAAAGTAGCAAAGAAGGATCAAAACCAGGGGAAGTTAAATTAGGTCAAAGTCTTTTTCTCTAATTTCTGTTCTAATAATTCTTATCTTAGGAAACAATTAAGTTCTATAGTCACTCAAGCAGATTTGGAAACTATATGAAGGTGATGGCTGCACAACACTTTAAATGTACTAAATGCCACTCAACTGCACACTTGAATCTTTATTTTATTTATTTATGTTTTTTCTGTTACTTATTTTTTTAATTGGTTGTTCACAACATTACAAAGCTCTTGACATATCATATTTCATACATTAGATTGAAGTGGGTTATGAACTCCCAATTTTTACCCCAAATGCAGATTGCAGAATCACGTCGGTTACACATCCACAATTTTACATAATGCCCTATTAGTAACTGTTGTATTCTGCTACCTTTCCTATCCCCTACTACCCCCCCCCTTCCCTCACATCTTCTCTCTCTACCCCATCTACTGTAATTCATTTCTCTCCTTGTTTATTTTCCCATTCCTCTCACAACCTCTTGTATGTAATTTTGTATAGCAATGAGGGTCTCCTGGTTCTGAGGATTGAACCCAGGGCCTCACATGTGCAAGGCGAGCGCTCTACTGCTGAGCCACAACCCCAGCCCCTCAACTGCACACTTTAAAATGGTCAATTTCATGTGAACTTTGCCTCAATTAAGAAAACAGGATGAAGAATTTTAGAGTACGTAAAATTGGATCAAGTAAGCTTGATCCAATAATATTAGAAATAAAAATTAATTTCCAATAAAATACAAAGTTAAAATTGCTTTCTGAATAAAAGCAGTCAGGTAAACACTAGAAAACACTAAACACTAGAAAAAGCTTTACAGTTTGGGAAAATAATATGAACAACTAGAAAGCACACAGCTTTAGAACCAGATCTGGGTTCTGGTTTCAGCCATGCTATCGTGTAGTGTAACCTTGGGAATATTTGAAAGCTTTCTTTCCTATATTAGAGAAAATACCAATAATCTACCACTGCGGTGAAGAGGACTATCAATTGTATTTATTTTTTAACATTTTTTTTAGTTGTCAATGGACATTTATTTTATTTACTTATATGTGGTGCCGAGAATCGAACCCAGGGCTTCACACATGCTAGGTGAGTGCTCTACCATTGAGTCACAACCCTAGCCCTCAATGGTATTTATTATATCTAAAGATAACCAGTATCAATAGGTGACTGGACACATATTATACAAAATACTTAACAACTAAAGATAGTTATAACTAATAGGTCAAACTATTATAAACTATGACTACAAGTGGTATAAATGTGTAAAAGGCTTTAAAATAAAGCCTAGTGTATATATTTAATGTGAATGCCACAAAAGACTTATATCCCGAAAATACAAAGAACATTATAGAAAACAAGAATAAAAGAAACCTGGCATAGTGGCACATGTCTGTACTCCCAGCTACTTAGGAGGCTGGGAAAAATCACTTGTGCCCAGGAGTTTGAAGCCAGCCTGGGCAACACACCTAAGACCTCATCTCAAAGAAACAAAGGACTTCAATAGACACTTCCCATAAGAGAATATCCAAATTGGCCAATAAACACACAAAAAAGATGGACAAGAGAAAACTGCAAATTTTAACCATAATACCACTATAATCCTGCTAAAATGAGTAAAATGAAAAAATACCAAGGGTTAGCACGGAGGAGAAACAATCATAACTTCTATATGCTGCTGGTGATAAAATAAGTTGATACAACCATTCTGGAAAACTTCTGGCACCATCTGCTAAAGTTTAACAAATGCGCGCTCAAGAGCTTGGCAATTCTGCTCATAGTCATACATACCACCCAAAGAGATGTTTCTATATATTTACCAACTTGTATAAGAATGCTTATACTAGCCCTGTCTGTGATAGCTCCAAAGAGAAATGTGTCCAACTGTTTATTAACAGTAGGATGGAACAACAATGATGGTACATTCACAAAATGGATTTCTAAACAGTAATGAAAAGAAACTCTAACTATACACAAAAGTGAATCTTGCCAATGCATTAAGCAAAAGAAATGTCACAAGGAAGAATTCATGTAACAATATTACATTTATATAACGTGCAAAACCACTGTGTGTTTTAGAAGTCTCTGGGAGTTTGCATTATTTACTTGGGTGACTGTTTGCACGAAAAAATTAACTGATTACTCACTTAGGATCTGTGTATTTCTAACATGGATTAAAGTAAAAAATGGTTTTTAAAATGGAGCTGCGGGGCTGGAGTTGTAGCTCAGTAGTGGAGCACTTGTCTTACACGTGTGAGGTGATGGGTTTGATCCTCAGCATCACATACAAATAATACATACATACATACATAAATAAGTACATAAAAGTATTATGTCCATCTGCAACTAAAAAATATTTTTTTAAAAAATGGAGCTGTTTTCACATGCAAGTGCCCTTGCACATCCTCAGAATCTTCATTTACAAACCATAAAATATGATGTGTGACCCACAAAATGAGACCCCGTCTATGGAAAAAAATCCCGGGACACTCACTTAACATATATGGTAACATGATACACTTTTTCAAAGTGCCTACTAACCTGAAGACAATTCCATATTGGGACATATAAAATATGACTTCATTCTCTTCCATAGCTCTGATAGATATTTTTATAACCAATATTGCTAGCACATCTGGTATTTTTGCACATGTGTAAATACATATGAAAGTCCTATATTTTTTATATATTTGATTCAGTCAATGCATTTATTTAGATGTACCAAGTATCTCTCAAATTCTACATTTTCTTCTCAAACTTTCCCCCTTCTGTGCTCTTATCAGATGACCATCAAATTAAATAATAAAAAAACAAGAACTTCTTCCTTATACTTCCAAATCCAATTCTTATTCATTTTTACCTTTAAAATATCTCTTTAACTCATTCATTTTCCATCAGCTTCACCAAAATCATGTATTACCTGGATTAGTATATCAGATCCCTAACTGGTCTCTCTGAATTCAGCCTTACCCTTTGCAATGGAGACACTGTAGGCCAAGAGATTTCCAACAGAATGAGTCACATCAGATCATTGTCGATAGTGACCCTAATGACTCCATACCACAGGGAAAAGATGCCTAACTCTGACTTATTCATCATTGCACAACCACTCAGCATGCAGGGGTCTTTAGCAAAGTGCCCAATGTATAGTAAGGTACCTAGGTAATGGAAGTATAACAGCTTAAGCAAAAACTGGAAACATTACCTCTTTTATTAGCTCAGATTGGCCCACGGTGTAGCTGTAGTTGGCAATCAGGGTAGCAATACCAACATAGGACCTCACCAACTCTGCCAGAAGACGAAGGATAGTGGAGGTAGGCATTAAAGGTTTGCTGCCCTTGCCTTTCTGCTTGGCTTCCTCAGAGGCACGGTCCCCTTCTTTATCTTTCTTCCCATCTCGAGACTCCTCTGGAGTTGAAGCTCCTGAGAAAGAACCAAACACTGGTTCAACTCCACACTGGAATAATGCAAAGTCAAGTCTTAGAATACAAGTTCTCTTCCAGTTTAAGTCACTAGACACTTTTGTCACACTGTGGTTGAAGGACAAAGAACCAGGATGACTCTGGTCTCAGACTTGGCATGTAGATATAGTACACCAAGGAGGATTTGCCCAGCTGTTAATATGTCCCTCACCATTTCCCTATGCTTATAATTTTATGTTCCAGCAAAAGTGCACTAATAGTTCTCCCAAAATGCCTTGTACCCTCTTTCATCTCTTCCTTCACTTTTGTTTTCCTGGCACACATTTATCTAGTTCAGCTTGAATACTGACTTCTATAAATTATCTAGATACATGAAGATCTTGCATGCCCACTATGCCTTATCTAAGAATGCCCCTCCAGCAGTTATCTTGCATTACGATTTGTGTAAGTCTCCCTCTTTAGACCAACTTCTTAAAAGTGCAGGGATTCATTTTGTAATCTATTAGAGTTTGCCTGCATAGTGGGCATGGATATTCCCCTTGACTCTCATCATCACCCATACTATATATTTCACATGGGCAGTAAGCCTACTAAAATGAATTAACCACAATAGACTAATTATTTGGCTAGAATGGTATCATAAGCATCTGATTAGCTTATGAAAACAACCAAAAGAAATAAGGGGCTGATTTAAAGAGTAAAACTGAAGGATCTTACCACAGCAACCATTAACAGGTAATGGAAATTATAGTCCCATTACTTTAGTATATAGATATATATTTTAACTAAACACTGAGTACATCCTTGACAAAGTTCACTTAGACAAGACAATCTGAGAGTTACACCTGTATTCGCCTACCCTCTGCCCAGGACACCCACAGTATCTTCAAAATGCCTTCTCAAGAAATAATAACATGAGAGGGAGGAAAGGAAACCATTACCCTCTCCTTGGGAAGTCCCAGATGCAGAAGTCTCAGCTGAGGCACCATCTGCAGCAAAGACCTGACTCTGTGGAAGAAGAAAATTCCTGAGCTATCATGAAATTCAAAGACAGTTGTCCCCAAATGACAGGACTCCTTTCCAGGGTATCATTTGCAAATGCTATAGATTCTCTTTGGCTAACATTTTAACTACATATAACATAGTGACTGGGAGATTAGGAGTAAGAAAAGGGGCAAGAGACTCAGGGGACATTCCAACCTAAGCAGGGAAAGCCAAGGAAGACTCTAATCTTCATTTTCAGGCAACAGATAATTTATAAATATATCATAATCAATACTTTTGAAATTCCCCTGGCATAACTCTAAATTCTGTGTACAGGCAATGGAAAAAGAGAAGATAGAAGGCAGTTGGAATTGACTTACATTTAAGGAAAACCCAGACTGTGTATCAAAGTCACTGCTCTGACGAGTAAGTGACCGGTACTGCTGGTATACATCATCACCCATATCTTGCAGGAGCTGGCCAACCTCCTGGGTCATAGCCCCAGGTTTAGGATCAGATTTGTCTGCTAGAAAAGCAGAAAAAACACCTGTTTCATTGTCTAGGTGTGTAGTAGGCTTTAACATCTAAATTTGTGCAAGTATAGGTGTTTGCACAACAAAATCACATTTCTCATAATGTATCCCTGTCATTAAGCAATGTATGACTATATTAGAGCTTGGTTGACTGATATCCTCATTCTAATACTCACTAGTCTCATGATCACAGACAATTTGCTTAGGCTCTTCACTTTCCTCAGATGTCACTACCAAGCCTAAATAAACACACCTGGGGAGCTGGGGTTGTAAGTGGTAAAGTGCTTGCCTAACATGTGAGGCACTGGGTTTGATCCTTGGTACCACATAAAAAATAAATATATATGAGATTGGGTAAAGGTTCTGTGGTGATAAGAGATGCAAGGAACTCTAAAGAGTTTAGAATGTTGTAAGGATAAAAAGCAAAGAAATGTCTCAGATTTTTAAAATTTACTATAGGCAATATTCATAAATTTTGTGCAATTCTGTAGACATCTCATTTAAGTATATCCTAAATAGAATCCAGAAGGACCTGATTAGAACAGAACTTTGGGTTCTAAGCAAGTCATTCATGCTTTTCTAAGTGCCTACATGAATTATATGTAGCCTCTTAACTAAGAATAAAGATGGATTGGAATGGTGGTCTCAAAAGTGAGGAAGCCATGCCATACCCTCTAATGTTGGCCCTAGCTCTTTGGGCTATAAAGATGTTTTGCTTTTTAATATGAAAACATTAGAGAATTCCTGGTTTTTAAATTTTCTTTTTTCTTTCTTTTTTTTTTAAAGAGAGAGTGAGAGGAGAGAGGAGAGAGAGAGAGAATTTCCAACATTTATTTTTAGTTCTCGGCGGACACAACATCTTTGTTGGTATGTGGTGCTGAGGATCGAACCCGGGCCGCACGCACGCCAGGCAAGCACGCTACCGCTTGAGCCACATCCCCAGCCCTGGTTTTTAAATTTTCAATCTGCTCACATGATGCTATAA
Source organism: Ictidomys tridecemlineatus (assembly GCF_052094955.1). NCBI lineage: Eukaryota > Metazoa > Chordata > Mammalia > Rodentia > Sciuridae > Ictidomys > Ictidomys tridecemlineatus. The sequence goes on from NC_135493.1 coordinate 80,149,524, forward strand.
TCTCCATTGATTGACTGATTGTAGTACTGGGGATTGAAACCAGGGGCACTTTATTACTGAACTACTTCCCCAGACCTTTTTATTTTTAATTTAAAGACAGGGTCTCACCGAGTTGCTTTAGGGCCTCGCTAAGTTACCGAGGCTGGCTTTAAACTTGAAATCCTTCTGCCTCAACCTCCTAAGTAGCTAAGATTACAGTTGTGTGTCACTACACCTGGGCAATTATCTTTTTTAAAATCTTTGTACTCTCACACAATGAATCTTTGGCAAACTCTTCATTCTCCTGTCAGAACTGACTTATTCTAAGAAACTTTCTTACTTAGCTTACTCTCACAGAGTCAGCTGCTTTACCACAGGCCTCAATACCCTAATATCTCTCAACACTATATTTACAGATATTATATCAGTTTCTTTAGAGATATGCCCTGTGTCTTCTTCATCTTGATACCCAGACTGAACATATATACCCAGTCTAAGCCATGACTTGGTTGAAATGACTCAGGCAAAACCATATATCTTAAAGTGCCCAGTGAGCATCTTGAGGTAGGCTAATCACATACCTTCCTCTGGAGCATGGTATGCAGCCAGAGCATTCAGCATATCATAGATCACTTCCTTAATTGTATCAGGAATAACAGGCAGGGAGGAAGGCTTCAAAGGAGTTGTCTTCACCAGTTGTACAGCATTAGGGCCTTTAATTCTAAGATTCTCAAATTCATCATCTGAAGCTAAGCCAAAATGAGAGGAAAAAAAATCAGTTAATATTGAAACAGCACCAAAAACTAGGCTGGCAACAAAGAGTCAAAAGATGGCTTGGATAGTTAGGGAAAGAGGGGCATTTTCAACCACTGTTCAAGTAGTATACTACAAAATCTGGTTTTGGCCTTCCCTAAATTCCAAAGAATAGAGGAGTATAGGCTTTAGAGTTAAAGAAATTCTATTTTGAAATATAGTTCCCTTTCTTCAACAAACCTCATGTTTTTTATTTTTAAATTTTGTTTATTTAGAGGGTTAAATGAAACACGCATGAGAAATGCTCAGTATGGGGCCAAGTACATAGCTAGGGCTCCCCAAATAATTAGTGCCCTTTCTAAACTTTATATTAAAAATAAAATCCCATAAAACAGTGGAAAATTTCAAAGGACAGTAAAATAAACATCCACATACTGTTTGATAAGCCTTAAATATGCCTATTTGCACTTTCTAAGATCAAGAATATTCTCCTATGTAAGTACAATACTGTTGTAACACACAGGAAACAATCATATTATCCACTACATATTATTCAGTTTTTCCCAAAACTCCTTTATCTGAATACAGAACACAATCAAAGTGATGGTGGCTATAATTGCTCTAGTCTCCTCTTATCTTAAAGAGATGCTTGCATTTTTCCCTTTTCATGAAATTAATATTTTTCAAAGAGTCTGAGTCAGTTTGTTTATAAAACAATACACAACATGCATTCATATAATTTTTTCCATGATAATGAAATACAAGCTATAGCTTTTTGGCAGGAATACGCAGCTGAGATTGCAAACTTCCCACTGCAATCCATTAGTCACATATCTGCTTCATGTTTAATTATCATTTTATTTACAAATAAACTATAGATAAGCTCTATTGTTCCACAAAGCTTCCAGTGCCTAGCCTCTCCCCTTTCAAAGCAAAGACTAGACTGAATGAGTCTTTATATTTCTAAAAGGGATTATTACAGGGTCCAGAGAAGCTACTTAATTACCTATTGAATTGACTGACTGAAATGACCAACCAGCCAATATTCCAACATTTTTCTAAGTTATAGATCTCTTCATAGAAAAATCTCTGGAATTATACCAGGCCACAGACATGTTTCAAAGGCCAGAAACAAATTAAACTCACCAGTTCCTGAACCTCGAGGGGCTGGAAGGGCAATGCGTATACAGCAGTTGGCCACTTCTGTGAATATGTCTGGATTGCGGCATGCAGCTGGCCCAAGGACACGAAGAATGTAGTTGATCTCCCGGGAGCCAAGGCTGCCAGACACAACACCAGAGGTAGTGCTTCCAGCTCCACTTGTAGCTGCTGAGCGAACAACCTAGCAAAGACAGGGAGAAACACTGCTGACTAAATGCCACTTTCTTAAAATACAACTATAGCCATGGAAGGGTTAACAAAGACTAAAATACAAAACAAGCTCTGGCTCAAAACAGTGGATAGCTTTAGATTTGAGATAATGATATACTTGGTCCAACCCATCCTTTCAATTAAAAAATACAAAGTTACAGTACATCTCAAAACTACCAATTCTTAGATCAGAGTGCATGTGATCTTTTACAGAAATTAGAAGATGGGTCTAGACAATAAATCCCACATTGCTTCCACATTTAAGTGTCGGCTCCTAGCCTCTCCAAATGGTATTGGAATTTTAAACAAGAATAGTTCAAGTATACAACACTGATAACCACTTAGTGTATAAGAACAAAATCAAATGTTTTCTTTATGCCTAAAGTCAACCAGTCTGAGAAAATAATCACAGTATAGGACATATCAAACTACAGACTGTTTGCTTTTGACAGCATAGGGCTTAGACATAGCCATGATTTTGCTCTTCTAATAAAATTACTTGTCAGCCATGGAGTATATGAAGAAAATAACTTAAAGTACTTCTTATTATCTATTCCTTTGTGAAAAGATTTTCACAAAGATAAACATCTTTTTGATGTCTTTTAGAGGGTACTGGGGACTGAACCCAGGGGCCCTTTTACCCTGGAGCTAAAATCCCAGGTTCTTTTTAGTTTTGAGACAGGGTCTTCCTAAATTGCTCAGACTGGCCTCCAACTTGTGAGCCTTCTGGGTCACTGGGATTACAGGTATGTGCCATTTTGACAGTCATCTTTTGATATGGTAAGACCTTTTTTTATAAAAAAATAAAATGACCCATGCTCTTTAGGACATTATGGCCCTTATGTTCTGCCCATCTGGTCATAATTATAATTTTCATTTCTTTAACCATAATTTATTTATCTAGTTTTCTACTGCAGGACATTTGATCTCTAGTTTCTTGACATTATAAGCAAGTCCACAGAGAACATTCTTGTGCACTTGTTGGCACAGTCAATTTTAGTCTTCAAAATACTATTTAGAGTTTCTAGATCAAAGGATATATTACACTGACAGCATCCAACTGCCTTCCAATGTGGCTGCACCAATTTCCAATGGCATCAAAAATAAAAATAAGAGTATGGCTATTTCTTTACACTTGTACCTACAATGAATATTATGAAGCATTTGTGCTTTGCTAATTTGATGTGTTAAAACTACAACTTATCTCTTTTTGTTCCCCGTGTCTCAAATACAAAGCTAGGTTCAAAAATGTGTATTTTAACTATTTATCAGCGTGCGAAACATTATCCCAAGACAGTGAAATGAAAATGAAATCTGTTCACAGTCATATGATGACTACTGACAAAGAATTACCAAGGACAGAGTATTTTATAAAGTACAGAGAGGAAAAGCTTTACTAGTAAGATATTTGTCTTCCACCTCTCTGCTGTTGTCTTAATGTTTATGTTCCAAACATTTTATTTTTTTAATTCTTACTTTGTCATTTCTTCTACTGCTTTATAAATCTCCTAAAACATACAAACTTGTTTTCTGATCTGCACAATAGGTTTTTAAAAAATGCCTATCACAGTGCCTGGCAAATCATAAACATTCAAAAAACTTTACTTTTATACACCAAAATACAATATTTTGAAAACAGATTCTTGGGAGAATACCTCACAGGCATTCCTACAATGAATTTCAAGGCATGACCTTGGGAGGGTAAAAAAATGTATGCAATATATCCAGCTAATTATATACCCTATGAGGAATCAAAAGCAGGTTCTGAGACCAAGGAGACCAAAGGTATGAGGTAAAGCAGTATCTGACACCAAAAGGACTCACTTTTTCCATAGTGTGACGGAGAGTGCACGGATCCTCAATGATGTGTCTTAAGAGAAGAGTGACCAGGGGAGTAAACCCATTGAAGCCTGAGCTCTGGGTTAAATTCAAGATCATGCGGGTACTCTTCAGCTCTGCAAACATCATGGCATATTTGTGGTCCCGGGTTAGCCTTAGGCAGAGGCGAAGGGTGGCATGCAAAGTGTCTGGGTCCACAGGTACTCCCAGCATGCTCACACAGGCCCGGATTAAAACAGTCACCATATCTTCTGTTAGGCCTTGGATCAAGATCTCCCCAATTTTTGTTTCTTCTAGGCTTGTTTCTTTATCAGTATTTGTATTCTCTAAGGCCAAGGGGGTTTCTACAAATAGAAAAATAAAAGTTTAGACAGTTTAACTTGATGTTTGTTTCAACACCTCTCCCTCTGAAGTAACCAGCCAAGAACTTAGATCCTATTAGGAGAACCACAGCAAACACCAATTCTTAGGCAGGATGAAAATGCATACATAAGGGAAAACTATGTATCTTTGTTAAGCAACCTGATAGAGTATCACTTGCAATAAAATTGACCAGACCTTAAGTCACAAAAGCCACCCCAGTTTTAGCTTAAAACAAACCCCCCCCCAATAACCAAATGCTCCTTAAAATATTCCAAATGAAAATTCCATACCATTGACTTTATTTTCTTTACGTTTGATGTCCATTTCTTTGCTTTCTTCCAGTGTTTTCTCTAATTCCTGCCCACTGCTGTTTTTTGAATTTTTATTCAGCCGTGGTACCCTGAGGAGAGTCAGCATCACAGGTCGTCGGTTTCCAGTTTCTTCATTAACCTAAAAATTCAAACAGATTAAAAAAAAATCTCACCAACTGAGGTAGCACATGCCTGTAGTTCTAGTAACTCTGGAGGCTAAGGCAGGAGGATAACTTGAGCTGAGTTTGAGTCAAGCATGGACAAAATAGTAAGACCCCATTAAAACAACAACAACAACAAAAAGGAATTATAAGGGTGTATGGAAGGGAGACATTCCAGGTAAAATGCTACAATAGGAAGGAACCTTGGCAATTTATCCCATATTTTATAGAGAAAAAACACTAAGGTTTCCAGAGGTAAAGAGAGAAAACACTAAGGTTCCCAGAGGTAAAGAGAGAAAACACTAAGGTTCCCAGAGGTAAAGAGTTAAACACAGGCCCTTTAATGAATTCTAAACTTCCATCCCAATAGAGCAGAAACCATCATTCACCACTCTCTAACCTTTGATTAAACATTCAAAAAATAATTTTCAGGAAGGGCAGCATCAAACTGCCACAGACCAATGATATAATCCATAGAGTTTAAGACTCACTTCTCTGAAAACTATATCCAAATTAGAAGTGTTACTTCTACTCCTTAATGCTGCTTCAGAGGAAGTAAAAGGCATACCCAATATAAACCCCTTTTCAATAAACTTTACCTGCACCATAGTAGTGAACTGGACAGTGTATCTTCTTCGGCCTGCAGTGAATCGCACACTTGTCTCTCCAGACTTCCAGGCAGAGTCAATAGTGCTGTTGTTGCTTGCACTGTAACTACACCAACGCCCAGAGCGGTCATCAAACCAGCGCCAGTTGTTGCTGTTGGACTGCAGGTACTAAATATAAAATATAAACTTTCTTTGTATTTCCTTCATGGTTGACTATTACCAGAAACAATAACTTTATCAGTGCTCACTGTTAACACTAAGCCAGGAAAAAGAAACACATTGGACATTTAATAAATTCTGAAAACAGACAGGGTTTTCATATACATTTACCCTCTTATTGTCTAACATCTCTGTAGGCAAATAAACCTCCACCTTTATTTCCCTTTTGTTTCCCTCACAAAAAGAAGGCTCCTTTGGGATGTATTGGAACAACAATTTTGTTTCTAAGAAGTTAGAAACATAATGTGGTATGTAATAATTTTCAAATAAGGAGTATTTGCTTTTGGTTACTCAGTTACATTGTTGATTGCTCAGTTCTTAAGGCATCTTAAGAGCCATTTCCACAAAAGTTTGAGGCTCTTAGCAAGCAGCTCCCTAAGAAAACAATTCTAACTCCCCATTTAGAAGAGAAGATTCCCCAAGATTTAAACCTTGGTCAGAGACCTTTATATCCTTCACTACTCTCTTATATTCTCTTCTGGTCTACTCTTGCTTCAAGGTAAAACTATCCTTTCCACTACAAGACACTATGTATCACACACCTTAGTCATCTGAGCTCTCCTTTTTGAGGAGATGGCTGTCTTTTCATAGAAATCAATCAGGAGCAACACTGGAGTGATCCACCTAAAAGGGAGAAATGATTTGTTTTGGGCAAGCCAGAAATCTGTTGCACACCGGGAAAAATCTGCCTTCATCAGGCATGTCATAAAAGTACTCAAGATTTGCCCCATATATGCCCCAGAAGAGTGGATTTAGGCCTTGAGATCAATGGGCCAATACCTAAGGGATCAAAATGAAACCAAGATAGATACAGGATCACTCACTTTGGGGTCTGGACCTCCTTTTGTTCCTTGGCAGCCTGTAGGCAGGGCTGAACTACTTCCAAGAGCTTAATTAGGACATTAAGGATGCCACTTGATTCAACAACCCAAGCACAAGGTAGCTTCAACTCCTGATTGATTCATCAACGGGGGGGGGGGGGGAAAAAAAGACATACAAATTTCCAACCAGTACCAACAAGTAGCATCATATAAAACAAACAGAATTTATTGAATTCAAATTCAACCTTTTAGCATTTATCAGTTTGATAATCTGAGATGAATTACTTACATTCTGTAGGCTTTGGTTTTCTCATGGTTCAAAGGGGCCATAATTTATATCTCTAGAATAATTATGATGATCAAATAATCTCCCCTCCCCCATATAATATATTCCAACATAATCTTTAGCACCTTTATATGTGCAAAATATGGAAATGGTTATTAACATCATTAGGGACTGTCATGTAGACTGTGTAGTCTTGGCTATGACTTTTTCTAAAAAAAAAAAATTGTAGACATAGACAGACAGTATGCCTTTATTTTACTTCTTTATTTATATGTGGTGCTTGGGATCAAACCCCAGTACTCACACATACTAGGCAAGCATTCTGCTACTGAGACACAGCCCCAGCTTCTTGACTACCTTTAAAGCTTTTGATTTGCATATAAGTTTTATAATACTTTTTATGTTCGTGTTACTGGGGATTGAATCCAAGGGTTCTATACTAACTAAAATCTATCCCCAGTCCTATATTTTATTTTGACACAGGGTCTCACCAAGTTGCTGAGGACACCTTGCCATTCTCCTGCCTTAGCCTCCTGAGTTATTGGGATTATAGGTGTGGGCCACTATGCCCATCTCTAAGGAAGATGAAATAATGTCCAATAAAAAGTGACTACTTAAACAAACCAAGAACATTGAAAACATACAATAATGTATGTATGATATGGGAGAAGTTATAATTACAATGTTGGACAAAACTGTCTACATACACTTATTTAAATTGTTCAAATGGACAGGAAACGGATTAGAAGAAAATACAAGACTTTACCTATGATTCTTTATAGATAGGGGGCCCATGAGTGACTTAAATGTTATATTCAGTATTTTGAAACCTTTCTCACAACTACCTATTTAGAACACAAAGACCCATGAGAACTTAATACATATTGGATGTATCTCGAGTTGCTACAAAGGGTTTATTCCATTGAGTTCAGGTTGCTATCAAAACATGATGAGTTACAAATGAAGAACCAGGTGTTCAAAGTCACTGCTTCCTAAGGACTTTCTGTGTTTACTGGAATAATAATGTGTCTTGACCAAATCATTCTCTTAACTCAAATAATCTGCTGACTAGGCAGGGTAGGGAAAGGATAAACTAGTCTGACTACTTAACACCTATCAGTACTGACAACATCAAATTTCCATAGCCTATCTCACTAATGCCGCTGCCAGTTAGATTTCCTAAGAGAAGCAAAAATAGTCCATGACTCAAGTATGATAATCATTTAAATATTCATCTTTTAAACTACCACCCCACAATCTGTTGATTCAACTAATTAAGACTTATTCTCTGAAGACCTTCTCATACTGTCTAAGCAATGTGTAGTATGTCCTTCCTAAACTCACAAAAAAAACCTAATGATACAATTTATGTATCCACAGAATAGTTTTATTTTGTTCTTAACCATGCATACTTAATTCTCAGGAGCTGGGTTCATGAGAAGCAGGGATCATAGCTTATACTTCTCCTTTGATGTCCTATGTGGTATTTCTTTGATAATTTTTTAATGAATGGATTATAGGGCCTGAAAGAACTAAATCTTACCTCAAAAAGTAGCGTCAAAAGCAAGATTCTAGTAGCCAAATTGGAGGCCTGGGGCAAGGTGGCCATCTGACTGATCCACTCTGACACAGTTTTTGTGTCACTTGTTGTTAGGGGAAGAGCAGCTTTGATCAATACATCAGCAGCTTCCCATACCTAGAAAAGCAGAAAAGTTCCAAGTTATGCAAAGAAGTGAGGTTTGTGAAAACACCCTCAATCTTTTAAAATACTCCCTCCACCCCCAAAATGTTAACCAAGGAAAAGTAGATAAATAGTAACATATTTACCACAGGGATTTAATGTCTAAGAAAAGGTGATGTAGTCAGCACAAGGGCTTAATTTTAAGACGGCTACATTCTAAGTTAAAGGAAATCAATGTTTAAAAAAATTCTTGGGGCATAAAGTCAATAACAAAAAAGTCATACCAATTTATACTCTTTCAATAAGCTTTCATAATAACCCTCCCAGAATTATCATAAAAAAACCCCTCGCAATGCTAAGAAATTTTAATTTGGTTTTAGTCTACTCTGTAATCTATTAATCCTTAAAATCATTTGTTAAGCTCTTGATACACATTAAAAAAACCCAAACCTTTCTGTGAAAATATCTTATGCAGTTTTTCTTTAGTTTTATGTTTTTATGCCTTAAAGTTATGTAGTTCAAAAACTTTTCCAATTTTGAGTTTCCCCCCCATTCTAGAATTAGAAATCATACAAAATATTTTAATGATTTAAATATATACGCTGATTAAAATAATAAAGGAAATATAATGAAAACATTAACTGGCTATCTCTGGATATGGGGATTTAGGATAATTTATTTCTTATCCTACTTCTACAATTAGCATATATTTTATAATGAGGGAAAACATTGTCTAAAAAGGAAAAAAAAAAAAAGCCAGGTAGGGGAAAGGATATGGTGGCTGAATAGGAAGAAAAAGACACTTATTTGTGAGAAGGGGGGGGCAATTAACTTGGTTCAGGAGTGAAACACATTTTGGACTGTTTAGATGAACCCAAGAGACAACTAGAAAAAGTTTTAATTTTCCCAAAGCTATTTTGGTAACATAATTAAATTCATAGTTGTAGGAAACATTCAGGCAAAAGCAAGATTATTTTCAAAACAATTCAAATAGAACCATATTTAGATTGCAGAAATCCTAGATTTCCAGAACTCGGGATGTTAGATGGCAGGAAAATTATTTCACATACTTGTTTCTTCTGGTCCCTTGAGAGCTCACCTGATTGACTACTTGCTTCAGAATCATGTCACGATAGTCTGCTCCATTACGTTTGATGGCTGTCATGATCAGATCACACACACGATACACTGTGTCTGGCAGCTCATCAAGAAGGTGGAAGCAGCCTGGCAACATGGTATCTGTAAACGTGTGGAGCTCATCTTGCTCCAATGGGTCAGCATCCTGGAACTTTTCTAGACATTTAGCTTCTTCCTCTTCTTGCTTTTCCCGAGCTTTTCGTTCCTCTTCCTCCTTTCGACAGGCAACTTCCTGGAGACAAGAGAAAAAAAGCGTAGTACATAGGACAGGTGAAGGAGGAAAGATATGGAGACCCTGGGAACCTTACAATATGAATATCCTTCTAGCTTTTCTAGCAGTTGATATCTTAGTAAGGGTGTAGCAATAAGTACAAGGACAGTCACAGAGCTTGGGCCAAGACAGAGAAGGCTAAAGAGGATGACTCCAATACCCCAAAGCATTGCCAATTATCTGCAGTATCCGATAATATTGCCCCCAAATCATTTTTAGTACTGCCCTGTATTTTCTATAAGTGTAGTGGACTGAAGTAACTGATGCGGTTTCCTGTTTACCTCAGGTGACTCTGCCCTTTGATCCATTGGAATATCCTGTCCTAGAGACATCGCAATTGCTCTCATCATCTGGTCCTCTTCAGACATGCTGAGATCCTAGAGTGACAACAGAAAACCCAATACTTACACAAAACCTAAAGAAAGAAACACAAAAAGAGGCAACCCTGGGGCTGGGATTGTGGCTCAGTGGTAGAGCGCTTACTTAGCATGTGTGAGGCATTGGGTTTGATTCTCAGCACTACATACAAATAAAGGTCCATCAACATGTTGAAAAAAAAAGGCAACCCAATTCACAAGGAATCAAGATAGTCTATTCAAGCTTTAGAGTGGAAGAGGCTCTGAATGTCTCAATAGTAAAGAATATAAAAAAACTAGGTAACTAGGTTTACTCAAACCACATAAGAACAACAATAGAGGTCTCACTTATAATCATATCACACTTGTAATCCCAGTGGCTCAGGAGGATGAGATAGGAGGATGGCAAGTACAAAGCCAGCCTCAGCAAAAAGTAAGGCGCTAAGCAACTCAGTGAGATCCTGTCTCTAAATAAAATACAAAATAGGGCTAGGGAGATGGCTCAGTGGTTGACTGCCCCTGAAAAGAATAATAGGGGAAATCACAATGAAAATTAAAGCTTCAATGTGACTACATATTGTGTACACCATGAAAGAATGTATTTTGTGCTGGTTATTGACTCTTGGCTCTTCTACAAAGTGTAATAATTTGCGTAGCTACAGGATAGGAAGTCTGAATGACTATTACATTCAGAAACACTGAGTTATCATGAAATGAAAATATCGACAATGGAGAAGGATGAAAATGAGAAGCGGTTTATAGAAAGACCAATGATGGAAGAATGAAGGAAAAAAATGACACCAACAGCCAAACTGTCACTCTGGCATATAAAAGCTCCTAAACCAACTCACCCGAACGACTCCTCCCATGATTGGAGGAGGGTGGGTTAGAAGGTACTCTGTGGCCTGCTCCATGGTGCTGGTGTTCAACAGGGCTTCCATGGCATGTTCTCTTGTGAAACCCATGTCCATGAGCTATAACAATAATTTAAGAGCTCAGCACCACAGTAATAGGAAAATACAAATGCAAATAAAATAGAAAGGAACATTTTCAGAATGGAAACTCAAAAATTTTCTAACTTTATGATTCATACAAAGAAAAACAAGTGGATCCCAATTTTTCTGGAAAACTGGCAACAGAAGAAGTACCTAAAAAAACTTACCTAGTGATCATTACCTAAGAAAAATATATACCACAATTTCACAATAATAAGAAAATTAACATCCAAAAATTAAAGTAAAAGTAATTAGCAAAAATTTCTCAATGACAGCAATGATTTAACATATTACTTGACTGTGCATATGTAAAAATTAGGCATAGAACTAAGTGACTGAAAGAAGCAATGAGTATCTTGTGCAATTAACTTGGGAATGCCTTTAAAAATACTTTGCTATATTTTCTAAACATTCTAAAGTAAGTATTACTTTCATAATCAAAAGGGTATGTATATACAGAAGACAGATTTGAATAGGACTCTAGACTTAAAGAGAACTTCCATATAATAAAATTCAGGGGAGAAATGCTAAAGTGGATCTACCCAATTTTTAAAATTCAAAAAAATGGCTCTTGTTGGAGAACAAATGATTTACAAGAATCCTTCCCTTTACAGATTAATCGGAAAGCAGCTGCGCAAAATTTGACTCCAAAGAACAGGCAAGTGTGAACATCAGAATGAACATGCTTAGGAGGACACAAATTTGTGTTACCTATGCCAAGAACAGAGACTATACTACTGCTTCCCTCGGGAGGAAAACAACAACAAAATGTTAAGAAAGCAGGGAATTTAACCTACTTCCTGGTTAACAGAACCAGACACTTAGTGGCATATGAGCATAGAAAACTCACAAGCATTGTACTTCATCTAGAGCAAAGTGGAGGTTCTAGAAGTGTAGGGCTAGCCATTTACCTGCTGCAGTTGCTGTTGGTTGACTTGAGGTTCCCGGCGAGATCCACCTTCTTCTTGCCCTGAATCCTCTTCTCCTCGAGACCCTTCTTTCTCTTTGCTTAGTCTTTCTCGAATCACAGGTTCTCCTCGGAGGATGTGGCACAGAATGGCCAGCATGGACTCAGCCATTCGCCCGCCATAGACTTTCAGGGGTTTGCGATTCCACAGGTTCTTAATGCAAGTAAAGGCTGCCTGGAAGTCATTTAAAAAGTGTATGAAGATCTTTTCTGCCTGAATTCAAAGTCCCAGGAGAAATATAGGTGACAAAATTTTGGGACAATCCTTCCACAATCAGTTAGTGTCCACAAAATTACTGCCAGAGCCCAAGTAATCATGGAGAAGGAGCATTTAATTTATCCTGGAAGTATCAATCTGAAGTTCATAGTTTATATATACATAATAAAGAAAACTCAAAAATGGTCTCTATTACTTTTCTGTAAACAGCCCTATCTGTGCCTAGAATCCAACGTTACTCAATAATCTTATTACTGGGGTTGTGGCTCAGAGGTAGAGCACTTGCCTAGCATGTGTGAGGCACTGGTTTCGAACCTCAGCACCACATAAAGTAAAATAAAGACACTGTGTCCACCTATAACTAAAAGATAAATATTTAAAAAAATAATCACATTATTGGCCTGGCATACATGTGGAGGAGCACTTTCCCAGCACAAACAAGGCCCTGGGTTTGATCCCAATCATTGTGAAACAAAAACAAAACCTGATATTATTTTATTAAGGAGAGTGAGAATTATCCAGTTAGCAAAAGAAATTCCTCTTGGCTTTAGAATGAGGAATACTCACTTTCTGAGTTACCACAAGGAAACGAAGAGCACTGAATTGTGGAAAGTTCTGGACGCCTCCTGGCAATTTGGCAGGCAATGAATGTGGAGATTCAAGTACTGTAGTGGGATTCACCATCTTTTCCACAAGCATAAGCCAGGCATCTAGGAATTCTCCTGTGCCATCAGGTAAATCTGAATGTTCCAATCCCTCAGACACAGGAACTTTGCCTCCCATGGATAGAGCCCAGTTGAAAGTTCTAAATTCAGATACGAGAAAGTATGGGGATAAAATACTAGTATTTTAGATAAGGCAGAGGATTTACATTTAAAAGGTCCCCAATGTCTATATGAATATATGATCTTCTTCTTGGAGTTACTACTTTAAATTTGTTCAACATTTATTAGCTTTACTTTTGAAAGCCTTAAACACATACACAGACACACATACACACATCCCCCACTCCACTAAAGCTCAGAATAGAAAACCTCTGATCAAGAAAAGTAAAAAAATTTCATCATATTCAGAAAAACATAAACAGAAGTCTATTAAAAATATGTACCAGGAACTGGAAGCCAAATGAGTAAAAGCAGAAGGCCTGATGAACACCCCTAGGAACAGGCTAAATACCACCCAGCACCCTTCAAGGAAAATGGAGACACATGTGGTTGGTTCCCAGAATATGAAAGTGTAACTAATGGCTATTTCGATACATCACACTATCACAAGATAGGTGACTCAGAAAGATGTGGGATAGCAAGGCACACAGAAAAGACCAAACTTCAAGAAATGCTTCTCTATGAAGAAAATGACCCTTACTCAAAAAGAGCATTGTGGCCTCCAGAGCAGAGAAATTTCTGCAACATGAGGTGGTAGGGATACTTCCTTTCATCAAACAGCATTGGGGAGGTGAAACCAACTGAACAGATGAAGAATGTCAGCCTAAAAGAGGGAGAAAGCAAAAGTTTAACCTTTTCTGAGGCAGACAAAAAAGCAATTGGGAAATTCACATAGAAGCTAAATGTAAAATTTAACAATGCACCAAAGTGACTGACTGAAAAGCAGGTGGGTAACTTGTATAGTTATTAAAATTTCAAAGACAACAGAAGCACATTTGTAACCCCAGTGACTTGGGAGGCTGAGGCAGGAGAATCACAAGTTCCAAGTCAGCCTCAGCAATTTAATGAGATCCTGTCTCAAAATAAAAAAAAATATATAAAAAGGCTAGGAATGTGGCTCAGTGGTTAAGTGTCCCTGGGTTCAATCCCTCCAAAAGAAAAATCAGATACCAAACATGACACTTGCCACCTAATAAAGAATATAGGGTCATGGATGTGCAGTTTGATTGCAAATGCTTTTAAAATTTCCATGTTCTAAAACTAGGTACAACAAAAACAAGGGCCTTACAATTTATTTGAGGTACACATCTACAACAAACAAGGGACCTAGTCCATGCATTTAGTGGTTGACTCTCCATTTAAGTAGAATAGGAACAAGTTATATTAGTTTTAAGGAAACATTCTTGTCCCTGAATCTCATGCAGAACCTCACCTGAAGCGAGGAGTAGGTGTATATGGTGGGGGCTGCCAAGATAAGCCCTTTGTGAGGAGCTTAGTGAGGGCTGAAGCTGTTGATCGAGCAGCAGGTGTTGGTGCTGTAGTGGTGCTAGCAGCATGATGGCTCCTTCTCTGGCGGACAGGAGACCCCACACAAAGTTTAACAAGGAGTCCAAATAGCTCAGCAAGTGCTCGGCCTAATCTGGAGGAAGCTGGAATCCAGAAATCAGAATAATGGTGTATAGTATTCTCAGAATAGTTTCATTCCAACAGAAACATTACTGTTAATACATTTTTATGACTGACCACTTACTCTGAACAACACCTAGGAAACTCCACATGACAATACAAAAAGTTCACAAGGGAAAAGTGCCTCTTTTGAAAGCAGGAGTCAGAAGTATGCTGACATTCAATACATAACAAATGTGTAAGACAAGCATCCAAACAATGTTATAGAAAGTATAAAATAAAACTGCCTTTGTAGAAGTAATATAGCAAGGTGCATCGATAAACTAAATGATACATCTACTGACTTATGGAGTCACTTACAAGTCAACTTTATGCTGACAAAAATGCTTGAATGATTTGGAGCAGAAAAGATCACATACACTATATATTATCTGATCACAACATAAAACATAGGCCTAAAGGAAAAAAGATTGCTAGGAAAAGTGTAACAATTTTAAAACTGGATTCTTAAGGAATTAGATTATAGGCACTGCAAACTCTCCTTTATAGGATAGTTTTCAGTATATGTTTAAAAACACAAAAGAGAGGAATATAAATAGAAACAAAAGTAAAAGGAAAAACGTATAAAAAGGTAAAGAAGGACTGAGGACATATGGCTCAGGGGTAGAACACCCATCTAGCCAGCATGTGTGAGGCCTTTGGTTCTATCCGCAGTACTGGGGGAATTTTTTTTTAAATTGTATTGTAAAGAAAAAAAGCCCAAATATTGCTTTCTTGCTTTTTTTTGAAACATTACTTTTTTCTATTTCTACAATGACTACTACTCTGAAAAAAACAATGCTGTTATAGCACCTTTGAAATAAACGTTATTTATCCAGAGCCAAGTAGGAGTAAGTCTGAATCAAACTAAGTCTTATAAGGATGTATCTACACTTATGAACCTACTGTGTAGATTTTATTTGAGCTCATGTCACATATCATGTTCAAAACTTATCTCTGAGGTATACAGAATAGGAGGACAGGAAATAGTCCTAAATGGGCTAAAGATATATGTACTGCGTGGTTGGAAGCCGAGTATATTCAGACTCTTGAAAACCCAACAAATTCAAATAATGGGGAAATGCATATGCTTTCATGCCCCTGATTTCAGGTAGCAAAGTGGCTCAAAGGTAGTTAAAGGATAAGAGGAAAATAAGCCAGTAACCACCAAGCATGGACTATGACTAGGCCCACATAGAAACCCCAGAAAACTCCAAGGTCCTATCAACAAAGAGTAACACAACAAGGACAACTATTTGGATGGTCAATTTTACTTCAATTTGGGGTAGATTTTCAAATTAAAAAAAATGAAATAAATCACAATAAAGCATAAAACTCATGGGGATTTAGGATAACAAATGGAAAGAGAAAAACCAACACCAAAGGCCATTTTCTGCTTGCTTAATTGGAAGGGCCCCAGACTCCAAAGAGCTATGTCTTTGCTTTTCTTCATATTTGTATTAAGGAGTCAGAAAGTGGTAACTATTGAGGAACACACAAAATAGGTTCCCCAAATGCTGACATTACATTCACGGCAAGAGAGAGCAAAGACAGACAAGTACACATCTTTAATGAAATTTTGTACTTTATCAATGTGTCTTCATGTAGATGACAAAATACATAATATAGGTCATGTCACTTTCCAAAGTTTTCTTTAAGGGACAAAGAAAGGAAGAGATCAGACTGGTAGAGTAGTCAGACAAGTGATCAGGAGAGCTTGGTAACAAAGCCAAGGGAACAGTTATTTCTACAAGGATATGGTAGGTCAGCTAACATGTGGCACAAAGGTGAAAAGGGAACTAAGAATTATTCAGTGGACTCAGCAATAAGGAAGTTATAATAGGTACCTTGGCAAGATATTTCAGTGGAATGGTAGGAGCAGAAGCCATCTGCAATAGTTGAAGAGTGAGTAAGGAGAGAAGGAATTATAAGGGAGGGTATAGATGGCTCTCAGAAAGAGATTCTCTCATCTCTGCATCCCTAGAAGCTAACAAAGAGCATATCATAGTAGGGACTTATCAAACTATGTGATTCACAGAAGTTTTGTATTTCTTTACATGAAATGATACAGCCTTTGCAACTCAATTTGCTTGAGGGCTGGCTAAGCCTCTGAAAGCCAGAAAAGGAAGTAGAAAGAAATGAATCACTCACCTGACAACAACGGCTTGATTTGTTTAATTCTAGCTGCCATGGCTGGTGTGATTTTAGATTTGCCCTTAGAATCTGAAGCAGTAGGTTCATCTGTCTCCATGGGAGCCAATGTGTCACCATCTAGCCCAATGCCTTCCAATAAGCCCTGGGTAGAAGCATCCATACTTCCAGCTGTTCCATCCTGTTCCCCATCTGCAGACATAGAGGTGAGCAATAAGATCATGTACAGCCAGCACTTACCTGCTTCCTTGTTCTGAAGAATCCCAAGAAAGAGCTACCTATGGTGTTTGTTACTCTTTAAATTTCAATGACTTCCTAAATCTGGGGAAAAAAAAAGAAAAGAAAACACATCCCAAAACCTGCACTTATATGATATTCTCTATGGAACTCTACTAAGTAGCTTACTGCTGACATGGATAGTCTTAACCAATGGAATACCATTCACATAGACTACTGTTGTAGGCATGATGGTTACATGTGGATGTCCCTTAGAATTTTGTAGTTTGTTCAATAACTCAAATTGGATATCATAGAATGTCACTAGAGAATTCTATTTCCTATTATTTACAAATTTTGAACATGAATGGGTAATGTGTACTTAATTTTTGGTGTGTGCACTCTTAGGTTTAAGAATTAACTGTGAACTTCATAAAATAAGTCATCAAGTTTTCTTTTTGTTCTGGAAAAATTTACATAGAAACCAAGTACATTTTTTGGTTGCTAAAGTGAGTATTATAAAAGGCAATTCTTTTACCATGAATCTAATTTCATTCATAGTTCTTAACAAATTATTTTATTTATTCACTGAGTTAAATTTGATATATTCTGACTAAATTTGAGAGTATCATTTTTGATTAAGTGGGTACATTTTCTCCAAAATTAACTATCAGAGGTGGGTATAATTCTTTTCCACTTCCCTAACAACAAGCTGTCATACAAGTCCTTGCTTACTGGTTCATCCTTGAAAGTTTTTTTCTCCTTACTAATTTCAGTATGAATTATTAAGCCTTTCAAATACAATTTTATATATAGAATGTATTAAATTGCTTTCTTAATAGTTTCTATCAATTTTCATTTGCTCAAAATAGAATATAAGAGATCTTAAACTTTCTGAAAAGTTGTTTTTATTAATTCTAGGTTTGTTGCATTAGGGTCAGAGAATTTTGTGTGATTTCTGCTTACTGTGCTATGGAAATTTTATAGCAAGATAACAAAAAAAAATTTCTAAAGCTGTACTGTTTAATAGAAATGTATTTTCAGTGGCCACAGTAAAAGGTAAAATAGGTGAAGTTTATATTAATATATTGTTTAATCCAATATGGTCAAAATTTTTATTTCAACCTGTAAAAAATATTGAAATTTCATATTGAAAATTAAAATCTTTTGATGGAGTGAATTTTAGCAAATCAATATTATATTTCATGAAACTACTACAAAAGATGTTCATTTTTCAAAATAACACATTATAAACTTAAGAAATTTTTGTACTTTTACATGACACTTAATTGTTAGTTAAAAAGAAAGATCTATGAAAATGTTTTATCTAAGACTACTATAAATGTTCTCAGAAAAAAATGATCGGGCAGACATTCCAAAATTCTGTGTGTGATTTTAGAGGCATAAATATGGGTTCTTGTTTCTATTGTATTTTCTAATTTTTTAAAATTGTGTCTTTTAGTGAGAAAATGATAAAAATAGTTAAAATTTAATTAAAATAGTGAAAGGATAAAAACTGAGGTCTATGTATGAAAAGAGCTAACTAAAATTTCACAATAAACCTACAGACACAGGGACAGAACTTAGAAGAATTAATGACTAAGATTTTAGTTTCTTAGAGTTACCTGATCTTTTTCCGCCCTGGGTCGTACCTGCCTTCTCATCCTTTGGAACCAGTTTCTGCATGTCCGCTTGGCCAAATTCACACCCAGATGGTAGGCTGCAATAAGAGAAACAGTCAGCAAAAAAAGAAAAAGAGCTACTTTCACTGTGCATGGTCTCTAACTTGCTTGACCAATATTATCCCTCCTTGGAGTATGTAAGTTATCCTTACTGTAATAAACCTGCAATTCAACAAAGTTTCTAGCATAATTTTTTCATATCTGGCTAATAAAAAGAGAATCAAATATTAAACACCTACTATACTGACACAAAACAGTTGGGACATCAAATCAAAGACACACAAGATGGTATAATTTTTCAGTTAAGTGTGCAAGACAAGAAAGACTCAACATTTTATCATGCTGTCCACCCTTGACCATAGCTATCCTTCCATGCTTACTGAGCTTAAGTTGTCTTGTAAGAAAATGTAATAGGGATATTAAGAGAGATGACCATTCTTTTACCTGTTTGGGGTACACAAGGAGAGGAGGACAGTGCTTTCCCACACCAGAGAACAGTATAACTGGCTCAGCTTGCTCAGAACACTCAACCCCAACTGGGAACCCCACTGGTTAACGGAGATGGAACGAATCTCACTCTGCAAACAAACCAGAAAGAATTTCACATAAGAGATAGTCTTTTTGAACAATTATATACAAAAAACAACTTTCATCTGTTTTCGAAGGATAAAAAATTCTATTTTATTTCAATGCTATTCTCCCAGAATTGTACACTTCATCAAAATATCCCCATTTAAGATCATGGTTCCTTAAGGTATTCTCTTAGAGTACTTACATATGATTGTCTAATATGCCTTCTCATTGCTTTTTGTAAAGTGAAAGACAGGTATCAAAGTAACTGTTCTAAACAAAAGAAACAGTTTAAAACTATTTCCTAATTTTTTTTGGTTGGTGGGGGAGTGGGCTTATTATTTCTCTCCAATTTCTTTCCTTCAGCAAATATGTGGATTTATTTAATTTGTTGAATGTTTTTTGCTTAATTTCCATTTGATAAAGAAAATGAAAATAAATCATTAGCCTTTTTATGTAATAATCTCCTGAATAGTTTATAATTGTACTTGTGATTTCTTATTTGACTGATTCATAGGTGACAGAGAATGTATTTCTGCTCAACAGTATAAAACAGGGCTTTTGAGCTATTACAACACTAATTTAAGAATCAGGGGCTAGGGCTGTGGCTCAGCAAAAGGGCACTTGCCTAGCATGAGTGAGGCACGGGGTTCGATTCTCAGCACCACATATAAATAAAAATAAAAGGTCTATCAACAACTGAAGAAAAAAACCCAATTACCTGAGAAATAAAGGTAGCAAAATTGTGAGTGCACGCACGTGCACACACAAATACTCTTTTAAGTAACCACAAGAGATATCATGGGTTGCAGGCACAGGGATATTTTTTTTTTTAGCAATTTGTTAATTACTACTGATTTAAATGTTCTGTATTCCATTCCATCATCAGGCTTACATTAACTTGCAGAAAGATTAGAAATGAGGCCTGATGAACATGTAATCGAGGTTTATGTGCTTTGGTAACTGACTACACATGCCAGTTGTCTTCTATTAATGCCTGGTGATTATTAAAACCTCTCTTCAGTCTCAAGAAGGTCCAATCCAAATGATGACTTTTATGGTCACACAACTTCTAATAAAAAAAAAAGCCTAAGGGAAAGTGAAATAGTAACTTGAAGCATAAATGCAAACCACCCACCAAATGGGCACCCTCCCACACCAAAAACAAAACAAAACAAAAAAACACCTCACTTTAAATGGGAATGGTTTTTCAGTTGCTAGGCTAAGTATTTCACTGGCTTTAAACCAACATGTTTGCCTCTATGATCATTCTTACCTGTCCAACTCTACAAGTATGAACAAACATCATGATGTAGGCATGGGCGGCAGTGAGTGCATGTAGTAGAGGTGTGGCCTGAGCTGAGAGGGTAGCATCAGCAACATTGCCAGCACATGCCAGTTCTCGCAACAAAACTGAGCCCCCAGGAGATTCAATGGGGCGATGTAAAGGCTCCAAGGAAGAGAGGATGGAGTCCAACTGAAGGAGACCCTCCTGAAGGACTTTGGGTTCATGTGACAGTGTCTGAAACAAGAACAATTAATGTGTTAATAATACATAAATAACTTCATATACATGTCTTTTAAGAGTCACAATGGAAGTCTTCCAAATTCAGACACGGCCATGTCTCTTGGTAATCAGTGGCACCAAAATATGAATCCAGGTATGACATATCCCAATACCTCCTCCAAAGCAACAGATTACTTTCAATCTTGGTGAGTTAATCACTGTTATACTGATGACTATGTTATGATGTTAATTCTAAATTTTGCTCAACAAGAAGTGACGTTAAGTAAGTTTCCAAAGCATGGAAGTTAATCACTATTACAATGCTCTTTTTTCCCAAACCAAGAGAGATGATTCTGAGATTGGCATCAGCAAGGACATTTCTTCATTAGAATACAAAAGGATTATATATATAGCCCTTGTAATTTCTTTTGAAATCTGGAGAAAAATCTCACAATAAAACCAATACGATTGTTTGCCATGAAAAGATAAGAGAAATCATATGCCTTTATATGGCTTTAAATAAACCTGTATCTCCTAGCCTAACACCCGAGAGGTAGGATAAAGTTGGATCATACTTTAACTCTTAATATTACTTAATATTTACAAACAAAACATTAAATGCATAAGTCTATATATAAGCCAGTCCCTTTGTTTAAGCAGAAATCACTCATCACTGTATAATCCTCTCAAAAAGGAGGTTCACAGATTTAAGGCAATCACCATTAAAAAAGAAAAAAAAAAAAAACACCCAATCATGGGTAGGAGGGGGGGCACAGCTAGAAACAGGAAAATCCCTCCAAAATTCATATACAATCTCAAAGGAACCTAAATAGGACCACAATCCTGAGGTTAAATTTGCAGATTTCACATTCCTGAATTCCAACATTACAAAGTTAAAGTAATCCAAACTGTGATACCAGCATAAAGACCACTGAAATAGAATACAGAGTCCAGAAATAAAGCTTCACATTTACAGCCAAATGATTTTCGATAATGGTGACAAGACCATTTAAAGAAGAAAGGATAGTATTTTCAATAAATGGTGCTGGGAAAACTGGGTATTCACATGTAATGAAGCTGTACCTTACCTCAATACCATATAAAGTACCAACTACAAATGGACCAAAGACCTAAAACTATAAAACTCCCAAAAGAAACCATAGGGCTAAAGCTGCATGACACTGAATTTGGTAACAATTTGTTGGATATGACACCAAAGGCACAGGCAACACAACACAACACAACACAACAAAAAAGGTAAATTAGACTTCATCAAAATCAAAACCTTTTGTGCATCAAAGGACATTGTCGACAGAGTACAAAAAGCCAATGAACTCACAGAATGGGAAAAATACTTGCAACTCATTTATCTGCTAAGGGATATTCTAATATTCCACTATATACAGAACTCCTATTACTAAACAACAAAAACAAAACAAAACAAAAATAACCCAATTAAAAAAAGAGCCAAGGATGTAAAGACATAATTCAAAAGAAGGTATATATACATGGGTACAAGCACATGAAAAGAGGCTCAATACCAATAAGGATCAGACAAAGGCAAGGTAAATGAAAATGAGAAACCACTCTATATCCACTAGGATGGCTACCATCCAAAAAACAGAAAATCATTAAGTATTGGCAAGGATGTGGAAAAATTAGAATCTTTGTGTATTGCTATTTGAGATGGTAAAATGCTCTAGCTTTTGTGAAAAAACACTATGAAGGTTCCTTAAAAAATTAAACCCAGAATTACCATATGACCCAGTTACTGTAATTCTATGTATGTACCTAAAAGAATTAAAAGAAGTTTTGTGAGTTTTTTTTTTTTTTTTTTTTGGTGAGGAGTTGGTAATGAGGATTGAACCCAGGGACACTCTACCAGAGCGAGATCCTCAGCCCTTTTTTTGATTTTGAGACACAGTCCATGAAGTTGCTCAGGTTGGGTTCAAGTTTGTGATCCTCAGGCCTCAGCGTTTCAAGAAGCTGGAATTATAGGCAATCTCCATCATACTCAACTAAAAGGGGGGTCTTAAAAAGAGATATGTGTATACCCATGTTAATAGCAGCATTATTCACGATAACCAAAAGGTGGGGTAATCTAAGCATCTATCAACTGGTGCATTGTGGTTCATACACAAAATAAAATGTTATATAGCCTAAAAAAAGAAGAAAATTCTGACACATAGTACAAAAATGGATGAATCCTGAGAACATAACAAAATCTCAAATACTGTATGATTCTACTTATATAAGGTACCTAGAGCAGTTAGAGAAAGGAAATAGAAAGGTAGTTGCCAAGGGCCAAGGTGAGGGGAGAATAAGGAGTAATTACTTAATGGTATGGTTACAGTTTTGCAAGATGAAGTATTTTGCAAATTGATTGTATAACAATGTGAATACACTTAAATAGACTGAACTGTTCATTTCAAAAGGTTGATGGTAAATGTCTTATTAGGAATAATTTATCACTATAAAAAAATTAAACAATGGAGCTTTTATGTTTTTTTTTTGGGGGGGGGTAAAATGTGAGCAATGAACTACAGGCCAATTCACGATGATCAAAGCTTAAAAGGGGGAGAAAAATACATCACTAACCATACCAAGATGTGTTAAAAAGCATCCAACCTAAATCAGGATGACACACTAATAAATCCAGCTACAAAGGTTTTTTTTTTTTGGGGGGGGGGGCGGTGAAGACAGACTTTCCCCTCCTATAAACTTAAATGATGTTAGAACTGCACAGCAAACTCAGGAACAAAGAAACAATACTTTGACTTTTCAATGAGAAATAACATGGCACACTAGGTATTAGTTAAAATTCACTTGTAGAACATAAAACAAATTTTATTCATTATTTTTAGCCGAAGGTGAGACCACAGTGAAAACACACATACAGAACTATTGCAAAATTGACTTCTAAAAAAGGAAATGAAAATATTTGGCCGGATGCTTCTTACCAATATGGATTTGCAGACACCTGCAACAGCCTGACAGGCAGCAGATGTGGGAAAGTCAATAGGCAGATTGGGAAGACCCAAAATGGTAACCAAAGGCAAGAGTCCTTTCTGATTCACAAATTCCTGGCAGTGGTCATCTGTTGTATTGTTGCTCAGAATAGACTCCACAAATTTCATCTAGGTAATGAAAATTTTTTAAAAAAGTTAGAGCCTGACAGAACTAGAAGGCCAGCTGGGAGTAAGGAAAGGGGTGGCCTGATATTCCTGAACCCAGTATTTTCTCGACTACTGACCTGAAGTGAGCAGGGACAGATGTATGATCCAGGAAATAAAGAATAATTACAACTTCTTCCCACTCTACCTTTTTAACTACACCAGGAGTTGGATAATTTGAGAGCAAAGAAGTTAAGTGACTTGCTCAGGGCCACACTATGAATTAGTGGCAGAATTCAGGTCTAATTTCTTAATTTGCTAAGTTAGTGCTCTTGCATGCCTCCTCCAGAGGCAAACATCATGTATACTTCCCCCAAATGTGCTTATAAAGCAAATAGAACACAGAACTCCGCAAGAGTGATTTTGACCAAACAAAGCATTTTTTTAAGAGTAAGAAATTAAAATGTGGGCAACAAATACAGAGGCACAAGAAAAACCATCTCTGGAAGTCTTCAAAGTGCTTAATATGCTAGAACAAATGCTAAGTGGGTAGAAAACAATTCTGGGAAAATTCAAACACTTCAAATTTTCCTGTGAAATTCTCAGGAAGGTAAAAGAAAAGGTCACATTGATTTAAAGAGTTGAGGTGTGTGGGGGAAGGTGGAGGGAAGAGAAGCTAATGGGAAAAAAATACATGTTGGATACATTCAGAAAACATAATACTGGACTAGCATAACAAAGCCCATGCTTTTCCTGTTTGGATTCTAATGGGGATTGGTAACAATGAACAGAAAATTAAGAATACTAAGGGGTATGGGTGCTGGCTGGATTTTGACAAATTAGTCTAACAGAACAAAAACAAAAGGACTGTAGTTTTGTACATCTTTCCCTTGTGCATTTTAAGGGCCCCAGAGAAAATAAATACACAAATTAGACTCATGGATAATCCCATACATTTTCCAGAAAAGAGCACACCTTTAACTCAGTTTGCCCTACAATGAATCTTACCACATTAAGGATGTAATCCATGAGGGGAATAGGAATACGTTCCTCTGTACCAACAACCCTGTTAAGGGAGAAAAGAGTGAGTTACACAGAAATTCACAATACCAGTGCAAGAGAACAAAGTGAGGAAAGGGAAACAGTGAAATTCTAGGCCCTTTTCTAAGTTAGAATCATAGTCTTTAGCCTATGAACCAACAGACTCATACCACAGGGAAAAAACAGAGCTGAAATCAATCCTGATGCTAATATATCTGCCTAAGTTTAAGAGCATAAAGGGGAGGAAAAAAAGCCTTCAAAAATACAGCCCATTTGTATGTATCAAAAAAGACAGTTATGTTAACTTCTTAGGAAAATTAAGAGGAATTCATCCATATAGAAATATTAAAAATAAGCCAGTTCACTTGAAAGATGATTTAAACATCTGCTTAAAAGAGGGGCTAGGCAAGAAACAAATATACCTTATCACATTCTTTCATCAAGGTTTAGAATTACAGAAAGTAGGAAAGGGGATTTATTTTGTTTGGAAATCCCTATTGACAGGTCATATACTTAAAGCTGGTCAAACATTGAAGTCCTTCTCTAACAATATGTACTTGCAGCATGACAGTTACTGAACTTTTAAACAACTGATCAGGTGTTCTGCATTTTCAGATGCTTCATCTTTTCAGATGCTTCAATACAACACAGTAGATGAGAAGATTTCAATAATGCTATAACTGCAAAAAATGAACTCTTTAGCTCAATGGATGTTATCTTGGCTTGTGCAAGAAAGCAACAGAAGGAAAAAAAAAACACCACACAGTAAAATAAAATGAAACAAACTAAGATAAACTACAGGAAAAAAAGATAAGCAGAAAAATGGAACATTTTAGAGATAGGCCCTTGGAATAAATCTGAGCAGGGAGTGAAGGAAGGGGGCAGAGACAGAAGTGAGAGGCAGGGGGAGAAGAGAAGGCAAGAACATTGGCAAGATGTTAATAGTTCTCACCTTGAAGCAATAAAAAAAAATGTGAATGATGATATGGTAGGCATGAGAACATTGGCAGCAAAATGCAGAACAAGCAAAGAAAATGAATAGGTATCATGAATGGTTTCAGTCATAAAAATATCCAGGGTTTTCCAGGATTTAGGTAGGATGTTGTGAATATCCTCAATGAAAAATGTGCGGAAGAACTGTATATAAAGGAAGGGGAGCTATAATACAGAACTGAAATGATTCCATGGGAAAACCACAAACATGTCTTTGAACATGTTTCTCCCCAGAATCAGTACAGCTAGCCTCTCCTGTTATTATACCAATGATCCATCCCAACTTCATCTCACCTCCTTGGGAAGAACCTAGAGATCTACCTCTATAGTTTAGAAATGCAGATGAGGCTCCAGCCCAATGAAACATCTGCCCCTTTGCAGAAACCAAATATGATGGCAAAGAGCATAAGTGAGAATAATAAAATAAGATCTAGATGCTCCCCCTTCATTGCTATAGAAAAGCAACAGAGAAAGCAAAACAATGGTGGTTCTTACTATAATATCAGGAACAAAGTTTTTTGGTAACTGCTTTTCTCCCTATCCTAACCTCATCTTTTGACTACCAGGCCCGAGAAGCCATATGGAATACTACATAAATTGTCAGCTTTCTCCAATAGTACTCCACTTACCAGCTGTTTCAAGAGAACTGATTCTAATCTTATTTGAACAATGAGTCATAGCATCTTTTAAACAATAAAAAAGTAAATTCTCATGACAAATGAAGTGGTTTAGCATAATTGTCAGATTAAAACTTTTATGCCTTTTTTCTTCCCTCAAAACACATACCCCCAGCTCAATTTTATCCTGATCATCCTTACATGTGCTTTGGGGGGTGGGTGAGTGTTTTTATCCAGCTCTTAATACAGACGCCTTTGGAAAAATAGTCCTCCCAGTGGGCCACATTTCAGGAACAAATGTTTCTCTACTCATTGCCTTTAAAACCTAAACAATTGCTATTCAAGTTCTAAAGACCATATGACAGTACATAATCCATTTCTTTTAAGTTACTCAAGAGAGGTGGATGGTGAACTAGGCACACTAAATGGAACTGAAAACAAAAATAAAAATTAATGTCCAAACTACAATGCCTGATTACTTACTAAAAAATATAATCTTCCCCAACAGTATCAAATTTTCTGAGAGCAAATAATTAAGAAGGCAGAAGAAGTCCAAAGACAAGTACTCAGAACTACCACAGCGAACAATCATGAATACAGAGCAGCACTCCTAGTACTAAGTATCTATGTTTCCTTATTTCAGATCTCTAAAACAAAATGATCTATTTCAAGAATACATACAAAGACCATTTTCATATAACAGCTGTTGGTATAGGGAAAAAATAAGGGTAAAGAATACTGCCTATGCTTGAAAAACAAAAAACAAAACTGTAAACCCAAGACCATCAACAGGGAGAATGGATGAAAAATAGAGAACCATTAGATGCAAAAACATGGGCGAATCTCAAAAACACATCAAACAAACTCAAATACAAACAAGTATATACACCAGATACAATAAATGTTAAGAATCCATTCATATACTTTCTATTAATAGGAAGATCTTGAGAAAAATTATGATGATAGAAATAAGGTCAATAGCTAGCTGTCTCATTTTGGTGTGGGAAATGAGAAATCTGTGCACTTTAGTGTGTGGAAATTGTACTTCAATAAAAATTAGGAAAAAAAATTAGCTTACATGCACAAGGCATTGGAAAATCGATGAGATGATGGGAAACAAGAATTTGGGAGCTTTTACTAAAGAGTTGTGTAACTGGGAGAGGGGATAAACAAAACTGGGGTTAAGAGAGGTGATACATATTCCAAATGGAATATTCCATTGGAAATAGAATATTCCTATGGAATAATATTCCTATGGAATATTCCATTGGAAAATGTACAACTTCCAATATAAAAACTGTTTAGGATAAAAGTTTCCTTCTATTAGATTGGACTTTAAAATGAAGGTTGAGTTTAGACAGATTCTTGCTTTTTCTTTCATCCCTATTAGCTACTTGGTAACCCAAAAACTGGACTTTTAAATTACACACACAGTATATGTCAATTGTTGTGCGATTGTTGGAGGTAGTGGCAAACTCCCATGCCACGGAGTGTAGAAAAACACTGATACTATGGTATAGTAACTAAGAGAGCCCTTTGTATATTAGAAGCTCCATTTGAATTGTAGATTATGAATGCTATGGTTCTAGATCTTTTCATTCTCATTCACATTTCATTAGACCTAGCTCTCTGGGCATTTAAGACTTAAGAAATCCTTAACTTAATGCTCTTTATTCTTTCCATTAAACAAACACCTACTAAATATAGAGATAGAAATTGACTACTGAATGAAACAATATCACAGCCATTGAGAAGCTTAAAAGTTAGTGATGAAATCCTTTAGCACATAAAACCATTTTGAGAATTTAACATTCAGCTCCATTAAGTTAAAAAAAAAAAGGCTACTTGAAGAAATTTGGAAGATGATAAAGGGGAAGATGATTTGGGAATGGGGGACATATGTGGACAGAACAAGACATCCCAAGAAAGGAATACAAGGTGAAGAAATGATGACTATAGAAAAAAAATATATCACTTTATAGTAACTACTTTAATTTGGGCAATGCAGCTCAAAGGTGTCTATAAGATGTCAAGAAGAGAAGTTAATGCAAATAAAAAGAATAAATAAAAACTTCTTTGTAGCCAGGGAAAGGAACTCAACTCAGCAGGGCCACTAAGAATTAAGCATTAGGCAAAGAAGTACTGAGACTTTGTAAAAAGTATCTTGCTTTTCTTCCAGGGTATTGTCTTGTTCCAGAAAGAGAATATTTTAAAATAAATAGAAGATGCTGCACAAAGGTAGGTTTGCTTTCTCAGAAAGAATAAGATATCTGCTCAACAAAGCAATACACTAGTAGTTAATGCCCCCCTCCCCACCCAAATTACTGACACCAGCAGGCTCATTGCTATCTAGAGTTCCCAGAGGACACATTGGTTTTGGATTCTTTGGCCTTTACCACTGCTATCCATTCCACCACAATCTTTTAATTCCCAAGCCAACCTTCAGTACCAGCTCAAGCCCACTCATAGTCACATCTAAAATGCATATCCCTTTCTCAGAACTACTGATCTATACTCCAAAGAACACGTATTATGAGCAAATGCCTGTTCAGAGGAATCGTTCCCACTTCTGTTATAATGGTGATAAAGTTTAACTACTAGAGTTGACACGAGATCTGCTGTATGTGCATCCTGAAAGCTGAAAGTGCCTAACGGACCACACAGCAGCTTTTGAGTCCCATGCCCCATGGCATCCAGGTAGTCAGTCAACTCTTATGCAGAACCATTAGTTAAATAAAAATGAGAAAAAAATTATTGCCCGAGTACAATCATGAACTACATTCCAAAGTCTTCTGATTAATCAACAGAATGAAACCCAAAAAAATTAACCTACCAAAAAACAAAACAAACACCAGTAAACAAAACATGCCCACAACTCTTATAAACTTCTTTGGAGACAGGCTTCAAATGTGGGACATGTTTTATGTGCTCGAATCAACAGTGACATGGAATATGAAATCAGTGACAATAAATCCTCTGTGCACAAAGTCCATCAATTTGACATACTGATTTTTGATTCAATTTCAAGAATAGCCTTTAAAAGGACAGCTTCCTAAGGCAACCAACAGTATTAATTACCAAATACAAAAAAGACACTACAAGAGTGAAACAAAAACAAATTATGTACTCAAGAGTCAGAAAGATCTTATATAACTGTTTTTTAATAGATGAAAAGACAATAAGGTGGCTGAGGTTTAAAATCAGTGGTAGAGCCCTTGCACAGAATGTGCAAGGTCCTGGGTTCTATCCCCAGCACTGCAAAATATGCAATAACAGAGTGACTTAGGTGGTAACATGCCCCAGATCACAAACTGGTCTTGTGAACACTTACTGCTGACTGGGCTCAGTTTCATTCTGCTGGGTAGAATTAAAACTCTGCATGGCCTGTACTTCCTCTTCCTCCTCATCCTCACTAGAGGCTTCTTCTGCAGCATGATTAGATCTTGGGGGAGGAGCAGCAGCAGTGCCGTCTGCCTTCTGGATTGATGGCTTCTGACAGATATATTTCGGGTCTCTTCCAAGATTGCAGATTTCTTCAAGTAACTGAAAGGCACAGGGGAACAAGATCACTTGTTAGTAATTAAGGAAGTGTAGAGGATGACTAACATTTCCTGAGCATCTTCTGTGAGCTATGTATTTGCAAAACACTTAATATACATGATACACCATTCCTAAAATGAAGTAATTAATTCCATTTTACAAACAAGGGAACAAAAGTTCTACAACATCAAATTACTTGTTTAGGATATATAGCTGTTCAGTGACTGACTAGATTCCCTGTCCTAACTCACCAACCTCAAGGAACTCGTAGTAGTCTCAACTAATCTCAAACACAACTGGCAGGGTTAATATATGCAGGAAGAAATGTCTATAAAGGGCAATATGCTTTTATAAACAGAACCCAAGTCTTGTCTGCTTGTATATCATATATAAGAAAGCAATATATAGAAGCTTACATTAAACGAATGAGTTCTTGTTAAAAGGAAAATAATTCTCAATATGAAACACTGGAATTAACAGACTTCTTTCTGATTAGACTTGAACTAAATAGCTTCATTTTCTTTTACATTGCAAAAGACCAGCCCAAGAACGTGGAAAAACTGGGTCAGACATTTTGCTCTTATAAACATAGTCTGAGAATCCAGAAGACCTCCAATAGGCCTACACTTTTTCTACAAAGTCCCCTTTCTCTATTCTCTCAAGATCATGATGACAGCCTTATCATGTCCTACCTTAATGATGGCAGTTGTTGCATCCGTTTTGAGGGTGGGCTGATGTCTCATGAGCTCATCTACAGCACTCCCCAGGTTGGATGCAGTATCACCTAAAAGCAAATGTGAATTGTTAAGACTTAAAAAAAAGATCTTGTGACTGCTTTCCTTTTTGAGAGGAAAACATGGACATGTTAACAAGGAAGAGTCTCACTATGTTGTCCAGAATGGACTCAAACTCCTGTACTCAAGTGATCCTCCTGCCTCAGTCTCCTGAATAAGATATAATATCTTTGAAAACTGGAATCTTTCCAAGCCCTACTTTCTTGTTCACTGATGTTATGTTCTTAAGCACACTGAGAAAGAAATCTATTTAATCTGTGCCAATGTTGTAGACTTGAATATCAGAAGATCGGATTACAAAGATCAATACCTTGGGACTCCAAATTTCTCATGGACTATACACTAGATGGTGGACTTGGAAATCCAACCCTGCTCCCTATCACTTGCTGCTCACCAATGCCACAACAATATGACAAACAGGTAAACTGTTCTGAAGCATGGAAATATTATGAAAAGAGGCTCAAGTATTCCTTCTTACCTACAGCAAAATTTATGGTGATTCATTCTCAATAAGCTTAACATGTCTAGCTAGAGACACAACGTGCAATCAAGGAAGGGTTTCTTGCCAAATGGATAATTTTCTATTATAAAATAAATAAAATAAATCCTAGCAACTCACCAAGGGGATCAGAACTCCTCCTCCTCCGCATGGCTGGGAGATAATCTGGAGAGAGAAGAACTTTGAAGAGACGTTCAAACGGCTGACACTGTACAAAAGACTGAAGACCACGGGCATTCAAGCAGAGTGCACTGAATACATTTGGGAGGGAGCCAAGGACTTCACGGGTAGCAGGAACCTAGAGAGAAGATTAAGTGAGCTTAGATGCAATCTAAAACAGAGTTCCTGTATATAAATACTAAGAAAATTTGGCCATGGTTATTCCAATGAGAAACAGAAGGAATTAACTACCAGACCCCACTCAGATTCAACATTATACAAAAGAGTTATGCAGTAAGACTGGTTAAGCATGCGCATGTCCATGTCATAGAGTGGTATACATGGAATATTCTTTATAGAGAAGCAGGGAGACTCACATCTTTGATAAGCAGTGCATGCAGCATGACATCTGTCAACCCATTGTCCTGGAGAGAGGAAAGCAGCGATGGTTCTTGGAATACAAACACAGTCACCACTTCAGTAGCTATAAAAAGATGAGAAAAATATGGGAACCTGATATGCCTCATAAGCATTAAAAGCAAAACACCAAAAAGTTTTAAAAAATTTAGCCTCTTGTGCTTACTATGAAATGAAAATTCCTAACACAACTACATTGGAGATAAATCACAATTAAGAATTTAGTAACTACCCTTCAAGGTTTTTACAGGCATATTTTTACATATGTATGTTATATAATTTCCTTTGTTTTCAATGGCAGTATACACAGTTCACCAACCCATTCAATTTTGAATGGCTACATAGTATTCCACTAAATAAATGTCTTACTGTGTATATAAATTGATCCAGTTAATGTGAAAACTGATAAATCTAAATACAGATCCTTTGTAAGCACAAGTGGGGGAAAAAAATCTAAGATGCAAATTTGCTGAGTTAAAACAAATACAAATTTAACTGATTAACACGTACAAAGCATACTGCAGAAAAGGTTATTCAGACTAGCCACAGTGGCACATGCCTGTAATCCCAGTAACTTGGGAAGCTTAGACAGGAGGTTTATAAGTTTGAGGCCAGCCTCAGCAATTTAGTAAGGTCCTAAGCAACTCAGTGAAATCCTGTCTGAAAATAAAAAACAAAAAAAGGGCTTCGGATATAAAGCACTCTTATATCCTTGTTATCAAAATAAACAAAGTTATTTAGTAATATTCAGTAATTTTTAAACCACCAACAGCACTTTTAAGAATCCTTGGAATACATATTAACCTAACCAATTCAATACCATAAAACTTACATTGTGTATACAATTAAGACCACCATACTTAAGATTTTAAAACCTAACAAAGTGCTTAAACATAACATCGATAAAACATATAATAAACAAACTTGTTTATGGTGAAGCCTAAAATCTAACAGAAACCATAGGATTTTCATTTCAAGATGGTTTCATTTATCACAAATTCCAGTGAAATAGCAGACACATGACAACTATTGGAAACTACCAATTGTCAACGGCCTTTGTGATTCTTGATTGCCTTTTTTAGGATTCTTTTTTTTTCCGCCTCACATCTTTTTTAGGTTTCTACCAGTATTCAACACACCTTCTCATTGACTGTATAAATGTATGAACTCTATAATTACTAAAAGTGAGTATGAACTAAAATTAGCATTCTACTAGAGGTCTAGTCAGGCATGGTGGTCCACACCTGGAATTCCAGCTACGTGGGAGGCAGAGGCCAGAGGATCTAAAGTTTGAGGCCAGCCTTGGCAACACAGTGAAATTAAAAGGTGCTGGGGTGTATCTCAGTGGTAAAGTACCATTAGGTTCAATCCCCAGCATCCCCTTTGCCCCCAAAAAGGGATCCAACTACAATAATACCATAATGTATGTCATTTGTGGGACAGTTTATATTCTCTTTAAAAACCTGGGCTGGGGTTATGGCTCAGTGGTAGAGCACTTGCCTAGCATGTGTCAAGGCACTGGGTCTGATTCTTAGTACCACATATAAATAACTAAAATAAATGATCCATTAACAATTTAAAAAATTATTTGAAAATATTACTAGTTCACCAAGAATTATAATTAAAAGTAAAGATGTACACATATACAAAGCAATCAAGACTGGGTAGAATCAAACATCAAAGTTGAAGAAAACTTCCAGAAGCATAAAAATATATTCAAAAATTGTTTTTAAAAAGGGTTTATCTAGTAATGCTCTGTGAGAGGAATGAAAACATAATGGCAGAACTAAATACATCCTGGTAAAATTTGGAAAGTCCAAGGATAAAGAGAAAATGCCAAAGATTTTTCAGAGAGAAAAGGCCTACAAAAGAACAAGGACCAGTCTAAACAAGATGGTTATCTACAATAAGTAGCAATAGAAAATAGGTAAATTCTTAAAGAAAATATAACATTTTAAAATAACTCAAGGATGTATAATAGAATAAAATTAAAAATGAATCCAAGAGAGTGAAAGATAAGGGTGGGGAGAGGGGGGAAGGAGTAATAATATTAGTAGTAGAAGAGAGTTTAAAGGCAGGCTAAGGTTTTATTTTGTCATGTCTGGCA
This sequence comes from Ictidomys tridecemlineatus, assembly GCF_052094955.1. Taxonomy (NCBI): domain Eukaryota; kingdom Metazoa; phylum Chordata; class Mammalia; order Rodentia; family Sciuridae; genus Ictidomys; species Ictidomys tridecemlineatus. The sequence continues at coordinate 80,183,595 of NC_135493.1, forward strand.
GAAGACATGGTAAGAAATCTAAAATGTTTAAAGCCCCCAACCCCAAATGAGGGTAACCATTACAAAAAACTGGAATAAAAAGGCTCAGACAATGTGAATAAAGGAAAACACATTAACTTAAAAAAATAGATTTTAAGAGAAACATTGGAAATCATGAACAACACAACTATAGAAATTATCCAAGATAAAGAAATATATTAATATAAGAAGTTGTTCTGCTGGAAAGAACTTAAAGCTAGATTAAATACTTGAAAAATCTTTTTTTTTTTTTTAAAGAGAGTGAGAGAGGGAGGGAGGGGGGAGGGGGAGGGAGGGAGGGAGAGGAGAGAGAGAGAGAGAGAGAGAGAGAGAGAGAGAGAGAGAGAGAGAGAGAGAGAAGAGAAGAGAGAGAGAAGAGAGAATTTTTTAATATTTATTTTTTAGTTTTCGGCAGACATAACATCTTTGTATGTGGTGCTGAGGATCCAACCCGGGGCCGCACGCATGCCAGGCGAGCGCGCTACCCCTTGAGCCACATCCCCAGTCCCTTGAAAAATCTTAAAATGTGAAGAATAGACAAGGTAAATTATAGCCTAAGGCCCAAACTAAATGAATGGGGATTCAGTTTTATGCTTCTGTCTTCATAGGAGCCTTGGTGACTTGGGGGTTCAGGAGGGTTTCAGGTATCTGGGATAGACACAAAAGCAGAGGGATGTACCTTTATTGTATAGGAAATTCAGTATAAAAACAAAGTCTGTTTATTTTACATATGGCAATGACACCAATCACAAGTGAGAGAACTGAAGTTCTTGTAGAAAACTGCTGTTTACTACAAGCAGATCTATAACCAGACTGTAGGTCAGTGAGCTCAGAATAGTTGTCAAATTCAGGATCATTTCCTTTAGTGCCTTCCACGCTAGGAATATATTGCTTCTCATACTTCACACATTCCAGTAAGTCTCCCATGTCTCAGCTCACATCAAGGCTCCCACAGAGGAAACTCATTTTAATGTCATAGCTGGACAATTGCTCACATTTTTCAGATAAACACATAATATCTATCCTGACTCTTGGCTCAATGGGTCCATGGAGATCTCTGGCCATCATATCCTGAGCTCTTAAATTCTGGACTAAATGACAATGGCATCCCCATACCATTGACCCTATCCAACCTTTAACCTCCTAATGTGATATTGTGCCATCCTGCCACTGAGAGAATTGCCAACAGGAATGTGCCGATGAGTAAACATCTCTCTCTTTTGCAAAACAATTTAATGAAGCCATTGCCCCAATACCCTGGCACAAATCACTATGTATGCCCTCACAATTAGACTTCAACAAAGGTTCATGCCAGTTGGACTTCCTGATCCCAATAACTCTGATCAGGGTACACACTTTCCTGTTCATTAAGTCTGTGCATGGCCCTTAAAATCTGTCCACAGACAGCAAGCCTAACAGAGACATACGGTCCAATCAAGGACAGACACCCTTTAAATTTGCAAAATGGATAATGGTCTCCTAAATGGGTTCCTCCATTGTCCACTGCCTTAGTTACTGTGAACTCTCACATTCACTTTAATGACACCTCTCCCTTCTTTTGCTTGTGTTTCAATCCATGATGTACTAGTGCTTGGACTGAGACTGGATAATAAAACCAGTCCCAATGAAAATTAGGGCCCTCACCCTACTAAGACTATTTTTTATGCCATGAGATATGTCTCTGACCGTCTTTCCTAACATGTTAATTGTAAAGGTTGATAACAGGAGCTTTCTACTTCTCAAGAAATGTAGGTCTTGATACCTGCCTGGTATCAAAAATTGCTTCTTCCAAAGAGGAAAGGAAGAACTTAAATTACTTTCCTGCACCAACATTTCAAAATATTTTTGATGCTGGTTCTGGATCCAGTTTATTACACAGATTTTGAATGGGAAGACACGAGAGAAGCTGGAATGGCAAGACCTGCTAATACCCATGAGACACAGCACCTCTAGCATTCTAAAATCTATATACCACAGGCCTAAAAATATCGCTTGTGGAATATTTTGGCTCTGGTTCACCAGTCTATGCCTCATGGCCTAGGTCTGGGATTCTCGTTTGGCTGCTTTTTGACCATGTTGTGATCCCAGTTGGGTAAGAGAAATTACTCCATAACTCTACAGCCAAAGGAGTATTCATCTTTGGCTACTTTTGTAATAGTTTCTCAAAAGTATAAAAATCTGCACCAAGGTTTTGGGCCTAGCCCAGGACTCCTATCAACATATCATACCAAAGCATTCTAGATGATTTCAGTACAACTATAGGGCCAGCCTCCATGCTGACCCACCCCACAATGTTAACTGCTCCTAAACTGTCCCACATCACATATCATAACTCCAGTCATCAGCTCCAAATTTCACAATTGACTCTCCCCACAATTCTATAATCACTACACACATCTACATTCCTTAACCTGACAAACATTATCTATGTAATACTATCAAAGAATGTCATCTGAGCCTTAGACCTCCATTAATGTTAAAAGGTACCCTAGCCAAGGCAAGCACTTAATACAATGAACTATTACCCCCTTGAAGTCTTTAATATTTACAACAACTTGTCAATCTCTCAGGTTAAGAGATGTATAAAAACCACGATGGCAAGTGGCATGAATTAGGCTAGAAATAGCATAAGAAGACCTAAACAGTCGATTCAAGGGGTAAGATTAGGAGGCAAGCAAAAGGCAGTTGGGGAGGTTAAAGAGAAAACAGTAAAGGGGATAAAGGTAGGTAGTGTAGAAGAGCCAGGGATTGGGCATTAAGGAGAAGGAGTAAAAATTTTTACTGGCTGGGTTTCAACACAAAATTATCATACCAGGACACTGAACTTAACCATTAATTTCCTATTCCTAAATTCCAGGACCTTCCTATACTCTCCCACCAATTGACAACATAAAACAATGATGTCCCCCTATTGAGACAATTTTATCCTTGAATGTCTATCCTAATATAAATTCACTCGCTAAAAACTAGACCTTCCCACCTGTATTGAGCTACCAATTCTGTGTCACAATTCCTAATCAATACTGTCACACATGCTACTCATAAGAATATTCTTTCCTTCTAGCTTATACAACCTAACCTGTGTCTATAGCCATTTAGTACAAAGAACACATTAGATCCAACTAGAAAGTACAGCTGTTTCATCATTTCTTGCCACAAAAGGGGCACTTGGCCATCTTTTTACCTATAACACTGGGACTAATCTCTACTTATTTACTTATTTATTTATCGTGATGCTGGGGATTGAAGCATGGCCTTGTGCATGCGGGAAAGCACTCTACCAACTGAACTATATGTAAAGCCCCTCATCTCTACCTTTGCAGTAATGGGCTCACAATCAAATTCTGTAACACACACTCAACTCATAGAGGTCACTCAGACAATGTCACAACTTCTGGTACATTGTATAAACCACAAAGTACAGGCCTTAGAAGCCCTCAATATATGACAAAACAATAGATTTACTATGACAATTGAGAAAACAGACTGGCAATGGGGGGGGGGATGCAGTTCAGTGGTAAAGCACTTGTCTAGCATGCACAAGACTAGGAAAATCAACAACAACAAAAAAACCCACACTGGCAACAAATCACCCACTGGCATTTCAAGCTGGAACATGTACCTTAAAGGGACTTCCTCATATAATAACCAAGAAAAGATGGTCAAAACGTTCAGTAAGTAAGACAACAAACCAAAACAGCTGATTATTAAAATATTCCAAGAGATTCACAGATACCCTTTTATTTCTCTTCCTGGCCATCTCTTCCTACCTAAGTGAAGGGCTTTTTACTATCATTTATAGAGCTAAAACAACATCTACTAGAGAGAGAAGAGGGGAGGGGAGGGGAGGGGAGGGGAGGGGAGGGGAGGGGAGGGGCAGCAGAATACAACATACACTAGTATGGCAGTATGTAAAAAAGTGGATGTGTAACCCATATGATTCTGCAATCTGTATACAGGGTAAAAATGGGAGTTCATAATCCGCTTGAATCAAATGTATGAAATATGATATGTCAAGAGCTTTGTAATGTTTCGAACAACTAATAATAAAAAAAGAAAAAAATAAAACAACATCTACTAGCCTCATTACTTTGAGTTGTCTTTGTAAATTTGGTCCAAGTATTATTTACAGGAGGGTTGCTGTAGTAATTCAAATGTCAAGAGATAAATTAAGAAGACCACAGAGGAGGAAATGTGGACCTTCAATAATATATTGGACTTGGTGCTCTAAGTTTCAATTTCCTCCTTCATTATCCTGATAGGACTCACATGCTCCACATTCACACCTAAGAAGCACAAGTATCATCTTACCGCCTCTTAAACTTTCCATTAAACGAAGAAACAAAAGCAAAAACGACCATTACCCAGGCACTTACTTTCTCTCAGTTCTGGACATTCTCCTAAACCCTGCCACCATCCCTGCCCCTGACCTTGAATTTCCCCACCTATGTACAAAAATTTAAAAAATAAAAATCATAACAAAGGACTAGTGCTGAGTTTTGCCATCGAACCTAACCTTGGAGAAGTTCCATGTCCAGGTGGAGATGCTACAATATAAGAAAACTTCCTCAAGCAACCCACAACTATAGTATAAGGAGACTTTCAGTATTTCCATATTTTCCCTAAATATCATTAGATGTTTTAAAAATATAATTTTATTTATTTTTAATTTTTTTTAGTACCAGGGATCGATCCCAGGGGAATTTAACCATTGAGACAGCCATACCTGCAGACTTTTTCATTTTTAGTACCTTAATTTTTTAATGTGGTGCTAAGAATCAAACCCAGTGCCTCATACATGCTAGGCAAGTGCTCTACCACTGAGCCACAACCACAGCTCCCCATTAGATTTTTAAGGAGAATTCTAGAATTCTAGCACAACATCCCAAATATTTAAAATGCTCAATAAATATGTTATTTTAAAAAGTCAGATTTTAACAGGAATGTCAATGTCAAAGACTTTTTTTTTGGCAAATAACTAGGAAGTATCCATAAACTCTAAAATTGCATTTTCTATAGTGTGAAAAAATTTTCTCTATCACAGTTTGAGAGTCTGAAATTCAATTATGAGACTATAACTATTCCATTTGGATTTCCCACACTAATGTTAGGAATTAATAATTAAATAGAGCCATGTTTTCTTTTTGTATGGCACACTAAAGTACAAATACAGCATAACATAAGCCAAATGTACAGTAATGCTTTTTATTACAAGTGATTGCCTGTAAGTATATATGAAACAGAAAGAGTTCTGTCATGTTATCCCAGCTCAGTAAAACCAACTCTCAATTCCACTTACCAAGGAGGAAGAGTGATGGGCCATAGTATTCTGCATTGCTGATGATGTGTTTTAGGGAGGTAGGCAGAGAACCATCCATCACTAAGAAAAAAGTTAACATTAAAGAGTATACGATTAGTCTGAGAGTACCATAGGACTAGAGATAATTGAGAAATGTGTTAAACTGTGGTAAACAGAGTTCGTTTTGATTCTGACCTAATGTTCTCTACTTGTCTTTTCAAGCTATTATTTTTTTCATCATCCATGCAATAAACTTTCTAACACTGGGTCAAGAAGAGAACAAAGACAGAGAATGTGAGAGATGGGTAGTGGAATGAAAGTGCAAAGCTAGAAAAAGAGGGGGAAAAAGGGGGGTGTTGGTGTGTATGTTAATCATTATGAAAATAACTCTCAGATCTAAGAAAAGTGATACGAAACAACTAAAAGCTTCAAAATAATATGACCTTTTCCTAAACTTGCCATTTAGAGCAGGTGTAAGAAGAGTAGAAAAAAAAAAACCACAATCTTTTGTAAGAGACAAACATCCTTTGAAAAAAGCATCTAGAATCAAATACCATGCCGTATGCCATCTGAGAAAGCAGGGTCTTGAATGGCCTTCTTGAGGAAATTCAACATGGATTTGAGAAGTGCTGCTCTTTGTGGAATACACTGGACTCCTGATGAGGGAAAAAGGCAAGAGAATTATGCTGAATTATTAAACCATTATGAGCAGGCACATAACACAAGTTCTAAGAAACCTATATCTACCACAGCCAAAGTAGCAGGTAATAGAAGTGAAGTCATCACATTTTGGGAAGAATATAGTGAAAATGGAAAAGTTAATCACCAAGGATGGCATAGGAGCAGTATAAAATTAGAAGTCTTAAGTAAAAAGGAAAAATTACCAAGTAAAATATTCAATTTTGAGCCTTACACAGTTACTATTTTGGATATTATCTGCCCTCCAACACAGTTCATTTGATAATCAATGTGTGAACTGTTAGAAAACTGTAAAATGCTATATAAGACACGTTATTATAATAAAATGGAACACCAGAAGGTGAAGTAACATGCACAATCTTAGGAAGCTAACTCCTCAATGTACCACTTAATAAGCTCCCTCTAAAGCTTTCTTCTTGACTTGTTCAACAAATCAGTCACTGAAAGACTATGTATCTAACTGCCTACGCACCAGGACGGGGGCCAGGGCCAGGACCAGAGATGCTAGTACTGCTGTTGGAACTTGATGCCCTTAATTCAATTTCCAGCCGGTGCTCCATAGATATGGAAGAGCCTGGACTGCTTTCCATAGTCACATCTGCAACTGAAGAACAAGTTAAGAAGAATTAGGATATTGAACCCCCAAACGAAAAAAGTTTGTGAAAAAAGTTATACACAAATAGAAAGGTGTTTAACATCACAATTTATTCAAAACATACAAATTAAAATCAATCATGCAAAAGAAGTTCTTCAATATTTCTCACCAAATTGAGTTAGAGGGAAGTGACAGGTAAAACATGCAATTTCTTATACTACTTGTAGGTAGTAGATAATAAGTAGAGGTTTTGAAAGAAGGTAATTAAAATAAAAGCCACTGGGACATTAATATTCAATATACTGATATGAAAGGAACTCTATGCTACACTGAATGAAGAATGCAAATTGAAGAGTATATTTATGATCTCATCTTCCCGTGATTAAAAAAGCAAACATGGAAAGATAAATAACTGAAAATGCTGAGGGCCATTACCAAGTAGGAATGACGCATCGAAATTTCCTTGCCAAGCGTACCCCATGCTGCTTAGAGGACATTTGATGGGACATTGCATGCATGCTTTAATGAGGTGACCTTGCTCAAGGACCTAGGCAGATCCGGGTTTAGAGCTGATCAGGTTTGAGGAAGTAACCGGCTCCTTGAGTTTAAGGCGTTGCCAGTTTAAGATAATGGGTTTTAGGGAAGTTGGAGATTGAAGATTATTGCTGGGATTAGGGTGTTCCTGCTGCTTGTTCCCGTTGAGTTCTCGTGAGATTAAAATGGGATTTGGAGATAGCCTCGTGGAGTAGGTGAATTGTGCGGAGACGGGAGAACGTGTTTGCCCCTGGACCTGTGTGGAGGTGGTGTGAGAGCAGGAATAAAGAATTGCTGTTTGAACCTACAAAGCTGTGAGTGCCTCGTGATTCTGGTGCCAAGCATTGACCTTGGCATGAAAAGAACACCAAACTTGTAGCTAGTTTCATTTGTACTTTACACACCTGAACAAAATGATTTCAATGAGATAATCATTTTTTACAAAAATGTGGACTTAATAAGTTAATTACCATCCATATCAGTTTCCATTTCTTCTCCTTCTTGGGCTGTACTGGGTCTCTGGATCTTTGGCTTGATCACAAATGGACATTCTTTTCGGCATAAATCTACTTCATGCTACAACCAAGGAAAAATAAGAAAATTCTGTTTTTTTCTTTTTCAAGAATTAGAAAAAACAATAATGAAGAACACCACAGGCAGGTTACAGAATTGGTTTCTAAACAAGAAAGAGATAAGATGGTTCTTTTAAGTGATTAGCATAATTTCTAGGCTCAGTTCTCACAGTACACAAACCCTATGCAGAGTGTTCCTTGGATAACAGTACCTCAAGTCTATAAATGAAGATAGAAAGTCCACTATGGGACTGAAAAGCTGCCATGTCCAGGTTAGTGATGAGGTCAACCACTCTGACGGCTCTTGTGACAAATGTTATCTGGTCCTGTTCATCACCAAGAAACTTTATAACCTACCAGGGAGAAATAAAGAAGCAAAAAAAAAAATTAACAAAGCAGTAAAAACTGCATTCTTTATAAACATGCACTTAGGAGGTATTGGGGGAAGGCATGTGTTCTACTTTTTGTTCTTGCCAATGATAGCCCCATTTCTTCAGGAACTCAACCTGCTTGAAGTAATGTGAACACCAATTAATTAACAGAATTAAATAATATAGGGAGAAAAAAGTTGGTGCCCAGTGCTCAGCACATACTAAAGGCTACTACTATTGCAGCACAATTTACAAAGTACCTTAAAATACATTCTCATCAGGGTATTTCCTAACATGATGCTAACGTGGCAATGTCTTATCTGATCTCAGTGTGAAACACTCAAAATGTACAATTCTATACTCTTAGTAGATTTCCTCACAAATGAATTTTTAAAAAGAAGAGTACCTTTAGTAAGGCTTCCATCATTCCACAGGAGACCAAGGCTTCACCACCAGCATCGTAGCTAGCCAGATGGTATAAAAAAGAGAAGAGAGCAGTGGCAAACTGGTGAGGGTATGGATCCATGGAAGGATCTGCAAGGGAGTTTGAGAGAGGGAGACAAAGAATAAGCTCACAATTTGGTCGAAGCTGGCAGAATGTTAAACCAAGCCCCCCCCCCCCCCAATCAAAGGGCAGGATCCTTTTCTTGCTTAGGGTAATCACCATCAAAACATACCAATCATGGCCTGGATACAGTTCCGCACAAGTACAGGTAAAAATCCATGGTAGGAGGCAGTTCCAGTACAGTCAATAATACTGCTGAGTTTGGGTGTTCTTTCCAAATGTACAATTGATGTTAATGTTCGTAAAGAAGCAGCTTTGATCTCCTATAAGAGTACAAAGTAAACAGAGGATGTGTCAAAAAGGTTATAAATAAAATACATAATGTCCTGAAATAAAGTACAATAATATCCCAAGCTCAAATCCCCAGGGAAAAACAAAAAGGCAAATTGTTTATATGTAAGAGATTATTAATACTTACCATAAGCTGCTTATCTGTTATCTGAAGGACATCTACCAATTCCTCTATCAACCCATTATACAAGATACTGTTTGCTGATTCCTGCAAGGCATTGGAATACACTGCAAAGGGAGAAACAAACACTTTTAAGCAACAAGGCAGGGTTAAGCCACTGCTTAACAAAAAATCTTCTGGCAAGGTTCTGGGAAAGAATTCTCTTTCAACAAACATCAATGGAGGACAGAATCACTGAATTCAAGAGAACTGTATCAACTATGGTGAGATAAGCTCTACATATCTACCCTATCCATAGATCCCCCAATTAAAAAGTATCAGTGATCTTGAACAATGACATTTGGGGATGGAAGTAGGGAAAAGAGGGGTTAATTTTTCATAACATCATAATTTGATATAACTCCACTATGCCTTGAACACAGACTTCCATTTAGCCTTTTAATATGCTTCTGTTTTTACTGAAAACACTAATGTATGTTATAAAAAAGAGAATGGACTATTGCAGAGTAAGTTATGAATATATGTGATACTATAGTAAAACTTGAGAATGCATGTAATCCACTTTCAATCAATTCCACAGCAAGGTAATACTGAACACAATCCCCTAAAGTTAAAACAAATGATTTATTAGAATTCATTATTTAGTTTTCAACAAACATTTCCTGAGCACCCATTAATATGCCAGAAGTTATGCTGGGTATGACTAAAAGTATGAGAGAAGGAATTTTATGCAAAGAAACTCATAGTTTAGAAGAACAACAAGTAAAAACATAATGAAGGTAGGTAATAACTGCAGCTGTCTTTTTCTACATGCCTTGCCTGCATGAGGTTGTTTTCCAGGTTTTCATTTAAACCTCAGACCAGCCTATATACAAATATACAAATAAAACTGAGGCTGAGAGGAATAAACATATGGCTAATAATCTGCAAAATCAGGGTAAAAGTCCAGGACTGATTCCAAATGCCATGTTTTCCATCCTAGTACCCCCACCATAAAAGCAGTTAGGTATACAGTATTAATTATTTAATGAATAATTTCTCAATTACTTTAAAATTGTACCACTATGAGGATGGGAGATAGGAAGATGAAATAGCATCAAGAAGAGTAGGGACCAGTGGGAAATGACTATGCATTTATACATTATTAAAAAAAAAAGACAACACCCATGTGGCACGTCAATAAAGTTCATATCATATCCTATCTTCTTCTAGTACAACTAGAAGTTGTACTAGAAGTTCAACAATGATGAATGACTACTGTGAACCCTGGGAATGCTGGTGATTTTTCAATTAAAGCTGCCACCTAGGAAACTACAATTAAGCCTCATTGCAAAAAAGAGAGATGAAGTTCAAGGGAAACCAAGTTCAAACTGCTCAATTAGGATCAGTTAATTATAGTGTTTTTCTCTTACCTAATATAGATATCGCATGCAGTCTGGCCTGAACAGCTTGTAATCGCTTCCTGTGATTAGAAAAGCCATGGGCCAGCCGTATGTGTGTAAATAACAGCATCTATACAGAGAGAAGGCCTGTATTAGGAAATCACTGGAAAAGGTGAACATTCTTTCTGGTCTCTTTCCTAATGGTGTGGTTGGTAACATGGTTACTGTTGCTATTTTGCTAAAGTACCAAGCTGAATTTACACTATCCAATTTGAGCTTAATAAAAGAACAAAACAAAACAAAAAACTAAAAACAAACAAACAAAAATGGGAATGACAAAACTGGGATTCACAAAAGTCTAACACCTCAAGGTAAGCCAAGAACCATCACTAAATCTATAGGTGATAAACAGGGGAAATTCAGCACAAGTATTTGACCACTGCCAAAATGAGCAGAAAAAAATTAACACAATTAACATTTTCTCATTAATACAAAATGTTGAGAAATGTACCACTATTTTGATATGCATAATGAGTTAGTTTACATTTTCCTCAAACTCTTCTAACTACCAATAAATTATTAAATGTTGGTCTTATAAAAGATGAGGAACCTAAAAGCTCAGAGAACCTAATTAACTATGGTCTGACTCAAAAGATGACAGGCTTTCTACTATGCATAACCCCTAGCACATGGTCTATTAGTCTATTTGGCCAACTAACACATGGACATTTTTTGGACATATACCTGCTTATCCTTAGGAATGCTGTACATTTTGGTAAGGGACTCCATGATTTCAGAAGGGCTTTCTGAAATCTGCATTAGGAAAAAAAAATAAAGTTAGAAATAAGAAGTCAGTCAAACATTAAACAACTAGCTACTGAAGATCCTTCTTACCTTGTCAAGTTGCTCTATGTGAATGTAATGTAGTGTGTTGCTAGTTGTCTGAAATTAAAAAGATAAGAGAGCTGTCAGGAGTCGCTAAGCACTCTAGTTCTCTCCACCATGTTTCATGAGCCATTCAAAATAAGAGAGGACACTCTGGGTTGAAAACTAACTGAACATTCTTAAAAACTCAAGGTAACTTTCAAGTCCTCCAAAACACCCACTTTACATATAGGATATTAACAAGAAAGCTTCTTCGAAACCAATATATTAAAGAACAATGCCAAAATCCAGGCACATTTCATATTCTTTTTGTTCCTTATTAATCCTCAACTGACTTAATCTCCACAGCTTTAGTATTCACAGCAAAGATTGTACCCATGAAACACACTTTAATTGTTTACAAGGCAACATTAATGTAGAAAGACTATTTATTAAATATTATAGGTAGAAGAGAATCCTACGTGTAACATAATAGAGACTTCTTGCGGATTGGCTTAAGTAGAGAAACCTGAACTCTCTATTGGGGCTGTAAGAAAAACACAAGACACAGCAATATCCTATACAGGAGTCCTATCTTTTGGTCATATGAATTACGACCAAATAAATTATAGCCATTATGTAAGTTAAGACCCAATTCTATCAGAGTAGAGCTCTATAAGTAATTACTTACTCCTAAAGAAGCTGCTAGATATACTTAGATTGGGAGGTCAACAATGCAACTCAACACATTTTCTTATTTAAAAAGGAGATGATCTAGAAAAGTCAAACCGAATTACGGTAGATTGCAGACTGTATCAGAACAAGTCTGAATGAGACTCACCCTTTTCTCGATTTTGACCTCGGCCCCAGGGTCTGCATAAAATTCAAAGTGTAGTGTAGTTGCACTGGGTGGGTATTTCTGTGCATAAAAGAACATCAAAGAATAAGATATTGAGCTTCAACTGATATAAGACTCCCAACTCTCCCTCAAACTCTAGCCATGTGTCCAACTCATTTTGGCAGAAGAATGAGCAGCATATTTAGCACCTACAGTGCCTTTAACTCCTTGTCTTATACCAGGGCTCAAATGAGACTTGTCCAAAACAGAATCAGGAGTCTGGAGCCCAAAGCTCCAAAAATCACCCATATATTTTATTTGTAAATTACCAGTAGCCCTTTCTTTCAGGAGATCAATTTATATTGCAGTTACTCTCCAGGGTGGCACAGGCAGAAGAGCAAATCCACCAAGCAATAATGAGTAAGAATCCAAGAAAGGGTGGAGAAAGAAATACCAACATCATCTAATGAATGCAAAATAACACGGAAACCTTCTCTAAATAACTTATTTGAAGTATTTCTTCATAATACTAATTATTCTTTCTGTACTATTCTACACATCTCACGATATGTATTTTTCTGCAAAGGTACATACAAAGAAACCATGACAATACATCCTCTTTAATTCTAGAAAAACAACATGACTAACAAAATTGGTATCAAAATAGCATGCCCATTAAGGTGTCTCCTTGAAAGAAACCACTAAGAATAGTTGCCTCTGAAGATGAGGTAACCACTTGCATACCCCTTTATACTCTGAATTTTTAAACATGTCATGCATTACATTCACTGAAAATACACATTATGCTTTTCAAAATTTCATGACATGTCAAATCTAAATAAATAAAAGGATGTACAATTCCTCTTTTTTTCCCCTCTTGCAGTGATGGGGTAGAACCCAGGGTCCCAAAGATGTTAGGCATGTGCTTTACCAACTGAGCTACATCTCCAACACAGGGTGTATAATTTCCCAACATAAGCTAAAATTAAAACGGGTAACACACATCGTGCAAGCCTACTATAGTATACCAGTGTTTTGCCTAAGTGGCAAAGAATAATTTCAAATATGCATAAGGAGATTCAGAATTAATCCTCTACAAAAATTATCTTCTCAAAATTAAAATTCCAAACTCAGACAACATTCATCTCCTGTATTACTAATATCCATTCACAAAATACTAAAGAAAGTATACCAGATAATGTGGGAAACTAATCTGCTCTAATTTGTGGGTTTCTGTGACCAGAAAAGGAACCCTTATCCTGGAAGTTGGGGAGGCTTGGTATAATAATTTGCTTCATTTGCTCACATTCATTTCTGTAAAATATGACAACTGTTGAGCTGGGGTTGTGGCTCAATGGTAGAGCACTTGCCTAGCATGTGCGACACTGGGTTCAATTCTCAGGACTGCATATAAATAAACGAACAAAATAAAGGTGTATCAACAGCTATAAAAATTAAAAACAAAAAACATGACAGCTGTCAATATACCCTAGACACAGAACTGTTATCGAAAATCCAACTGGGTGAGTCCACAATAACATGTCTAAACAGAGGGGAGGATTCCCTGCACGCACAACCTGAGCATGGGTGAAAGATAGACGGGTAAACGTGAACGCATAAAGGACAGTATTAAATTCTCAATAATCCTAAAAGTAGAATTGCTTTCCAAATAGCCCTTCCTAAATACTGCCCAGAGTTCTGATAGTTCCAGTGTGACAATTCAAGCAACTGAACTTTCAGTGTTTTAAAAATCATTTTCAAACTAATTCAACAAATGAAACTTCCCACTCAAGAAATAGGTATGGGCATACAGAGCTGTATCTGAGATTCTTTATCTACTATCAGCACACTGAGAGTCCAAGCATTATTAGACTCCTTCCTGGTCTGCTATATCTCAACTGATTGCAGGTTCCTTAAGTCCTGATATTAAGTAGAGTAAGGTGTAGAAAGACCACAGACCTGCCAAGACACCCACATCCTAGAAGGTTACTTACCATCATATGCAAGTCTCTGCAACATTCTGCAAGTCCAAATCCATTCTCTTTTCCACCCCAGCTCTTTGAAAAGGAAAAAGACAGTGTAAAGACAATGCATATGGTCTTATGTTCTTATATGTACAAAATATTTAAGAGTACGTAGTTGTTTGCAGCATTCTATTGAGAAGACATCAAATGTGAAAGGTCAAACACAAAGAGGGAACAATATAAAAGCAAGAACTTAGAATTCAAAGCAAGATGGTCTATCTAAAGGAGATTCCTTCAGTGAGATCAATTTCATAGTTCTATGAGGCTGCTCCTGGTAAGAATGCAAGCAGCAACAGCGAGCCATTGCATTCCACATGCCTGCACCCATGCCTGCTGACAGTTCAGTAATATCCCAACATGCCTACATTTATGCACTGCCTTGATCACCTTCCTCATCAGAGTGAAATCACTCAATTTCTAGGACCTCTCTTTTTGAAGTGAGCTGAATTGGCAGAAGATTCTGCCTTGTTTATTGTTGTACTTTGTCACCAAAGTCTAAAAGCTCACCAACAAGACCCTAAGGAGAATGGCTCAATTTCTTCCAAATCCAAAATCCAGCCATATAATCTAACCAGACTACATCTTCAATGGCATTTGAAATATCATTTTAGCATTATATTCATTATTGTATTTTAAGCCTAAATATTTTCCAGTCATCATAACTACAAAAATATAAGTAAATCACTTCCATGCTTCCTTTACTTCTGTAGGTAACTCATGTCTGCCATGGTTTAAGCAAAATTGCTCCTTAAATCCATGTCTTTAATATGTTCATTTGAACCCAGTGTGGGTCAATCACCTGGGATATCACTGCATCCTAATATGGTGTATATCCTCTCTACATCTAAATGTGTCCTCATTATGAAATGCTATTACCATATTATCACTTCTCAATGAAATCTTTAAAATAAATGGTGTTAAGTACTGAAGCTGCCATTCATAGAGGTCTCCATTATACAATGCTATTCTAAACCTGGGGGATAGGGGTCCAAACAATCTGCTTATCCACTGAGAAATAAGCTTTTTCATACTATGGTAGCCTTTCTTGCTTCAGGTATCATATATGAAACAAAGAATAAACAGAAAAATGATGACTATCTCATTAATTATCCAAAGGATGGTATACCACTAGTACCACTTTCAAGCACAGAAGACATTCTGTTACCTACAATGGACACATTACAACATTAGGGCTTTCTTCTCTAGTGGAAACCCTGGTTAGAAAGCCTGTCTAAACACAGGGAAATTCCTGTCTCCCAGCTGGTTAACAATAGACTGTTCTGGGGAGTGATGACAGTGAAAATGGCAGAGCAGGGGACTCCCAAGGAACCATCCATCCCTTTACAAAACTAGTGAATATATTGGCAAAAACTTTTGCCATCAACTTTATCACAACTCTGGAAACTCATCAAGTTTAGGGCAACCAGGAAATGCCTTATTAAATAAAACAAAAACAGCTGAATCTCAGTATGAGAGCTTTATGATAATTAACCCACACACCCCAGCTCACAGCAGCCTTAGAGAAAAGGACATATTCCTGTAGTAAGCAAAATGAAACTCTCAAATAATTGTGGTCATTTTGGCTGGTCTGGTATACTCCCGAAGAAGAAGCTCAAAGGGCTTGCCATTATTTAGCCTAATATGGAACTCTCTTACAGGTGGGGAAAAGGGAAGGAACTTGCTGAAAACATTAAGACATACAGTTCAAGCAAACAACAAACTGAAAAGGCTTGGGAAGAAAGGCTGAAGTATGAGATTCTTAGTGGAATGAAGGTTTTGGAAAGTTTCACACATTACTGGGAACCTAAAAGGTTTCATGACAGGCCTAGCACATTCTTGGCAAAGACCCCAGAAAGTCCCTGAACTTCCACCTGTGACTGACTGACAGGCTCTATGCAAGTAAGGCTATCGAAGAGCTATAAGCTTTTCTGGCAAAAGCATGCCCAACAATCACACAGAGCTCACTACAAAGACCAGAAGATTTTAATTTATTTTTTGGTTCTAGGTATTTAAAGCAAATCACTACATGATCACTAAGCTACTATAGCTTAATTCAGTGGCAATACATAACACATACTTTATGGAATTGTAGATGCTCAATGATGTTTCAACTTTTTGACTTTGTGTAGGATCATTGGCAATAACCCCAATGTAAGGTGAGGAGTATCTGGAACCACAATGACTGGACTTAATGATTTTAAATTTATAAGGCATGCAAAGAAACAAGAGAAATGGCCTATACACAGAGAAAACAAATACAAACCATTCAAAAAATATGGACATTGGATACAATAGACAAAGACAGAAAACAAATTACATTAAAATATGCTCAAGGAGATAAAGAAATCATTACACAGACACACACACACACACAAACTAAAGAAAATGACAAGAATGATGTCTCACCAAAGAATATCAATAAAGAGAGAGAAATTGATATGACATAAATGAAAAATTTGTAAGGAGATTCAGTGGCAGATTCGGGCAGGCAGAAGAAAAACAGTGAACATGAAAATAGATCACTTCAGATAAAAGTATACAGATAGGAAAAATCTAATGGATTAGTAGAACACTAACAAAAGTTCCGACGTATGCATCAGTATTTCTAGGAGGAAAGAAGAGAAAGGGACAGAGATGCCATTTAAAGAAATGATAGCTGAGATTTTCCCAAGTCTAACAAAAGATATATGTGAATCTACAAATCCAAGTAGTCCAATGAACTCCAGGAAGTTTAAACCTAGAGAACAGTACATTATAATGAAACTGACAAAGGCTAAGGACAAAGAGTGTATCTTGAAAACAGCAAGGAAAAGTGACTTATTATTAAATTAAGCATCTTTAGTAAGAACAAACAACTGGTTTTCCTACAGAAACCATGAATGCCTGAATGCAGTGGGATGACATATTCAAAGGGCTTTAAAAATGACCAACCAAGAATTCTATATATTACACAACTATCCTTCTAAAATTGTGAGAAGCCACTACAAGCAGACCTGCCTAGAAGAAATGCTAGTCCTTCAAGCTGAAATGAAAGGGTACTAGCAGAACAAGAATCCACTCAAAGAAACTGAGAACCTAACTACATAGATAAATAGAAAAACTTCGTATTAATGTACTTTTAGTTTAGAACTCCTTTTTTAAAAATGTGCTTTTAAAGATTACTACATAAAACAATAAACATGCAACTGCATTGATGGGCACACAATATACAAATACATAATTTGGATGAAGACAACAACATAAAATGGATGAAGTGAACCAGAGCAATGCAACAGCTAATACTTTATTTACAATTAAAAGCAAATTGGTATTAATTTGAATTAACAAGTAACACTTGCTGTAATTTCCAGGGCAAGCACAAGTAACTAGACAAAATCCAAACAAGGTAACAGAAGACTTAAAAAACACTAAATTAACTATACCTAGCAGACATATAAAGAATATTTCATCCAACAATAGAATATACTTTATCTTCAAGACACGTGGAACATTCTAAAAGATAGACCATGTTAGGCTACAAAAAACCTCAACAAATTTAAAACAAATGAAACACACAAAATATCTTCTCCAAAGAAAACAAAAAATCAGAAATCTGTAACAAAAATGTACAGGTACATTCTTAACCACCAATGGGTCAAAGAAAAAAAAACATGGAAATTAGAAAATTCCTTAAAATGAATGAAAACAAAACACAATATGCCATAAATTAAAGTATGTTCATTGACCTGTTAAGTCTCATTGTTCCACATCTAGGATACCTATTTAAAAACTTTATTTAAGAATATTACTTGCAGGCTATAATTGTGGTTCAGTGATAGAATGGTTGCCTATCATGTGTGAGGCACTGGGTTCAATCCTCAGCACCACATAAAAAAAATAAACAAAATAAAGGTACTGGGTGATGTATAACTTTTTAAAATATATATCACTTGCAATATTTCTTGTTGAAAAAATGGGTGAACAATTAAAGCATCTGAGAATATATACAAAGGATTATACACTCCAGATTATGATTTCTAAACTATTTTAATGCACTTGTGTCAATTTTGTGAAATATGCACAGAATTGAAATCATGGGATAAATGGATTAAAATGAAACAAATCAGTAACTTAAACTCAACTAAGTAGAAAAAGAACTAATTAAACCCAAAAACAAGCAGAAAAAAGGAAACTATAAACACCAGAGCAAAGATAAATACGAAAGAATATAAAATAAACCATAAATTGGTTCTTTCAAATGATCTAACAAAAACAGACAAATCTTTTGCTAGACAGAGCAGGAAAAAAAAAAAGATGTCTGCTCTTGCTTTCTCTTTCATTTTAAGTATGCATATAAGTAGGAGGAATCAGTGAACCAGGAATGATTAAAGAGGGAGCTATGCTCATCTTCAACACCAGGAACAAGTGACTGATTTCTGTGACCTTTACTTCAAAACTGAGAAAATGATGCCTAAAGCATCCTTCTGAGAATTCAATGAGACAACAATGTCTAAAGTACAGGTCCAATATTCATTAAGAACTTAATGGAAAACACCTATTGTAAAATATTATTAAATATTCATGCATTAAAGGTATTCACTACAGCATTATTCATAATAGAAAAATATTAGAAATTACCCAAATAATGAGAAATATGAAGAAACCTGAGATAACCACTGTTGACATCATTTGACAGTATTTAAAATATTCACACACAGAAGAGGGTCATACTGTAACAGAAAAAAAGTTTTCTTCTGTCATGGTATTAATCTTGTTCCTGAAAAGATCTTCCCCATTCTGAACAACATAAAAGCATGCAGTTATACTTTATTTCTGTCAATGCTTTTATAGATTCATGTTTTTAAACACTGAACTCACGTAGTAGACCCTAATTTTACTTTGATGAGGTAGGATCTCTCTACATTGCCCCCTGGACAGTGAGCAAGCTGTTAAAATATCATCCATCAACAGTGCAAGCAATGTAATCCCAGTGGCTCAGGAGGCTGAGGCAGGAAGAGTTCAAAGTCAGCCTCAGCAATTTAGCAAGACCCAATGCAACTTAGTGAGACCCTGTCTCTAAATAAAATATTTTAAAATGGGCTAGGGATGTGGCTCAGTGGTTAAATACTCCTGGGTTTGATCCTTGGTACCTAAAAAAGAACCAAGCCACTCTAATTAAATCCTTTAAAAGGCCAACCCAAATTTGATTCATGAATGTTGGCAACTGTTAAATTTACGGAATAGTACCATTGTAATAAATATAAAAAATGGATTCTTACAAACTTACACAAAGTTTATATGGAAATAACACTGATGCTAACACATTTAGTAAATGAACCGGGATATAAAAGTGTATATAACTGAGTCATTTAATAAAATATACATAAAGACTAAGAAAATGTACCAAAGTGATACAGCATGATTATAAATATTCTTCTGTGTATTTCTAAATTTTTAAAATACTGAACACATTTTTATTAGAAGAAAAACTTACTTTGTCAACAAGATGAATCTAGGTAATGTTGATTATTATATGGTTCTATTCAGAGTAATACAAGATATTAGAGATTTCCAAGATAATATTACAGATACTACGATTTCCATTTTATAGTTAGAGAAAACAATATTAACTTGATTTACTGATAGAATTAAGTAAATGTAGATTTCTCAACATGCAAGTGAATGCATATTTGTTGCACAAAGCAGGGATAACAAAAAGTATTTCATATTCAGGAGGCTGAATAGAAGATGAAAAGACATAAACCAAGATTTCTATTAATATCACTGTTATAAAACTGGAATTATATATCCAAAGATATAGGAAAGGCAACCCACACCCACAAAATATACTTCTCGGGAAATTCTACATTTTAGAGAAACATTAAGGTTTTGAATTTTAATGAGGAGGGGTGGAGAAATGTAACAGTGTTTTTATGCTTTGAATATAGCCCTTGCTGTTCTGCCACTGTAACTTATTTTTAAAATGGACATGTTTCTCTTCCTCTCTCCCTGCTCCCTGTTTCTCCCTAATCTCAGGGGAAACAGGATTACCTTTCTTCCCCATCCTATCAATTATCTGTCCTTGAGCACACACCCACTGTAGGAATGAAGTAATCTAGATTTTGGGGAAGGCACCAGAGATTTCAAAAATGGCTACCTCCCAAAATAACAAAAGAATTTCAATTCGAACAAAAACATGTGAAATATAGTCTTTGAATCACTTCTGTAAAAATACCCCTGATCCTGCTCCTTCACTAGCAAAGGAATACAACTTTTTCCTTTTTCTAAAAAAAAGAAAAGAAAAAGAAAAATTTAATAAGGGGTACTAGGAATGGGAGCTACTGTTACTAAACCCATAGGATAACACTATCTTCTCTTAAACCTGCAAGATTCTTTTTACTATATTAGCACACCAAAGCATCAAACACACAAATATATTAGACCAAAGGCAACAGTATACTACACATGTCAAGATTCCAAATTGTCCAGGACTAAAAACCAACCTTGATCTATACTCTCTGTTAGCCCAAACCAGAACAAAAAGCAGTGCACCTGTCAAAGGCTGAAGTATTGCAAAATGCAAAGGAACAAAATGGAACTACCTTCCACAAAAACTAAAACTGACAAAAATTCATACTTTAATATTCATGTGTGTCATTTAAAAGTACATTCTGCATCTTAACCCTTACTTTCTGAATTGTCAGAACATTCAATGTAACAAAGATATGAAATAGTGATAATCAGTTTCTAAAAGCAGGCTGAATTCCCTTGGATGATATTGTGACTCTTATGTGAAGAACAAATTAACTGTAGAGTCCTCTTCTATTAAATGTAAAGCTTACTTTGAAATCTCAAAAACATCACATATGGTGTAGCCCTTGGAAAGGATATGGCCCGAGTAAGCAAATAAATCCGGATTCAAATCAGTTTCATCAATTCCTCATTGTGGAGATTTATAAGGAATTCACATCACCTTGGGAATTCTCACACTCCTCATCTGTAAAATGGGGATAATTCCTACTCTCAGAGTGTTAAGGAGTATATATTAATAGTATGAAATCAGGTAATGGTTTATTAAAAGAAAGTATGATGGAGCATAATAGTCATTAAAATATATCTGCACAGAGCCATCACCAATACTTATACATAACTGTAAAAGTAATATGTAATAGACACATTCTACCTAGAAAATATATTGAGAATATAAAAAGTGAAACTATCTTCTTCCCAAATGTACTTCCTTTTGTGTCTCTCTCTCTATATATAGACATATATATATATAAAAAAAACTGCTAGTTGTCTAGACATATATATATATATGTCTAGACAACTAGCAGTTTTTTTTTTTGCTTAGAGAACATTTCAGTCAGATCTTTCTATGTCATACATGGGATTACACCACATAAATTTAAATAAGTATTTCAAAATGTTTTTAAACAAGGCTACAATGGAAATCTTTTAAGCATATGTTTTTGTGCGTATTTAAATACATCTGTACACAGTTTCCTTAAGATGAAACTGCTGTATAAAATGTACACATTTTAAAATGAAAGATGCTGTCACAAAACCTTACAAAAGGTTATTCATATGCCAACAGACCATACTTGTTTCCCACAAACACAGCCAATGAGATATTACTCCCAGTCTAAGGGTTAAACGTCACTTCACTGTGTATTTTACAATAATTCCTAGTGTGATCTTTTCATGTTTTATTGACTAAATTTAAATACTGAATCTCTTCTGTGAACTGTTTATATGCTTTTGCATACATTTTTCTGAATTACATCCATTTTATTGATTTGTAGGAGCTGTGTACATATTATTCCCTCATTGTATTAATTATCTAATCATAAAGAAATCCTATATTTTCACAAAATCAAATCTGTCAGCATTTGTAATATGGTTTCTACCTCTCTTGACTTCCTTAGGAAAGCTTTCCTTATCAAAGATGTTCAAAAGTAACTAGTATTTTTAAAGGTAAATGCTTCCAGGATTTATGTGGTAGAAGAAAGGATCTAAACACATTTTCCCCTCAAATATCCAACTGTCCTACAATTTTCATCATAAGCAATATGAGGTTATTTCCTTCTGAAAATGTTTGTCTATTTCTGTACCATGTGTCAAACTTTTAAAACTGCTGTGGCTTTACATTTTGTTATAACAGCAAACGAACCTGATTCAGATACTTTCTGGTTGATGTAATAGATCTCCACTTAGCCAGTTAGATCAAGTGCATTCTTCATGATGTTTGTTCAACATATTCACTGATGGCAGGCATTCTTTTGCTCCTACCAATTAACTAACTGTATGGGTGTCAAGTGAGGTATGTCTCCCCCCCAATTCATGTTAGGTCTGTTTTATGTATTATAATTATATAATTTCTACCACTTTGTAAAACAATGATTTAAATGGGAAAGGTATGTAAACTAAGGGGAATTATTTTATTAAGACCCAGGGCCTGGGATAAATACCAAGCACTGGGAGAGGAAAAAAAAAAAAAAGACTAAAAGACAAGGTACTAAATTTAAAAACAGCTGTCAAATTAAGGACGAAATATTCAGGGGAAAAATATAAAAAAAATAAAGGATTCTGTATTCAGGTTCATTTACAAGTGTCTTTAGATTATTATATCAGTTTTTTTGAGGTAACAGACTTTCTTACTCAAAGTCAAGTCTTTGGCCCTACTTGGAAACTGCCATGTGCTTTAGACTTTAAAAAAGTCTAAACAACAATTACTTTTAAACATTTCCTGCTATAACAAGATTTTTAAAATAATTAATCTACCACCTGTTGATTCTGATTTCATCAGAGGTATTTTACTATATTCAATCTTTCCATGCCAAAAAAAAAATGGTACGTCTCTACTTAGATTACCTTAAGAAAAAGCAAAGGTCTACTGCTCTAATAGAAATTAACTATTGCTGCTTAGATTTATTTTCTTTTACTTATTTATATAACCATCTATCCCATTATTGATCATTCAGATTACTTTTCCCTGCCACTGGCAAACTTAACTTATATATTTTATGTATATATACACTTTCAACTTATATATTGCTTCAGGTGCACATATTTTTAAGTTTCAGAAACAGTATGGAGCAATAAACACTTTTTTTGTTTACCAAGAACTGTTTAAAAGCTACTGAGGTTCCTATGTGTATTTGGTTTGCTACTTCTAACTGCTACATATTACCATGACCATGTACCACTTTTTACATATTTAATCTACTTATGACAGATCCTAGGATAGATTGCAACTCCTCACTACCACGAACAATGACACAATATTCTGACATATGTCACATTTATGGAATGATAAGAAACCATATTTGTGATATATACCCAGAAGTATCAGTCTACATTCCTATCAGAAATACATAAGGGTTCCTATAGGCTCACAAACCTGTCAACACTGCCCATTATAAAGTTTTCTAATTTTCTCAAATCTGATGCTTTCAAAGCATCTTGCTGTATTTTTATTTCCCTATTAATGAGTTTGGGCATGAACTCACATGCTGGATTTCCTGGTATATGAACCACCTATCTATATCCTTCGTTTATCCTTGTTGAATTGGAGGAATTCCTCGGATATACAATGTTAATAGTCCTGTGTCAGTTTTTAAACACTGTTAAACATCTCTCAATCTACCATGGGTCTGCTGACTTTGGTCTTTGATAGTACTGCTTAATTTTGTCCACAGAACAGCTGTGTTCAACCATTGTTTGAAAGTATTACCAGTCCGTGATAAAATGAGTTTGTACCAGAATGTTATTTAACCACATCAATAAGCACACTATTAAGTACAAGTGACATTTTTCTCAATGAAGGTAGAAGGTATTGATTTACGTTCCCGTCTATGTGCCCAAGAAGTAGCACTAAGTGATGACATTTTTCACTGAAAAGGAAGTCTTTATTTTTTATTATAATATTCAAAATTTTACCTTTCGGTTTATTCTTTAATGATCTAAATTCCTTCCCCAACAATAGATCACATATCATCTTTTCTTATGTTCATAAGTTTTACCCAATAGAGCTTATTTCATAGATACTACTTCATACTGTGAATTTTTTTTTTTTTTGGTAGTAGAAATTGAATCCAGACATGCTTAACCACTGAGCCACATTCTCAGCACTTTTTGTGTTTTATTTAGACACAGGGTCTCACTAAGTTGCTTGGAGTCTCACTAAGTTGCTGGGGCTGGCTTTGAATTGTGATCTTTGTACCACCGTGCCCAGCTAAGTTGGGTATTTTTAACCAATCATTTCTTTATTGGTCATTACTAGTAATGCACAGAGAAGTTAATTGTTTCTATGTATTGATCTTTTTCTTGGCTATCTCATTATATTTCTATTAATTCACATAATTTTATATTGTCTCACCAGGGAACCAAAAGACTCAACCCCAACACCTCTAAAGAAGAAATTCTATTAAGCAGTCTTCATTTCTTTCTTTTTTAAAAGTATCTTTTTTATTATTATTTTTTAGTTGTGATGGATAATGCCTTTATATATAGTGCCTCATAGTCTTCATTTCTTTTCTCTTCTATTGGTTAGAACCTCTAATACAAATTTAGATAAAGAAAGAAATAATAACGAATAATAAATAAATTTAAAATTTCTTTTCCTTTCTCAGAGTTGTGCTGAATTTTATCAAATGATTCTGAGGCATCAGTTGAGGTATGGATTATTCTGTTACTTGGAGACCAAATGTTGAACTGCCTTGCACTTTTAATAATGTGAGAAAATGTTTACTATGTTAAGAAAACTGATTATAGGGGTAAGCGTGTAACTCAGTGACAGAGTGCTCAACTAGCATGTGTGGAGCCCTGGGTTCAATTTCCCAGCACCACTAAAAACTTAAGTAAAATTTAAAAATATAAAAGGAAACATGGTGCATCCATATATACATTATTTGTGAATTAAGTAAAAATGTTCAAATTTTAAAAGAGGCCATCTGGAGTGTATTATAGGTGATTGGTGTGGTGTTTATACTTTCTCTCCTATGTCCTAGAATTTTTGCTATACAATTTATATTCATAATCATACAAAAATGATTTAAGTCATCATAGCATCTAAAAATAGCCCCAAAATTGTTTTGTTAATTTTGTCAATTGTGAAGTGACCATTAAGTTACCTTTTAAAAATGAACCTTTACATTTTTCTTTGAAGACACTATCAATGGCTGTTTCTCAAACCCAAAGTATGAATTATCAATAAGCCTCTAGGAATATTGGAAAATAGCTTGAAAGAATCGAACATTCCTGTAAAAGCTTTTGACTTCAATTACAAGGATTACAATTATAAACTAAGTGCTAACCACAGCACTAATTACCACAAATTTATTCTAAAACAACTCTGAGGATAGATATACTACTAAGCTTTCCATAAGAAAACTGTTATCAGAGGTAATAAGCAGGGCTAAGACTCAAATTCAGATCTTGATTTATACTTTGTTATGTAGAATCGGATTCTAAAAGTTTTTTCCAGAATTGAAGCAGCCAGATTTGCAGAATCTCTGCTTTGCCTGCAAAAATTCATAAAATCCTTCAAAATTACTTCTTTTTAGTGGGGTGGGGTGGGGTGGTGTCAGGAACTGCACTCAGGGGCACCTGACCATTTAGCCACATTCCTAGCACTATCTTTGTATCTGATTTAGAGACAGAGTCTCACTGAGTTGCTTAGCCCCTCATTTTTGCTGAGGCTGGCTTTAAACTTGCAATCCTCCTGCCTCAGTCTCCAGAGCCATTGGTATTACAAGTGTATTCCACAAAATTACTACTTAATAACTAAGAACACTCACTCTTTGGGGGGTGGGGTGGGGTGGGAGGGATTTAGCTATTGCCCCAGATAGATTTGATCAATTAAGCTAAGAAAGTTAACACAGAGAATTCTGATCCACTTTGATATTACATGAAACACCTGTTGAAAGGACTATATGTTCTAATTTTTGTGTTCTTCCACTCTTCACCCAAACTCACCTCTGCCAAATGTTGCAACCGTGTTAGCAGTGGGGTCCTCTTGTCAGATCCAAGACGTGTGATATAGTTTGATCTTTTGCTAAATACATATAGAAGGTTAAGGACTGCCAGCACCACTTGCATATCAGAAGAAGCCAACAAAGTTGTCAAATGCTATAGGGAGAAAACAGGGCAAAGTTCAAGGAATCAGGCACACACAACCCTGAAAACTTAAACTGCCAAACTTAAAATGCTAATGTAATGTTAATTGTCAACATTCATAAAGCAATCAAAAAGTTTTCTCACAATACAAATTATAAATATTTGAGAACCTACATCATCCAACCTTGTCCACAAGGAGTTTACAATTTAGCAGCTGGCCAGAAAGTACAAGAAAAGTAAAATCTGTAAATAGCAATTCAAAATTGCACAGATGTCCCCATAGGAAGGAAGAGATTATAAAAGAGACAAATGTGATATAATACACATGTGGAATTCAAGAACATTAAGTTTCCAACTGGACTGAAAGTATTATAATTCTATACTCCTACTAGATTTATGACAAGTATTAAAACATAGTGTCCTTCAAATAGAAGCAAAAGATATCAACACCTGGTGGCAATTATGTAAAATAAGACTATTAAGTTACAGTGTATGCTTAAAAGTAACCTGAGTAACTATTTTGCTTTTTAAACACATTAAATTTCATCATTATATTGAAGAATTTGGTCAGATATAAAGCCAGCATGTAATTTAGCTAGAAATGAATCAAGGTATTTTGATTTGCTGATTTCCCTGAAGACCATGGTCTTCCTTGTGTATCATACCTATTTCACCTTCACCAAATTGCTTATCCACTCCTTAGACCTGTGTGCTTGCTATTGTTTACTTATCCTAAATCTTTTCCTAAGCTATTTTCTTTCTGCTTATTTACTGATTCTGATTCTTTGGAAAAATTAACACACCTAAAAAATAATGGGGTACCTAACTAATAGAGATGAAAAGTCCAACGTTGAGCTACAGTGAAACAATTTCTTCTTATAGTGATTTTTGACCAAATCAAAATTCCACTGATTTCTTTGCCTACTTCAAGGAGATAAAGTATGCTATGAATATGCATTTCATACATAGCTCTGGGTCCTGCATCCACTGATCAAATCTACCACGGATTAGAAATATTTTTTAAAAATGCATCTCTAGGGCTGGGACTGTAGCTCAGTGGTAAAGTGCTTGCCTTGCATGTGTGAGGCATTGGGTTTGATCCTCAGCACCACATTAAAAAAATATTGTGTGTCCATCTACAACTAAAAAAAAAATTTTAAAAAATGCATCTCTACCAAACATGCACACCTTTTTCCTTGTCAGTATTCCCTAACAATACAGTGTAATAACTGTTTATATAAGGAACCTGAGAGACAGCAGATTTTGGTATATGCAGGAGCTCCTGGAACTAATCCCCTCCTAGGTACTAAGGGAGGACTGTATATATTTGGAGGAGAATATGGGAGAATGGAGAAATAATCAAAAAGCAGTATGAAGTTATAACCTAAAAGAATAGTAAATACATTAACAAATTAACAAAATTCAATTATTTCTAATAGTTTAAAAGTAATCTGGAGCTTTTCTAATAAATTGAAACAAAGATCAATTTCTGCAAATTCCCTTGAATACTTCAATATGTGTACTACATTTTTCTTGATTCTTGAAAAGGTAGGGTGAAGGCAACATTATAAAATCTTTCAATCAATTCTAAGAGGGGTGTTAGCTATACCAATGAAACATCATACCATTCTCTCTCTCTCTCTCTCTCTCTTTTTTTTTGGGGGGGGCAGTGCTGGGGATTGAATCTAGGTAGTACACTACCATTGAGTTACATCCTCAGCTCTTATCATTATCTTTAATAATGAAAAAAACCCAGAGCTCCATAATTAAAAGGAAAGAAGTGAGCATCAGGGAAAAATAGCAATTCCCATGGATATACACAATTCTAGTTAAGAACATATTACACAGACTTGAACCTTTCCTACCTCTATGGAACTGTACAGATGCCGGGAAAAGCTGTACTCAATAAGCAAGGCTGTGAAGTTCAACACAGCCAAGAGCAGCATTTTTAGCTGCTCTCTTTCTGGCCTATCACATACAAGCATCCATGACATATTTTCCACTGTTTGTCCAGCATCTGCAAGAATTCCATCAAAGCGGTCCAACAGGTCCACCCAGTGATATAACTCGCACTGTAGAGAGAGGAGAAAAGAGTATTTAAGAATAAGAGAAAAGCACTGCATGGCTGCTTTGTTACAAGAAACTGCTAAGCATGATGCCTAGACAAGTTCACTTCCCATCTATGAGAACATCATACTCCGAGAGAAAATGGCCCAAGTTCCTTGTTACACACCCATCAAAATAATATACTACCAGCAGTAAACACCACCAAATCCCTAAAGACAGATATTCAAAGGAAGAATCCTGACTATCTACATTCTAAACCCATTTTATCCAAAGTTCATTTTTGGAGTCGTCTAAAGAATATTCCTGGGGATGGGGTTGTGGCTCAGTGATAGAGCACTTGCCTAGCATGCATGAAGCACTGGGTTTGATTCTCAGTACCGCATATAAATAAATGAATAAAATAAAAGGTCCATCAACATATAAAAAATTATTGAAAAAAGAGAATATTCCTTTAATCTTCAAGTAAAAATCAAAGGACTCTCAAAACTCTTTATATGATGTGCAAGCATTCCTCATTTTCTGCTACAGAATTTTCTTGGCAACAATTCAGGATAAAAGCCACTGGTCTAAAGCTATGCTTGCTAGACACTACTTATTAAGTGCTGAATCGGACTACGCCATTGTCATTTCTCTTTACATAGTACACACAAAAATGATTTATCAGTACAGTGAGTCCTGTATTTTGGGAGCATAAATCACATACCTTTCCAATGTTCCATGTTTTGATTTGCTGTAGTTCCAAGAGAAGTTGCTCATCGTTACAAACTTTGAGTTTGTCTATTAAGGCTCTGCAGTCTGCAGGCTGAGAAAAACAAGAAAGAATTCACAAAAGGTACTTTGGAATGAGGAAGACATAAGGGAAAAGTAACCCTTGAAGCCACAGTTAACTTTTGCTTATATAAAACTGGAGATCTGCCAGATGATCACTTGGTTAAAATGGAAACCTTGTGAAGAAACACTACTTTCCTTTATAAAGAAATACTGTTTTCCCCAATAACCCATCTATCTATGCACTTAAAAAAAAGGATACACCTATAGATGTAGACAAACTAGCTTGAAGGGTACAGACAACAGACAAAAGGAGATAAGCTAAACATCTACAATAAACAAAATTAATGAATCTGGACCATGGTCTGAAACAGTGTGCCTGGTGAGATATGTTGAAACTGAAACAATGAAAAGCCTGACTTAATGGAGAAGAATGTCATGGACTATATTTTTATGCAACATTAAAACCCCCAACAGTTGGAGACCAGAGTTTAAGAATTTTGTAAAGGTAAAGAGCTTCAGAATTTTGTAAAAACTAAGACTATTCTTACTTGGGATTCCCATTTACATACATTCCTGTTCTCTTGTATTGATGAATGGGATTGCCAGGTAAGAAGGAGGGGATTGAGAGTTTATAGTAAAGTTCCCAAAAATGGAAAGGAGAAATGAGATACGGGCTGGCAGAGAGAAGCATTCCACTAATGAATGGCAGCTGAGAGAAGTGATTACATTTGTTCTTTTAACTCTTAAACGCAATATGATGTCCTGGGAACATGCCCACATTTGAAACCAAACAAATCTGGGTTCAGTTTTTCATTATATGTTTACTGTGCTGTTTGATCATGATCAAGTCCAACCTCTCAGCCAGTGTTCTTATCAGGAAAACAGATTTACTAGCTACCTTAGAGACAAAGTTCAAGTATCTGCCATATAAATAAAGTACTTATCTCATATAATAAAGAGCTTAAATGGTGAAAGGCAGCTTACTATTGCAAAAATAATGGGCTTGGGAATTAGGTAGTTGGTAAACTCCCTCTTTGAATCTCAGCATCCTTTTTTACAAAGTGAAATAAAAGCACTTACACATGTAGCAATGTACTGGTGAAATTTAAACTAAAGTAAATGTAATTTTGGCATCTAAAACAGAATGTGGAATATAAAAATATAAAAGAATATAAAATGATAGTTTTCTCTAAGACAAGCCCCCAACTTTTCCTAAAGTAAACATTAAGATTCATCACAATTTTTTTGACGATTAAATGTATATAAAATGTATGACAAAATTCTTCCAAAAGCCAGGCCTGCACCTTTTCCTACAAGCTGGGGAAGAGGCAAAGAAGCAGAGACATATACCATGAGAAATGTGAACCATCTGCTCATGAGTTTCTTTGTGCCTTCTGGATGTACTTCGGCCCAGTAACAAATATACTGCTTCCTTTCTAATAGAATGCAGCTATGCAAATCCATTTTTATGATTATGTAAGTTAGATTATACCTTTTTCATGATGCATTATTGGTGTGTCCCATAATCAAGCATTGTTTTTAATAAGGCCCTGTAATAAGCTAGAAACTGTTTTTAAGTGTAAAACAGATATTGGCAGAAAATAGTATGGCCAAAACTTAAGGGGTCTTAGCTGTGATTCTGGCAATGAGCCTTGCCAAAGGCACTATACGGCATCTTTGGCTAACACTTAAGTCAGGCATATGGGTCTACTTGGTCTTAATATACAACTGGCAGGGTACCTTGCATCATAGCCTGGACTTCTGGGCAGAGATTTTTTTTAGTTCCAGATTTCACTAACATTTCAGCATTGTCCACTAAATTATCAAGAAAGTAGACCAGAACAGCAGGCCCAAAATGTTGGCTCCAAATCCAAAGAGCCACCCCAAATGCTATTTCTTTCTTTGTGGTGTGTGCAGCAACTTGGCACTCATTTTTGAAGAGACATTGCAACATTCCCCATACCCCAAGAATCTTACAATGTGGCAGGCCCTCAAGTTTTCACAGGGTTCATCTCTGATTCTAGCACAGGTCTGAGCATCTAAAGTACCTGTTTTTTCTGCTCACAACATCCAGTTAGCACAATAGCATATTTACCATCTTATCCATGCTATACAAATGCAAACAAGCTGGTAACATGGTGCATGCATGTAATCCCCATGGCTTGGGAGGCCGAGGCAGGAGGATTTGAGTTCAAAGCCAGCCTCAGCAACTCAACGAGATCCTAAATCAACACAGTGAAACCATGTCTCTAAATAAAATATTTTTTTAAAAGGGCTGGGGGTGTGGCTCACTGGACAAGCACCACTGGGTTCAATCCCTGGTACCGCCTCCCCCAAATCAAAGGAAGTGTGATTTTCTTATTTATGGTAATGAGAATAACACTTGCTAGTTCAATAGCTGCATACCAGAGTTTATATTGACTTATGCCAATAAATATCAAACCTAGAGTAAAATTATCTTTATTGTTGCCAATATACAAAGTGATCAATTAAAAACCTTTCTAAAAAATAACACCAAGTATTGGCCACAGTAAGAGAAATTGAGCCTTCTTATCTGCAACTTGAAAAAAATGGGCAACTAAAGCCTTAAAAGTACAGTGACTTGAAAATTCTACTTTTACTGGTTTTGTTTTGTTGTTGTTATTTGAAATGTCTCATGCCCATTTTGTCATTGGGATATTCATTTCTCCTACTGACTTAGTTACTAAACATGGGGTTATAAGTATTTTCTCCAGCTTGTCATGTGCCCTCCTCCAGCCACATGAGCTCTACTGAGATATAAGTGGCATATAAAAACAGCATATAATTAACATATACATTTGGTGAGTTTAGATGTATGTATCCACTCATGTCACCATGACAACAATCCAGGTAATAGCCAAGTTTCTCTGAGTTCGATAAGAACACTTATCTTCTAAGTACAAAATATCTTGCTGTTAATCATAGGCACTATATTCTGCAGCAAAGATCTGGAATTTACTCATCTTGCATAAGTGTAAATTTGAATCCATTGAACAACTCCTCCCTAATTCCCCACTTTCCCTGTTGCCTAAATCCATACTTCTTACTATTTGAGACTCTCTCTTTGTGATGGACTTATTTCACTTTTCATAATACCAGGGGTTAATTTAAAAAAATTCCCATACTCAATAACAACAACAACAACAAAAAACCCCTCAAATAACCCAATTTTTTAAATGGGAAAAGGCTGCCAGGAGCAGTGGTGCATGCCTATTCCAGAAACTTAGGGACTGAGGCAGGAGGATGAAAATTTCAAGGTCCTTAGCAACTAGCAAGAGCCTGGCTCAAAAGAAAAAATGAAAAAAGGATTGGATTGTAGTTTGGTGGTTAAGAACCCCAGAGGATTCAATGCCCAGTACCAAAAAACAAATAAACAAATATAAGAAGTCAAAGCAATAACTTAAAAAAAAAGAAACCACAAAGGACTTGAATGGATACTTATCCAGGGAGGACATATAAATGTCCAACAGATATAAGATATTGCCTCGTACTTGTTACAATGGTTATGGGTCATTTGTCTTTTATCCAAAGATATGGTATTTTTCATTTCCATTGTTTTTTCCCATTTCCTTTAATTTTTGAAAAGGCAATCCCCACCCTAAGACCAGGTAAACATTCACCAATATTTTCTTCTTCTCCTTTAACTTTTTTCTTTAAAAAATATCTGACTTTTGATTTATGTAGAATTTACTGCGGTGCAATAGTCCCCATGATACACAGCCAAACAATGACTAATACCATCGCTCCCCATAATATATAACCCCTGTACTACCATATAAGTCTTCATACACACTAAGTCTCTTATTAGTGAATTCTAAAGCTGATGCCACTGTCTTTATTTTTTAATTTTCATTGCCTGAGAATTTTCTTCTTGCTCTTCAGGTTCCAAAGATATTTTAGAACACAGCTGTCAAAACTTCTAGATGCCAAAACACATGAAAACCCAATCAAAAGTTAATGAAAAATATCAGCAACAGATGTGAAAATGAATCCCCTCCCACATATATAAAGCATTGAGTAATAAGCACAGGTATTCTAATTTGAAATATGAAAGGAACAAGATGGTAAATTTAAAAATAGGTATTGAAGCAATCCAAGTTAGAAAATAATTGAATCCTTTTTCCCCCACCTAGTAAATTTACAAAAATTTAAAAAGACAATGCATAATACTGTCAAGGATGAGAAGACAGTATTTATCATCCTCCTTAACACAACTGCCAAGTGAAAAGGGCAGAATGACTGTGAGTGTAAAAGCAGATTTTTTTTTAAGACTGTAAGAAATATAGCAAAATGTTTTCAGTGATACTTGACAGAGGTTAGACTTCTTAAAAAACACCCAAGTGGCATGTATTTTAGAAAATGATCTCATTTATTGTATGCCAGATACTAGGCTAAGAAACTGTCTCAAATCAAAGAGGGAGGAATTATCAATCCTATTTTGTAGCTATGGATATGAGGCAACAAAAGCCTGGTAAGATTAAAACCCAGATCTGATTCCAAAGCTTGTGATAATTAATTGTAATGGGAAATAGGGTCTATGTGAGAATTTTCAAAAACCCTTCTTTAACCTCACAATGTGGTTGTAGATAACTGATGGAACACTGAACTAAAGCTGGAATTTCGACTCTTGACCTAGAATCAACTGACATGAATACCCAATACATAGGATGAACTGAATTGTATGATGAAGAATCAGTAATAAGCTGGGAATAGTGGTGCATGCCTGTAATCCCAGCACCAGGGAGGCGGAGGTAGGAGGATTACACATTTAAAACAACTTAGGGAGGCCCTAGACAACTTCATGAGACCCTGTTTCAAAATAAAAAATAAGAAGATCTGGTGATGTGGCTCAGTGACTATGCACCACTGAGATCAATCCTTGGTACCAAAAACAAACAAACAAAAAGAATCAGTAATAATACAGGTGAAGTGGCACACACCTGTAATTCCAGGAACTTGGGAGGCTGAGACAGGAGAAGCCTGTCAATCTCAGCAACTTAGTGAGATCCTAAGCAATCTTGCAAAACCATGTGTCAAAATAAAAAGCAAAAAGGGCTGGGACTTTAGCTCAGTGGTAAAGCATCCCTGGGTTCAATCACCAGTCATACCCCTCAAAAACAAATCAATATTGGGGCTGGGGTTGTGGCTCAGTGGCAGAGTACTTGCCTAGCATGTGAGGCACTGGGTTCAATTCTCAGTACCACATATAAATAAATGAATACAATAAAGGTCCTTCAACAACTACAAAATAAAATAAAGGACCATTGACAACTAAAAAGGTATTTTTTTAAAAATCAGTAATAAAAAGAAAGTGAAAACGATGGCCTTGGGCTGGGGTCATGGCTCAGTGGTAGAATGCTTGTCTACTATGTGTGAGGCACTGGGCTCAATTCTCAGCACCACATATAAATGAATAAATGTCCATGAACAACTAGAAAAATATTTTAAAAATAAAAATAAAACACTGGCCTCAAGTCCTAATTAGAATAAGATATATTCCTTGCTTATATAATTTTATCAAAATGGATTCTACAATCATGTATAACTAAGAACAACCAATAAAACATGGGAAAAATACAACTGACCTCAGAAGAAAATTAGCATGTATTGTCACTATCATTTTGTAAAAAACAAAACCAAGAATGGTCCAACAGCTATAGTCAGAAATTGAATCTCTATCTGTTTTTTCCATTGTACTACACTGCCTTTCAGTGCATAGGAATAACAGCTTGAAAACCTATGTAAGATACACACAGTTACAAAGTACTATGCCACTGGTCACATTCCATGGTCACTTGGCCATTTTTTTTTAAAACCAACAAAAGTTCCAAATGAAATCTGTTTCAAAAACAAATTACTGGGTTTTTTTCTTTTTCTTTATTGTTGTTGTGATGGGACTCAAACCCAGGGTGTGATATATGCTAGGAAACTGCTCTACAATGGGCTCTTTATTCCCCCCAGCATCCAAAAATTGCTATTTTATTATAGTTTGTATGAGCAAAGACATTTTTAGAAGATCAACATGGGTGAACTGATCACAAAGTTTTTTTTTCTAAAATGAAGAAAACTGGCAAAGCAAACATGTGGATACTTACAGCCTCAGTAGGTGTCTTTTTCAGTTTAGTCCTGTCTACTTTCATGTTTTCGATTTTCTGCTTTATGACCTGAAAAAAACAATTCCAAAAGAATTTAGAATTTAAAAGTTGCAGTCTTCAGCTCTACAGGCTTACCCATATACAATATAGAATGAAGGGCATATGAAATGCTTAAAAGTAAAAACACTAGAGTTACAATGCTATGTCAACTCATATAGACACATCTATGAACATGAGAAGAGTAAAGAATCTCCTCAGATGAAACTAACCCATATCCCTGCTACATAAGCCTGAAGCCAAATTAAGCCAAAACAAAATTGTCTTTCTTTTACAAGGCTCTCAAACCATTAGTTGAAAATAAAAGTGTACAATGTTTACAACAACTCAGGATGGAAGAATTCACAACAGTCCTGCAATTCACTGTAAAACTTAGCAATTCTTCCTCTATAAATTTATTCAAAGAAAGTAGTAAGGATGCACACAAATATTTAACCAAAAGAATCCATATTGTATGATCATATATAATAGTAGAATATTGTTATATAACTGTTAATACATAAATAAAATTCAGAGATCCTTGCTACAAAAAGGTAGAATGTACAATATAAATATAGAATGCATAATATAAACTTCATCTGAAGAAAACAATTTAGAAAGGATGTGCATCAAAATGTTAATTCATTGCAAAACAAGGACTGTGAATGTATATTTTAGCAATGCTTTATTTTATTTATATGCAGTGCCGAGAATCGAACCCAGTGTCCCTCACACATGCTAGGCAAGCTTTCTACCACTGAACTACAACCCCAGCCCTTGCCATATGCTTCTTTTGTTGTTTTTACAAAGGCAATATGATTATTTTTTAAATTAGTAAATGAGGTTAAGACTCCTACCAGAAATGTCCTGAGCACAGAAAACAATCACTTTAGTAAAAAAGCAGAGAAATAGCCTGATGGGACCCACAGTATAATCTCTTCTGAGTGATTTCTGATGGTAGAGAAGTTTTCTACCATTAGAAAGTAGGACAAATGCACAGAGGTAGAGAGAGATTGCAGGTTCTTTATTTAAAAAAAAAAATCTGCAAGTAACAATGTACTCACTATAGCAATCACCAAAGGTCAATGTCCTACAAAGAAGGTTGTCATAATATAAAGGTGACAGTTTAAGTACAAATTTCTGCCAGCCTTTGGTCTAAATTTAGTCCAATACATTCAGTACTGTGGAAATAGCTTGCATTTGCTCACATAACCTGTGTTCATTCAATCAACAGGCATTCAGGAAGGGTTCACGAAAAATCCAGAATATATTCTAATTCTAAAACATTTTAATTTTGTTTAATTCAATTTATCTATTTCAGTACTAGGGATTGAAGCTATGGGCACTCTTAACATCAAGCTGCACCCCCAGTGCTTTCTTTAACAAAATTTTGACACAGGGTCTTGCTAAATTGCTCAGTCTGGCCTCTAATTTGCGATCCTTCCGCCTCAACCTCAATCTCCAAAGTCATCAGAATTACAGATGTGCATCACAAGCCTAGCTAAAACATTTTGTTTTTAATTGATACAAGATAATTGTAGATATTTATGGAGTGCAGTGTGATATTTTGACACATGCACGCAATGTGTAGTGATCAAATCAGCGTACTTAACATCCATTACTTCAAACATTTATCAATATAAAATGTTTCTATTAAGGAAAAAAAAAAGATGCTGTCCCTCTATAGTTGGTATTTAGGGTATGTAATTATACTGGCTGCAGTTGGACACACCTGTAATCTCTGCAACTCCAGAAGCTATGGTAGGAGGATCACAAGTTCAAAATCAGCCTCAGAAATTCAACAAGGCCCCAATCAACTTAGGCCCTAATCTGTCTCAAAATAAAAGATAAAAAGGGCTGGGGATGTGGCTCATAGTTAAGCACCCCTGGGTTCAATCCCTGGTACAAAAAACAAAAAACAAAAAAGCTTACCTCAGCATCTAATACAGAATGAACAAAATGCCTGCTTCCAACAAGCTTGCTTTTTTTTTTTCTCCTTTGCTTAGAAAACTTCCTACACCCACTGTGGCTGTCACATTATTGGGACTACTATCATTTGCAGGGAGGCAATTACACTGCCTCTGCTGCATGAAATAGCAATCAGCCTCAACCCTACACCATCCAAATAACTGATGCTTTCCCTTTAAGATTAGGAACATGGCAATGATCTTTTCAAACCACCTCTATTCAACAGAGGTTTGAAGTTCTAGCCATTATAATACAGCATGAAAAGGAAATAACAGGCATGCAGACCAGAAAGAAACAAAAATCGGCTCCTATTTGGATTATTTACATAGAAAATCCCCCCAAACATCTACAAAAACAACCTTCTCAGCTAAGAAATGATCTCAGTAGTCATAGGATACAAGATAAAATGTAGAAAAATGGATATGTGAGCTCCTAACTTAAAGATACACAATCACTCAAAAACTGTGAAACATCTAGTTGTAAATCTACAAAACATGCACTGAAAACTACAAAGGCTAATTTAAAAAAAAAAAGATGATCTCAATATATGAAGCTATCTAAGACAGAACATAGCAGAAATGTCATCTCCTAAAATTTATGTGTGTTTCTGTGTGTTTAATATGTTTATCATACAAAACCTAGAAAATTTTTTGGTCAATAAACCTAGATTATACTACAGTGTATGTGGAATTACAAAGGAATAACAACAGCTGAATCAAGTTTGTAAAAGAAAGAGTAATGAATCACTTCACATTTGGGGGGCTTAAAAAGAGAAATTTATTATCTCACAATTACTTTTTAAATTGAAAAGCTGGCATAGTGATGCAGAACTATAATACCAGCAAAATCAGGTCACTGAGGCAGGAGGATCTCAAGTTTGAGGCTAGCAAGGGCAACTTAATGAGACCCTGTCTTGAAATTAAAAAAAAAAAAATAAAAGAGCTATGGATGTAGCTCAGTGTTAGTAAAAATTATATGTATTTATATGATGTGTAGAAATAGGTAAATACTACAAATTGTCTAAATCAAGCTAATTAATGCCTGTATACTGCCTCACATACGTTTTGTTGTGGTGAGAACACTTAAAATCTACTCTTGGCAGTTTTCATATATATAATACAGGGATATTAACTATATAATTGCTATGTTGTCCAACATCGCTCTTGAATTCATACCTCCTGGAATGTATGCTTTGTATACTTTGACCAACATTTCTCTAACCCCAGCAAATACTATTCTATTCCACTGCTATGTCACTCTACTCAATTTATAATTATATACACATATGCATGCATTTGTATATGCATACATACACATACACACACACACATACATATATATACATAAAAATCAAGATTGTGTATTATTGGCTAAGGAATAGATAGCATAGATCAATATGGCAGAATAGAGAACCCAGAAAGAGACCCATACAAATATGCCCAACTGTTTTTTTCACATAGGTGAAAAAGCCATTCAAAAAGAATATTTTATAAACAAAGGGTACCAAAACAAGAAATCATCCATGGGTAAAAAATATTAACTTTCACCTAAGTTTCATAGTTTACATACAAATTAACTCAAAATAAATTACAGAATTAAATGTAAAATGATAAAACTTACTGGAAGAAAAGATTTGAAAACCATTCATAGAATATACAAAAAAACTAAAAATTCAGTGGTGAAAAAACAATCTCAGTAAGCTAGGAAAAAAGGTAAAATACCTCAAACCAATATAGAGTAACTTTAAAAAAGTACAAATAATACATACCTTAATGGTGAGAAACTAGTTTTGCCCCCAAGATCAGGAACAAGGCAAGGGCAACCCACCTTATCACTGCTTTTGACACTATATTGCAAGTCCTACTTAATGCATTAAGATGACAGAAAAAAATAAAAGGTACCTAGATAGGGAAGGACGACAGAAAACTGTGCTTTTTCACAGATGACATAATCATCTATGTCGAAATCTAAAGATACAAAACAAAGAAAATAGCAATGCTCCTGGAACAAGTAATTGATTATAGCAAGGTTGTAGGATATAAAGCTAATATACAAAAGTCAACTGCTTTCTTATGTACTATACTAGCATCAAACAAGTGGAATTTGAAATAAAAAACAATATCATTTATATTCATGTCCAAAATACTTAGGCAAAAATCTACCAAATTTCGCACAATATCACCATAAAACAGTAATGAAAGAAACTAAACAAAGCAGATTCCATGTCCATGGATAAAACGACTCAATACTGACAAATTCTTCCCAACTTGATCTATACATTCAATGAGACTTCGACTAAAAATCTCAAGAAGTTATTTTGTTAATATTGATAAGCTGATTCTAAATTTATACAGAGAGGGGCTGGGGTTGTGGCTCAGTGGTAGAGTGCTTGCCTAGCATGCATGAGGCACTGGGTTTGATCCTCAGCACTACATAAAAATAAAAAATAAAGGTGCTGTGTCCACCTACAACTAAATATATATATAATAAAGCCACAGTAATCAAGAATGTGTTATATTAGTGAGAACAAACAGATAAATGGAACATAAAGCTCAAAACTAGACACATAAATATAGTCAATTATTCTTTGACAAAGAAACAAAGGCAACATAATGATGAAAGATAAGTATTCCCAACAAATAGTGCTGGAACAAGTCCATATCCATATCTGGGCAAAAATAAACCTAGACCTTTACACTCAAATTATTCACAAAGATTAACTCAAACTGCATCATGAATCTGAATGTAAATGTAAAATTAGATTTCTTCTAGATTACAAGGTTAACAAAGAAGAAAATCTAGATGACACAGGGTTTGGTGATGACTTTTTAGATATAACCGAGGCACTATCACCCATGAAAGCAAGAATTTTAAACACAAATTCATTAAAATTAATATCTTCTTTGCTGAAAAACACACTTTCCAGAGAATAAAATGACAAGCCCTGAGAGGAGAAAATGTTTTCAAAGACATAGGATAAATACAAAATACACAAAGAACTCTGAAAACAATAAGATAATAAGCCAATGAAAAAGTGGGTCAAAGATCTCAACAAACATCTCAAAGACATACAGATGACAAATAAGCATATGAAATGATATTCCCCACATCATAGTCATCAGGAGAATGAAAATTAAAACAACAATGAGAAATCACTATACACCTATTCGAATGAGCAAATCCAGAACAATGACACTAATAACATCAAATGCTGGCAAGGATGTGGAACAACAGCTCTCATTCATTGCTGGTTGGACAGCTATTTTGGAAGACAGTTTTTTTACAAAAGTAAACATAGTCTTACCATATGACTCAGTAATCACACTCCTTGGTATTTACCCAAACAAAATGAACTTGTGTCCACACAAACACCTGTGTGCAACTGTTTCTAGTAGCTTTATTTAATAATTGTCAAAACTTAGAAGCAATCAAGTTGTCTTTTGATAAACCAACTGTGGTACAGCTAGACAATGTAATATTATTCTGCACTAAAAAGAAATGAGCTATCAAGTAAAAAATAGACATAAAGGAGATTTAAATTCATATTACTAAGTGAAATACATCAATCTGAAAAAACAAACTATACATACATACTATATGCTTCCAACTACATGACATTCTAGAAAAGAAGTTATGGAAACAGTTAAAACTTCAGGGGTTCCCAGGGGTTAGTAGAGAGAGAGAAAGAGATGACTGAGGTGGAAAACCGAGGGCTTTTAGGGCAGTCCAATTATTATGTATGATACCATAATAGTGGATACATGTTGTTATAAATGTATCCAAACCCAAAAAAGTACAAGGGTGAACACTAATTTAAACTGTGGTCTTCACATGTCAAGGTAGGTTCACCATTTATAACAAACACATCACCCCAGGGAAGAAATGCTGATATTGGAGGAGGTATCCACATGTGGGGTCAGGAGGTATATGGTAAATTTCTGTACCTTCTGCTCAATTTTGCTAATACAAATTAAAGCCACATGGAGATTTTATCTGACCCCAGTTGGAATGGCAATCAACAAGTACAAATAACAAATGCTGGTGAGGTTGAGCAGAAACGGAACACACATTGTTGGTGGGACTAAAAAATTGGTACAACCACTATAGAAAGTCCTCAAAAGACAAAGAATGGCCAGGTGAGGTGGCACATGCCTATAATCCCAGCCACTCCAGAGGCTGAGGCAGGAGGACCACAAGTTCGAAGCCAGCTTCAACAAAAGTGAGGCACTAAGCAACTCAATAAGACCCTGTCTGTCTCTAAATAAAATACAAAGAAAAAAAGGGCTGGGGATGTGGTTCAGTGGTTAAGTGCTTCTAGGTTCAATCCCAGGTACCCGCTTCCCCCCAAAAAAAGACAAAGAATGGAACCACCATGTGATCCTGGTCTCCCATTTCTAGCTATTTATCCAAAGGAATTAAAATCCGCACACTATAGCAATATATGCACACCAATGTTTACAGCAGCACAATTTGCAATAGCCAAGTTATGGAACCAGCCTGAGTGTCAGTCAACAGATGAATAGACAAAGAAAATGTGGTATATAAATGCAATAAAAGTTTTAGTCAGCCATAAAGAATAATGAAATTATGGCATTTGCTGGCAAATAGATGGAACTGGAGAATACCATGCTAAATGAAATAAGCCTGACTCAGAAAGTCAAGTGTCAAATATTTTCTCTCATGCAGAAGACCAAAAAAAAAGGAATAAAAAGGGATCTCACCAAATAGAAAAGAGACTAGTAGAATATAGGAAGGGGATCAGGGAGAGGAAGAAAGTAGATGGGGAGGTACTTGGGAGTGAATTTTGTCAAATTTTGGGCAGGTATGAATGTCACAATGAATCCCACTGCTATATGTAATTATAATGCACCAAGTAAAAATTATAAAAGTAAATATATTTTAAAAATTCAATTCTCAATTCAATTAATCAAACAAAAGCACTAAATAATATATGCACTGAGTTAATAAAATCACAACCATTTTAATGGCTTACAAAACACAGATAAGGTTACTGGTAAATCTTCACACA
Organism: Ictidomys tridecemlineatus; assembly: GCF_052094955.1. Lineage (NCBI taxonomy): Eukaryota > Metazoa > Chordata > Mammalia > Rodentia > Sciuridae > Ictidomys > Ictidomys tridecemlineatus. Next base: position 80,225,854 of record NC_135493.1, read on the forward strand.
AATAAGCTTCTTGCTCTAGGTAGAGTTGTTCTGACTAAGAATAATATACAAACAGCAAGACTGGCTAACTAAGGCAGAAAAGTAATTTACTAGGATATCTGATAGCTCAAAGAATTGAGGGGAGGCTAGAGATCCACATTATAATATGGGGTGGATTATTTGTTTTCTTGTTTAACTTTTTGAGTTCTTTGTATACTCTGGATATTAGGGCTCTATCTGAAGTGTGAGGAGTAAAAATTTGTTCCCAGGATGTAGGCTCCCTATTTACCTCTCTTATTGTTTCTCTTGCTGAGAAAAAACTTTTTAGTTTGAGTGAGTCCAATTTGTTGATTCTTGTTTTTAACTCTTGTGCTATGAGTGTCCTATTAAGGAATTTGGAGCACGACTCCACAGTATGTAGATCGGAGCCAACTTTTTCTTCTATCAGACGCAGAGTCTCTGTTTTGATATCAAGCTCCTTGATTCATTTTGAGTTAACTTTTGTGCATGGCGAGAGAAAGGGATTCAGATTCATTTTGTTGCATATGGATTTCCAGTTTTCCCAGCACCATTTGTTGAAGATGCTATCCTTCCTCCATTGCATGCTTTTAGCCCCTTTGTCAAAATTAAGATAGTTGTAATTTTGTGGATTGGTCTCTGTGTCCTCTATTCTGTACCATTGGTCCACCCGCCTGTTTTGGTACCAGTACCATGCTGTTTTTGTTAATATTGCTCCTGAACAGACATTTCTCAGAGGAGGACATACAAACAATCAACAAGTGCATGAAAATATGCTCACCATCTCTAGCAGTCAGAGAAATGCAAATCAAAACCACCCTAAGATACCATCTCACTCCAGTAAGATTCGCAGCCATTATGAAGTCAAACAACAAGAAGTGCTGGCGAGGATGTGGGGAAAGGGGCACACTTGTAGATTGCTGGTGGGACTGCAAATTGGTGCGGCCAATTTGGAAAGCAGTATGGAGATTCCTGGGAAAGCTGGGAATGGAACCACCACTTGACCCAGCTATTCTTCATGGACTATTTCCTAAAGACCTTAAAAGAGCGTACTATAGGAATACTGCTACATCGATGTTCATAGTAGCACAATTCACAATAGCTAGTGTGTAGAATCAAACCAGATGCCCTTCAATAGATGAATGGATAAAAAAAAAATGTGGCATTTATACACAATGAAGTATTACTCAGCACTAAAAAATGACAAAAAAACATTTGCAGGGAAATGGATGGCACTAGAGTAGATTATGCTAAGTGAAGCTAGCCAATCCCTAAAAAACAAATGCCAAATGTCTTCTCTGATATAAGGAGAGCAACTAAGAACAGAGCAGGGAGGAAGAGCATGAGAAGATGATTAACATTAAACAGGGGAGAGGTGGGAGGGAAAGGGAGAGAGAAGGGAAATTGCATGGAAATGGAAGGAGACCCTCATTGTTATACAAAATTACATAAGAGGAAGTGAGGGGAAAGGGAAAAAAACAAGGGAGAGAGATGAATTACAGTAGATGGGGTAGAGAGAGAAGATGGGAGGGGAGGGGAGGGGGGGATAGTAGAGGATAGGAAAGGCAGAAGAATACAACAGACACTAGTATGGAAGTATGTAAAAACATGGATGTGTAACCGATGTGATTCTGCAATCTGTATACGGGGGAAAAAAATGGAAGTTCGTAACCCACTTGAATCAAATGTATGAAATATGATATGTCAAGAGCTATGTAATGTTTTGAACAACTAATAATAATAATAAAAAAAGAATATGGGGTGGAACCAAGGAAGTTAGGCAGTCAGGAACTACAGCCAAGCATTTCTCACAAAGCAGCTTAGTTGGTGTTTCTGCTGCCAACACCAGACTATGGATGCCTACAAACTGCTGTTGGTTGCATAAGATTTGTAAATTGTCTCAGGTTATCTACATCAGTGGCTCTATACTCTAAGTACCAAGTGTGAGCATCTGATACACCCAATTAAAAAAAAATCAAGCCAAAACAAATGAATGAGCAAACACAAATGTCTCTCTAACAAGTACAAAGCTAAACTGGTTTCTATAATTCTATTGTAAGAAATACTTAGTTTAAATTTCTATGCTGGTTTCACAGTGGGAGAGGAGAATATTTTTGAATGCCCACTATAATCCAGACAATACTGAGCTAGTTTTTTTAAAGTGTGTTAGAGCATCTTGCTCTATAATTTGGGAAATGTTATGAACAGAATTTCCTTTCCTGTAGGACAGTCACATGGCTGACTGACATTAATAGTTCCAAGAAATCTTACGTAAAGAAAGCTTATTAGAAGATAGAACATACTTTCAAGTGTACCAATTCAAGTATTCCAAAGAATACACTGACTTGTTGCCCAGCAGGTGCATATGATATTCTATCATGCAGTCCTCAACCCTCAAGCCAAGTTTTGTCCCAATTTACAGAGAGCAAATTGAGGCTAAGAGAAAAGTACCTTGCCTGGTTAATAAATTCTGGCACAAAGTAAATATTTTCAGATGAAATATAAATCTGTGACAGATCCTTATACACTGTTAGATCCTACTGTGCAAAAAATTATTTCAAGAGGGAAGAGACTGGGGTACAAAGTGAAAAGCTAAGTTATCAATCTCAATGAGGAAGGGGACTAATAGGAGAATGAGTTCTACCTTCTGGAAGTTAAACAGGTGAAAACTCCATTACATAAAAATCCTCTATCAAAAAATAGTTTGAAACAAATCCCCAAGAATGGACTGCTGCCTTTTTTGGGGTCAGAATCAGAACTCTAAGCACTTAGCAATCTGTATGGGTAATAAATACTTCTTCCTAAATTTAGGTTAGAAAGAAACTTAATGGGGCTGGTGCTGTAGCTCAGTAGTAGATAGAGCCCTTGCCTCACATCTGTGAGGCACTGGGTTTGATCCTCAGCACCACATAAAAATAAAGGTCCATCTATAACTAAAAAAAAATATTTAAAAAAGAAAATTAACCAGCTTTAAGAAAATGAACTATGACTCACCATCCATAACTATTACCATTACTTAAATACTTCTATTTAATTGAGCATTTACTTTTTAAATTCCTCATTCCTCAACTTTCCCTTACCTTTAAGGTCTGAATTTTATTTTGCCATTTACATCAGGAACAAATGTGTACAACTAAAATATACCAAGGGAAGTCACTCTTTTAAAAAGGGTGACCTTATTCTGTAGTTATCATCTCTGATAAAATCTAGTACTGAACCAGCTTAAGGGCAGAGGATACCCATAGTTCCGAAATCTGAGTCAGTAGCACATGAGTGTAATGGCGGACTAGCTTTACTCCTCAAAAGTGTGGCCCAACGTCGGTAGCCCTATTTATCATCAAGACCCACTCACACCTGAGGATTCAGAATCTGCACTTTAACAAATCCTTAGATGATTCACATATTAAAGTCTGAAAAGCATCAGATCAGGATCCAGGCTCAGAATCAGTACACCTGGGTAAGAATCCCTGCCATATCACTTAACTCACTACATGACCATGGTCAAATTCACCTGTGTGCTTATTTTCTCAACTGAAACAGGAATAACTAATCTCACCAATTTCATTCTCAATCCATTCTCCAGACAGCAGCAAAAGTAATCTACTTAAAACGTAAATCAGATCATGTTACTTCCATGATTAAAATCTTTCAATGGTTTCCCCAATTGTATACAAATTCTAATCATGACCCATGGGGGTCTGAGTATGATTTGGCTCCTGGAACTCTCTCCAATCCCTTCTCTCTGTACAACCACATTAGCCTATTTAATTTGCAGAATGTTCTAAGTCCTTTCTGGCCCATACTCCACTACAAGTACTGTTTCAATTGGAATATTTTTCTTCCCTCCCAACTAGTTCGATTTAAGGAGCTTACATTAAAACTAACACTCAGGCTTCTCAAGGCAATCCACCTAATTCTGGTCCCATTGTTATTTTTTTCTTTTACAACACCCCACAATCTAACTGTGATTATTGGTTTGATTTCTTAGAATGTTAACTTCTCAGCACTTAACACCTTATTTTCCACATGATAGGTATGTAAATGTTTGCAGAATGGAGTTCAGGAAAAAAGTATGCACTGAAAATGAAGCCTGTGACTCTCAGCATACAGGACAGTACTTGAAGCCATGGGTTTCGAAATGACTGCTCACAGAGAAGAAAGGTAGAAAGCCCACAAGTGAATTATTTTTTTTAACACTTAATGGGCAAGGCAAAGGAAGGAGAACCAGCAATAGAGAAGCTGGCAAAGAGCAAGACTAGTTAATCATGGTATCCTGAAAGACAATAGATGGTAAAAGTGATTAACTGCATTAATTGTTGAAATGAGATAAATTTGCAGAGAAATGTGCACTAGAATTGGACATAACCTGAAAGGTGATAGAGGGATATGGTAGAAAGAGAAGCTGGACTGGAGTCAGGTGAAGAAGTATAGATAGCATGTGTATAAAAGTTTTTTTTGAAAAGGATGGCTATAAACAGAAGCAGAATACTATGAACTCATTGAAAGAAAGGAATTGGGGGGGGGGGGACGACACTAGTACAACTTTTTAAATAGACCCAAAATATATTGTAGGGGAGATAATTGAAAAGAATCCCTAAGAAACTTATAGAAAGAGAAGCATTTAGCCTTTCATTATTTCTCCTTAAAACGGGTTTTGAATAACCCAAACACTATCCAGAATTAGCACAATCTCTCCCTAATCTCTTAAATCTTGACTGGGTAACACTTTGAATGCATTTACACAGCACTCTGTACGTATCAGTTCCAGATTATTAATGAGAAAATGTCTGCCAAAGGATATAGAAGGTGAAAAAACCTAAGGGCAGAAATATACATTATCAGTAGCTGCCTCTAGATGGCAGAACAAAACAGTTTTTATTTACACTTCATGCTTTCCAGATCCTTCCAAATTTTCTCTAAGTCACTTATAATCAGAATTCTTTCTTTTGTAAAATTTTTCTTATGGAAGAGGACAGTGGCCCCTCAGCCTAAGGACATACACCAAATTGAAAACAGTATCATCTAAACAAAGGCTTGGATTAGCTGCCATCAGAGCTTGGTACACAAGAAGCAATCGATTTTTGAAGATGTGATAAATTATTGGTATCACACAGATGCATGGGAGTGAGGATAAATTAAAATCAGCCTCAAACTAGCACTGATATTGTGGAAAAGCATTAGGAGACTTTAAAAAAAAACACTTAGAGGACATTAAACTCCAATGTCCCAAATAGCAAAATACTTGATTATTATTATTATTATTATTATTTTGGGTCTTGCAATGATTCCCTTTGCCTCTTGCAGTCTCCAAATGTAAACTCAGGTGGGAGCTGTCCTGACCATCCATTATATCAGAAAGAGACAAAGACATTCTAATCACCTACATTAATATCCAGTCAGCAAATATTTTAAGAACCATTTATGATCATAGCAACAGGAACAGTTAACTTTATTCTATACCTACCATGCATTGTCTCTAATCATTTTAACATGGAAATGAAAACTGTACGTAGTTCACTGAGGCCAAAAGTGGCCACACAGCTAGTTAAATGGAAGAACTGTGTTTAAAAAACACAAATTTGTCCCACAACTCTACAGTGCACATAATATCTATTTACACAGCCAACCCTACACCCTCCCCTCTCCTATAGACAGATAGATACATAAAACATGACTCTCATTGGTGCCCTGAAGTTTGCTGACATAGTTTTTATTGGGAACTGACAGCAAGATGTAATGATAAAGCAACATTAGAGGGGCTGGGGATGTGGCTCAAGCAGTAGCGCGCTTGCCTGGCATGCGTGAGGCCCGGGTTCATTCCTTAGCACCACATACAAAAAAAAAAAAAAAGATGTTGTGTCCGCCAAGAACTAAAAATTCTCTCTCTCTCTCTCTCTCAAAAAAAAAAAAAAAAGCAACATTAGAATAACCTTGACTCACCCAAGACAAATCTGGAAATTATCTGCAGAAATACTATGACAGTCTCATTTAGAATCTGAACACCTCAGATTAAGTGTGCATGCTTGCTCAGGGTTCTTTGCACTGCAGTATTATCATGCAAAGAAAATATGGGAAGGGAAACAAAGTGGAATCAGACATTTTCAACATTGACTTTGGAGGTGAGAATGTTAACTGAGAACACATCCCAGCCATATCCTCTACTCTATAGTCTGGGAAACTGCTACAAATGAGGGAATTATCCTTCTGGCCATTTACTCCCAATTACTTTAAAGAAACTGGTATCAAAACAACTAGGCAACAGAATAGGGCTCACCAACGTTGTAGATTATCAGTTTGTCAGAAGAGAGGAAATGAGCATGCCAAGAAGTCCTTCTTAGCATTCTCAACAAAAAATAAAAACAGCAATGCCCAAGTTTTAAATTATGTGTATGATGGAGGAAAGGAAAAATTCCTGTTTACAAAACTTTAAATTGATGTTCCAAAACAGTCCCTTTAAGAATCTGTTTCCAATACTCTTCGTTATTTGTGGCCAGACTTGGTGTAAAAGAGCAATTATAACAACGACTGGTATTTTTTATCTAATCACATCTGTTTCAAAGATACAAATGCTTTCTCTGCCTTTCCCATTTCTTTTTTTTTTAAGAGAGAGTGAGAGAGAGACAGAGAGGGAGAGAGAGAATTTTTTAATTTTTTTTTTTTTTAGTTCTCAGCGGACACAACATCTTTTGTTTCTATGTGGTGCTGAGGATCGAACCCGGGCTCCCGCCTTTCCCATTTCTAACAGAAAATTAAGAAATCAGCTTTAAACCAATACTCTATTCAAATGTCAAAATCCCACAGAAAAGCTATCCCCATTCTAACAAGGTGAATTGGACCCAAAAGACCATAGTCAGCATTCAGTGACTTCAGGAAAACATCTTCATCTGTCAGCAGTCAATTTACTTAAAAAAGATCACTTCACCTGAAATTTATTTTGAAAAATAAAAATGCCTGGTGAAACAAATATCTAACTCAGATCTGAGGTAGGGATTTTTTTTTCAAGCTGTACAGTTTATTTGTCTACACAGGCCACCCTTGAGAGTGAATGCATTAGGAATTTGTTTCAAAATAATTGTTTCCAAATGACTGTTGAACTCAGGTGACAGCTACATGGGAATTCATTATACTGTTTTCTATTCTGAGATATGTTGGGCAATCTTGCATATGAAAGAAATTTTAAATTAACTTTAACCTGTCAGATCTTTCCATTCCCATCCTCCACACTGCTGCTAGAGCAATCCTTCTAAAACTCAAAATTTACCTAAACCAAATACAAACGCTTTACCTAAACCAGCATTTGAGACTTATGGGACTTAGTTCCCTGCCTATTTTCTATCAGCAACATATTACATTATATTCCAGTAGGACTCCCTGCATGCTTTAGCCATGTCAAGCCTTTTAGTTTTCCAAACACTCAAGAGTTGATATCTTGACTCACTGCTCTTTGCTAAAATGGCTGCTCCCTGGCTATCCCTTTAGTTCAACTTAAGACACCTCTCTTCTCTGGGGCCTTTTGAGATTTTTCTCTCCCCCAGAGTATAACTGACCCCACCCCCTTGATAGTGCATCCATGGTATCCTGCAAATACAACCTCAATCAACACAACTTTTTACCTGACAGTCTCCCCACTAGTCTGAATTTTACTCAAGGGGAACTCATGTCATATCTGCCTTTATATTTCCTGTCACCAGCAGAGGTACTGTCAATTAAAAAAACGAATAGCTAGTAAATGTAAAACAAAGCTAAAAAAAATCCAAGTCATATTAAACTCTCTTGGTGAAATTTTCAACTGAAGAAATCAACTTAACAAGATTTATTTAATCCTCATTTTTCCACTCAATAGTTATGAAAATATTACATGCAGGACATTGAGATAGGTACTATGAGATAACCAGGTATATAGAAATGTAGAAAATAAGGGGAAATGGTTGGCTAAAGACAACAGTACTACAAAGGAACAAAATTAGTATACAAAGAAATTGTATCTTTCTTCTAGCGGCCAAAGGTGAAAACACAAATCATAAGACTGATACAGTAATAAGATAAACCCTATCCCAACACAAACCATGATCCTCTTGCCTTTTAATATTTTGGGGTGCTGCAATTTACAATAGCCAAACTATGAAACCAACCTAGATGTCCATAAATGGATTTTAAAAACGTGGTATTTAAAGTAAATAAAATTAAGGTACTGGGGCTAGGGTTGTGGCTAAGAGGTAGAGCGCTCACCTAACATGCATAAGGCTCTGGGTTTGATCCTCAACACTACATACAAATAAAGATATTGTGTCCACCTATAACTAAAATTTAAAAAGAAAATGTGGTATACATACACAATGGATATTTTTCAGCCACAAAGGAAAATGAAATTATGGCATTTGCAGGAAAATTGATGGAAATAAAGACCATTATGTTAGGCAAAATAAGTCAAACTCAGAAGGTCAATGGAAGGATGTTTTTGTGCATATGCAGCAACAATAGAGGAAAATAAAGATGGGTGTAGATCTCAGGGAAATCAGTAGAAAAAGGGCTAGGAGGTGGGAAGAAAGGGGAAGTGCTGGGGAGTAATAATGGCCAAATTATATTGCCTATTGTGTGCATGTACTAATATGTAACAACAAATCCCATCATTATGTACAACTCTAATCCACCAATTAAAAAGTTGGGGAAATGTTTGGGGTGTTGGGAGTGTAGCTCAGTGGGAGAGCACTTGCCTAGCACGCATGAGACCCAGGATTCCAACTCAGGCACCAAAGACTAAATTTTTATAGATTATATTTGCATAAAGCAGAGCATACCTTTAGCAAAACAATAAGCCCAGCTTTCACCTTGGGCCAAAGTATAGAAAAATATCTACTAGGAAATATAAGAACACACAACAAATCAATCTGGACATACTTAATGACACAGAAAAAAAAATAAGTGTAGGGAAATCTTTAGAATTCATCATCCTTTATTGTAGGACTGCTACCAAAACCCTGAAATTATATGGAAAATTTTGCATGTATATTTTTCCGTGAAGATGGTCAATAGTTTCATTGACTAAGGATCCATGACTTGAAACACCTGAAAGACAGCTAAAACATTGTATGTATGCTTAGCCATTACAATGTTTTTACTTGTTATATCCCTTTGATTTGTGAAGAACAGGTATAAGGTATGTTCCCAAAAGCTACACGATAAGCTACTATTAAATACAATAAAGAAAATACCGGGTACCAAAGAAACAGAATTCTAAACCTTTTGCAATATTTAGCTCCAATTCTCTTATGTTCTTAAGTTTACAGAGAAACAAGTAGCATCTCTAAAGATCAAGCGTCCTATATATAATGGGAGAATCTGTATGCCTAGATTAAGTCCTCTAGTCCTGTATTGAAAAAAGGTGGATAAGAAGCACAGCTCTTATATAACAACAAACAACAGCTGGATGAAATTAGATTTCTAAGTCTAGACTTTACATGCCTTAATGGATTCTAACAAAAGTTTTATCTATATGGAAGGAGAACTTTCAGTGATTTTTTTTCTCAGTAATTTCAGTGATTTGCTTCCATCCAAATGGATTTTTTTTTAATAAATTAAAGGCAGAAGTGAGGAATACTACTAGAAAAAAAATGAAGCAGAGGACAACAGCATGATGGAAATGCCTGGGAAACAAACAGACCTGGGCTTAAATTCCATGTTCTAGCTGTATATTCTCAGACAAATTACTGTTCCTAACTCAGTCACTTCTGTAAAATAACACAGTTTATGTCATAGGATTGTGCCTGGCAAAGCATAAGCCATATTGTTCCTTGTTCTGTTCCATTCAGCTCCACCTTAATCTAAAGGTAGCAACTTTGCTAGATATTCTTTATTATTTTTTAGTTGTAGTTGGACAAATACCTTTATTTTATTTATTTATTTTTATGTGGTGCTAAGGATCGAACCCAGGGCATCACACATGCGAGGCAAGTGCTCCACCACTGAGCCACAACCCCAGCCCTCTTTGCCAGATATTCTATAGATATAAATACATACAGATCTAATCAAAAGCAAAAAAGAACTTTTTTTTCAACCTTTCTACAAATTTACCACATATAAAGACATGGCATATGTGAATCTCCAGACTGTTAAGTGCTGATATTAACTAAAAAGTTCAACTGAAAACAATGAGATTGGGAGGCTGCAGTCTCATTCTCAAATTACATTTCTGCAAAGGTAAATATTGCCTACTAAATAATGTGTAGGCTTTGTGCTCCCAATCAGTAGCACGTATACTAAACTTCAAACAACACAGAGATTAGCATGGACCCTGAGCAAGGATGGCATACAAATTCGTGAAGTGTTCCATATTTTTAAATAAAAAAATAATGTGTAGGCCATGTGACAATAAAAAATATGAACCAGATCAACTATTTTGGGCTGGTACAAATGAATATGGAAGGAAAAAATTCTTTTGCATCGTTTAAAAGAGCAAATTAGTTTTAGTAATTATTGAGGCAGCAAACTCTTCATTTTTATCAAAATAATTCCAACTTCACAGGATTGTTATGAGGATCAAATTAGTTCATTGATGAGAAAGTTGCAGAACAAAGACTTTAAAATTAAACACTGCCAGGCACTGTGGCATATGCCTATTCATCCCAGTAACAAGGGAGGCTGGGATGGGAGAATCATTAAAGCCAGCCTCAGCAACTTAGCAAGACCCTGTCTCAAAATTATAAACAAACAAACAAACAAAAAACAATAAAGGGATATAGCTCAGGGGTGAAGTGTCTATGAGTTCAATTCCCAGTACCAAAAATAAATAAGTATACACCCCAATATACAGTATAGACAAAACGGTTTTGTGATACTAATTGAAGAGCACCATGCATAGCCTAGCACCTAGGTATTTCACATTTTTTAAAATACTCTTTTTTTAGTTGTAGGTGTACACAATACCTTTATTTATTATCTTTATGTGTTGCTGAGGATCAAACCCAGGGCCTTACACATGCTAGGTGAGCACTGTACCACTGAGCCACAACCCCAGCCCATGTTTCACATCTTTTAAATAAACTATGCAATGTGACCAATCTGTCACTTTAAAATATTTATATTACATAAAAGGAGCTTGCAGTATGCAAAGATACTATAATTCTCAGCAACAATCAAGGAGAAGCAATAATTAAGATCCCTTAAAATGGTATCTATATAATCTTAGCTTTCAATCCAAACAAATGTTGAGTATTAAACATAAACAATCTGACTTATTCTCAAAAACTAAGGAGCTAAAAAATAAGCAAGTTTTCTACCTAGCACAAATTCCAAACCTTAAAAAAATTACACTTTTCCATAATTCATTTTTAAGTGTAGTATATTTGACCAGTCCTTCCCAGAATAAAAAATAGGAGTTTGGGGCTGGGGATGTGGCTCAAGCGGCAGCACACTCGCCTGGCATGCGTGCGGCCCAGGTTCAATCCTCAGCACCACATACAGACAAAGATGTTGTGTCCGCCGAAAACTAAAAAAAGAAATAAATATTAAAAATTCTCTCTCTCAAAAAAAAAATAGGAGTTAATAGGTGACCATCTGGACCAAAATAACAGTACATAACTAGTTTTCAACAGTACTTAAACAGAGAATGTCAAATTTGAAAAGTATTAGAAGACAATACAGGAAAATATTCTTATAATCTTGGCAGGGAAAGAACCTTCCAAGAAAAGCCATGCAATAGAGAAATCATTAAAAAATAAGATCTGATTACACAAAAATTTCAAATCATAAACACAAAAATATTTACAAAAGGATAAAAAAAGGTTGTTTCTAATACAAATGATTTCCCAAACCCAGACAAATAATCCAACTGAAAACTAAGTGAAGGGGCATGAATTTGCAAACTGCAGGTATAAACATTTGCTCACCCTCACATTAGCAAGGCAAGGAGGTGCGAGTTCCCACTTACTAGACTGGATAAAATTAAAAAGATAAAAAAAAAAATCCTGCTTTGGTAGGTAAAGGTGGAGAATAGGGAACTCAGAGACATTGTCAGTGGGAATGTCAATTCAATACAATTCTTTTTAAGGGTCATTTTGCAAGTACCTGTAAAAATTTAAATTGATGTCACACTCTGATCTATGAACAACTCTATCATTGTATGACTCAACAAAAGGGAATGATTAAATTACAGGGACTCATACTTTGGAGTGCAATGCATCCATTAAAGGAGGAGTCAAGCCATGTGTTCTAGCATATAAAAATGCATGTAGTTCATACATGGATATGCACGGTATATAAATGCTAGCAGATATAAAATCATATATACAAATTGTTAACAGATACTTCTGAAGCTTGATATAAATAAAAGTGGACTGCCATTTGGAGGGAGGACTAATTGTTAAGTGAACTATTTATTGTTTGACTTTTAAAAATAAGAAGTCATATTTACAAACAGCTGAAAAGGAAAGAGAAAAAGATGAGCTTAGAAAAGTTCCTTTTTTTCTGCTTGTTTGTTTTTTTGTCCTACTGAGGAATTGAACCCAGGGTGCATGCTAGGCAAACCCTCTACCACTGAGCTATATTCCCAACTCAGAAAACATCACTTAAATTTCAAAGTTTTACAAGCAAGAAATTCAATCCCATCTACTGGTTATGGCATCCAAATTTATGCATGAAAACACAGAAACAAATCAAATTGTCCCAAGATAGAGTTCCCAACTGACCTCATGTTAGAAAGGAAAAAAAAAACTTGATCATTCTTTGCACTTTTGCCTTTCTCAGGCAACTTTATTTTTTAATTAAACTTTCCCTGTATTTAATTAAATTTTCTTACAGAAAAGGGACCACTTATTCTGTACTTTTATGGATAACACCTGGTGTCACATTTAGAAATAGACACAAGTTCTGTACATTCATGTGTCACTTAACACTGGGGCTAAGGTATGAGAAATATGCCATCAGGGGGATTTCATTGATGTGCAAAACATTCTATAGTGTATTTACTACGATGGTTGCAATGTCAGAAGGCAATATACTCTCATGGTACCACTATCATTGACTGAAACATTGCTATTCAGTATGTACAGATCTGAATTCATCCATGAAGGCAGTCTTTTACTTTTTAAAAGCAAAAACACAAACAAAATGGAAAAAAGAAAAAAAAAAGTTCTTGATGTAAAAAATTGTTTTCAAATAATGTCTTCATTCTCCAGACTGTTTCTTTCCCCCCCCCCATGGTGATGGGTTTGAACCTGGGTCCTCTCCCATGCTAGGGAATCACTCTACCACTCAGCGTGCTCTTTTTTCTTGAGGGGGAGCGGGTAACTGGGAATTTAACCCAAAGGTGCTTTACCACTGAACCACATTCTCATCCCTTTTTATTTTTTTAATACCTTTTTAGTTGTTGATAGACACAATACCGCCATTTTATTTTTATGTGATGATGAAGATCAAACCTAGCGCCTTCCACACATGAGTCAAGTATCATACCACTGAGCCAAGACTCCAGCCCTCACCCCTTTTTATTTTGAGACTGGGTCTCACCAAGTTGCTTAAGGCCTTGGAGGTTGCTGAGGCAGGCCTTGAAATTATGATCCTCTTTCCTCAGTCTCCCAAGCCACTGGGACTACAGGCTTGCGCCACTGCTTAAGGTCTGACTGTATCTTGATGAGAATAACCTCATCAAGATATATAAGGGAATCTGACAAGTAGGGACCTAGACTCCAGATTATGTGAAAACACAAGACATTCCAATCTGGAGGAGTCAAGCTAGCACCTGCAAAATATGGAATCAGATATAGGTGTACAGAGAGGCATCTATATAGCAATGACACTGCATATAGCCAGGTTTATGTTCTTCAACAATACTAATTTACCAAGGTTTTTCTTGAGGTACTTTTATACTGTAAAGCATTATATACTGAACACAGTGAAAAATGTAGAACAGCCTTTCTAAAAGGCAATGTGGCAATAAGTGTTAAAAGCCTTAAGTTTTATATTCCAGTTCTGGAAATTTCCTTAAGGAAATAAACATGAACTCCATATATTAGATGTTGCTAAGCTTTGCTTATTCATTCAAGACTTTATGTATGGGGAAGCACTGTTTAAGATGAAAAACTAGAACCTGAAGATTTGATCATAGGGAGCTAGTTAAATAAATTAAGAATCATTCATAATTCAGAATATAATACAACCACTAAAATGCTATAGAAGTATACATAGTGGCATTGATTAAGGAACAGATCATTATCTTAACTGGAAACAACAAATTTTAAAATGCTATTTTCGGGGTGAGGCTATAGCTCAGTTGTAGAGCACATGACCAGCATGACGTGTCCTCGGAGTTCCATATCTCCAGTACCACAAAATAAGCAAATTCAAAAAGTGAAAATAAATAAAAATACCATTTCTATAGTGGTTTGGAGGAAAATACTAAAAAGACATTTTGGAGACTACCAAGAAAATTTGAATGTGGACTGGACATGACATAATATTAAGAAAAATAAGTTCTCTAGGTAATAATGATATTATATTATGGTTTTATAAATGTTTATATGTGAAAGAATTAAAGGATGAAATGTCATCCTTACTTCATATGATTCAGAAAAATTAAAACCTATGTACAATTGGTGCTCTTTATACTTGGGTTCAGCAACCAACCACAGAAAATATTTGAAGAGGGCTGAGGATGTGGCTCAAGTAGTAGCACGCTCGCCTGGCATGCGTGTGGCCCAGGTTTGATCCTCAGTACCACATACAAACAAAGATGTTGTGTCCGCCAAAAACTAAAAAATAAACGTTAAAAAATAATTCTTAAAAAAAATTTTAAAAAAATAATAAAAAAAGAAAATATTTGAAGAAAAATATCTCCATGGAACATGTGCAATTATTTTCTTATAAATATGATATAACTATTTACATATTATCAGATATTCTAAGTAATTTAGAGATGTGAGGATATGTATAGTTGACATACAAATGTCACACCATTTCATACAAGGAACTTAGGCATCTGTGAATTTTGGAATTCCAGGAGGGTGTGTACTGGAACCACCACCACCATCACCACCCCATACAAAGGGGCAACTGTACATAAAAACCTAATACAGCAAATTCTTAACAGTTTCTAAGACTAACTGGTAATATGATATATATTTATCAGTATTTTCTCATCAATATTATGTCTACTTCTATGATCATGAAAAAAGTCAGAAGTCTTTTCAAATAAGTTACTATAAAATGAATATACAAAAAGTCCCATTCCCAAAGCCTTCTTAGTAAATGATTTCGCAAACTCTAAGTACTATAAAAATGTATTGTTACTTAAGTAATAATAGATTTGAGGATACTAGTTTTTAAATTTTTACTTATATGAATAATTTATACCCTTCTCACACAGTATAAAACTTGTGTCCACTGATGGTAGAATGCAGGGGATAGAGGAAATACTAAATAGTATTCTCCCTTAGTACCTGTTACCTCCTCAAAAAGACTTTGAGGCAAAAATAAATTTTAATAATGACCAATTCTGGCTGGGCTTGTTGGTATATACCTCTAATCCCAGCTACTAGGTGGACTAAAGCAGGAGATCACAATTTTGAGCCAGGCTTAGATGTTGTCCTGAAATAAAAAAATAAAAAGGGCTAGGGATGTAACTCAAGTGGCGGATCACTCCTGGGTTCAATCCCCAGTACCGGGACAAAAAAATCTTCTGGAAGAGGAGGTATGAATAGGGGTTTTTCTTATATTCCCCTTTGTACTTTTCAGCATATTTTAAAGTTCTCAGAAACAGAATGCAAACATTACAAAAAAAGCACATTCCTCCTCGACTCCTCCCCTTCAAAAAAGTGTCAGTTTGCTCTAGTTACCCCAGCCACGGGTGATGGGGATTAAACACAGGGCTTCCTGCACACTAAGCAAGCACTCAACCACTGAGCCACAATCCCTAAACCCCTTCTCTATTTTTTTTTTGTTTTTGTTTTTGATTATGTACTATCTTGCAACTTACTTAAACTACCTTGAAATTAGCTGTACTCACTACTGTAGTAGTCATGGGCAGCACTATAAAACCAAACTCTTCCCTATATTCTTTGCCTTGACTCAATACTATCAAATTATTTTGCCAATATAATGATTTTTTTAAACCCAATTTTACTTTGCATTTCTGATGCTTGGTTTGAGTATCTTTTCTTGTTATTGAACATCTTTAGTTTCCTATTGTGAAAAAAGTCTGTCCCTAATTTTCTACTGGACTATCTTTTCTTATCCTTTAAATGTTACCCTGATCATTAAGAGGACATACTAAAATATATATACATCTTCTAAAATTGATTTAGTGATACATTAGAAAATGATAACAAAAGGAATGGAAAATGTCCTTTTAAACAAGAACATTACTTTCAGAGTACTTTATAAGAGGACTACATTAACATCCTTAATGATAAATCTAGCTCAAAGATAAAAATGCATTTAAAGTATATATCTTGTGACAAAATAATCGTTTATGCTATTGATTCATTTGGAATATACTTACTTAATTTCCTGTACATAGCATTTTGCCCATGACATATTTTTCATATATCTTGTTTAACAGTAACAAAATCCTATATTACATTCTCTGATACAATCCTGTAATAGCACGTTCTGCTATAGCACAATCCTGCTATAGCACATTCTATTCATTCCTCATATTATTATACTGATCTTTTTGAGTGTGATTTACAAGTCTCCCCTAAAAGACCACCCATTTGTCCATTGTGTAGTTGCTTATCTCTGTGTTCCAGGTATATGGCAGCAACAAGTATGTCCTCAATAAATATTTGTTGAATGAATATCATCACCCTCATTTAAAGAATGAGGAAACTGGCTCAGTGATGAAGTAATCTGCCCCAAGTAACATAGCTATTATGTATTTATTTCACATAAATTATAATAAGCTTATCTTTGTACTGTATCATTTCAACATTTAAAATACATCATTGTACTTAAATGTTCACAATATCCTGTATTAGGGTTTTTGAATATAATTTTGTAGCTAAGAATGGAAATTTTGCAATACATTCTAAGCCCACTCAAATCCTAATTTATAATATGAAATACAGCTGTCTCTTCACAGGCTTGGTTGATCACTAACTGAGTATAGGAGCCTCTATAGGCAGAAAACATTTTTAGGGGAGAGGAGATAAAGAGGGAAGAGAGGAAGAACAGCAGCAGTTAAAACAACAGAGTTGAGGACCAGGTGTAGGTATATTCATCTAAAGACCATAAACAGCTCTTGTAGTATCGACTGCACATGCCACTTTGAAATCTAACCTTGGCCCAGAGGTTTTTCTCAATATTACCTGTATTCATAGAAGACAACTGCAGGCTTTCTCACATATCAACAGTCTCAAAGGCTGGGGAGGCACTTAAAATTAAGAGAGCTGTGAGAAACAATAGATAGGCTATATCAATGCATGGACAGTGCAGTGAAAGAAATAATGACACAAAGAAAAAGGTTAAGAAACTTTAAACATGATCTTATTTACAGTCCTTGACTGGACTATTGAGTTTCTCAAGGGCCAATATCAAGCTTCATTCATTTAATATCCCCAAGTCCTTGTACTTATAGACACTCAATAAATGCTTATTCAACTTAATGAAGAGAGGTAAGATGTGAGAAGGGAAAAGATAGATATAAATTTTAAAGTAACCATGATTTTCATTTATTGAGCACTTGCTATATGCCTCACACAGTACTTTAGATACTATGTAAAATGTTAAAAGGGATAATATTTACCTCTTTTCTAACCTGCTATATGTGGTGCTACTCAAGTATGTTAATAGTGGTGACCTGATGTCTATTGGGAAGACTCATTATGAGTTTCTAAGGTTACAGCAGAATCTTGAACATAAGAACCCTGAACAGTAGGGGCTGTATAGATGGAAAAAGATCAAGGCAACCCACAGAACTGGGTAAGACATTTCAGAGAGTATAAATGGGACTCCCAACATTTTGTAAAGTGAAAAGCTACTCTAGTGGAACATTCAGCTATCAATGGCCAGAGACTCAGACTCAAACTGACTGAAGAACAAACCCCATTCCTCCACACCACTGCTGATTCAACACAGATCTTAAGGTCCTGAGACATGTTTAGTTAATTGGCCATCATTTTATCACCCTGACTGCCCACCTGACCTGTTGGAGGAGTGGATCAAACTAGTATATTTAATAAATTACCATTCACTTATTATTGCTTACTGGGTATTAAAACCTTACATTTCATCATTCTTCCAATAACCATAGGAATAAGGTATTTCTCCAGATGAAACAATTGACAGAATTAAATTAACTTACCCAAACTGATAAAACTAATAAGTGACCAGTTCTTGCCAAATCTAGAACTGTCTAGGCTGCTTGCTCCTTCTAAATGGGCTGCATGGTCCTTCTACTCTTTTCAAAGCAAATTCTAATAAAGATTTTATATTCACAAAAATAGGTTAAGATATAATGAAGAGGAATCCTGGGGAAATTAAGTAGAAAGAGAAAAGATGGACTGAGTAAAAAGCTCAAAGCTTCTACCCATGGCAAAAAGTTTCCTTTGATTTTACCCTTTATCTTAATTTCATTGGCTGATTCCAGTTCTACGACAGAAATGTACAAGACTAAGCCTGGAACATCCTGACACAGGAAGCTATCAAAGACTACTACTATACATCATGTCAAGAAGAATCAGGTGCCAATTTTAAGAGAGTCCCACATTAGCCAAAAGGGGGACAATTTGAACTTTAATACATCAGCTTCAAAAGTGTATTAAAACTCATCAAGTGTTGATATCCATTAATGCAAGGTTTTATAGAGTTACATTTATATGTAACCTTTGTGATGACAGAGAACCAATTCCTTATATTGAAAGCAATGTTTTTAAGTGAGCATTTATCCTGTCCTTCCTATATAAACTGTATCACTGAGTAACCAAATAAAAGAAGGGAAACAAAATTATTCTAGCTAAAAGATGAAAACAAAATGATAGCATTGAAACTTCACTATTTGGCAGCCCACAATGAATTAATGGATTTTTAAAAATCTAATCATCAAAACATAATGAATGTTGTTAATGAACACATCCCCACCATTATGCTTGCCAAAGGAAATGAACCTGAATTTATCAAGCCTCTGGATCCAGTTGCCAATATGCAGGAAATAGGAACACTGATTTAGAGACATTTTGAGAACCATTGTAATAAAGGATTTCAAAATTACTTCCAGCTGAAGGCAAAACTAAACAGCATTGAAGAGTAAAGTGTTTAATTCTGAGAAAGTAGAGTCCAGAAAAAAAATAGTTAAATTGTGCTAACCATTATTTTATGCCAGTGGCAGTATATTCAAACTTGCCAATCTTTAAAATCTAATTTAGATTTAATTTAAATCATTCTAGAACAATTTAAATCCTCCCTATGTTTAGTCACTACTTAATGACTTTTGAAAAGGAAAAACTTCTTTCAACTCTTAAGATTATACAACCAGAATCGAGGGGTTGGTTTTAACATTTATCTAATTCAATCAGAAATCCAAACTGAATCAGATTTGCAATACCAATCTCCATAAAGACAAATTCCCACTTTCTATGAAATCACATTCTAGGATCAATGTCACCACTGTTAATGACTGTCTCAAAATAAAAAAAAGGGGCTGAGAATGGGGATGTGTATCTATGGCTGTGCACCCCTGGGTTCAATCCTTGATACCCTCCCCACCAAAAAAAAAAAAAAAAAAGCAAAATGACTAACAACTTTAGGGAACTCAAAGTTGAAAATTTTCAGATTAACTGCCCAAACAAAAGCTACAGTTGTTTTCCTCATATTCAGAGCCACTCCTTCACTATCTGAAAGCATTTCTATAACCAGAAAACCAAGCTAGTCAACAAGTACATCAAGTTTTAGCAACTCAATCCCTATGACACATCAAATAAGAGGGCTTCCAAAGAATCTTAAGAGCTGAATTATCCCGGACATTAACATATATAAACATCTGGTAACCAGTCATTGAAGAAAGAGTCAGAGAACAATACAGGAAAACACAAAGAGTCCAAGTGCTTGTGATTACCTTATATATGGTGAGATCATTGTAAAACAGCCTAATATGGTTACAGCTACACAACAGAATTCAACAACTTATCTTACTCCAGGACAGGTAACATGGAATGCAAGAGCAAATATTTTCAAAGCTACCCAATTTTGCATTTCAATCATACTTTGAACTCTTGGTTGAAAACACACAGCAAAAGAAAAAAAACAACAACAACTGCATTTCCATTGTGAATGGCAGCTGTTAAAAAACTGTGAAAGGGCCTGGGAATATAGCTTAGTTTAAGGCTATGGGTTCAATCTCTAGCACTATAGAAAACAAATAAAGTGGCTTGTCACTAATTCACTTTAAGACAAAACAAAAACAAAACTGTGGAAAACATTCAAATAGTGGAATGCTACTACACACAAAGTTCTATACCACTACTCTACAATTATCCTAGTTTCACAAACTTAGGCTACTACAGAAAATTCAAAAATATCTAATCACTATACCCATTATGTTCCAAACTGTTTTTACTGAAAGTATGATCTTGCTATAATTCCTCAAGTGAAAGATCTGAGTGCATAATCCATAGATTGGTGATTCAATCATTTCATCTAAAAAAAATTAAAGATTTCAATTGTGATGACCTCTCCCCTTTCTGTCCCTTCAACTAGAAAATACTCTTGTTTTAAAGATAGAAACAAGTAGCCTTGCTCTTCCCACATTTTGTGCCTCAAACACAGGCCTGTGTGTTCAATTTCCATTCTCTGGTTTTGACTATGGAAGGAGTAGATCAAGGAATGGCTAATGCTGCATAAGAAATGAACAGTTTAAAGGACTTTATCCTGAAAGGACCATCATTTCCAGATGAAATAAAATGAAAAATAACAAGAATAAAAGTATAAATAAAAGTATTGTATTTAATAGCTGGGAATCAGAATATTAAATGGAAGCTCTCAAATACTGTTTTTGTATTGCAAATTCAAGAACAGTATGACAGCCAGAGGAACTCATCACTGTCTTAATAGCTTAGAAGTTATGGGTCAGAGCACCAGAGATATCATCATCAAAAGAATAAAAAGCAACTTTATAATGTCATATAAAAATAACTAAATCACCTAAGGACACTGAAACCATGCATGAAAAACCCCAAAGGCATAATCAGGTCATATCTAGGAAACATTAGCTGCTACTACCAAGAAGCCTACTTTTCATGTGGAACAGTAAACAAAGCCAAGACATGGAACTGAATTCAGATATCAAATCAGACTTTACCACAAAAAAGGAATACATGACTAGTTATTTTAGGATAGTGATTAGGCCAGCAGTATCAACTCCAACAGGGATACAGGAGATTACTACCATTGTTTCATTATAATGGATCCTCCAGGGTCTTTAATTTAACAAGAATGGGTTAGACACCACTACTGGGCTAAAATTCCCAAATGTAGGGGAAACACTATAGGACAATTTCTTCAACAAATAAATTAGAACTAAAAAAAATGACAGAACCTACAGAATAAATCACATATAAGAGCTCTACCAACTATTTTCAATAAATGATCTTTCTCTGGATCTGGAGTCAAACAAACAAAACCAAAGCTGAGAAAATCAGGGAAATCTGAACACTAGTTTGCATATTTCTTATTTAAAAAGAAAAAGAATCACATTTTTTTAAGCTGTAATAATTTTGAAGTTATGTTGAAACAGCCCAATTCTTTTAAAGATACAAATATTTTACAAATAAAATGATATGATAGCAAAGAGTTATTTCAAAGTAATCCAGGAGATGGGGAAAATGTTGACTCCGTTTTTTGTTTGAAATTTTTCACAACTGTTTAAAACTGATGACATAAAATCTTCCAATTTCATTTTTTGAATGATGCTTAGAATGATTTAAAAAGTCATATACAGGGGCTGGGGATGTGGCTCAAGTGGTAGTGTGCTCGCCTGGCATGTGTGCGGCCCGGGTTCGATCCTCAGCACCATGTACAAACAAAGATGTTGTGTCCGCCGAAAATTAAAAAAATAAATATTAAAAAAAAGTCATATACAGAACTCCCACTTAAAACACAATAAGCAACCAGTGTCACATCAGATCCAGACAATGGAAGAAACCAAGTAGCTCAATCACAGAATGAAAATATCCCCACCATCTCATACTACCCACAAAGATCTACAAAAAAACGAACCTAAAATCACAGCCAATCATACTCATCCTGGTGGGAAATCCCAACACGGCTCCAACAGCCTTCTGAACCTTCCTGACCAAGTTGGTCCACTGGTTCCTCTGGAGCACTAACCCCTCAGGTCAGGCTATTGAAGGACCTACAAAAAAAGGTGGGGTGGGGGAGAGATACACAATGCATTTATTAGAGAGTAGGGGAGTTAATCATTATATAAATGTTCAAACATAATCAATTATTACTTCTGAAGCAATAATCCTCACATATCAATTTGCATTTTTTAGGACCTGTTTTGAGCTGTAACTGAAGCATTCAGAAACCAATAGCTATAATACTTACAAACTGACACTTAGAAAACACCTCTGAAAACTCAACTCAGTATTCATCCAAAATGAAATTACAGGACAGTGTTGATCTTATAGACAAAATTATATCCTCTCTATAAACTGATACTAAGGAAATTTAAAATATATTATATCTGTGAAAAAATTATACACATAAAAATTAATTTTCACCTTCATACATGCTTTTTGGCCATACTGGGAGACAAACGATAAACATCCTGGAAACTCAGGTTGAACTTTGCCATTGAACCTTAGACAAAGTTTTTATTTGGTATTGCCACTCCTTCCTCTCTTCTCAGAGATCTACCTAGAATAAATTAAACCTTTTAGGTCATGCCTAGATGATCATTCCCAGATTTATTCTCATGCTGAATGCCAAAGAGTCAAATTGAAGATTAGTTAATTTGTGATCACTGTTTAACCCACTGTAAAAGGCACTAAGACAAAAATCTCAAAACAAAGTGATCACCTGAACTCAAATGAGAGAAATGTATTTGCCTCCAAAGTACTTCAAATTTAAGCCAACCTTGAAACTCAAAAATAGAGTACACACAGCTAATTATCAGATGATCGATCACCCACTGTAAATTTTCAATCACTGTATACCTTTTGCCACCATATTCCTACTTCACCCAAAATCCAACCAAAAATAATTGAAAATAATCACTCACTTTAATATTGGCCTAATCAAAATATTAACAGTAAGGGAAACTCCAAATCACATACTTATTAAGTATGCTAGAAAACACAAAATGACAAAAGCACAACAGGAAGTAGTATATTAAAGAACAAGCAGTGATTCCATTTGGAAAAGAAGCTTGGTATGCCAATTGACCTTTCTGACATCTCTAAGAAGTACTCTGCTCAGGTAAGGAGATGCCAAAGAGCAGATCCCCACACTGATCTTTAGGAACAAATAAATGTGCAGGAGTAAACATCACAGGCACCTGAAAAGTAGCTAGCAGAAGTTTCCTTTACCATTGTAAAAGGCATGGCACCAAATTTCACTACTTTTGTAGAGTGACTTACAGGACAGATTGCTTTTAAAGGAGTAGGAGAAAGGAGTAGCTAAGGGATAAGGGACCCCTTCCGAAAGGTAAAACGGCTGGATGTACCACTTAACAAGAACATTATTAATGACTGGCGGTCATTCTAGGAGAGTGATTTTGCACTGAAATTTCTAGACTAGTGGAAGAAAAGAGCAGGGATTACAATGTTCAAACATTAGGAACCCCTGGAGATAGAATGGCTTATGAACTTTACTCTTTCCCAGGTAATAAAACTAGCATGACACAGGTGCACCTACCAAAATACTTATATATATATATATATATATATATATTTTTTTTTTTTTTTTTTGGGCAATACTAGGGATTGAACCCAGGCCTTGCCCAGGCTAAGCAAGCATTCTACCACTGGGCTACATACCCAGCCCATACCAATGTATTTTTACACCAAGAAAAAGTCATCACAATTCATTGTGTGCCTACCATGAGCAAGGTACTTTACAAATATGCTCATTAATTTTAGCAACAATCCTTATAAACACTAAGAATCTGAAAAGTAATTTGCCCAAGGTCGCAAAGTTCAACGTGAACCCAAAGCACACAATATTTCCACCATACCAGGCTGCCTCCCATGAATAGGAAATGTTGGTGTCTCCTCAATCTATGCAACATTGGAGCTAAAAGAAAGCAATGCTGAACATGTAATCTATAAAGGAAACAAATGATAGGGAATTAATTGCCTCAGTTACAGTGACATGGAGAAGAGAGAAAATAGAGCAGAACAGGGCAATGTTTAAAGGGCAAGATATATCAATGCTATTTTCTAATACATGGAAGGAGGATAATGTAGCAGAGCCTGACCCCTTATTAGGGGATTCAGTTCCTGGAAAAAGAGCATGGGGAGCGGGCAGGGAACAGAAGGATTTAATAAGCGTGATGCAGGTAAGAAAGAAGTGATTAGCAGCAAAAATAGATATCCACAAACAAAAATGCTACAGAAATGCAGTGTAAGGCAGGGGGAAAAAAAGATGGGTGGCAGGCTTGCAGGAGGATTGGGAAAGGGACAGAGAACAGAAAGTTGGTTTAGTGGAGGGCCTTTTTATGGGGAGGGGTACAAAGAAGGGAATGCTAACAGCTGTGAAAGCAGCAGCAATGGAAGACTGCAATCATCTAACCACTGACCACACTGAACATGAATGCATTGTTACGCCCAGGAGCAGTCTAGCAGCATGCAGTTGAAGAAATCAGTACCCTATGCTTTGATCAGGTCATACAAGTGTGAGGATCCGAGGAAATGGAAGGTTACTATGACTCCATCCACAAAGATGGGAGTAAATGTAGGGAACGGGACAGGTTGGAGGACTCAGGCTAGACTCTAAATTGACTTCCCCCTTAAATACGCACCCCAACTATCCACATAAATGAGCGAGATTTGACAGGACGGCAGAATTTGTAAAGAGGGAGGAGTACGTCAGACACTATACAGCTTGACCCTAAACCTTAGCATGAGAGTTGGGGAGGTAGATAGAGCTCACTTCAACTCATGAAGAACTAGGGGATTCATCTAGGTCGTACCAAGAGCTGAAATCGGAGGCGGGCTCACAAAAATGGTAGGGTGGAGGGTACAAGTCGTTGTTGGCTTGCCCCACATCTCTTCCACAGCCCAATCTAACCCCAATCCCACTACCCAACTCCAGACTCCCCTCCCACACTTCCCAATCCGCCCACTGCGGCGGTAACGGAGGCGTTGACCGATTGATTGGTGGGGCAAAGGCAGGCCCACACGCGGCTGAGGCCCGGGAAATGGTGTCGCCTTAGCCGACAAGAAACGGATGATCTTCGTGTCAGGTACGGTTTACCGGCACCTCGGCGTTTTGCCATTCGTCACTTCCTTAACGTTGGGTACCTGAAAGGCGTCACAAGCGCGGATAACCAACACCTCAGTCCCGGGTCCTAGCCGGACAGACATCAGCCTCCGCCGCCATCTTAACAGCAGGCGGACCGACCCTAGTCACTGCCCCCCCACTCCGGAGCTACCTCTGCCACCACCAACGGATCCCACGAGGACCTAACCCTGCTCCCGCGAGAACTCACCGGCTAAGAACTGCACGAGCAGAAGACGTTGCCGCCGCCTCCGCGGCTGCTGCAGTCAGTAGCCGAACTGCTGCCGCCCGCGCAATCCCGCGAGAACCTCTACCGGACAGGGAAAAGCCTGAGCCCAGCCCTTCCCAGACCCCTCCTCCCACCAAAGCCGAAGTCGCTACGGCTCCGCTCTCACCCTACGCGAAGCTAAAAGCAAATGACGCACAACCGCACGAAGCACCACGGGGCGGAGCCAACCTGCCGCCGCCGGCTCCCGCATGCGCTGTGAGAATTATCGCGATATTACGTTTGGCCTCGGCGAGACCTTCGAAATTCACCGCAGGATGCCGCCCGCGCCTCGCCTTTAGGAAACATGAGATCTCGCGAGACCTGCCGTACGCTCCTAAAAAGGAGAGAGGCGGGGCTTCATGAAAATGACTGGGAGTTTTTCGGGGAAAGGGAGGAAGCTCCGGTCCTGCAGGGATCTCGCCTACCACGAGGTTTCCGACCCACTGCGGAGCTGGCTGCCAAACCTCGCGATGACACAGCTCAGCGCCAAATCTCGGCCATGTCCTGAAAACTGCCTCCGCCCCCGATCTAGGTGTCTAGAGCTTGCCTAGTGCTTGAGGAAATTTTAAAAAGTCAACCTGTTTATTCTCACGCTTCCGGGCAGGATTGTACCAATTAGCCAAACTCCATTCTGGAAGGGGAGCAATAGGTCCTCCATTGTTACCCACCTCCAGGAATAAAATATTATTCTGGACTAACACATAAAAGATGTTCGATCTCACAATAAGCACGCAAATGCAAATGAAAACAATGACATAACATTTTTTGCACATTAGAGCGGTAAAATTTCTAAAAGACCTATAACATCCAGACTCCTTCTCTCGCCGCACTGCAGGCTAACCTGAATCCATCTTAATCTAACTAAAGGTTCGTATCATTAGTTCTAGCTCCAAAGCCACCAATTTTAACTACTGAAGCTTTACCTTGGCATAACCAAAAAGACCCAATAAAGTGGTTTTCGCCAAACAAAGGAGTCTGCCCTCAAAGGCAAATTCAAGCTTGCGGGGGAGGGGGGCATTGAAGGGGGTGAGTGCTTGAAGCTTTTAATATGGCAGTTTTTCCACGTCCAGCCCACAATGTTTCTCCAATAAATCTTGGGATCCAATCTGGCTCGATTTGTGGGCTTTTCCATTCTAATGCATTGTTCTGTCCATTCTAATTTAAATATTATTCCCTTAGAGTAAATGTTAATAGACAGTAGTACAAATACCCCCATCTTATCTTTTAAAATATCTTCTTGGTTATTCTTAGCAATTTTTCGCCTGGATGAACTTTAGAATCATATTAAGTTCCAGAAACTTGGTATATTTATTGAAATTGCATCAATTGCATGTCAATATCGCAAAATGGACATCACTACGAAATTGAGCCTTCTTATTCAGAAGCATGGTGTCCCTTCTCCACTTGTGAAAACGTTTTTATTATATTCTTCAATAAAGTTTGATAGTTTACTTACAGGTATTTTTATTCGTTTTTCTTGCTATTGCGAGTGAGGTTTTTCTTTAGTATTAAATTTTCAAAATTCTTATTGCTATAGATAAGAAGACTACTGATATTTGCCTATCCACTTTTGTAATCGAATAAAAATGTTGTATTTTAATAATGATAAGGAAAATGCAAATGAAAACAATGACATACAATTTTCATCCTTTATATTGGCTAAAATTATAAAGATTGATAACAATTCATTTTGGCATAGCTATAGAAAAATAGGCACTCACAACACTGGAGGGTGTAAATTAGTATAGCCTTTTGGGAAAGTAATTTGGAATAAATTTATCAGAATTCAAAATGCATACACACTTTGACCCAGCAATTACTATCCTAAGAATTTCTCCTACAGAAATACTGATACATGTGTATGAAACATATACACAAACCCATTCATTAAAGCGTTGCTTGCAATAATCCCCTCCCCCCTAAAAAGGAAACAAGCTAATGTACATCCATCCGGAAATAGTTAAATAAACTGTAGTACAATCATACAATGCAGCTGTTTAAAAGCTGGGATAAATTTTGATTCCCCGATATATAAAGATCTACAAGACATTGTTAAAAATTTTTAAATCATCCGAAATGAATGCGCGCGTGCGTGCATGTGTGTGTGTGTAGTACCATTTAGATACCAAAACATATATACACACACACACACACACACACACCGCCTAGTAGTTACCCGCGAAGCCTGCCTGCCCGCCCCTCACCTTCCCTTTGAGGCCGCCTTCCTCGAACCCGTGAGAGAAACGCCTGAGGCCTGGCCTCTACACCCTCTCTAGGGCCACTTGGCCATGGCTAACGCCGGTACCTCGCATCCCCACTGTCGGCCGCTCTCCGTTCGCGCTGCCGGCAGCTGCCCCGCTGTCCCTGAAGATGCGGCTAGCTCTCTACTGGCGCCGGCTGGGGCCTGGGGGAGGGGAGAGGAGGCGGGGTTCAGGGAGGGTTGGGGCAGACCGCCCGGCCCCTTCAGCAGCCTTTCCCGCAGGCTCCCCAAGGCCGCCACCTCCGTGCCTTCGCGCAGGGTCCCGTGAGAACTGACCCCCCTACCCCCAGGAACCAAAGACGGCGGCGCAAACAGAACCCGTTTTCCTGCCCAGGGGTAGAAGCTCACCTTGGCCGCAATGGCTCCCCAGGGCCCGCAGGAGCGTGCAGGGTCCGCGGCCCTGCTTCAGCCCAGCTCCCCTCGCTCGCCCTCGGTCGAAAGCCTCCCCCCTGCGGCTCTGCTCACACTCGATTTGAGGCTCCACCCACCACACCAGAAGCCCCGCCCCTGGCCCTTGGGAGGGCGCTCCCTCCGCGGTGAAGCTGGGTCTCCTGCAGGGGACCCCTCCAGTTTACTCTCTGCCCAATAAAGGCAACCAAAAAGGATAGTAGGGTCTCTAAAGAACTGAGATTTGACTCTAGGCACACTGAACGCTGCTGAAAAGGACATGATTTTATTTGATTTACGTTTTAAAAATTATCGACCTCTCCAGCTGCCTTGAAGAATGAGGGATGGGGGTCAAGAGGGCAAACCCAGACTGCGGATGGCAGGATAACAACACCATAGTGAGATCACAGGGCAAACTCTTAAAATACTTCAGACACATAGTAAGTCCTCAAACATTCTCTTTTTCTCCTTGGTGTTATTTGGGGTAGTATAATTGGCCAGGAATCCATAGAGGATCTACATTTATAAATGCATTGGCATACAACGAATCTGGTAGGAGATCCCCTATTAATTGTGCTTCTTCTGGGAGTGCAGAATGAGATTGAGGGGTAAGAAGATGTAGGCTTTAATTTGCAACTCTACATACTTTGATAAGGTTTGAACTATTTAAAAAGGATGTGTTAACTTGATGTCTTAAAGTATAAATTCAAAAGCACTAACCAAAGAACACTTGAAATATAAAGGAAATAAAAATTGTAATCATATCCTTCAGTTTTAATTCCATCCTTGTAAAACTGGCTCATGCCTGAAGTTCAGAATCTGTGGAGTGGATCCACCACCACCACCACCTATGTAAACTTACGCACTAAATTTTGTATATAAATCTCAGGAAATGTACAGAAGCCTTGTGAGATAGATTGTCTCATTGAATATACCTCTAATGTTATTATTAATGGGTAAATGTATTTTCACTCTAAGGCTAATTATTTATTTAACTAAAATCCTATATTTAGATCTTTTTTATTATAAAAAATACAGACATAGCTTCTGCAGCAGTCATTGAAGGCCAACAACCATAGCTCTGCCCTATGGCATCACCATGGGCCTCAAGAAGAACCATAGGGTAACAAGACAAGCACACCAAATCTGTGCAGTACATGATTCAAGGTGTGTAGCTTTGCCTCTTAGGAGGTGCATGAAATGGCACTGCTCCAGGTCTCCAAGGATAAATAGACTCATCAAGAAAAGGGTGGGTCACACACTCATGCCAAAAGTAAAGCTAGAGATGCTGAGCAAAATACTGGCTGCCATGAGAAAAGCAGCTTGCAAGAAGAATTGAATCCCCTCTCCCCTCTATACATAATAAAATCTTTATAAAAGGAAAAAAAAGGAAACGCAGACATGAATGTCAATGTAACTAAACGCATATTTCTAAGATTTTTTCTTAAGAAGAAACTTGTAGAAATGGAGTAGCTAGGGTTGAAAGGTCATCATTCCTCAAAATACAGAACAGGATCTCCAGAATAGTTTTAACAATATGCAATCCACCAGAAATACCCCCCCCAAAATTCGATTCATACCAATATTTCTATACCCTCACCCATATTACTAGTATAGTTCTAAAATTTTTTTCAATTTAATAAATGCTTTAATTCTAATTCCCAACTCTCACAGCATCTTCTTTAATTTCAATAAGCCATGATCTCTACAGCTAACTCTAAACTCTACCTTTCTTCTGTTAACTCCTAGTCCCATAAAATCTAGTTCCCCATCTCTAATTCTAAGATCCCACATACCCCACAACCCTAGTTTACATTTAAATCTGCAGCAGTTGCCAGTTCTCTTGCTAACTCCATTGATCCAATCCTAACTCCCACCAATACTACACCCTCACAAACACACACACCATTTTCATTTCTCTTATTGTAAAATATCCAGAAAATATATGAAAGCATAAAGAAAATGCCAAAAGAAAAAAGGTTGGGACAGAGGATGTAGCTCTGTGGCAGAGCACTTACCTACCGTGTGCGATGACCTGATTTGATCCCCAGTGCTGAAAAAAATTAAAAAATAAAAAATGCGGTCCCATCACCCAGAGAGACAATGTTGTGGTTTAGTGTCCTCCCAGCCTTTTCTATAAACACACACACACACACACACACACACACACACACACATTTCTAAACAAAAATATTATCATGGCATATTGTTATTTAATAACCAAGTATTTGTCATGTCACTGATTATTTGTCTATAACATTTTAATGGCAATATGAAACATTCCTTTTTTTTTTTTTTTTTTTTGCAGTTCTAGGGATTGAACTCAGGGGCACTCTGCCACTGAAATACATCTCCAGCCTTTCCCCCCCCAGCCCTCTTTTTATTTTTATTTTGAGACAGGGTCTTGCTAAGTGATTGAAGCTGCCTCAGCCTCCTGAATATATGGGATTTTAAATGAGTACCTTGGTACCCAGCTAAGCAAGTCTTTCTTGGGCATATAATTAAATTTGGTTTTGTTCTTTTTTTATTTTAAAAATCTTCTCCTAAATTTATGTGAATGAATTATTATAAAACGCTCACCACAGATAAATTTTAAATTCACCTAACATTCATACACACACAAATGGAAATACATAGTTTAGTATTATGTTGTTTATTTTTTAAAATATAAATTGTATTTGATGTACTGTTCTGTTAATAACTTTATTCACTTAATTTACCTTAAAGATCTGTCCATGTCAGGATATAAAAAACTATTTCATTCACTTTACCTACTACATAACTATTTTATTGAATGAGTGTATGTAGTTAACCATTCACCTGTTGATAAACATGTCTTCAATCCTTTACTTTTACAGAGCTTTTTGTTATTATTAGCAGCCCTGTGATGAATATCTTTTTACATGCTTTTTTGTGCATATGCTAAAATATTTCTGTAAGGTAAATGCATAAAAATGAAATAGATAAAAGATCACATTCTGAATTTTTAATATATAATGCCAAATTGCTCTCTAGAAAACCTACTTCAGTTTATATCTCCCCAATGTTCTTAATGAAATTGGATATTGATGAATCATTTTAAAATTTTGCCATTGTAATGGATGAAAAAATCTCTCATTGTTTGCATTTTCATGATTAGCAAGTTTAAGGAATCTTTTGTATGTTTGTTGGCTATTTACTTACCTTATTTTGTGGCTTTCCTGCTCACACCCTTTACCTATTGCATGTCTTATTATTGAATTATGGAGTCAGGATGTAAATTTTGTGACATGGGGGAAATTTTATTGCAGCATTTTGCTTATTTTAAAATTTTGTTCATGAGGTCATTTGGGGTATAGATGCTTTAAATATATAAGCTGGGCATGGTGGCTCCCACTTGTAGTCCCAGTGACTCTGGAGGCTAAGGCACGAGGAAGGCAAGTTGGAAGCCAGCCTCAGCAACTTAGCAAGATCCTGTCTCAAAATAAAAAAATTAAAAGGGTTAGGCGGATAGCTCAGTGGTAGAGCACCCCTGGTTCAATTCCCAATATGGAAAAAAAAAGGATATTGATGCATACACATTTATCAATAGTTTCTTTTATGGCTTTTGCATTTTGGAATCTTGCAAAAGAAGGCCTTTCTACAGAGAGAGAGAGAGAGAGAGAGAGAGAGAGAGAGAGAGAGAGAGAGAGAGAGAGAGGTGTGCCAGGGCCTTGTGCATGCAAGGCAAGCTCTCTACCAACTGAGCTATATCCCCAGTCTGTCCTTTCTACTCTTAAGATTAGAAACATTGTCCTGAATTTCCTGATAATATTTTAGAATGCTTTATGTTTAATTCTTTAAATCATCTGAAGTTTTTGTTAACACATTCCTAAGTCAATAAATATTCTCATGATATTATCTTCTATAGATTAATATTATTCCATTACAATACTAATTACTTATTAGGGTCTTAAACATTTACCGAGCAATCATTCTTTCCTTTTACCAAAAAACAAATTCCTGGGACTGGGTATGTAGCTCAATGGTAAAGTGATTGCCTAGCATGTATGAGGATCTAGATTCAATTCCTAGCACCAAGAAAAAAAAAACTGGGGTCAGGGAATATAGTGCAGTAGTAGAACACATGCATAATATGTACATAATTCCTGACTCCATAATTAAAAAATAAACAAAAACAAAAATAAAAATTGTTATGACTATATACATGGACTTAAATATATAAAGCATCTATTTAATAGTCTTAAAATCCATACCAGCACCAACATCAAACTATTTTTTAAATTGACAGACAATAATTATACATCTTTATCAGCACAATATAGTGTATTGATACATGTATAAATTGTGTAATTATCAAATCAAGATAGTTAGCATATCCATCACATGACACATCATTTCTTCATAGTGAAAGCATTCAAAAGCCTCTCTTCTAGCTATTTTGAAAGATGCCTTATTGTTGTCTAAAGTCATCCTACTGTGCAACAGATCACCAGAACTTGTTCCTCCTATGTAATTGTAATTTTGTACCCATTGAACAATCTCTCCCAGCCTCCTTTCCCTCACCAGCCTCTGGAAACAGATATTTTACTCATTATTTCCATGAGATTAACTTTTTTAGACTCCTCATGAGTGAGGAGTATGCAGTTATCTTTTTATCAGTATGCAATTATCTTTCCATTTCTAACTTATTTCACTGAACATTATATCCTCCAGGTCTTTTCAAGCTATCACAAATGATAGGATTTCATTCAGTTTATCACTATACAATATGCCATTGTGAATATATATCATGTTTTCCTTGCACATTCATATATTAGTACATACTGAGGTTTATTTCCACATCTTGGCTATTGTGAAAAGTGCTGCATTTATAAACCTGAGAGTGCATTTGACATTTGTCTGTTTTGCTTTTGTTTCCTGTGTTGTTAGAATCTTGTCTAAAAAATCCTTGCCCGGACCAATATCATGTAGTATTTCCCCTGTATTCTTCTAGAAAATTCATAGTTTCAGGTGTTACATTTAAATCATTTTTTTGTATTCATTAAAATTACACAAAATAGTGGGATTCATTGTGATATATTCATAAGTGCAGATAGCATAATTAAGTCAATTTCATGGCCCAGTATCTCCCTTTTCCATTCCCGTCTCCCTCCCCTGAATATCCTTATCTACTCTACTGGACTCTCTTATATTTTCATGAAATCCCTTTTATTTCATTTTTTCTCTCTAGTTTCCATATATGAGAGAAAACATACTGTTCTTGACTTTCTGAGTCTGGTTTATTTCATTTGACATGATGTTCTCCAGTTTCATCCATTTTCCTGCAAATGAAATAATGTCATTCTTCTTTATGACTGAGTAAAACTCCATTGTGTGTATATGTACCACATTTTCTCAATTCATTCATTCATTCATTGACAGGCATCTAACTGATTCCATAACTTGGCTATTTTGAATTGCACTGCTATAAACATGCATATGACTATACTCTTCTGAGTAATTTTTTGAATGAACATTAAGTAATGGTATAGCTAGGTCACATGTGGTTCCTTTCCTAGTTTTTTGTGGAATCTCCTTATTGCTTTCTGTTGTGGTTACTGATGAGGGCCACAAGCAAGTTAAGATGGCACCTGGCAGTATGCTAGGAGGAGTGGTTTCTGAGCCAACGCCATTGAGCCATTAAGATGATGGAGATTCCTTAATGACTGACTGCTGTGTCTAGATTATGTCAATTAAGTTAAGCTGTGTATAATTATTAAGATGATGAGGATTCCTTAATGACTGATTGCTGTAACTGGATGATGCTAAATTGAGTCAAGCTGTGTATTCAGTTATGTATATATACCTCTGCTGTCCTACAATAAGGCGGCTCCCACTGTATCAACCTTCACAAGTTGCTTGTCACCCCCCACCCCATTATTTTGCCCAGCCAGACTGTGGCAGTTACACTAATTTACATTCTAACCAAAAGTGTGAGTGTTCCTTCCCCCCATATCCTCACCAGCATTTGTTATTTTTTGTATTCTTATTGATTGACATTCTAACTGGAATGAGATGAAATCTCAGTGTAGTTTTGATTTGTATTGAACTGATTACAAAAGATATTGAAATTTTTTTTCATATGTTTGTTGGCCACTTGTACTTCTTTTGAGAATATCTTTTTATTTCATTTGCCCATTTATTGAGTAAGTTATTTGTTGGGCTTTTATGGGGTGTGTTAAACTTTTGATTTCTTTATATATTCTAGAGAGTAATCCCTTGTCAGAAGAGCAGCTGGAAAGGGCTGGAGCTATAGCTCAGTGGCAGAGCTTCTTGCCTAGCATGTGCGAGACACTGGGTTCAATCCTTAGCACTGCAAAATAAATAAATAAACATAATAAAAACAATTATTAAAACATAAGAACAACTGGAAAAGATTTTCTTCCATTCTGTAGGCTTCTTCTTCATGTTCTTGCTTGCTGTGCAGAACTTTCAACTTGATATCATCCCATTTATTAATTCTTGGTATTATATTCTGAGCTTTAGGAGTCCTATTGAGGAAGCTGTTGCCTGTGTTTATGTTCAAGTATTAACCTATGTTTTCTATTAGCAGTTGAATGTTTCCAGTCTAAATCTTAGGTCTTTGTTTCACATTGAGTTGATTTTGGTGCAGGGTGAGAGATAGTGATCTACTTGTTTTTTTAAAAATATTTTTTTAGTTGTAGATGGACACAATATGTTTATTTTATTTTTATGTGATGCTGAGGATTGAACCCCGGGCCTCCCACATGCAAGGTGAGCACTCTACCACTGAGCTACAACCACAGCCCAGTGATCTACTTTTATTCTTCTACATATCCAATTTCTCTAGCACCATTTGTTTAAAAGGCTGTCTTTTCTCCAACACATTTTTGCAACTTTTGTCAAGAATCAGATGACTGCATATGTGTAAGTTTGTCAACTATTCTTCTATTGTATACTATTAGGCAATGTGTCCGTTTTTATGACAGTACCATGCTGTTTTTGTTACTGTAGCTCTATGGTATAATTTTAAATTGAACATAATAATGCACCCAGCATTGCTCTCTTTCCCTAGAATTGCTTTGGCTATTCTGGGTCTTTTATTGTTTTCATTAAAAAGGTCTTTCACCTCCTTGGTTAGATTTATTCCTAGGTATTTTTTGAGACTATCATGCATGGAATTGGTTTGATTTCTTTCTCAGCAGATTCCTTAATGGTATATAGAAAAGTTGTTGGTTGGGACTGGGGTTGTAGCTCAGCAGTAGAGTACTTGTCTAGCATGTATGACGCCTTGGGTTCAATGCTCAGCACCAAATATAAATAAATAAAATAAAGGTATGCAAAAGAAGTTATTGACTGTTTGATTTTGTATCCTGCTACTTTGTTGAATTTCTTAGCTCTAGAAGTCTTCTGGTAGTACTTTTTAGATCTTCTAAGTATAGGATCATGTCATCTGCAAACAATGATAATTTTCCTTCTTTTCCTCTTTGTATCCCTTCTATTTCCTTCTCTTGCCTAATTGCTCCTGCTAAAATTTCAAGTAGGATGTTGAATAGGAGTGGTGAGAATGGACATCTTTTCTACTGATTTTAGAGGAAATGCTTTCAGTTTTTCACCAATCACTATTATGTTGGTTTTGGGTTTGTTTTATATAGTCTGTATAATGTTGAGTGAAGTTTCTTTTATCTTTAGTTTCTTCAATGTTTTTATCAGGAATGAGTGCTGAATATTTTCAAAAGCTTTTTTTTTTGCATCTGTTGAAATGTTTGTGTGACTTTTGTCCTCAATTCTATTTATGTGGTAAATTATATTTATGGATATGCTTATACTGAACCATCATTGAATCCTTGGAATGAAATTAATTTGATCACAATAGATATTCTTCCTAATATGCTGTTGAGTATGATTTCATGATATTTTATTAAAAATTTTTGTGGTGGGCACAGTGCCATACCCCTATAATCCCAGCAGCTTGGGAGGCTGAGGCAGGAAGATCACAAGTTCAAGCCAGGCTCATCATCTTAGCAAGTCCCTAAGCAATGTAGTGAGACCCCTTCTCAAAATTAAAAAAAAAAAAATTAGAAAGGGCTGGGTATGTGGCTCAGTGGTTAAGCACTCCTGGGTCCAATCCGTGGTACCAAAAAAAAGGGGGGGCGATTTTTGTGTTTATGTTCATAGATGATAATGGTCTATAATGTTCGTTTCTTAATGAATCCTTATCTGTTTGACATATCAGGGTGATAGTAGCCTAATAGAAGGAATTTGGGGGCGTTCCTCCTTTTTGTTTCATGGAATAATTTGAGAACAATTGTCATTAGGATTTATAGATCTGGTAATATTGAGATGAGAATCCATTTGGTCCTGGGCTTTTCTTTGTGAGAAGACTTTTTATTACTGCTCCAACCTCACTGCTTATTATTGATATGTTTAGATTTTCTATATCCTCTTGGTTCATTTTGGTAAGTCATGTATGTCCAGAAATTTTTCTTTTTGTTCTAGATTTTCCAATTTATTGGAAAATAGGTTTTGAAAATAGTCCCTAATGGTCCTCTGGATTTCTGTGATGTCTTTGGTAATATCTCCTATTTCATTTCTAATTTTATTAATTTGAATATTCTCTCTCATTCTTTTTGTTAGGTTGGCAAAGGATTTATCAATCTTGTTTATCTTTTCAAAGAAACAACTTTTCATTGATTCTTTGCATTGATTTTTTAAAAGTTACCTATTTCATTCATTTCAGCTCTGATCCTAATTATCTCTTTCCTTCTATTGGTTTTGGAAATGTTCTGTTCTTGTTTTACTAGAGCCTTGAAATGTATCATTACATTGGTTATTTGAGATCTTTCTGATTTTTCATGTAGGCATTGTTAGCTATAAACTTTCTTCTTAGAGACTTCCCAATGTCCCAGAAATTCTGATAATGCTGTATCTCTATTCTTATTTGTATCTCTACTCTTATTTTTAAATTAATCCCTATCTTTTCTACGACTCATTCTTGTTCAAAAGTGTATTGTTCAATCACCATGTGTTTCTATAGTTTCTGTAGTTTTTCTTGCTGTTAGTTTCTAATTTCCTTACATTATATGTAAGGAATCATATAACTTTTTTATATTTGGTAAGGCTTGCATTGTGACAATGTATTTTGGAGAAACTTCAAAGAGCAACTGAGGGAAAAGTGAATTTGGCTGATGTTTGATAAAATATTCTATAGACATTTGTTAGAGCCATTTGATTTATAATATGTTCTAGCTCTCAAGAGTCTTTACTGATTTTATGTCTGGATGACCTAACTATTGTGAGATAGGTGTATTAAAGTCATCCAGTATTATTGTATTTGTGTCTATCTGAGTCATTATGTTGAGTAGTGCCTGTTTTATGTAATTAGGTGCACTGATATTTGGATCATAAATATTTACTGTACTTAAAACTTTTTGTAGGATTAATCCCTTTTGCAGTATGAGTAAAACTTGTTTGTCTCTTCTAATTAATTTTGGCTTGAATTCTCTTTTGTTAGATATGAGTGTTGCTACTCCTGTTTGTTTTCAGGCTTCATTTGTACGGAATATAATTTTCCATCTTTATACTTTCAGTATGTGGCTGAATTTTCCGGCAACATGTGTATCTTACAAACAACATTAAGTTTGGTCTTATTTTGTAATCCATTCTGCCAGTATACATCTTAACTGGAGAATTGAGACCATACACATTCAATTTTATCATAGATGTTTATTAACTCCTGCCACTTTTATTTTTTAATATTAAAAAATAAGTCCTATTTCTTATTAGCTCAGCTACTCTTCTGATGAGATTTACCCATTCTTGAGATGTTTATTTAAGTCCTTCTCTGTGTAGTATTTCCTTAAGTATTTTCTGTAGTGCTGACTTAGTAGTCATTAATTGTTTTGATTTATGCTTATCTTTTTTGGCAGGAGAGTACCAGGTATTAAACCCAAGGATGCTTAACTGTTGAGTCACATCCCCAGCTCTTTTTTTGTATTTTATTTAGAGACAGGGTTATTCTGAGTTACTTAGGGCCTCACTAAGTTGCTGACACTGGCTTTGAACTCATGATCCTCCTGCCTCAGCCTCCCTAGTTACTGGGATAATGTGTGCTTATCTTGACAAGTTTTTATTTATTCTTCAATTCTGAAGGACAGCTTTGTTGTAAAGATATATATATATATATATATATATATATATATATATATATATATATATATATATATATATAAATATATATAAATCTTGATTAGCATTTATCTTCTCCTGCATTTTAGATCTGGTACTGAAAAATCAGAAATAATTTTGATTGGCTTCCCTGTAAATGTAACATAACAGTGTTCTCTTGAGGTTTTAAAATTCTAATCTTGTTTATATATTAGTTATTTTAATTATAATCTTTTTTGTGGAGAGATTCTTTTTTATCTTGTCTACTTGGTTTTCTGAATGCCTTCTGTGTCTAGATGTTCATCTCATTCCCAAGAAAACTATGCATTTTTTTAGCAGTTTTTTTCATGGAGTTTTTTTTTTTTAAAGAGAGAGAGAGAATTTTTTAATATTTATTTTTCAGTTTTCGGTGGACACAGCATCTTCATTTTATTTTTATGTGGTGCTGAGGATCGAACCCAGTGCCCCACGCATGCCAGGCGAGCGTGTTACCGCTTGAGCCACATCCCCAGCCCAGTTTTTTTTTCATTGAGTTTTCTATATATGAAATAATGTTGTCTGCAAATAGGTACAATTTGCCTTCTCCTTTCCAATTTGGATGCCTTTATTTTTTTCTTGTCTAATTGTTCTTAATAGTGCTACACTGAATAAAACATTGAACATGGGCATCTTTGTCTGCTTTCAGATCTTAGATAGGAAGGGTTCAACTTTTCCTATTCAGTAATGCCAGCTGTTGTGACATAATATATGGCCTTTATTGTGTTGGGAAACATACTTTTTATAGCTAATATTTGAGGGAAAAAAGTATCATGAAGGGATGTTGTATTTTGTCAAATATTTTTCTATGTCTATTGAAATAATCATAAGGTTTTTGTCTGTTATGTTAATGAGAAATATCATATTTATTCATTTGTGTATGCTGAACTATCCTTGATTTCCTGAGATAAATTCTATTTAGTGAATAATCTTGTTAATACACTGTTATATTTAATAGTCTAGGTTTTGGCTGATAGTTTCCTCTTTGCATGTGTTCTTGTTGGGTTTTGTATTAGGGTAATGCTAGCTTGAAGAGTTAGTTTGGAAGTATTCCCTCTTCTACAATTTTCTGGAATAGTTTGGGAAGAATTGGCATTAGTTTTCCTTTAAATATTTAATACCAAACTATTTTAATTACCTAAGATTTAAGTTAATATTTCTATATCTTCTGTGACAAGCTCTTCTTTTTATCCTCCAAATTTCTTGACTGTTCTCATGAATTTTCTTTTCCAGATGAATCTTAAAATTAATTTGTATTTTCTAATACAAGTCCAATTTATATTGGACTTTTGGTTGCATAATTATTTCATCAAATGGGCATAATGTATTACATTTGACAACCAATCTCCTATTGCCATTCATTTATGTTGCTTCTATTTGTCCACTATTATATACAACTCCGTGACAGACATTAAGAAAATTATTGCTTACCACTATGATTATTTAACTAAAATGAATTTCAGTAAGTCAAAGAATATCCATATTTAGAGAGGGATTTGCAAGTATTACTCAATTTACTTTGAGTAAAATTTTTACCAATTTACACTCCTATGGGCATGGTATGTCCCATAATACTACTGGGTCATTAACTGGTTTTGAAATTTGGTATATCTCATTGTTTTGATGATGTATTTTATATTTTTTTATTGGTGCACAAAAATTATCACAAATTCAGCAACTTAAAACCCACTTATTATCTGATATTTCTGCAGATCAGAAATCTGATGAGCTTGTTTGAGTTCTCTGTTTAGGGTCTCACAATACCTAAACCTAGGTGTCACCAAAGTAGGCTTTTATCTAGAGGCTCTGGAGATGAACCTACTTCCAAGTTGATTCACACTGTTGGTAGAATGCAGTTCCTTATCATTGTAGAACTGAGGTCCCCCACTTCCTTACTGGGGTTACCCGCATTTTTTCTCATGTAGTCACTTCCATCTTCTAACCAGCAGCTTGAATTGTTCTCTTGCTTTGAATCTCTCTGACTTCTCATTTTGCCCTTAGCCTGAGAAAATCCTCTGCTTTTAAAAAGTTCATGTGATTAGATTAGAATCATTGTGACAATCCTGAATAATCTCCCTATTTAAAAGTGAACTGATCAGTGACCTTAATTATATCTTCAAAATTCCTTTTGCCAGATAATGTAAGTTATCCTGTGCATCATATATCATCACATAATCAGAACTAGAAATTAGGGCATGAAATCTTGTCATTTCATAATTCTGCCTACCACTGTTTTATTTTCCCTCTTTCAAGAAACTACATGAATACATTCTTGTTGTGCAAATATCAAACATCGCAGAAGTACTATATGTGGAACTAAACAAAAGCTGTCTTTCACCACCTTTGTCTTCACTATCACTCCTGCTTAGAAGCAGCCCTCAATATTTTTTGTGCATAGCAAGAAATCTTTTTGTAACTGGTCATCCTACTTAACTTTCTTTTCAGTTCTAATAGATTTTCTATTCATAATCTTTGGTTTTCCAGATAGGTAATGATACAATCTGCAAATAATGGTTTGTCCCTTCTTATAATATTTATATTCCTAAATGCATTTACTTGATGTGTTATGTTTTATTAACAAGAAAAATGTTCAACAGTAGAGGGAATAATGAACATCTTTGTCTTTCTCCTAGTTTGAATGAACTTCTAGTGCAATATTTCCAAAATTGATATTTTGGATGAGAAGGTTTTTTTTTCTAAATGGTTTCTTTTTATTTATTTTCATTTATTTGTTTTTATGTGGTGCTGAGGATCAAACCCAGTGCCTCACATGGGCAAGGCAAGCACTCTCCCACTGAACCACAATCCCAGCCCCTGATAAGTTTTTTTTAATCTATCTTATTATGAACATTTCAAACATACATCAAAGTTGAAAGAACTTTACACCTGCCTACCCTGTTCTACTATATTTGCTCTATTATAGATCTAGCATCTATTTACCCATCAGTCAAATCATCTTATTTTTTTGATGCATTTTTTCACATTTAACTAGACTTTTTAAGGGTTTCTCTATCTTGTCAAAATTTTCAAAAAAATATTTTAAATTTATTTTTCTATTCTGCCATTTTCTCCTTATTCTTGACTTAACACATTATTTTTTAGCTTTCATGTTTATTAACATTTTCTCCAGTGTTTGTTAAGTTTGTTTTGCTT
Source organism: Ictidomys tridecemlineatus (assembly GCF_052094955.1). Lineage (NCBI taxonomy): Eukaryota > Metazoa > Chordata > Mammalia > Rodentia > Sciuridae > Ictidomys > Ictidomys tridecemlineatus. Next base: position 80,267,535 of record NC_135493.1, read on the forward strand.
TTTTCCTTGTGATGGTTTGTATAAAATGATTTACTTATTTATTTTCAGTCTTTCTTATTTATTTTTGAAAATATATAAATTTCTGTATTTGACCTGAATATGTAGTGATTTCATTCTCAATTATATCTAGATTATAATTTTAGTTTAGATTTGTTCTTTGACCATGAGGTATTTAAAATTGTATTTTATTTTTGAGGTGACTCTATTTTCATTTTTGGCTGTTTTGTGAGTAGAAGCTAATTGTAATGCGCTATTTTTTAAAAAAATATTTTTTTAGTTGTAGATGGACACAATATCTTTATTTTTATGTGATGCTGAGGATTGAATCCAGTGCCTCACATGTGTGAGGCAGGCGCTATACCACTGAGCTACAGCCCCAGCCCCTGTATTGCACTATTATCTAATACTGTGACTTTTATGATTTCTAGTAAATGTGCTTTCTCTTATGACTCAGTATATGATCAATCTTTTCGAGAGTTTCATAGCCATTTAAAAATTTTTATAGAGTATGATTTATCTTATTCTTAAATAGTTTATTTATATGTAGTATTTAATGGAATATTGTTTGGTGTGTGTATTCAAGACAGAAGATATTTGTGTGTGTGTGTGTGTGTGTGTGTGTGTGTGTGTGTGTGTTACTGAGGGTTGACCCAGGGACACTATACCACTGAGCCACACCCCCAGACTGTTTTATTTTTTTATTATGAGATAGGGTCTCACTAAATTGCCTAGACTAACCTTGACCTGTGATCCTCCTGCCTCAAACTCCCACTAGGATTACAGATATGTCCCACCATGCCTGGCTCAGAAGATATGCTTTGTAGATTCTTTGTAAATAATATATTTTATCAGTATCTCTCTTTATCCTAAAGAATTTTGCCTCAAATACTAATTTTTCTAATGTTTAATGCCATCATATAAGTTTTGTATTGATTACAGAATGTCAAGTTAACCCATAAATTATTCAATTAAGCAACAGTTAATGGTATAGTGTATATTTTTCCAGATCATTTTCTATCTATACATTTATAAATATTTGCATTTAAATATAGTTTTTAGGGGCTGAGGATGTGGCTCAAGGGGTAGCACGCTTGCCTGGCATACATGCGGCCCGGGTTCGATCCTCAGCACCACATACAAACAAAGATGTTGTGTCAGCCGAGAACTAAAAAATAAATAAATATTAAAAGTTCTCTCTCTCTCTCTCTCTCTCTCTAAATATATATATATATATATATATATATATAGTTTTTAATTCAAAAGGGGACATAAATATATATGTAAGCTTACATTTTGTTTTATTGACTTCAGTGGTTTTTGCTTGTTTTTCTTCTTTTTTTTAAAAATTTTTGTGGTGCTGAAGATTGAACCCAAGACCTCATGAGTTGCTAGGCAAGTAATCTACTACTGATTTACATCCTCAGTCCTAGATGGGTTCTTTCATCTAGGAACAGTCCCTGGCACAAAATAAGTACCTTGTATTTTTTAGTATTTATTATTTAAATTTTGTATTGCTTTATCAGTTTTCACAGTAAATTATCACATAATCTGCATACAATGATATTTTATAACAATTCTAGTTATCCTCCACCATCATATTGTATCCAAAGTAGGCATCTTAACTCTAGGCAATTAGGAAGGGATAGAAAGGAGAAGAGTAGTGAACAAAATAAAACCATTCCTTTTCACAAATTGCATGATTGTTTGCACAGAAATCTCAAATACCACACACATGAACACACACAGATCCTTAGTCAATTTAGCAAGGTTGTAATATACAATGTCAATATGCAAAAATCGATCACATTTTTATATAATAGCAATAAACAATACTATTTATAGTAGTTCCAAAAATATGAAATAAGTACAAATATAACATAACATCTACAGGATCTTTATGCTCAAAACTACAAAGTGTTGATGAAAGAAATCTCCAAAGACATGAATAAATGCAGAGACACCTCATATTCAGGGATTGAAATAGTCAAATATTAGAGATTCAAGTTCTCCCTAAATTGATCTATAGACTTAGTATAATTCCTATCAAAATTACAACAAGGTTGTGACCTGTCAACTCTAAAATTTATATGAAAAGGCAAAGGACTTAGAATAATCAAAATTATTCTGAAAAGATTACTAATGTGGGATATTAAGATTTGTTAAATAGCCACAATATGGTATTTTAGAGGAGACACACAAATAAACCAATAGAACAGAATGAAGAATGAAAAAATAGACCCCAAAAAATCTTGATCAAAATTTTACACTTTATTTAAAAATTTAAAGAAGATGGGGGTTGGATTGGCATTGCATTAAACCTATAGAGAACTTTTGGTAATATCGCCATTTTGATAATGTTAGTTCTGCCTATCCATGAACAGGGTATATTTTTCCATTTTCTAAGATCTTCTTCAACTTCTCTCTTTAGGGTTCTGTAGTTTTCATTGTATAAATCTTTCACCTCTTTTGTTAGGTTGATTCCCAAGTATTTTTTTTTTGAGGATATTGTGAATGGAGTGTTTTTCCTCATTTCCGTTTCAGAAGTTTTGTCGCTGATATACAGAAATGCCTTTGATTTATGCGTGTTGATTTTATATCAAAAGTTCTCTATAGGTTTAATGCAATGCCAATCAAAATCCCAACGGCATTTCTTGTAGAAATAGATAAAGCAATCATGAAATTCATATGGAAAAATAAAAGACCCAGAATAGCAAAAGCAATTCTAAGCAGGAAGTGTGAATCAGGTGGTATAGCATATTTCAAACTATATTACAGAGCAATAGTGACAAAAACAGCATGGTACTGGTACCAAAACAGGCGGGTGGACCAATGGTATAGAATAGAGGACACAGAGACTAATCCACAAAGTTACAACTATCTTATATTTGATAAAGGGGCTAAAAGCATGAAATGGAGGAAGGATAGCATCTTCAACAAATGGTGTTGGGAAAACTGGAAATCCATATGCAACAAAATGAAACTGAATCCCTTTCTCTCGCCATGCACAAAAGTTAACTCAAAATGGATCAAGGAGCTTGATATCAAATCAGAGACTCTGCGTCTGATACAAGAAAAAGTTGTCTCTGATCTACATATTGTGGGGTCGGGCTCCAAATTCCTTAATAGGACACCCATAGCACAAGAGTTAATAACAAGAATCAACAAATGGGACTTACTTAAACTAAAAAGTTTTTTCTCAGCAAGAGAAACAATAAGAGAGGTTAATAGGGAGCCTACATCATGGGAACAAATTTTTACTCCTCACACTTCAGATAGAGCCCTAATATCCAGAGTATATAAAGAACTCAAAAAATTAGACAATAAGATAACAAATAACCCAATCAACAAATGGGCCAAGGACCTGAATAGACACTTCTCAGAGGAGGATATACAATCAATCAATAAGTACATGAAAAAATGCTCACCATCTCTAGCAGTCAGAGAAATGCAAATCAAAACCACCCTAAGATACCATCTCACTCCAGTAAGATTGGCAGCCACTATGAAGTCAAACAACAACAAGTGCTGGTGAGGATGTGGAGAAAAGGGTACACTTGTACATTGCTGGTGGGACTGCAAATTGGTGTGGCCAATTTGGAAAGCAGTATGGAGATTCCTGGGAAAGCTGGGAATGGAACCACCATTTGACCCAGCTATTGCCCTTCTCAGACTATTCCCTGAAGACCTTAAAAGAGCATACTACAGGGATACTGCCACATCGATGTTCATAGCAGCACAATTCACAATAGCTAGACTGTGGAACCAACCTAGATGCCCTTCAATAGATGAATGGATAAAAAAAAATGTGGCATTTATACACCGTGGAGTATTATGCAGCACTAAAAAATGACAAAATCATGGAATTTGCAGGGAAATGGATGGCAATAGAGCAGATTATGCTTAGTGAAGCTAGCCAATCCCTAAAAAACAAATACCAAATGTCTTCTTTGATATAATGAGAGCAACTATGAACAGAGCATGGAGGAAGAGTAGGAAGAAAAGATTAACATTAAACAGAGACATGAGATGGGAGGGAAAGGGAGAGAAAATGGAAATTGCATGGAAATGAAGGGAGACCCTCATTGCTATGCAAAATTACATATAAGAGGTTGTGAGGGGAATGGGAAAATAAACAATGAGAGAAATGAATTACAGTAGATGGGGTAGAGAGAGAAGATGTGAGGGAAGGGGAGGGGGGATAGTAGAGGATAGGAAAGGTAGCAGAATACAACAGTTACTAATAGGGCAGTATGTAAAATCATGGATGTGTAACCAACGTGATTCTGCAATCTGCATTTGGGGTAAAAATTGGGAGTTCATAACCCACTTGAATCTAATGTATGAAATATGATATGTCAAGAGCTTTGTAATGTTGTGAACAACCAATAAAAAAAAAGATGGGGGTTGGAACATACCTCTGTGGTAGAACATGTGACTAGTATGCATGAGTCCCTGGGTTCTATCCCAAAAACCCAAAGCAAAAAAATAAAAAATAAAAAACTCAAGATGGATGATAGAAGTGAATGTAAATCATAAAAATAGAAGTTTTTTTCAAAGAATGCATAAGGAAAAATCTGTAACTTTCATATATTGCTGGTGGAAATGCCAAATGGTACAATAACTCTGGGAAGCACTTAGGCAGTAACATAATACTATGTGACCTGCCAATCTCAATCCTAGATATTTACCCCAGAGAAAAGTTATACTTAAACAAAACCTGTACATAAAAGGTTATGAAGGCTCTATTAAAAATTGTTAAAACTCAGAAATAACTCAAATATCCTTCAAGGGGTGATTGAATAAACAGACAGTTATATACATGCAATGGAATAATAATCAGCAATAAAAAGTATTGAACATGCAACAACTTAGCTAAGTGTCAAAGGCATTATATGGAGTGAAAGAAGATGGTCTTGAAAGGTCACATTGTTTCCATTTACAGGACTTTTTTTAAAGTTACTTCTTTTAATTTTATCTATCTATCTATCTATTTATCTATTTATTTATTTATATGTGGTTCTGAGGATTGAACCCAGGGCCTCACATGTGGTAGGCAAACATTCTACTGCTGAGCCACAACCCCAGCCCTATAGGACATTTTTCTATAGACAAAACTAGTGATTGAAAACAGATCAGGGATTAGAAGTGGGGACTGTGACTTCAAAGCAATCACATGATGAAGGTTTAGTGGGCAATGGAACTGTCCTATATTCTGATTGTGGTGGTTCTGCAAATACATGCATGTGTTAAAATTTATGGAACTATACACACACACACAATCAGATTTGCTATATACTGATAAAAATAAATAAAGCAGAATAAAAATAGATTCTAGAAATAGAATGATACCTGTTATGATTGGTGGGCCAGTACATAATACAGCTTTGTCTAACCATTTCTTCTCCTTACATTTTTTTTTCTGGGAATTCTAAGGTCACTGTAAAATATCCTAAATTCAAGTAAGTCCCATGTGCCCAAATTAGTGAACCCTAATATGTTCCTCAAGGTATATCACTTAGAATTATTTCAGTGGAGAATAATAGCAAAGTCAACACAAAGAGAATCAATCAATAAGCCATTTTACTATTTTCTATAAGTGCAGATATTGAGAGACTCCAGAATAAGTAATTTATCTAGCAAAATCATTAAGCACCCAGTTTCCCTTTATCCTATTCACACTCTTTAGTCAGTTGGTCCTTCACTTTATGATCACAAGATCACTACAGCTACTTAGGCATGCCATAGTCATAAAATAACATCAAGAGGCTAGAAGAAAGAATATAACTGGGGCTGGGGTAGTAATTCAGCAGTAGAATATTCACCTAGCACATTTAAGGCCCTGGGTTTGATCCTCAGCACCACATAAAATAATAAATAAAATCAAGGTATTGTGTCCAACTAAAGTAAAAAATAAATATTAGAAAAAAAGAATATAACTGTTCCTTTTTAAGACTAAGAGAAACGTTTCCCTATGCCTCCAGTAGAGATACCCTCTTATTAAATAGAAATCATGTCTCATGCTCATGCCTAAACCAATCATTGGGCAAGGGAAATGGAATCAGCATGATTAGTTAGCTCAGACCAGTGCCACTTATAGCGCATTCTCTGGACTGGTGCCAGTCTAAAAAACTGACTGTGACAAAAATTGGGAATACATACATTTAGAAACTTTTATAACAAGTTCACTGAGTGATTGTTAAATCTTTTTAATTTGATAAAAATTTGAGGCTTGTATTTTGTAGATCTTCATTAGAGAATCCCAGTTGCTTTGATGCACAGGGTTGTCCTGCATGAAAACAAAAATCAGGTCTCCATTAGGAAGGAAGAAAGTAAGGGATGGCCATTAGGTTGGGAATCAACAATGTGGGCCATGTAAGAACAAACAAACAAAAATGGTGGGGATGGCCAGGAGAGGTGGAGCACACTTGTAATCCCAGTGGCTCAGGAAGCTGAGGTAGGAGGATTGCAAGTTTAAAGCCAGCCTTGTCAACAGTGAGGCACTAAGCAACTCAGTGAGAACCTGTCTTAAGTAAAATACAAAATAGGGCTGGGGATGTGGCTCAGTGGTCAAGTGCCCCTGAGTTCAATCCCTGGTACACATACATGCAAAAAAAAAAAAAAATAGTGGGGATACTGCTGTTCCATAAAACCCTGGAAATTTTCTGACAAGAATTAATTTGGGTTGAGCACTGAACAGCAGGCTCTCCTTTTGGCTTTACTTGCACTCACCTACAGTTCCACCACTCCCAGGGAGTACAGTCACCTCTTTGAGAAGCCACACCCCAAAACCTGTTTCCCAGTTGGCCCAACATTACCTGTGGTTTTTCTTGATACTTGAGAGTTACTCCTTAGAAAGGCATGATTGGCTTATATCTGTCCATCTTGCTCACAACAACAATAAAAACAAAACAAAAAAAGTATAAAAAATTCACTAGACATGCCAAATTAGGCACATCCAGTCAGTTGGACACAGTGACTTTGTGGCCTGAGACACCATCTTTCAAATGTTTTTTAATTCAATTCACAGAATAAGAAACATTTGACATCACAACTCTGCATGAGGCACACATACACACACATACATACCTGAAACCAAAGTAAAACATTATTTACCTTTTTATGTAAATGAACTGCATTTTTTCAAAAAGCCCACCTTTGCCTAGTATGCATGAGGCTCTGGGTTTGATCCCCAGCACTGCAAAATAAATAAATAAATTCTAGTTATGTTTTCACTTTTCTATTCATTTTTTAAATGTTGTTTCATCCTTCTAAATTAATTTCACTGTCCACCAATGCTTTACAACCTGCAGTTTAGAAAGAACTGCCCTAATGGGTGAGGTGTGATGATTCCCACTTCCAGAGGCCTTTAGAGTGGCCACCAGTAGCCCTGTGTGGGATGTCATAGCACCATTTTCATCAGTTTCAGGACCTGAGCCCCAACTCAGAACAATGCTTCTGCAACCTTATCTTTTTCCTCATCAGCTTCCCTGACCTCAGAGCTAAGGCCAGAGGCCCTTCAGGCTGTGCATGTAGCCTGAGTTGCCCTAGCAACACTTGGCTGTAATTGACTCCTGCAGTCACCTGCTCCTGCCTAGCCTGCTTCTCTGCACTGTGGGATGTGGCCCTTTTTCTCCTGCTTTTCATAACAATTTCTTCATACTTGTTATATAGACATATGTCTCCTTATTCTTCCCTCCCCACCCCTATGAATGGTCAGATTCTTGGCACATACCTCCCTGGTACTGTCCATATTGCCAAAAACTTGCTCTGACATGATTAAACACTAGCAGAGATGGATGATTTGCATTTCTTTCAGATCACAAACAACCTCTAGTGTTGGTCAGTTTAACTCAAAGATCACAAACTCAAATGTAGGCAAGGACTAAACAGGTCACACAAAAGTCTAGGTAGGAACTGTACCCCTTATAAAAAGAAGCAGTGGCTACTCTGTCCCTCTGAGTCTGCCATACAGAAAGGCATATTCACATGGCAAAAATCTTTGAACTTTTCCAGGGGAACCATAAAATCTGCATCTTTATGTGAACTCTACCAAGTTTTATATGCTGACAAATAATTGCAAAAATATTTTTGAAAAATTTTATGGGCAAAATCAAACACATCTGTGGATTGGATCTGTTCACCAGGCTACCAGTTTCCCAGTTCTGCTTTAAGCTCTCTTTTATCCTCTGTCTTGCATTTGGACTTGATGTCCTCTGCCATCTGGGGCCAACAAAAACAAAAACAAAAACAGTAACTGCTTAAATTAGCTCTAAATTTCTCTCCCTCTCAGATGGATGGCCACATTAATCAGGCTAGACTTTTAAGAGATGTACATGGGGCAAAACAAGTTTAATCCACTATCCCTTCTGGGTACTGTGAACCCAATTCTACCCATTATTCTGTTCCCAGTTTGTTCTAGTCATACAATGAAAATGTAAGGTCTACCAGAAATCCCTGCCTTCTCAGGAAAGGGATACTTCTTTTGGTTCTTCCCTTTGACCACATCCATCAGTTAAGTAGTATTTCAGTTTTTGTACTCCCACTTGTCCATTAAATAGAAACTTCTGCCCTTCAGAAGTATTGAAAGAGAGTTTCCCAGCACCCACCTCCCTGACTTTCACTCCTCACTTCCTCTCCACAATGAATTGATTGGTGAAGTCTCCAAAATGCAACTGAGTGCTTGTTGCTCAACCTCTGCTGAGTTCTCTTGCCCTTAGCATACCTGTGTTTCCTCTCCATCCTCTTTGTGGTCAGCTCACAATGATAAAGAGACTTGCAGGTAGATGAGTATCCTTTCTGCCATTGGAAAGGTGAGGATCTGCTTTAGAGATCCATGAATCTTCTGAGAAGGGTGCAGAAGTTGAGGCTTGGAATGAACAAGTTAGAAAACTGATTCAGGCTGCAGACCATGGACCTATTCTCTAAGCCAGCCTTGTCAACAGTCCATCTCAATATTCTTATCCTTCTTTGAATTCTGGGCCGATTTCTCAATTCGTTCCAAATTCAGGGAAGACAATAGAGTGATTACATTACCTTTAGAGAGACTCCACTGTGTATGGCTGCAGAAATCTTGGTAAATGGATCCAATGGCTGGCATTTGAGGGAGACAATTATCCTTATGAGAATGTGGTAAGTAATATGTACAGGTGTTATGGCTGCCTTTTCCCCCATAAGGGCAGGAGCCATATAAAGTACTGGCCATGCACATCATTGATTTTGAGAGTTTACAGCAGTTTATATGATGATTGTTGTCTATGGTGTCTATGGTGTCTACCTTTTTTGTACAGGTATGGGTCTCATTATGTTGCCCAGGCTGTGTTTGAACTCCTGGGTTCAAGCAATCCTCCTGCTTCAACCTTCCAAGTAGCTGGGACTACAGGTGCACACCCAACTAATAGCTGTTTTTAATAGCAGCCTTAGAAAGAACAGTTCTCAGACTTTTTTGACCTTACACTTTGGTTGTTGTCTAAAAGCAGCCAGGCCTATCTGGACTCAGAGTGAGAACAGACTGTCCATGCTTTTGTGGCTTAAGGCAGGGCTTGGAGTATTAGGAAAAGAATATTTTAGTCTTGTTTAAGGTTCACCTCAAAAAGAGCTTCAATAATTAGGACTTTTCACCATCAGAAGACTGAATTTTTTTTTCCTTTTTTCCTATTTCTCAGCTAGGATTATAGGTTGGAACTTTAAACTGTCAAATTAGTCAAACTCCATGTGAACCACAGAATATTAAAGAGTAAGATTATATCTCTTATGTTCTAATAGGTGGCATTCTACCTCTATTTTGTTCTGAATTGTTGCCTTTTTTTTCAGTGCTGGGGATCAAACTCAAGGCCTTGTACATGTTAGGTAACTGCGCTACCATTGAGCTACATCCCCAGGCTAGCTCATTCTTGAGGAAAGCAAAAAAGCTATGAAGGAGCTGCCTTCTTGAATTTTTGTGGCATATCTGCAGAATCCTAGACTCACTCCCCTACTATCACCTTCACATAGACACAGGTTGGCTTTAGATTTATTAGTTACATAAGCCATGACAATGATTTTGGAATTTTAAAGACCTAGACTATGGGCTTAATTTAGTAAGATGGGTGATTTTTATCAGGTACAGATAATGGGATGGGAGAACTTATACAAAAGATATATCAATTTATTGCATCAAGGTGGAGAAACAAGTCATAAAATTATTAAAATTCCAAAAGCTAAGCAAGAAAAAAATCTTTAAACACCACCTTCTCTAGGAATATGGTTTACTCATGAAATCAAGGAAGTAATATATTTCTTTTAAAACAATACTTTGTGCTGACTTATCTGTGAAGGAGATAATATAGTGTCTGGGATTTGCTTTAATATTTTCTAGAAAAAAATGCATAAATAGATGAATTAAAATTGGCAAGGTGCTGATAATTGTTGAAGCCAAGTGCTTGATTCATTATACTACTATACATTATAGTAGTTCATATAGTATCTTCCTTAATTTTGTGTATGTTTGAAGTTTCCCATAATAAAATGTTAGGGAAAAAAGGTAAGCTTTGTTCTTTCTGTTAGAACAAAGAACAGTGAGAGAATGAAAGGAAAAACATACAGAAAGATATGCTGTTTAAGTTGGAGAACAAGAGGGGTTCTCATACAAAAAAGTGATTTTGGGGAACAGGCTAAACATAGATGAAGAGCAAAGAAGATACATCAAGATCTGAAGGGTCTTAAAGATTTAACTATAGGGCTGGGGATGTGGCTCAAGCGGTAGCGCACTCGCCTGGCATGCGTGCGGCCCGGGTTTGATCCTCAGAACCACATACAAACAAAGATGTTGTGTCCACCAAAAACTAAAAAATAAGTATTAAAAAGATTTAACTATAAAGTGAGGAGATATTTAAATTGTTACCAGGTCATAGGGGTTTTTCTGGGTCTCAAAGGGACCAAGAAAAGATAGGGGAAAAAGCCCAATTATTTTAGTAATGAGAGTTGATATCTAAAATGCTGTTGAGCCATATGCTTCTAAAGGTGCCATTTACAGAGTCCACACTTAAATCAATTGGGCAAAATCACATGGTAGGCACCCCACCCAGAACACGTTCAAAGTCTAATCTTAGAACCTGTGAATATGCTATATTACATGACAAAGAGATTCTGCAGATATAAAAAAAAGATAGAGATCACAACTTTTCAATCATTCAATCTTAATGTGTCAATTAGTAATGATTTTGTTTCCTTCTTCTAAAGTTTTTACCTTTGATGCTCTCCGTTCTATTAAATCAGTATATCTAAAGAGTGTTAATAGCTGAACTAGTAGATACCCATGACTTGTTTCCTTGTCAATGGAAATATCAGTTTTCTGAAAATATCAGTTTTCTCACAACGAAGAACAATGTTCATCTGTCTTCATATATTCACATACATCTTTTATATATATGTTCATATACATGTTATGGATGTGTGTATAGTTACAATGTTAAGAAATAACCACTGTCCTCACTTTATTAAACATTTAAATTTGGAAATAAATGTCAATATTTTCAAAAGTAAAAGAAAGACACAGACTTTAAAATAGAGAGATTATCCTGGATTATCCACATAGGCCCAGTCTCATTTTAGCCTGAGCCCTTAAAGGCAGAGAAAGTGATATGGTAGAAGGAGAGATTTCGAGTGTAAAATGAAGAGACCAAGTGCCAGGATGGAGAAGAAGCCTCTAGGCGTTAAAAATGGTCCCCAGCTGACAGCCAACAAGAAAACTGGGCCTTCAGTCCTATCAGCATAAAGAGTGGATTTGAACAACAACTCAAATTAAACTCCCCATGAGTGCCCAGATGCCTGATATCTTGATTATTGCTTTGTGAAACCAATAGTAGAGAAACCAGTCAAGCCATATTAGTTTTCTGATTTATGGAACAGTAAGAGAACAAATTTATATTTTTAGGCATCTAAGTTTGTGGTATTTATTGCAACAGCAATAGGAAATTATTACATATCATCATTTTCAGTGGGTACACAATATTTTTTTTTAAAGAGAGAGAGAGAGAGAGAGAATTTTTAATATTTATTTTTTAGTTCTCGGCAGACACAACATCTTTGATTGTTGGTATGTGGTGCTGAGGATCGAACCCGGGCAGCACGCATGCCAGGCAATCGCGCCACTGCTTGAGCCACATCCCCAGCCCGGTACACAATATTTAGACATATTTAGGAAGGGAAGACTTAGGAGATCTTTGTAAAGCATCATGCATATCAAGGCAACTCAATAATGAGTGGAGAAGCAAGTATGGCATGTCTTTATGGATACATTCTCATGACATGTATGGGGTTAGGACTCTAAGAGAAAGTAACAGGGAAGATGAAACTTGTTACAGAGGAATCAAACAAGCCAATTATAGATTAAGCCTCGGACAGATATTGACTAGTGGGAGAATACCTCTTGGTGGAATTATCCAATTCTGCTTAGGTGAAAGTAGACAAGAATTGTTGAACAGTGGATATTTTTGCAGGATTCAGAAATTTATTCATTGCATAACTGTCACTATGATTAACTTCACAATGCAAAATATAGAGGAGTTAGGAAAACAAATGGCTGGGTCTGAAAGCAAAATTAAAGAAAAGGTATATGGAGTATAGTCAGTGATAGAGTGCATGCTGAGCATGTGTGAAACCCTAGGTGCAATCACCAGCACCTAAAGCAAGGAAAGAAAGAAAAAGAAAGGAACACACTGTGATTAAAAATAGTAGTAGTCATCAGGTCAGACATTCCTAATTATTTTCTCATATCTGTTCTCATCTTCTTTCAAACTACAGATGGTCTCTGACTTATGATGATATGACTTAGGGTTTTGTTTGTTTTTTTTTTTAGCTTTATGATAGTGGGAAAGCACTATTCACTCAGTAGAAACCATACTTGAAGCTTGAATTTTTTATGGTGTTAGGGATTGAATTGAGGGACTTGGCCACGATAGGAAAGCACTCGACCACTGAGCTACATCCCCAACCTTGACTTTTGAATTTTGATATTTTTCTGGGACAGTGATATGTGATATAATTCTCTTGCCATGCACATGACCACAATGGTAAACAATTGATACTGTACAGTACACTGTGTTGCTAGCATTTTTTAAAACTTTATTTTATTTATTTATTTTTTAATGCAGTGCTGAGGATTGATCCCAGTGCCTCACTTGTGCTATGCAAGTGGTCTACCACTGAGCTATAGTCCCAGCCCCCAGCATTTTTGTTTTATATCGAGTTATATGTTTTCTCATACTATCATGTCCAAACAAAAGGCCATTTGTGTCTCCTGCTTCTGTAGAGAAGAGGAAGGTGATTACTCTTGAGATGAAACTCAAATAATTGGCCAGCCTGAAAGCGAAGCCAGGAATGACTATTGCCTGAGTTAGGATGTTCACAACTGATGATCTCAAACATATTAAATGATAAAAAGTGAATCCCTCTTATGAATGTGATGCAGTGAACACATCAGTATTAGTTAAATCTACTGTCATCATGAAGAACTAGGCTGGTTGATAATATAGAAAAATGTTGTGTCATGTGGATACGTGACAGATACATAAGAACATATCACTTAGTCTATTGATGATCCAGGCAAAGGTGAGTTTTTGGTATACTAAAAACATGTTTTATGATCCCATGTTTATGAAAATGTTTATAGCAAATTATGCATGGTTCCAACATTTTAAAATGCATTGTGACTTTCCTAAAGTGAAGGTCAGCTGTGAGTCAACAAGTGTCAGTACTGAAGGTGATGAGCCTTTTAAGGAATAGCTGAACAGGATAATTGTGGATGAGAAAAATTCACCAGAAGAAATATTTAATGTCAATAAAATGACCTTGTTATGCAAGCATATGCTGGAGTGTTCATACATCCACAAAGAATCCAAGATAGTGTTAGGATTCAAACACAGTATAACACTGCTTTGGGGTGAAAGTGTTTCAGGGTTCAAATTAAAGTCTTTCCTAGTCTACCTTTCAGAGAATTCTAGAGCATTCAAGAATGTGAGCAAGTGTACACTTTCCATTTATTATCATCATAACAAGAAAGCCTGAATGACATCAGCCTTCTGCAGTCAAGTGAGTATTGCAGGCAAAACCACATCCCATTCAAGATTCTTCTGATCCTATATATTGTTCCAGGGCAAACACAGCATATCAATGACATGCATCCTGTGTAAAGGTTGTGCATTTGCCACTGAATACAACTACACTCATTTGACCAATGGACCAAGGTACACTAGCTGTGTCCAAAGGATGACAAACATTTGCATAGGCTATTGAAGTGGCTGAATCTGGCTGAATATTCTGAGAGTTTTGGAAATGCTTTAACATTCAAATTGCTATTTGGAATATTGCTGCAGCATGGGAAGAAGTCATACAGCATTACTTGAGAAGAATTTGGAAGAAAGTTTTGAAGACATATGTGAACACATTCAAGGCTTTAACAAAGATTCTGCTGTTAATTAAATAGAAAACTAGATATTAGGGCTTGGGAACATCTAGAGTTGGACATTAACAAAGAGATTCATGAGCTTGTTGGCATTGAAGCTAACAAAGATTTCCAATGACAAACTGATCAAACTAGAAGAAAAACCAGGCATGATGGTGCATGTCTATAATTCCAGATACTTGGGGGACTGAAGCAGGACAGCAAATTTGAGACTATCCTGGAAAACTTAGTGAAATAATATCTCAAAATAAAATTTTAAAAGGGGCTAGGGATGTATCTCAGTGGTAAAGTAGTTGGCTAGAACTAGCACATCAAAATTTTAAAAAAGAGAAAGAAATTAAAAATTTGAGACCAAGAAAAAAGTTATACTGGAGGCATCAAGAAAGTTTACAGCAAATCAGGTATAGTGGCACACTCCTGTAATCCCAGTAACACAGAAAGTCTGAGGCAGGAAGATGGCACATTCAAGTCCAGCCTGTGCTACTTAGTGAGATTATCTCAAAATAAAAAAGAAAAAGGGCTGGAGATGTGTAGCTCAGTGGTAGAGTGCCCCTGGGTTCAATTCCCAGTACCAAAAACAAAAACAAAAAGCAAAAGAATTTATAGGAGGGGTGTGGGGGAGATGTTTGCTACTATCAACAGTGACCTACAGTGTTACAAGAAGAGGAAGTCAATTGCAACAGACTCACAAAAGCTGACAGGTGGATACAGTATTATTTCTTGATATAGATAAATACATAATGAAAGGAAGAAACAAACTGTCCAGTCAAAACTTGTTATCTTCCTGAAAAATATTGTGCCTATATCCATCAACAAGTGTTGATGACCCTATGCTTTCTACCAGCTGTTCTCAAGGTCCAAAAGAGTAATTGATGAAACTGTCACTGTAGCATCCTTGTCCTCCAGCAATTAATTTTAGTTCAATGCTTCAAACATTCTTCAGAATCAGTCTGCTTTCAGCAGTGTATGTCAATGATGAGTACCCATACAACCATTCTGTTTTTCACTTCAGTACATTATTCAATAAAGTACATGAAATATTTAATACTTTATTACAAAGTAAACTATGTGTTAGATAATTTTTCTCAACTGTGGACTACTGTAAGTGTTCTGAGCACATTTGAGACTAGCTGTGATGTAGGAGAGGGAAGGTATATTACACACATTTTCAACTACTAGCAAATGCAAAAAAAAAACCCCATATGATCCCTTATATCTCATCAGATCATAATGGAACAAAATTAGAAATGAACACAAAACTCTATAGGAACTATATAAGTCCATGGAGACTGAACAATACACTTTTGAATAATGGATGGATAATGGAAAAAATCAGGGGAGAAGTTTAAAAATTAGACTGAAATGAAAATAGTCACACAACATCCCAGAACCTCTGGGACACTATGAAGGCAACTTGAAGAAAAAAGTTTATAGCTATCAGTGCCTACCTAAGAAAATCAGAAAGATCCCAAATAAATAACCTAATGATGCATCTCAAGGCCCTTGGAAAAGAAGAACAACCCAATTTCAAAACTAATAGAAGGAAGGAAATAATTTAGATCAGAACAAAAATCAATGAAATTCAGAATAAAAAAATACAAAGGACCAATGAGACAAAGAGTTGGTTCTTTGAAAAAAATGAATGAGATTGATAAGTCCTTAGCCAACCTAACCAAAAGAAAAAAGTCCAAATAATAAAATTAGAGATTAAAAAGAAAATATCACCACAGACATCACAGAAATCCAGAGGATCCTTGGGGACTACTTTGAAAACTTATACTCCAATAAATTGGAAAATCTAGAAAAATAGATACATTTCTACATACAGCCTGCCAAAATTGAATCGAGAAGACAGAAAACTTAAACAGACCAATAACTTAAATTGAGATCAAAGCAATAAAAAAAGCTTCAAAAAAGAAAGGACCAGGACCAGATGGATTCTTAACTGAATTCTATCAGACCTTTAAAGAAGAGCTAATGCCAGGGCTGGGGCTGGGGATCAGTGACAGAGTGCTTCCCTAGCATGCATGAGGCACTGGGTTTGATCCTTAGCACCACATACAAAAAAATAAACAAATAAAATAAAGTCATGTTGTCCATCTACAACTCCAAAAAAATTTTAAAAAAAGAAGAGCTAATGCTAATACTCCTCAAATTATTCCATGAAATAGAAAGGGATGGAACACTTCCAAATTCATTCTATGAAATCAGTATCATACTCATACCAAAACCATCAAGGGTACATCAAGAAAGAAAACTACAGACCAATATCCTTGGTGAACTTATATGCAAAAATCCTTAATAAAATATTAGCAAATCACATTCAACAACATATTAAGCAGATTGGCTGGGATGTCGCTTGGTGGTACAGTGCTTGCCTGGCATGTATGCTCTCCAGCACCACAATAAACAAAGAAACAAATAAATAAATAGGAGAAGAAGAAGACTTTATATCATGACCAATTTGATTTTATTCCAGATATGGAAGGATGATTTAACATACACAAATGGATAAATGTAATTCATATAAATAGAATTAAAGACAAAAATCACTTAATCATCTCAATAAATGCAGAGAAGGTCTGCAACAAAATTTAGCACCCATTATTGATAAAAAAAAAACTGAAAAAAACTATGGATAGAAGGAAACTACTTCAACATCTTAAGTCTATATATGAAAAATCAAAAGCCAACTTCATAGCAACTGAGAAAAACTGAATATATTTCCTTTAAATTCTGGTAAAAGACAAGGATGTTCATTCTTGCCACTCCTATTTAATATAGTGCTAGAAATTCTAATCAGAGTAGTTAGGCAAGAGAAGGAAATAAAAGTTATAAAAATAGGAAAGGAATGGGCTGGGTTGTAGCTCGGTTACTAGAGTGTTTGCCTTGCATATGTGAGGCACTGGGTTCGATCCTCAGCACCACATAAAACAAATAAATAAAATAAAGTTTAAAAAATAGGAAAGGAAGAAGTCAAATTATCACTGTTTACAAATGATATGATCCTATACTAGAATATCCAAAAAAACTCCACCAAATAGCTAGAGATAATAAACAAATTTGGCAAAGCAGCAGATTACAAAATCAAAATACAAAAATCATAGCATTCCTCTATAACAAAAATGAACTTGCTGAGAGAGAAATTTGGAAGACAATTCCATTCACAGTAGCCTCAAAAAACAAATAAACAACTCATCTAGGAATAAATCTAACCAAAGAATGAGAGATTTCTACAATGAAAACTATATAACAATGAAGAAAGAATTTGAAGAAGACCTCAGAAACTTGAAAAACCTCCCATGTTCACAGATAGGCAGAATGAATATTGATAAAATGGCTATACTATCAAAAGCATTTTATAGATTAAATGCAATGCCTGTCAAAATACCAATGACATTCTTCACTGAACTAGAAAAAAGTAGTGCTAAAAATTCATTTGGAAAACCAACCTAACAAGCAGATTAAACTGTTAAAAAGTTCGGTGAGTTTCTGTTTCAAAATGGTGATTTGGCCATTTACTAAAACCTGCCATCAGCCCTATTTCTAATACCTAGAAATCTAGTGTAAAATATCCCCAAAAGAAAAAAAAACATGTCCTAACTTTTTATTGTGAAAAAATATCAAACATATAGAAAAATTCAAACTAGTACAATGAATATCATTATGCCACCACTCAGTTTCAACAATTGTTAACATTTTGTCATGTTTTTTCTAACACTATTGAAAAAACAAACCACTTTTCCATGACTCTCACACAAAATTAACAGAGTTCTGTGACCCTAAAAGGTGTGGGGATTTCTTTCCATTAGCAGCCAAGCAATTCTGAAACAGAGGATACAAGCTGAGTGTTCTTTAATTTAATTCTGATGCTGTCTACCTAGAAATAGTGTCAGATCCTATTGAAAGATTGCATTTTTGAAGACTTGGTCCTTAAGATCGCCCCCCCCCTTTAGATGCCAGTTGAAAGTCCCAAGTGACTTTATCTGTGATTATGGGCAATTTGATATAAGTCAAGTTTCTCACAGTCACCTCCTTGGATTTGATTAATTTGCTCCAGTGAGTTATAGAACTCACAGAAATACTTATTTAAATTTACTGGTTTCATATAAACGGTATTACAGAATATATAGATGAAGAGATACCTAGGGCAAGGCATGGGAGAAGGGGTGTGGAGCTTTCATGCGTTTTTCATGTGTGCCACCCTCCAGGAACTTCTGCAGCTATCTGAAAATCTCTGAGCCCCAGAGGCCTCCATAAGAATCAATCATTACTTAGGCCTGATTGGTTAAATCATTTGCCATTGACAATCAACTTAACCTTCAGCCCTCCCCGTTCCTCAAAGTTGAGGGGTGGGAATGAAAATCTCAACCCTATAATCCTAACTTGGTCTTTCAGGTGACCAGCTCAGATCCTGAAACCACTTAGGGAGTGCCAGTTATCAGGCAGTCTATTAGCACACCAAGACACTATCACTTCAGAGATTCCAAGTATTTTAGGAGTTGTACACCAGGAAATGGGGACAAAAAAAAAATCTACACCACGACACTATCAATCTATCTAATTTTTTAAACTACTCTAATTTTTTGAAAGAGGATTGACTGTATCACCCCTAAATACTTCAGTGTGCATCTTGAGAGGGCATTCTCCTATATAACTACAAAACCATTATCACATCTAAGACATGAACAATAATGTTATCAATAATATTTTAATATCATCTCCTATTATCATCCAGACCATATTTAGATTTCTGTAATTGTTCCTCAAATGTTTTCTTATAGATTAAACAAAAACATGATTAAATTAAGGTTTATGCATTGCAGTTTGGTTATGTTTTTTTTAGTTTGTTTGAATTTACAACACTTTATTCTATCTTTTCATGAAATATTTTTGAAGTTAAAAAATGAACATCCACACTTGAAAACATATGAAGAAGATTGTTTTCAGGAGTTAGAAACATAAAAAGAATTCATAAAGGAGAAAAAGACATGGGTGAAGATAAGGGAGTCAGAACTGACATGGGGTCTAGGGGTTTGAGTTTCAGTTCCTGCTTAGCCTGGGGAGCCACAGAACTTCACGTGTCAGGAAATAAGCTTAAAGTGAGCAATACTTCCCACATGAACATTAAAATAATAATGATGTATCATTTCTTACACATTAGACTGACAAATATTTAAAATCTTTCAGAAGTGTTGGGGAGAATGGGATGAACTAAGCACACTCCTACAGTGCTGGTGGAAATATTGTCTTGTTTGACCATTATGGAGAGCAATATGTCAAAATGTTGTAAAAAAATAAAATGGGATGATATCACACAATGGAACAACATAGAGGTGGTGCTGGATCTACATATAGCAATATGGATAGGTATCAAAAGAAAGCATAATATTGAACAAAAATGACACAATTATGTAAATGGATATGCACAAAAATACCACGTATAGTTTATGGACATATATATATGTTTATAAAATGCAAAAATGGATGAGAGTACACTCCAGGTCACAGTGGGTGCCTGAGGAAAGGATGACAATGCAGGTAGTGGTTAAATGAGAAATTTTAGCTTTATATCTAAGATTTTTTATTTGTAGAAAGCAAATATGACAAAGTATGTACAATTCTGAGTGATGGGAATATGGGTTTTGTTATAATATTCTTTGTACTTTTTCAGTAGTTTTTACATTTCTCACAATTAAAAAGAAAGAGGAAACAGCTAAGCCTGCTTCAAAGGAAAATGGGAGCCACAGAGTGGACAGAAAGAACTGTTTCTGCTATTGTTAAAGTTCTACTTAAGGCCTGGAAAATTCAAAGAGCTTTCGCAAGGGCAACAAGCCCAAAACAGAGGCATTTTTCTTCACCAGGACCCAAGGGCAGAAGCTTCTGAATGTAGGTTTAGGACTCCACTGAGGGTAATTCATCAAGTATAATACATTGGATGTACAGAGGAAACCACCACTAAGACGCAGGCTTCAAGAAATTCCAGAGCAAGAGGAATTGGCAGCAATCACTGAGGCACAAGACTGAATGTGAGAAATGTTGATCCAAGATCAAAAGAAGACTATGTGCAGAGAATGCAGTGTAGTAGGCATATTAATGATTCCCCAAAGTTGGCCAAGTCCTGATCCCTGGAACCTGTGGATATGTTACTTTACACAGCCAAAGAGAATCTATAGATCTGAATTAAGATTAAAGACCTTGGGAAGGGAGAGATTATCCAACCTAACCACAAAAAGTCTTTAAAAGTGGACAACAATGGAAGAAGATTGGGTTGTGTGAGAAGCCATGTAAGAGGATTCAACCTATGTTTGCTGACTTTGAAGACGGAGGAGGGCCCCAAAGATGAGGAAACATAGGGTGCCACAGTTTCTAGCCAGAAAGAAAATGAGGACATTGGTCCAACAGTCATAAGGAGCTACATTCTGGTAATGGAGCAATTGAGCATAAAACAGATTCTTTCTTCAAGCCTCCAGAAAGAAAGAAGACCATCTTGATTATTGCCCCATAAGACTTGTGTCCTTCCGACCTCAGATGTGCAAAACAATAAATGTGTGTTTTGAGCCAACAACTTTATGATCATTTGTTAAGGTAGCAATAGAAAACTACAACAGCAAGATTTTTTTTTTTTTAAAGAGAGAGTGAGGGGGGGAGAGAGAGAGAATTTTTTAATCTTTTTTTATTTTTTAGTTCTCGGCGGACACAACATCTTTGTTGGTATGTGGTGCTGAGGATCGAACCCGGGCCTCACGCATGCCAGGCGAGCGCGCTACCGCTTGAGCCACATCCCCAGCCCAACAACAGCAAGATTTTGAACCATGCTTGGAGCTATGCCTACTCCAAAAGGGTGTGGATGCTTACAGGAGGATATGAAGGCTGTGTCACCAAACCAAACCCATCCTCAGGGCAGTGTTTGGATGACAGGAGCAAAAAGTTCAAGATGGGGATTTAAGAGGTTTTAAATAGACTGGATGTTGAATAAGGAAGCTTTGAGGATGACCTGAGAACTAGGGGTATCACCTCTCTAACTTTCCCAAAACACAGAAATGTTCCTAGTTCCCCTCTCTGAGAGAGGGAATAGTAATAATGGATAGAAACCACTCATATCCCCTATATGGCAAACTGAGTGGCATACACAATGGAGTATTATTCAGCCATAAAGAAAAATTAAATCTTGTCATTTGCAGGAAAATGGAAGTGGAAGACATTGTGTTAAATGAAATAAGCCAGAGTTAGAAAGACAAGTATGGCATATGTGGAAACTTTTAAAAAGTGACCTGAAAGTAGAAGAGGGATTACTAGGGATTGGGAAGGGGGCCAAGGGAGAGGGTCAGAAGAAGGGTAGATGGACATGATCAACTCACAATGTATGCATGTATGGAAATATCAGAACGAACTCCATTGATTTGTACAATTAATAGGTATTAACAATTATACTTTAACCAATGTGATTCTACAATATGTATACTCAGAAAAGTGAGAAATTATATCCCATCTATGTATGATACACCAAAGTATATAAGTGCATTCTACTGTCATGTATAACTAATTAAAACAAATTTTAAAAAAGAAAAAAATATCTATGAAAAATAATTATACTTTAAAAATAAAATAAATGAAACTCATAGATATTTCTTATGAAACAAACAAACTAATTCAGGCAGAGTTAAATCTCAGAGGTTGCAAACAATTAGACAACTAACACAACCCAACTTGTCACCTGTCAAAGCTTGCTATGGTTTGCATAAACTTTGTGTCTATAAAGGTTCATGTCTTAAAAGTTTGATCCCCAGTGTGGAGATATTGGGAGGTGGTGGAAGTTTTAAGAGGAGGTGGGTCTTAGTGCAAGGTAATAAAGTCATTGGTGATATTGCTCTTAGAAGTAATTAATGCTGGTTTTGGGGAGTGAGTTAGTTTTCATAAGAGTGAACTGTTACAAAAGAGGGAGTCTGACCCCTACACTCTCTGGCTTCCTGTCTTACCATGTGACATCTCCCTTTCATATGTGGTCCTGCCATAATGCTGTCCATCATGTGGCCCTCACCGGAGGCTGAACAGATGGGGCCTCCAGAGCTTGGACTTTCAGCCTCTACAACTGAGCTAAATAAATCCCTTTACAAATTTCCCATTTCGGGTATTTTATGATAGTAATAGAAAAAGAAATGCAAAAAAGAAAGTAAGATAACTTCCTCTTTCTCTCACATTTGCTATGTTTACCCTTCTTTTCTCAAGATATCACTGCATGCACTGTAAAATTTGCTTTCTGACAGCACCACGGGTCTGGACTATATTTTATACTAGTTTCTAGTAATATAATTTTGTTTGGAATAACTGCTTCAGGGAGTGAGGTTTGTTGGTGACTAATAAGAATTTTTTAAATAACCTTTTATTAACACAAGAGCAATACATATTCATTGTAGAAAATTAGAATATATAGACAGGCACAAATACAATAAATAACTGAATAAATAAAATTTCCATCACCCAGAGATCAACCCTGTAAGACCTTAGTGCATAATTTAGAGTGTGTGCGTGTTTGTGTCTGCATGCTTTTATTTTATTACCAAATGGAAAACATACTATGCACAATGTTCTTCAGACTGATTTTTTTTAGTCATCAACCTTCATTTTGCTATTTCAGTAAAATTTCCACTTGTCTAACACCCAGCTTCTATTCATATTTCTCCAAATGACCTAAAAATGTCTCTCACAGTTTCATACAAATCAGTACCCAACCCAGACCATGCATTGTATCTATCTCTTATGTCCTTTAAATTTCTTTTAATCTAGTACAGACACCATTTTTAATGATACTGACTTGCCAAAGATACCAGGCTAATTGTTCTGCAAAATGTTCTACATACTGGATTTGTCTGGTTCCTTCATGGACTTATTTTCTTCAAAGTTCTGTACATGTGCCACTGGTACTGGGGAAAGATTATGTGCCCAACTAACTTTTTGAACTCTTAGAAAGTGGGACATATGAGAATCTTAGTGTTGGGTTATTTCTGTCTTGGAGGTCCTGCAACAACATCACCAATTCCAGTGGTCATCAGCCCAGGTTGCAGTTGCTAAGGGAACTTTGACTCTCCCCACATCTCAGAGTAAAATCCTCCTGAGACTGAGCAGAAACAGAACTGGGGAGAAAATAATTTTGAACTTAAATTTCTCTGGAATTTTGGAGTTAATCTTTCTCCTAAAAATCTCACAATTGGAGAGATTTCATATTGCTCAAATTTTGGACATTTATATATTATTTGGAACATGGGCTGAACATGCAACTTCTGCTGAACTCTATTTGGATAATGTGGCCAGGCATAATTTAGCATGAGTAATACCATGGGGATAGACTTTACAGCCTGAGATTTAGCAAGGAACTTGGAGTTAATTTAATTAATTTCTTATTATGTTTCACTTTGGAGCTTTCTGGAGGCAAAACAGAATTACCCAACAATGGTCCTAAGAGGAACAGTAATTGGTATTGGGAGAAGAATCTCATGAAGGTGGAACTTGGGCTGCCCTGTTAAGCTCCAGTCTTGTACTCCTGAGCCAAGCAGCTACAGCTACACCCCATGTGTTAAACCTGGTAGGTTAAGTTTTAAAAGGCTTGAAGAATATTAGAGGAACTATGACTTCCCTAGTTATGGGATGAATTATATCCTTCCAAACTTCATATGCTGAGACCCTAACCCCAATACCTCAAAATAAAACTATATTTGGAGATAGGACCTTTAAAGTAGTTCTAGTGAGATTTCATTTGTACCAAACTCAACTTTGAAAGCCTTTCTGCCAGCACACTCTGGAGCAGCCAATACCAAGCACTTATTGCATCATCTCAAAAGAAACACTCATAATCAATTAAATTCATTACATTTGAATATTCAGTTCCTGCCAAAGAACAATTTAAATCCTCATTTCAAAATAATACGTTCACAGAGATCAAGTCTACTATATAAAGAACATCATGAATCTATTTATTTCAAGAATCATTACAAAGTCTTTTACCAGGGCAAGAACTCTTTGAAAGGGGCTTTCCAGCATTGCTCAGAACATACATGCTCATGGGTGCTAAAATAGATACTGCAGGAAAAGAGTGGGTAGCCATACAGTCTCTATGTTTAGTATTCATAACAGAATGGACATTTGCAAAGAATCCCCTTCGATGTAAAAAAAAAAAAAAAAAAAAAAAAAAACTGTCCCTGGGGACAAAGTCCTTCAGAACTTTTCAGAAGTAAGCCAAATTCTTAAAGGAGGCATAGCTGTGCAGCAGTCTAGACCCTTGATTGTATGCAACAGAATTGGAATCTGGATGATTTAGGCAGAAAAGGAATGCATTAAAAGGATACTGGGCAGCTTCCAGAATCAGTAGGCGGGCTGGAGAAGCAGGTTTATAGCCAGGAACAACACTTAAACCACGCTGTAGAACTTGTCTGGTGAGGAGCCCACTGTAGCACCTCAGAGCAATCCAGTCTCCAGTTTTCACTGCTGTAACCCTGCAGGGAGCTCTGTCTTGCTGCAGCTGCTAACACTTCCTGTGAAAGACTTTCTGAGTGCTCAATTCTTTGCCTGTAACTCCTAAGACAAAGTCTAGGGTGACTTGATTAGGTTGTACTCCAGAATCCTAGCTTTGGAGAAGAGTGAATGTGGCACTCTTGTCTGTAGAGAGAGAGATGGGCTCTGCCACCTTCCAAGAATCATAAGATGGGGAAGTCCCCAACCAGAGGAAGTGGGTTCAAGTGCACACCCAAAATGAATAGCAAATAACTTCTGTCGACAGTTAGGGGCCGCTTGGTGTCACGTGGTATCAAGTTAGTCATTGCTACCTCATTTTAGGGGCAAAGTAGAGGAAGGCAAAGTGGGTTGAGCCAGAGCTCCATTTCCCTGCAGGGCCCTAATACTTTGCTGCAAGATTGGAGCAAATTAGAAATGCCTGAGGAGTGGAGAGACTGTACTGGGAACTTCAGGGAGCAGTACAAGGCAGAGAAAGCAATTGGTGTTGTCCCTGGAATATACCTTCCTACCTTCCTTGTCTAGAGAGCCTGGTGTTATCACTTGGGTGATCTGTGGGCAAGCGGGTAGTAGTGGTGGTTGGAAAGAGAGATTTTTGGAGTGCTTCATACTTTTCTCAGCATGTTATTGCTTTTGATGTCTTGATGAGCTACACCTGAACATAACTGGGGATTAAAGTCAGGAACCACAGTGTATTTCCTGGCTGTAGCCACTTGGTTCCAAAGATACGATGACTAAGAAAGCTCTAAATTCTATAGAACTTCTGCCTAAAAATTTCAGCATATAAATTCCCCCCTAAATTTACTTTTTTTTGAGGTGTTGAGAATCAAACCTAGGGCCTCATGCATGTTAGGTAAGTGGTCTTTCCCTGAATTACATCCCAGCCCTGCTAGGTTTACATTTGTTGACAATAGTATTTCCATCAAATGGAATGCAGAAGTTCAGCAGTCTTACCATTCCTGGGGAGACCCACACTCAGAGGAGTTTGACTGACTTTTATTAAACATATTTGGGATACTCAGGCCAGATCAGAAATGGTGATGGAAACCATATGAGATATTCTTGGTATATACCAGAAATATGACCTAAATGAATGGATGCTGTAGGGTTTTTTTTATTGCTTCTTGGTGTGTGACTCTTACATTAGCAATTTACTAATCTCTAATTTGTAATGGGTGAGGAAGGCAAGACTATAGGAATTTCAATTCAGTATCCTGCTACCCTGAATCCTACCAGGTAGCCACTACTGCTGCTCATTATAAAAAAAGAAGAGAACAAAAAACAAGGGTAACAACAGGAAAAGGGGACTGAGTATTGCTGTGAAACTTGGGGCTACCCTGTGAGTAATCACTAAATAGTTACTTCCTAGCATGTGGTAAGGAAACTTGGGCCCCTCTACTATAAACAAAGTGTAGTCAGAAAGTGGGGCAAGTCCAGATAAAATAATCTACCAAGGTAACTTTCTCATAAGGAATTAGTTTAGAAAGCTATCCCCCGACATACTCCAAGGTAGAGAGGGAACAACCTGCCTTACACCAACCCACACAAAAGAGAAAGAAAGAACAAATCCCTTGAAGGATACAGCTTTGTTCAAAATGGGACCTGAGAGGAAGTCTCCTAGGTGACTTTTGGGAAAGGCTTTTCTCAGAAATAAAAAGAGATGTATAGGAGGAAATCCCCTCTTAATACGTTGTCAAGTCTGCATGTAATGCCTGTACTGCTGTAGCCATCTTATAAGCAGGAAGCAAGACAAGCTGTTAGCAGAGAAAGGCAGAGGAAAAAAAAGAATGAAAGCCCCCTGTGCCTTTGATGATGTCATTTGACTGCTGATTCAATCAGCCCTGAAACCACCAAACAGAATTTTTTTGTTCCAGTTATAGAAAATGACCCATTCCTTTTGATCTTGGAAAGAGTTGTGTGATGGGGACTGAAAAGTGTGTGTGTGTGTGTGTGTGTGTGTGTGTGTGTGTGTGTTTAGACCTGCCACTGAATATACTAACATAGATGGTTAGTAGCCTGAGAAGGACCATGCTGATGAACCAGGAGGATGAGTGCCATGAGAAGCATTGGTTGGGACCAGAGAACCAAACCCAGTATCATGGGCAAGGGCTGTCTCAAGGTCATCCAATTAATGAATGGAAATATCACCTTACTTGTGCTTGAAGACCTATCCATCCTAAGCATTTGCATTGTATGAGGGAATAGTGGTCCTGGCTATACCCCAGGACCTTGTCTCCTCACTACCCTCTTGTCACATAAATGGAAATATACTGTTTGTGCTTCAAGACCTTACACCACAATCAGCTAGCCAATGTATGAGAACCTTTATCTATAGAACTTGAAAGGTCATTTTCAGGTCACCCTAGACATTTACTGGTGTCAGAAAGGAGCTCCTATACCTATACTTTGAGACAAGGACTGGGACATATTAGTACATCACTAGCTAGAAACAGAGGGGCATAGACATTGTTATACTTCTAACAACTGAAATAATATGCTTTGGTACCAACCTTATTATAAAAAACAACAGCAATGTGGGTACTAAAATTATACGGCTGTACTGGATTATAAGGTAGTCATCCAAATCTAGAATATGCTTGTAATTATTGTATTTAAATTATCATTGAAGGGAAAATACAAAATTAAAATTCTTCATAAAGTATTTATGGACAGCTGAGATTACATTTTTGAATCCCCAAAAGACTGTGGATCCTAGTTTGAGAGACATTAGGTTAGAGCAGTCTCTAAAGAGATTTATCAGTATGAGATGAAATAATATTAAAGCCTAAATTGAACTTTTCTTTATATGTCATAAGGCATGATATACAATTTAAGATTAATCCATTGTTGTTGTTTTAACAGAAGTATGCCTTAACAAAAGAATTTCCAAAAATGCTTGGCAAAATGTAGATTCTTAGGCCCTACTCCCATTCATTCAGATTCTGTAGTTCAGGAGTATATATTTTAAACAAGTGATTTGGATTAAAATTCAGGTCATATTTTCTGAAGTTCTGAATCTGCAAAGAAGATATAGGCTAATAGTGCTGGATGCAGTGGCACATGCCTATAAATAATCCCAGATGCTCAGGAAGCTGATGCGGGAAAAGATTACAAGCTCAAAGCCAGCCTCAGCAAGTTAGCAAGGCCTTAAGCAACTCAGCAAGTCCCTATCTCTAAATAAAAAAAAAAAAAAAAAGAACTGGGGATGTGGCTCAGGGATTCATTGCCCCAGGTTCAACCCACAGTACAAAAAAAAAAAAGAAAAAGAATGAAAGAAAGAAATAGGTCAATAAAGTGACATAATCCCAAGGAGGAGAATTCTCCCCAACAATCATTTCCCATGCAATCAACGAGGACAACAGGCCAGAGAAATTCTCCCAAGACAGATTCAAAGATGGGAGCAGATGGATTAATCAATGTACTCATTCTACCACTAGGGAAAGGGAGTTCTTTAAGTGTATCATTTAAATATTGTTACCTAACATGAGGATTGCATCTATTTAATTTTTTTTCTGTTAAAAGTGATAGAAACCCACAAACTTGTTTAAGCAAAATTTTGTTTGCAGTACTGGGAGCTGAACCCAAGGCCTCATACATGTTAGGCAAGCACTGTATCACTGAACTTTTTTCAAATTTTGAGAAAGTTCAGTCTTGGCTAATTAATAAATAAGTATATATATTTATTTATTAAGTATACATATCTACTTGCTAAATAAATCTATATTTAATAAATATTTATATATTATTAAATATATAATTATATCAAATATATATATTTATTAAGTAGCTCAGGCTGACCTCCCTCAAATTTGCCATCCTCTTGCCTCAACTACCCAAGTAGC
Source organism: Ictidomys tridecemlineatus (assembly GCF_052094955.1). Classification (NCBI taxonomy): domain Eukaryota; kingdom Metazoa; phylum Chordata; class Mammalia; order Rodentia; family Sciuridae; genus Ictidomys; species Ictidomys tridecemlineatus. Next base: position 80,296,323 of record NC_135493.1, read on the forward strand.
TAGGATGACAGGTGTGTGGCATCATCCTCAGTATAGATTTATGTGTGTGTGTGTGTTTGTGTGTGTGTGTGTGTGTATGTGTATTTAGTTGTAGATGGGCACAACACCTTTATTTTTATTTATTTATCTTTGTAGGGGTGCTAAGTATATAACCCAGTGTCTCACATGTGCTAGGCAAGTGAACCACAGACCCAGCCCAAGATTTTTTAAAATTTAACAGTTTTCTTGAGATCTAATTGATACATAATAAGTTGCATGTATTTTGAATGCACAATTTGTTAAGTTTTGACATATACATACATATCAAAATCAAAATAATGAGTATATCCATCACCATCCAGAATTTCCTTTTACTGTTTATAATTCCACCCTCCCACCTTTGCCACCCTGCCCCCATCCACAGGCAGCCACTGATCTGTTTTCTGTCACTATAGATTAATTTGTACTTTCCAGATTTTTCAATAAATGGAGCCATGTGGTATGTAATTTTTTTTTGTTTTCTTCCATTCAGCATACTTTGAGATTCATTCATGCTATTTTATCAGTAGTTCATTAAATTTTTGTTTTTTGCTGAGTAGAATTCATCATATGTACATATTACAATTTGTTTATCCTTTCACTTATTGATGGACCTTTTGATTGTTTCTAATTTGAAACTGCTAAAAGTAAAGTGCCTATAAATAGTCTTGTACAAATTTTTCTGTGGAAATATACTTTCATTTTTCCTTGGGTAAATTTCTAGGAGTAAAATAGTTGAATCATATGGCACGTATATATTTAAGTTTTTATTTCACCAGGCATAGCTGTTTATTATTAGGTCAGAGAAAAAAGGATAATCTTTGTCTCTTCAATATATATTTTTCCTAACATTCTTAACATTTTTATGGTGCTGGGGATTAAACCTAGGACTGCATGAATAATTTAACTTTTTTAAAAAAACTACCAGAACTGGGTTTGTAGCTCAATGGTGGAGCACTTGCCTAGCACATGTGAGGCACTGGGTTTGATCCACATCACCACATAAAAAAATAAATAAATAAAATAAAGGTATTGTGTCCATCCACAACTGAAAAAAAAAATAGAAAAAAAGAAACTACCAAACTCTTTCCCAAAGTGACTATACCATTTTACTTTCTACAAGCAATGTATCAGAGTTCCAATTCTTCTGCATTCTCCAATAATTGCTTAGTCTTTTTAATTTTGGCCATTCTAGTTAGGGAGTATTAGTATCCCTTGTAGTTTTAGTTTGCATTACCCTAATGGCTAAAGACATTGAGTACATTTTCATGTACTTATTTGCTATCTGTATATCTTCTTTGGTGAAGTGTCTGTTAAACAATTAAAATTTGCTTATCTTAATTTTTTTAATTTTTAATTTAAAAAGCTTTTTGCAACTTTAAAAAGAGAAAAAAAGTGTGTAACATTAGATTGGATAGAGAGAAATGATGGGAGGGGAGGAGAGGGAAAGGGGGTATACGAAGGGCAGCAGAATAGAATAGACATTATGATTGCTGTATGTATATAGGTGACTCTATGACCAGTGTGATTCTGCAATCTCTACAATCAGAAAAATGAGAAATTATACCCCAATTGAGTCAAATGTTTGAATTGTCAAGATCATTGTAATGTCATATGTATCTAATAAAATGTAATAATAAAATTAATAAATAAAGCTTTTTGCAGTGCTGAGGATTAAATCTGTGGCCTCATACATGCTAGGCAAGTGCTCTACCATTGAATTATGCCCCAGACCCCATTTTTATTTTTATTTGGGTTGTTTATTTTTTATTGAGTTTTGAGAGTTCTTTATATATTCTGGATTTAAGTCCTTTATCAAGTGTATGATTTGCAAATGTTCATTCCTTCTCAGTGACATATCACTTTGTTCTTTCAACAGTGTCTTTCAAAGAGCAGAATTCAGGCTGGAGGTGTAGCTCAGTAGTAAGCACAATTGTGAGGCCCTAGGTTTGATGCCCAGCACAGTGATAAAAAGTGTCTTTTTTGTTGTGGTGGGTCTGGAGATTGAACTCAAGGACACTCCACCACTGAACTACATGCCCAGTCTTTTTATTTTGAGACAGGTGTTGCTAAGTTGCCCTGGTGGCCTCAAACTTGAGATTCTCCTACCTCAGCCTCCTGAGTAGATGGGATTACAGGTGTGTGTCAACATGCCTGACAAAAGATAGGTCATTTCAGAAATCATAGCTATTATATTTTATTGAAGTGAAAGAGATTTTTAACTGATTATTTAAATAATTAACTTATTAATTGTGGTGCTGGGTGACTAGACCCAGGTTTTTGCTCATGCTAGGGAAACACTCTACCACTGAGCTACACTACCAGCCCTTGACTCATTATTTTAGTTAGAATGTTTTACAGAAAATAGAACCTACAAGAAGATAATAATTCATGATAATAAAATTTTATTATATCTAACTTATTTTAGAAGTAGGATGGCCCCAGTGTTTGTTATTATAGCTGCTCAAAAATGTCATAAAGGATTCTGATTCCTTTCATCTTTCTACTATGCCATCCTCAGCTTCCTGACTTCTTCCCCTGAAGAGAACTTTAGGCCCTTTGCCTCATGGTTTCAAGGTGGGCAGCTGAAGTTCTATGAATTACATCCAGAGAGACATCACCAAAAAGAAAAATCTGGACTTCCTTTTGTAAGTGTTGCTCGTTAAGAATGAGGACACTTTTTTTGGAAGATCCTCAGCAGACCTTTCCTGACATCTCATTGATCAGCACTGTGTTATATGACCACCCAGAAACTAGCATGACATCAGAGGTTGGCAAACTACTGTTAATAGGCCACATCCAGCCTCCTGCTTGTTTCTGTACAATTCATGAGATAACAATGTTTTTTCACCTTTTTAAGTGGTTGAAAAAAAATTTAAACTATTTTATGATGTGAAAATTGTATGAAATTCAAATTTCAGCATTCAGACAACTTCCCATTTCAACTTGGTTACATAGGGAAGTAGAAAGATATTGTTCCTAATGTAATAAGAAGTAAAAACTCAACATCCTATTCATGAACCCTTCTGAGAACTGAGGTCATAGGCCAAATAACTTAGAGAAAGATAGGAGCCCTCAGGGAGACAGAAGACTCAAGCATTTGCTTACCTGGGGCAGATTCTACATTAAACTGGAAATTTTTCTTTTGCTGTGCTCAGGATTAAACCCTGGCCCTTGTTCATGCTCAGCAAGCACACTACCACTGAGCTACATCCCCAGCCCCTAAATTAGAAATTTTGACAAATAGCCAGAGGTGATTGCTGGAGTGTGAGCTAGCTTGAGAGTATGAATCTGGGAGCTGAAACGACAGGGACATTCCCAATCTTCCAGAAACCTGTGCATTCCAGGCTTTTTCAGGTAGGATGGGATGAATCCTGAGAAATTTCGCTTCCTCTTCGCTCCCTGTCCATTGTGCTAAGATAGGAGCACAGTAGTTACTGGGAAATCTGAAATCCATCCAGACTCTTTCTACAATCTCCTTTATAGAAAAAAATAAAATAAAACAAAATAAAATAAAAGCTTAATCTGCACTGGAAAGGGATCCAACAGAAGGCCCTGAGAGGGGAATCACAGCTGAGACATTTTTAAGGTATTGGAGAAAAGTTGTGCCCTTTTTATCAAGCCCTGACCTCCTTTTGTAGTAACATATCTGGGTTTGCTTTGATGGAGATTCAATGCCTGCCTCTAGGACACCTTGAGGCATACAATCTAAGATACCTTTCATGAATCTTTTCTGATCTACCAAGTGATAAAATATATCACTCATCTGTATTCCATAATGAGAGGGGAATAAATACAAGATTTGGCTCAAGTGACCTTGGAGGCACAAGTAAGTTACATGAATAAGTAGTTCATGCTCCCTGGATTCCATACCTACTAGATCATGAAGAATTACCTCTGATCAGATTATATGGGAATTTAGAAAATCTACTAGGTTGGGTGTAGCAGCATGCACCTGTAGTCCCAGCTACCTGGGAAGCGGAGGTAGAAAGATCCAGTAAGCCAAGAAGTTTGATGTCAACCTGGGCAACACAGCAAGTCCCTATCTCAAAAACAAAACAAAAACAAGGAAAACCAATTGGGCCAAGTTGGCATTGGTCAGAAATAAACTGCTATAGGCATAGCTCCAAATAATCTTGGTGAAGGGATATCTACTTAGTGGGCATAAAATTAAGGAACAAATCTGGTTGTCCATTTTGCCAGGATGAGAAATAGAAGTGTGGATCTACATGGATTTATAGGCAATTTCTAAGGGTTTGGTTGGAGGATCAGGAACTGGGAAGGAAAAAGGTTAGAGGTTTGATGCCATAGAAATCTGGAGATAAGGCATGAATATAGAATTGTTACAATGATCCCAGAGTTTGAGATTATTTATTTTTTATTTTTAAATTTTGAAACAGAGTCTTGCTAACTTGTCCAGGCTGGCCTCAATCATGTGATCCTACTGCCTCAACCTCCCAAGTCTCTGGGACTACAGTTGTGAGCCTGTGTGCTAGGTACCTGAGATTGTTTCTGTAACTTGAGAATACTCACCAAAGTCCCCAACTATGGAAGATGTTTTCAATAATCAGGTAGACAAGATGACACAGCATAAGATGACCCTTTCCTTGCCACCCTGTGCTTGCTTAATGGGCTCATCAACAAAAGACCAACTTCTCATAAGGTTGAATTGGTTTTTGCTGAGTGACCAATTTGTTAATCATAGTCACTTGTCATGAGCTTCCAATGAGAGATTATGGCTTGACAGGATAAACCAGCTCTATGGTGGCATGTTGATTATACTAGACTCCTTCACTCATGGAGAAGGCAGTGATTTATTGTCACTGGAATGTCTCTCATTATATTGGGAATGAATTGACCTTCCTTTCCCACCACAGTTCTCCAAATCTCATCATCTGTAGACTTGTCAAATAACTCATTCACCATTATGATTGTCCAAGGAACTCCCTGCAGAAACAGGTGATAAACCAATGTTTATAGAATTTGCAGGTCTTGCCACATATTCTAGCACCCCAAAACAATTGGTCTTATGGAATGGAAAGGGCAGTTATAATACCAGTTGAGAGAGAACACTTTGAAAGGTTGGGGGTGCTATCCTACAGTAACTGATATTACATGGTGCTTTTTCTTTCATAGCCAGAACATGTGGATTGAGGAATCAAGAGATGAAATGAGGAGCAATCAATCCCCCTCACTATGACCCTTAATGTATCACTTGGAAAAATGTTGCTTCCTATGCCTGTGAGTCTGAATTCCTCCAGTTTAGAGGTTTTAGTACTTAAGAGAGTAATGCTCCACATGAAGTACATTTGACAACAGCCATTTAATTATTTCAACTTCTCATGGTACTCAGAAAATAGGCCAGAAGAAAAAGGAGGGAATTACTGATTAGATTAGCATAATTGGCTCTATCAAAGGGAAATAGGGTTGCTACTGCCCAATTATGCAGGGATGAGTATGGAAGTCTTTGTGTTAGTCATCCTTTTGTCATTGAGACCAAAATACCTTACATGGACAACTCAGAGAAGGAAATGTTTATTCCAGACATGTGGTTTCAGAAGTCTCGGTCCATGGTTGGTCAACTCCATTACTCTGGGCCTAAGGAGTGGCAGAACATCATGGTAGAAAGGCATGGTAGAGGAAAGCTGCCAGCTTATGGCAGCTGGAAAGTAGTAGGAGGAGAAAAAGAGAGAGAGAGAGAAAAGAGAGAGAGAGAGAGAGAGAGAGAGAGAGAGAGAGAGAGAGAGAAAACAGAAGAGAGAGAGAGAGAGAGAGAGAGAGACAGAGAGACAGAGACAGAGAGACAGAGAGACAGAGACAGAGACACCAAGAGGCCAGGGTCAGATATAGTCCGAGATCCTACCCCAGTGACCTACTTCCTCCAGCCATGTCCCACCTGCTACAGTCATCACTCAATAGTACATTCAAATGATTAATTAATCCATTGGGTGGATTAATCCACTGATGAGATTACACCTCTCACAGTCCAATCTTTTTAGCTCTGAACATTGCTACATGGCCTAACAACACATGATCTCTTTGGGGACATTTTAAGATCCAAACTGTAATAGGAAGTCACTCAGAGAATCAATCCTCTGAGGCACTTCCTGCTGCTACTGTATTCATAAGTAAAAGTTAATGTAAGACTAGAGCAACACCTTACAGGCAGGACCACTAATGGCTCTGAATTTAGAATGGATAGTGGAGGAAGAAGTCATAAATACCAACTGCAACCTCCTAACCAGTTTTAGAAATGAAGATTTCCACTTGAATATTTTCACTGTATGTGTTAATTATAAGTGTGTATATACTTACATGTTTTAAAATTACTTTTTAAAACTCCATTATCTTTTAAGATGTGATTAATGTGGTGGTGAACTTTATAATTTAGTCCATAAATTATACAAAATAGGGATCAGGATGGAGCTGGAGAAGAAAAGGACATCACCCAAAGACCCTAGATGCAGTAACAGTGGAGAATATTGTTGACTTTCTATGATAAAAGGGTGAGTGTCCTTTCAGCTGGAGTGTTCTTTCACATGGCTAGAGGAAGTAGGTCACTTTCAGCAACAATTCAAATGGAATTGTTGCATTAGGAGGCATTTTTGAAACTGTATGCATAGGAAAACTATCAGGCAGAAAAGGAATGGCCTGTGATGGACAATGTTGTTTTTGCCTAAGTGCAAAATTGACATGTATTATTCTTTTTTTGTGACAACTCCTTTTTCCTCTAAGAACTACCCACTCAGATAATTGCACACACTCTTGATGAATCTGCCCAGTAAGTTTTCTTATTTTCCATGGTGAAGGGATGAGCATGTGACCCAGTTTAGGCCAATAAGAATCTCTCAGGAACTTGAAACTTGAATGTAATGACACAAGGGGGGGATATTTAGAACTGATTCATCTCAACATTGGTATCCTTTCTATTATACCTAGATCCTAGAAGTTGTCTTGATTTATGTCCTTTTTAAGGCTCAATTGTTCAGTTTTTTAATTTGATTCTGTGAGTTATTTCATACTTCTTCCAGTAAATCCCATTTGTTCTTTCATTAGAATAAATCAAGTTTTGTTTCTTGCAATAACTAATATTCCAGTATTATTTATGAATGAAAAGACAAGTCAAAAAACACTGTGGAGGAGAGTAGATCAATGTGGAGGACTGAGCATGTTCTAGCATCCTGTTTCTACCCAAATATTTGGAAGTAACAGAAATGATATATTTTTAGAAATATAGTACACCCATCATTCCAGCAATTTAGAAGGCTGAGGTAGGATGATTGCAAGTTAGAGGACAGCCTGGGAAACTTAGTGAGAACCTGTCTCAAAAAATAAATTTAAAAAGGTTGGGGATGTAGCTCAATGGCAGGGTGCCACTGGGTTCAATCCCCAGTACTGCAAAGAAAAAAAAATAGAAATAGTAATACAGTGCTTGCAAACTAGAAGAGTTACTCCATTAGACTCTGAATTGAAAGGAATCTATGACAGAGGGGAAAAGGCAGATATGATTGAAAAGACAAAGTATATGTAACCCTTAAAGTACACAAGTAGGCAAAATATGTTACAAAATATGAAGGCATCTTAAAGGAGAGGTTGTTCCAAGCTTAGAGATAATAGAAATATGTAGCAAAAGAGAGCTGAGGGTTTTTGCCTAAAGGATAAAATAAGGACAAACATGTGAGGAGAAGTCCTTGGACTGCAGAAACAAGGTGGTATCTAAGAAACTATGGACCCTGAAACAAAATAAATTCTCCCACCTTCAGAAGGCCACCTACAAGTGCGCTCTGCCCAGCAGTACATCTGTTGTTAACACCGCTCCCAATATAGGGCACAGGCTTTGGTTAACACAATGAAGCACTCATACAAGGCTCAGAAAAACATCAGCATTTAGTACAATTCCTCTGTTTGATCATTGTGAGAAAGAATTAAACCTCACCAAACTTATTCATTGAGATAATATACACATTCTGCAAGCATAACAAAGGGTCTGAAAGAATGTACAGCAAACTATTAAGAATAGCTACTCCTAAGAGGTGGATATGAAAACTACTACTTTTTACTTTATAGGATTTTTATTGTTTAGATTTCTTCTTCTCCTTCTCCTTCTCCTTCTCTCTCTCCCTCTCTCAGAACAAGCATGTGTTTTAAAGGATTCTATCATTATTTATTTTTTCTCATACTTTTTTTTATTCAGATATAATTCACATCCCATAAAATTTACCATTTTAAAGTGCATAATTCAATGTTTTGGGTGTATCTACAAGGTTGTACAATAATCACCAATCCTTAGTTTTAGCTATTGAATGTTCTAGAACATTTTTATCATCCCATAAAGAAACTCTGTATCCCTTTAAAGTCACTCCATATCTCCTTTCCTCCAGTCCCCAGCTACCACTTCTTATCTCTATGTATTTCCGTCTTCTGAACATTGCATACAAAGTAAATCTTACAATATGTGGTATTTTATGTTAGTTTCTTATTTTTCTTCCGGTAGTGGGATTGAACCCAGGGACATTTTACTACTGAGACACACCCCAGATATTTTATTTCTTATTTTGAGACAGAATTTTGCTAAATTGACCAGGCTAGCCACAAATTTGCAATCCTCCTGCCTCAGCATCTTGAGATTACAGATGTGCACCACCACATCCAGTTTACGTTGGCTTCTTTTACTTAGCATATTTTCAAGATTTATCCAATTTGTGGCATACATTGGTACTTCCTTCTTTTCCATAGCTAAATAATATTAAATTATTAAATATATACTTTACCTGTTCATCAATTCATGAACATTTGGAAGTTCTAGGAATCAAAGCCAGAGCCTCATGCTAGGCAAGTGCTCTACAACTGAGGTGCATCCCAAACTTTTCTATTTTATCAATTTAATTTTTTTAACTTATTATTTGTTCTTTTTAGTTATACATGACAGTAGAGTGTATTTTGACACATCATACACACATGGAATATAACTTCCTATTCTTGTGGTTGTACATCATGTGGAGTTATATGAGTCATGTATTGATATTTCCACCAACTATGTGAGGGTTCTGATTTCTCCATATCATCACTGCATTTGTTATTGTCAATATATTCATTTTTGGAACTAAAACAATCCCAAACCTGCGATGGTTTGGATATGATTTGAATGTATCCCACAAAGTTTCATCTATTGGAAACTTGGTCCTCAGCGTGGCTATATGGGAGGTGGTGGACCTTTTAAGAGGTGGGGCTTAGTGCAAGGTAATTAGGTCACTAAGAGTGCTACCTGAAAAAAGAATTAAGCCAGCTTTTTTGGGGAGCCCTGAGTTCTCTGTAGAACAAGTTGCTATAAGAACAAGGCTGATCTCTGAATCACTCTTTGGCTTCTTGTTTTGAGACGGCCTGCTACATGCACTCCTGTGTTATGATGCTCTCCCCAAGAACTCCTTACCAGAGTTGAGCCAATGCTGGTGCCATGCTTTAAACCTATAGAACTGAGAGCTAAATAAACTTCTTTTCTTTATTAAGTTAGCCTGCCTGAAGTATTTCATTTTTAGAAACATAAAATGGACTAATACAATGTCTCTTAGGAGAGCTTTGGACTGGCCTTGGATCCACAGGTGTGTCATCCCAGACTCCAAATTTGTACACATATCCTTGTTCTCTGAACACAGATGATTGGACTGGGAATGTGCATCTAATACAAACAGAACCAATAAGTCCTTTCTCTGGGGCCCTTGGTATCGAGTCTAATAGATTCCAGTCTTTTAGTTTGAGAGCTGTCTTAAATGATGGAGGAGATGGAATCTCTAAATCTGTTGGTAATAATTTTAGTAATCACCTTGTGGACCAGAAGCATTGTAAATTGACAATAGGAAGTAGAAAAATGAAGAAATATTTATAGAGCAGCAGATATTGGAAATGGAAAAAGACATCTTCCTGGGTTCTCTACAGTGTTTAAGACCATAGTTCCTTCCTGAGGCCCAGTTTCTTCCTGTATTTGGATTCCCCATGCCACTCATGTATCCTTATATAGTCTCTTTTTTGCATAAATAAATCTTAACTTGTTTCTGTTACTCGAACTTTAACAACACTAACCAATACAGAAATAAAACATGAAATGTGACAAAAAGGGGTTCCATAAAGCAAATGCAACATACAACCTCTGTAGACAGCTAAGGACAGGAAAGAAGTATTGTCTTTTCTTCTGTCTCTGGATTGGCTCTATTCTGCTTCTTTCTGCAAATCAGATTTTCCCCTCTCAGAACTATACGGTTCTATCATAATTTCAACTTTCAGGTTGAGTTGGAATAGCAAAACTAAACTCACAACACAGATCACTTCTGATTCCAGATGGGTAAGGGGTTTTCTCCACAAATCTGCCAATTAATTCAGCAGCATTGGACACCAGCCAGGTGTCCTCTTATCTAATTCAGTTCTGGCACTATCTATAGAGAGATAGTGTCAGATCCTACAGGTTGGGGGCTCAGTCCCCAATACTGCTTCTCTCTCCACTTTAAATGCCAGTTACAAGCCCCTCGTTGTTTTTACTGTGCATCTGACCCATCAACTATACTTCAGGGTTCTCACAAACCCCTCCTTGGGTTTGATTAATTTGCTTGAGAAGCTTACAGAACTCAGGGAAACATTAACATTTATTATTTTGTACAGAGTATTAAAAAAGGATACAGATGAAGAGGTCAAGGTAGGTCAAGATATCTGTGAAGCGGTGCAGAGCTTTCATGTCCTCTCTGGGCATGCCACCTTCCAAAAACCTCCACGTGATAACTATCTAGAGGATCTCTTAACCCTGTAATTTTGGGTTTTTATGGAGAATTCATTGCATATATAATGCTGGTAGACTGGGTAGGGAAACTCAGAAAAGCTATCTGTTCAGATTCTTCTTATCCTGTTTGTGCAGCATTCCTTCCTCTTAACTATGGCATAGAATTTCTGAAATAGGGGTCTTATCATCAACTATCAATCAGACAAGGTAGCTCAGAAAAGGGTGAGGGAAGATCAGAGTTTCTATGACTGCCTTGTGGAGGGAGTTATGAGCCAGGATCCAAGGACAAAAAACACATACATACCCACACCTGTATGTGTGTGTGTGTGTGTGTGTGTATATATATATATATATATATATATATAGAGAGAGAGAGAGAGAGAGAGAGAGAGATAAAGAGAGAGAGAGAGAGAGAGAGAGAGAGAGAGAGAGAGAGAGAGAGAGAGAATCTCATTGGTTTACAATGCAGTGATTCTCTGCCTGATACTAAATAACCTTTTAATGTAAGTGCTCAGAGCTATTTTCTTGATCAGTCCCTTAGAATCCTATTTTGAGTTCTCAGGATACTCTGACTTAATTCGGGGCATGTGTTCAGCATTGGTCCAAGAAGCTGTAACCAGGTGTTTGGGGATACTTTCTATGGCCTGTACCCAGGAAAGTTTCTCTACAAAGAACGAGTGGGCATAGAGGAAATGAATGTGTATACTACCTGAATCCCTGTATGTCTGAGTATCTTTTATCTGCAATCATCTGTGAGTGACATCTTGGTGGGATATACAATTCTTGGGTCAGAACCTTGGATCCCCCTCACAATTCTTATGTATTTCTCAATTATCTTTTTACATTTAGTGGCATGGAAGAGAAGAAGGTGACCTGATTTCTTTTCCTTTGTGGTTAACCTGTTTTTTTCTGCCTAGATTCGTATAGGAAAAAGTTTTCCTTACCCATGAAATTCTTTAATGTTACCTTTATTTTGGCTTGTTATCTTTGCCTCTTGTTTTTTTTTTAACTCAAAATAATTTCTTGAACCTGTGTTCTACCTAAGTGACTTGTTTTGTGTCAGTATCCAATGTACTGTTCACTATCTCTATTGAATTTCCAAATTCAGTAAGCACAAATTTCATGTGAAACTAAGTCTCCTCTTCAGAGATGAAGTAACCTCTTAAATCTCATCAAGAGTATTGAGTTACAAATTTCTAAAGTTATCACCTATGTATTGAAGCAAGTCTATTTTAAAGGTAAATATTTCCTCAGACTGGTCTCCTCCCTTAAATTTTTGTCTTTTCATGAACTCATGATTTGTCTCTGACTGCTCATTCTGAAGAAGGTGCTTCTGTTCATCTGTTACTGGCATTAGAGGCAGATTCTCTCTGAGATGGTATTTCATACAAAGGGGAAAAGAAGAAATTTATATATTACATTTTATTTTGCCTTGCTGAGGACTTCAACTGGGACATGAGGAATATGAAATGAGCTACTAAAAGGTAGTCATATGCCATGAAGTTTAAACTGTTTTGTCAAATAATCAGTATCCAGTCCCCTCTACTTACTCCATGTGCCAGTGCCATGGTGTATAGTTGTCAATGTCTGTCATGACTTGAAATTTCTTAGTAAAGTGACATTTCATTACATTCTTGCTTCAGGCTCCTGCTGTCTGAGGTTTGGAGCTCCTGTGTCAGGTCGTAAATGTAATTGCCCGCAGAAAACAGAGAGTCCACGGTACAAGAAGGACATTCCTGATGTTCCAATGTTTATTATGCTAGCCTGCAATAAATTGGGACAGAGTATCACTTCTCTACCTGGTTCAGTGATCTCCTTTATGATCTTCTGTGTTGATGCCTTCCACTTTTTATATCATCTGCAGCAAATAGGAGCTGGGGTCAGACTTCAGTCAATTGGCTCACATGTGGAAGCTACAGTTACTATAGTCTTTTGGCTTGCTCGCTGGCATTGGTCTTGAGGGCCTTCTTCTGATCCAAATCCCTGATGCTGTCTTTGGACATTTTCATATGTCTTCTGGGGAATATCTTTTACTTTTTAGATGAGCTCCTATTTTGCTTCTATTGAATTGTAAGCTAGTCATTGCTTTTACCAAACTGTCTTGTATATGTTTTAAAGTTTCTGATCTATTCATTGTTAACTGATAAAGACTTTCCTGGGCTGGGGATGTGGCTCAAGCGGTAGCGCGCTCGCCTGGCATGCGTGCGGCCCGGGTTCGATCCTCAGCACCACATACCAACAAAGATGTTGTGTCTGCCGAGAGATAAAAAATAAATATTAAAAATTCTCTCTCCCTCTCTCTCTCTCCTCTCTCACTCTCTCTTTTAAAAAAAAAGACTTTCCCTATTTTATAGTTTTTTACTCATTTCAATGGGGTTAACATGTACTAAAATCACTATCTTTTCTGCATAAGGAAGTACTTAGGAATAAAATATATTATTGTCTCCAATTTACTTTGAAATGCATAAAAATTAGATAGGTTGATGGATAGATATGTGTGATAAAACAAATGTAGCTGAATATTAGTTCTAGAACCCAGGCAGTGGGTATATAAGTGTTTCCTCTTGGAACTAACAAACTGTGAATAGAATACAACAAGCATAGAAAGTTTCTGAAAGGAGGAAAAAGAAAGTAGATGGCTTAGGAATCTTGGGACTTGAGGAATGACACAGTGGTGTGTTCCTAGGGTCTCCTTAGTGCTCCCCATATGTCTTCATTGTCCAGGGCACTGCTGAAGGCTCCAAGCCTGAATTTTCAACAGGCATACAAAAACCTGCAAGAAAAGTCTTTTTTTCCTATATAAAGGACCAGGCAAATGGTGGCCCAACAGGATAAAATCCTTTGGACTTTATCTTCTACTTGGTCTTCTTAGGTGGTTGTCATAGCATCAGATATCAAACTCCCATAAACCACACCCAAAAATAGGAAAGACAAAAATTAAATCTGCATTTCTATCAGGGAATAAACCTTTCCAAGAAGGCTCACAACAGAATTCTTAGATCCCATTGGCCAGTATTGGGTCATATGCCCACCCTTTCATTGCAAGAGAGGCTGGAAAAGTGTTTAATTTCTCAGCCTCTGTGGTGAAAAATGGTATCTGTTAACAAGGAAAAAGGATGACGATGTTTGGGGCAGAAAGCCAGTTGTGATTGTCACATCTTCTAAATGAGATTCCCCCATGTTATTCTGAATCATGACTACTTGTTTCCTTTATGAAATTGATCTGTTTTAAATATTTTTTCATATATATGGAATATAGGCCAGTTTTTTAATTGTAATTGGACACAATACCTTTATTTTATTTATTTATTTATTTTTATGTGGTGCTGAAGATTGAACCCAGTGCCCCGCACATGCCAGGCAAGAGCTCTACCACTGAGTCGCAACCCTAGCCCCTCTTCATTTGCTTCTTTACTTACTTATTGGAAGTCCACCTTATAAGAATTTTGGGGCGCTTCATAAGGTCAGAAAACATATCTGAATTGTTCACTGTTTTATCTCTAGCATGTTATCTGGCACAGAGTAGGAGTTCAAAATATCTTGTAACATAAACAAATGAAACTGAACACATCCTTCTATTTCCTTCACATATGAAAGACAATTTTCTTCTTTTTTTTTTTAAATAAAATTCTTGCATCAACCATTTCCATTCAAAACCAAGGACATCAATCTATTGTCTTTTGGCATTTAGTGTTACAGGGAAGGTCAGCTTGATTCATAAGCAACCAGTTTTATTTTTTTAAAGAAACTTTTTCTCTTGGAAGAACTGTAGATTCAGTGGAATTTTAAAAGTTAGTATAAAGAGATCTTTACTCAGTTTCCCCCATTGACATTGGCATAAAATATGTATATATGTATAGCCATCACTGCTATAACATATAGTACTGTGATCAATATATAGTACTATTCCATGACCACAATGGCCCCCTGGTGCTATGACTTTTTAATCACACCCAGCGCTTCCCCATCCCCTAACATCTCATCTGTTCTCCATAACTATACTTTCAATCTTTTCAAAAAGGTTACATAAATGGAATCATATTGGGTGACCTTTTAGAACTATTTTTCATTTATTTTTTATTTTTTTTATTGGTTGTTCAAAACCTTACAAAGCTCTTGACATATCATATTTCATGCATTAGCTTCAAGTGAGTTCTGCAATCTGTAATTGGGGTAAAAATGGGAGTTCATAACTCACTTGAAACTATTTTTCATTTAGCATAATGATTTTGATATCCAACAATTTGTTGTATGAATCAATAATTCATTCTTTTTTATTCTTGAATATTATTTCATTATATGGATGTAACAGAGTTTGTTCATCCATTCATTCATTGAAAGATGTTGGGATTGTTTCCAATGTTCTTGCTATAGAAATAAAGATGATATGAACATTTGTATACAGGTTTTTATGTGAACATAACTTTTCATTTCTTTGGCATAAATATCCAAGAATAAAATTCCTGAGTCATGCGAGAATTGCATGTTTACCTTTATAAGAAAGTTTCAAACTATTTTCCAGAGTGGTCACGGCCACTTTACATTCCTATCAGCAATGCAGGTATGATTGTTTCTCCACATTGTTGCTAGTACTGGTTTGTCATTAGTTTTTGTTTTAGATGTTTTAATAGGTGTACAGTGCTATCTGTTCAGGGTCTTAATCTGCATTTCCCTAATGGCTAATAATTCGAACATCTTTTCATATATTTATATGCCCTCTATATATCTTCTTTAGTGAAATGTCTCTTCATATCTTTTATTTCTTAATTTTAATTTTTGGTGCTGGGGATTGAACCCCAGGGTGCTTTACCACTGAGTTTCATTCCCAGTCCTTTTATTTTTTTTATTTTGAGACAGCATCTCACTAAGTTGCTTAGGCTGGTCTTGAACTCATGATCCTCCTGCCTCAGTTTCCTGAGTCACTGGGATTACAGGTATTTGTGTGCCACCATGCTCGGCTGTCTCTTCATGTCTTTGGCTATTTTTGTATTGGATTATCTACTTTTTACTGCTAAATTTGGAAATTTCTTTATAACTTCTAGATATGTCTTTAGCTGATATACAGTTTGTAAATGTTTTCTTCTAGTCTATAACTTGTCTTTTCATCCTCTTAATAAGGTGTTTTGCAGAGCAAAATTTTTAATTTTGATGAAATCCAATTCATTGAAATTTTCCTTTTATGAAACATGCTTTTTGTTTCAAGTCTAAAAATACTTCCTCAAGCTCCAGATTTTGAAGATTTTCTGTTATGTTTTCATCTAAGATTATTATTTTATATTTTGTTTAAATCTCTGACCCACTTTAATTAGCTTTTGTGTAAGATTTGAAGTTTAGTTTGAAGTTCATTTATTTACTTATGCATATTCAGTTGCTCTGGCACTGTTTGTTGAAAAGGCTCTTTCCATCATTGAATTGTTTTTGCATCTTTTTCAAAAATCAATAGGCAGGAATTGTGTGGATCTGTTTCTGGGTCCTCTTCAATTTTTTTTTTTTTTTTTTTTGCATTTGGCTCTGGTTCTAGGATCTCTGGGTAATAATGTTCAGTCCTTCTCTAGTTTTGATGCAATACTATGTCATGTGGAATAAGTTATAATATTCATTCTCACTACCAACATCCTCCACTTGAAGTAATGGGGGGGGGCAAGAAAGAAGGAAAAAAAATTTGTTAAAACATATGTGGTGGGCTGGGGATGTGGCTCAAGCGGTAGCGCGCTCGACCGGCATGCAAGCGGCCCAGGTTCGATCCTCAGCACCACATACCAACAAAGATGTTGTGTCTGCCGAGAACTAAAAAAAAATAAATATTAAAAAAAAAACATATGTGGCATAACAGAAAGCAAATTCAGGTACAGCCTACAATTATTGCTTTTATATGTGGCCACAAGACTATAAATGGTACGTTTCTTCATTTTCTAGTCATTTTGTGTTCCTCTTAACCTTGGAACAGCAAATCAAATAGTAGGGTGACTCAACTTTTATTCCTTGATGGTCCTAAACTTATTGAGTTGCTATGGATTTTTAAAATTAATTTTTACAGTGCTGGGGACGTGGCTCAAGCGGTAGCGTGCTTGCCTGGCATGCGTGCGGCACGGGTTCGATCCTCAGCACCACATACAAACAAAGATGTTGTGTCCGCCAAAAACTGAAAAAAAAAATAAATAAATATTTAAAAAATAAAATTAAATTAAATTAATTTTTACTTCTAAATATAACAATTCCTGGGCAACCCCAGATATGTCTGCTTTTTATAATCAAGATTGATCATCCAAGTGAACACCATAAATGCTCTTTTTTATGTCTGCTTGTTCAATAGCATAAAGAGCCCAAAATTGTCAGGGAAATTCAGCTTCCAATTGGTAGAAGCATCACCTTTGGGAGTTAACATCTCTAAAAAAAGCAGAGCTGTAAGTATCAAGGAACAGCAAGGAAATGCTTTGGAAATGCAATTAAGTATATCTGTGAGAAATACCACTTCCACTAAGGTTCTATTCCTTCATTCTAAGACCAGTTCTGGGGATGGTGGGGGAGGGGAGGAATACTGCATTGTAAGATAGACCTCAGACAATTTAAGATTCCAGAGCACCCAATTGGTGAAACTAGGTCATGTGCCTGCAACTCTAGCTTCCAGGGGGATGGGAGAGGGGGGAAATCTGTTCTTTTAGCTTTTGTTAATGATGCTGCTGATGCCTTGTCTTGGTTTCAGCTGATGGTAGTTGCATCTAAAAGTGTTGTTTGGTATTATAAAAGTATCTACTTACCTGCTCCTAATTTTAAAGTTATCAATAAGGGGCTATTGAAGCTTGTGAGCTTAAGAATTGAGTGAAGTTTGCAGATAGAAGTGGGCTAATCTCACCTTATTACTCATTCACAAAAGCTTCTTTGTTCTTTCCCACACTAATGTCAGATGTCTCTGAAACTCAAATTTTAAATAAAAGCATAAGGAAAAAAGGGAAAACTTGTTCTCTGATGTTTTTGGCTAATTTTGCATTTTTACTGTTGTATGATTTGGTGCCAACTACCTTTCAAGAAATCAGATTCCTTTTGGTGGGGGACAATGGAGTTGAGCTAAAATCTACGTAGTAAAGTACACACTAAGCATAACTACTGGTTGTTGATGGGGCATAGTAAGGGATTCTTTGGATGGATATGTTGGTGAAGGAGTAGGAACAGGTTAAAATGTTTTAATGTTTATGTTTCCATTTTTCCCACACAGAAGACATTTCATTGATTTTTAAGGAGCGTATAGGGGTCCATTGCATATTATATATGTTGTACAAATATTTTTTACTGGATATTTTTGGTACAGACAAAGTTTTAATTCGTATATAGTAACATCTATCAAAAATTTTCTTTTTAACCATAGCTTTTGAAAAGCAATTTGGTATGAAATATATTATATATATAAAAGCATGTAAACCATATAAATGGTTTTAAAATCATAATAAAATGAATATCTATGTGCCAACAACCCACTTTTGTGTGCTTATTATGAAGACTCATCTTTATTTTGACAATGTAGTTAAATGTACTATAAACTAACACTAAAACAATGTTGCAGATTTACATTTCCTCGATAAATGCTGCTTCCTTTATGTATTAGTCTATTTTGTGCTGCGAAAGCAAAATATCACAGACTGGTAGGTGTGATGGCAACTCAGCAACTTGGGAGGCTGAGTGTCTTGTCCACGGCCCAGTTGTGTCAGGGCAGTGGGATACATTGCTGACAGGCTAAAGAAAGTGCCTGGAGATAACATGGGTGACATGTAATTTATCAAGGAAAACTTACAAGAGATCAGAGACTGCTTCAAGAATTCAGTGTCATCAGGCTGACAGCACCTCTGCCTCTAAAGGTATTTTGCCAAGCAGTACCTCCTCTTCTTCATATTGTTTTGTCCTGTGGTGGCCAGTTGAAGGAGTGAGATGTATCCTTTCCACAGTGCCCTCAGTTCTGCATCTATCCCCACTCAAAGAGGGGTTTTATATCTTAGACTGCAGAAGTAGTGGCATCATCATCATTAACTTGCTTGGTTTGCTTGTACAGTCAGCATCCCAAAGAGCAACTGTCCTGGTGTAAATGCAAGAAAGTAGCTTTCTAAAGATAACACTAACTTGCCCTATTTCCCAGTGTGCATAAGAGAAAGCCAATGTCCTTCAAGATAATATGTATCTAGAATTTCCAGCCCAAGCTTCATCTCCTTGTTGCTCGGTTTGGGGAACAAACCTAGGGCATTTAGGGACATGGTGTCTTACTGCCCCCTTTGCTTTTGGGATGAAACACAGAATTAGGAGAATCACAAGTTTGAGACAAGCCTGGGCAACTGGGCGAGAACTTGTCTTGAAATCAAAAATAAAATGGGCAGAGGGTGTAGTTCAGTGGGTTCAATCTCCAGTACCATAAAACAAAACAAAAGAATCAGAAAATCAGTTTCTAATGGTTTTGAAAGTTAGGAAGTACAAGATCAAGTTGCCAGCAGCCAACAGGTTCCTCTTGTCCAGTGAGGGCTGCTCTCTGCTTCTAAGATGTTGCCTTGTTGCTACCTTCCCTGGAAGGGAGGAACACTGTGTCCTCACATGGCAGAATGTGGAAGGGCAAGCTGGCTGAATGCTATGTGAAGCCTGTCTTATAAGCATTTTGCTCCTGTTCACAGGGGTTAAAACCATCATAGCTACCTACTCACCTCTTAATACCATCACATTAGCCATTAATTTCAATACCTGAATTTTGGAGGGAACACATTCAAACCCTAGCAGCTTCTTACATTGATTTATTATAGTTTTAAATTTGGGGGGCTGGGGATGTGCCTCAAACGGTAGTGCGTTTGTCTGGTATGCACGGGGCGCTAGGTTTGATCCTCCGCACCACATTAAAAAAAAAAAAGATGTTGTGTCCATCAAAAACTAAAAAAATGAATATTAAAAAATTCTGTCTCTAAAAAAATTTTTAAAAAAATTTTGCTTGCTAATGTTTTGTCTAGGATTTTTGCACCTGTGTGCATAAGTAAAGTTAATCCATAATTTTCCTTTTTTGTCTTTATTTTATTTGGTGATCAAGATTATCTTAGCCTCATAAAAAGAGCTGGGGAGTGTTTCTATGATTTAATCCTCTGTAAGACTTTCAATAAAATTAGAAATATTTTTTTCTTGGGTGTTTGTTAGTATTTCCCCATAAAGCTGTCATGACCTGGTATTTATGTGAAGATTTCTAAACAACTCTTTGAGATTTTCAATGGTTTAGTGCCATTTATGTTTTACCTATCTTCTTGAATAAAGTTTGGTAAGTCATGTTTTCCTAGGGACTTATCTATTCAATTTAAGTTTTTATATTTATTGTCAAAGGTTGTTCATAATATTATCTATTTGCTCTCTGCCCTCTAGAGTCATGTTCTCCTTTTTCATTTTTAATATTGTCTGTGTCACTTCTTTTTTTTCCTTGACCAATTGTGCGAGATGTTTGTATATCCTTTTCTTTTAAAATTATCAATTTGTGGATTTGTTTATCCTCTCAATTGTATCTTTATTTTATTAAATTTTGCTCTTCAATATTTTCTGGGTTTTGCTGTATTCTTTTTCCCTTTGGTCTTTCTTGTTCTTTTTTTCTAAGTTTTACCCTTTTAAATATTCTAATGTAAGCATTTATGGCACATATCAATCTTTCAAAACTTACATCTAGCTGGAATTGGGGCTCAGTGGTAGAGTACTTGCCTAGCATGTGTGAGGCTCTGGGTTCAAGTCTCAGCACTGCATATAAATAGATAAAAATAAAGGTCCATTGGCAACTAAAAATATTAAACAAACAAACAACTTACATCTAGCTTTTTTTTTTTTTTTCGGTACTAGGGATTGAACCCAGAGGTGCTTAACTACTGAGCCACATCCCCAGTCCTTTTGATATTTTTTATTTAGATACAGGATCTTGCTAAGTTGCTTAGGGCCTTGCTAACTTGCTGAGGCTGGCTTTGAACTCACGGTTCTTTTGCCTCAGCTTCCCAAGTGCTGAGATTACAGAAGGGCACCACTGTGCCCAGCCACGTATTTTGATATAGTATTTTCTAATTCTCATAATTTGTCTTTGACCCATGAATTAATAGTATGGTTTTAGATTTCCACCTGTAGCTGAGCAATAAGAACCTTCAAACAGCATGTGCAAGGCCCTGATTTTGATCCCCAGCACCATAAATAAATAATAAATAAATAAATAAAAATTTAAAAAAATTTACTTATGTGTAGGGTTTTTCTAATTTTTTAATTGATTTATAACCAAAATTGTGGCCACAGAATGTGCTTGTATGACAAATCATTTAAGCTTTGTTGATGTTAATTTTACAATTTAGAATTTGGCCAATTTTTGAAATGCTTCAGGTGAGCTTGAAAAGTATATTCTCTAGTGGTTAGATGCAATGTTCTAGCTAAACTAATTAGAACCAGAGTGTTAATTGTGATGTTCAAATTTTCTATTTCCTTCTGCTTTCTTGCCCATTTTATCTATAGTCACCAAGATATTGTACCATTCCCACACAGTACATCTCATTATGATTGGAAATTTGTCTATTTCTCCTTTTAGATTTGTCCATTTAAAAATTGTTTTGTTCTTTTTAGATATACATGAGAGTAAAGTGTATTTTTAGATATTGTATTGCTTTATGTATTTTGGATCAACGTTGTTTAAAGCAAACAAGTTTAGAATTGAGCTATCTTCTTCATGAACTGAACCTTTTATCATTTTTGTAGTGGTCTTCTTTTTTTTTTATTTATTTTTTTTTTTTTAAAGAGAGAGGAGGGAGAGAGAGAGAGAGAGAGAGAGAGAGAGAGAGAGAGAGAGAGAGAGAGAGAATTTTTAATATTTATTTTTTAATTCTCCGCGGACACAACATCTTTGTTGGTATGTGGTGCTGAGGATCGAACCCGGGCCGCACGCCTGCCAGGCGAGCGCGCTACCGCTTGAGCCATATCCCCAGCCCTAGTGGTCTTCTTTAAATCTAGTGTCATGGTCTATTTTCTGTTGCTGCAATTGCAAAGTAAGTAATTTATAAGGAAAAGAGATTTATTTGGCCTATATTCTGAATGCTAGGAATTTCAAGATTGGGCAGCCCTGTCTGGTGAGGTCTATTTTTTTGGGGGGGGGGTGCTGGGGATTGAACTCAGGGGCCCTCAACCACTGAGCCACATCCCCAGTCCTATTTTGTATTTAGAGACAAGGTCTCACTGAGTTCCCTAGCAGCTTGCTGTTGCTGAGGCTGGCTTTGAACCCCAGATACTCCTACCTCAGCCTCCTGAGCTGCTGGGATTGTAGTCATGTGCCAACACGCCTGACTGATGAGGTCTTTCTTACTGGTGGCGACTACTTTCAGAATCTTTTGGAAGTATTTCTCCATATTTTTTCCTATATATGTGTACCAATGTAAAGTTTAATGTATAAATTAGGCACAGTAAAACATGAACAATAATATCTAATAATAAAATAGAACAATTATTATAATATACTATAATAAAAGTCAATCAACTACCTGATATGGCTACTAATTGACTGTTGGGTAGCATAAACAATGTGAATACATTGGGCAAAGGGATGATTCACCTCCTGGGTGGATGGATCTGGACTGTGCCAGATTTTATCACACTACTCAGAACAGTATGTAATTTAAAACTCATGAATTGTTTATTTCTGGAATTTTTTTGTTTGATATTTTTAGACTGTGATTGCCTGCAGGTAACTGAGTCTACAATAAATGAAACAATATATAAAGGGGGTTTACTGTATAACTTTTTCATCCTTGGATTTTCATTCTATGGGCACCTATATGGACTTCAAAAAACTTGAGTGTGACTTTTGTTCTTTAAATGAAGGGCTTATTTTATATTTCAGCCATCAATTCATTTACCTTCTACATGTCCTGCTTCTTTTTCTTTGTCAGTTTTCCATTCTTTATATTTAGGGTTTTTTGTTTGTTTGTTTGTTTCCAGCACTGAGAATTAAATCCAGGGCCTTGTAAGAGCTAGACAAGCACTCCTCCACAAAGCTGCATGCCCAACCCTGAATTTAGGTTTTTTCAATCTTTTTGATATTTATTTTCCCTGTACTTGTTTAGAAATTTTACATTCAGTGTTCATTCTTTCAGTGCTTATGCTAAGTATTTTTAAAATCTGAATTTTAACAAAATTCAAGGTTTATAGTATCTCTAATCCTTCCCTAAACATACAAAATCTTAGAGCACTTAGAATCCCAATCATACTTCAATGTAAATGCAATATTTTGTGTGGTGTTTTGTTTTTTATGTACTTTGTTTTCTCCCACAAATTAGGAATTGTTTTGTTTTATATAATCAATATTTATTAACCTTTAGCTTTATTCATTTGTTAACATTATATTTATCCAACATTGATTTTTCACTCCAGACCCTCTGTGTGGCATTCATCTTTCTTCTGCCTGAGATATATCCTTTAAAATTTTCTTTAGAGGGCTGGGGATGTGGCTCAAGCGGTAGCGCACTCACATGCATGCGTGCAGTCCGGTTCGATCCTCAGCACCACATACAAACAAAGATGTTGTGTCCGCCGAGAACTAAAAAATAAATATTAAGAATTCTCTCTCTCTCACTCTCTCTCCTCTCTCACTCTCTCTTAAAAATAAAATAAAATAAAATAAAATTTTCTTTAGAGAAAATCTGTTGGTGAAAAAAGAAAACAACTCCGTTTTGGTTTGTCTGAAACTATCCTTATCTCATTGTTTTTCTTGAATGACAGTTTTGTTGAGTTAGAATTCTAGGTAGCCAATTATTTTTATTCAGCCCAATGAAAATATTATTTTACTTTTCTCTGACTTCCAATGCCACTATTAACAAGTCAGAAGTCAAACTACTTGGCATCCCTTTGTAGTTGGTTTATCTTTTCTCCCTGTTTTCTTTTAAGATCTTCTCTTCTTGTTTAAGTTTCTTTTTACTTGTCCTGTTTGAAATTTGAAGAGTATTCTAGATGTTGATGTTAATCGTCATTTTCTTTTTCAGTGCTGGGATTGAACCCAGGGCTTCTTTATCACCAAGCTTCATCTCCAGCCCTTTTTATTTTATATTTTGAGGCAGGATCTCTCTACATTGCTGAAGGTTTCTGAGTTGCCCAGACTGGCCTGAAACTTGCTGTCCTCCTGCTATCAGCCTCCGGAGTTGCTAGGATTACAAGCATGGTGGCACATGCCCGGTTGTTTATCATCACTTATGGAAAGTTCTCCGTTATTATCTCTTCAGATATTGCCTCTTTTGTAGTTTCCCAAGTATCTCTGGAATTCCAATTAGAAATATCTTAGACCTCACTGTCCTCCAGGTCTTTTTTAACTTTGTAATATTTGTAACCTCTTTCTTTCTCTCTATGATATATTGTAGATATTTTCTGCTTTTCCTTTTTTTTGGGGGAGAGGTACCAGGGATTGAACTCAGGAGCACTTGACCACTGAGCCACATCCTCAGCCCTATTTTGTATTTTATTTAGAGACAGGGTCTCACTGAGTTGCTTATCTCCTTGCCATTGCTGAGGCTGGCTTTGAACTCCTATCCTCCTGTCTCAGTCTCCTTCTTTGCTGGGATTACAGGCATGCACCACCATGCCTGGCTGCATATCCCTTTTGATATCCAATTCTCTAAACCTCTTTGTGGTATGTTTAACATGCTGTAAAATCATACAAGTGAGGTTTGTTTGTTTGTTTTTTTAACTTTTCTGGTATTGGGGATTGAGCTCAAACTAAGCACATGCTCTACCATTGAGATATACCCTCAACCCTATTATTGAGGGTTTTTAAAAAATTTTTAAAGTTGTTGAAGGATCTTTTTTTTTTTAAATATTTATTATTTTTTAGTTCTCGGCGGATACAACATCTTTGTTGGTATGTGGTGCTGAGGATCGAACCCGGGCCGCACGCAGGCCAGGCGAGCACGCTACCACTTGAGCCACATCCCCAGCCCAAGGATCTTTATTTTATTTATTATTATGTGGTGCTAAGGATTGAACCCAATGCCTCACACATGCTCTACCATTCAGTCACAACCCCAGCCCTTATTATTGAGTTTTTAATTTTTTCCCTTGATAAAATTTGGGGGGGAGTACTGGAAATTAAACTCAGGGGCACTCAACCACTGAGCCACATCCCCAGCCCCATTGTTTTGCATTTTATTTAGAGACAGGGTCTCACTGAGTTGCTAATCTCCCTGCTATTGCTGAGGCTGGCTTGAACTCGCAATCCTCCTGTCTCAGCCTCCTGAGCTGCTGGGATTACAGGCATGCACCACCGCACACAGCTTGATAAAATTTTGAAGTTACAGAGAAGTTGCAAAAAATACAAAGAATTCTGTATACCTTTCATTAAGATTCCCCAAATGGGGCTGGGGATGTGGCTCAAGCGGTAGCGCCCTCGCCTGGCATGTGTGCGGCCTGGGTTCGATCCTCAGCACCACATACCAACAAAGATGTTGTGTCCGCCGAGAACTAAAAAAATAAATATTTAAAATTCTCTCTCTCTCTCTCTCTCTCCTCTCTCACTCTCTCTTAAAAAAAAAAGATTCCCCAAATGTTAACATTTTACCATTTTATTTTTTACTATCTATGTATCTGTTTATGTATTTATTTATCTAAAATCACACACACACACACACATACCCTTGAAATGTTTGAACATAAACTTCAGGCCTGGGGCAACTTTATCCCTAGATAGCTCAGTGTATATTTCTTAGAAATGAGAACATCTACAAATACATAACCAGAGTACAATTATCAAAATAGAAATGAATATTGATATAATACTATTATCCAATCAACATACCTAACTCAAATTTTAACCAATTGTCCCACTAATATTACTTATGGGAAAAAGAAAATACAGAATCAAGGATTACATTTAATTATCATCTTATTAGATTTAAAAATTTATAACAGTTTCTTAGTGTTTCTTTGTCTTTCATGACATTGACATTTTTAAATAAACAAAGAAGGTCACTATTAATATTAAGGACTTTCTACTGCCATCTTGTTGTTTTCTGATTGTTATATATATCTTTTTTCTTATTTTGTTGTTTTTCTCTGTGATTTGATGTTTTCTTTAATTTCTCTTGGTGTTGGGTCTGACATGGCCTAAAAGCATCTGCAGTGGTATTGGGTTCCAGGGCATAGGTGTTCAGAACAGCTGTAGAGCTGTGATCCCAGGCTTAGGATCTCATAAATGTATTGTGGTACCTTGGTCTTGAGTTATAGATTCACTCTCTGAGGCCAAATTGAATGTAGATTGCTGACAGACTCTGTGACTCTGACCCTGGAAGGTGGCACAGTACTAGCCTGAATCCAGAGAAGAAAGAGCACTCTGGAGGTTTCGGTGCAGGGAGCAGGTTATAGATGCAATTCAGGAACCAGAGCCAGTATGGTATACTGGAAACTTAGGTCCCAAGGGATGAAGCACTTTGTAGTGATGACTGTGGGCCCTGGGATAGTGGTATATAGGAGTATCCCATATTGTTTAAGGTCAGGTGCAACAACAGCAAGGCCCCACTCAGCCGGGATCTGGGGTCCAAGGAGAAGTACAATGACTCAATGACTCTGCTCCTTGGGGAGTAGGTTGCCTCACCAGCTTAGACTTCATAGGGCTAGTTCATTATAGGGATGTTATTTGGCTTGTAGAGTGTCTCAGCTTAGGTAATATTCTGTTTCCCTAGACATAGGGTAGCATGATAGTTCAGTCCCAGGATGCCTAGCTGCTCAACTCAGCCAAGGCCCCAATTCCTCAGGAGGCAATACATCATTTCAGCTCAGGATCAGGAGAGCAAGACTGCTTTGGATGGTCAAGGCACCATTTCCCTGAGATATAGGGCTCAACCTCACCTTAGACCCAGGGGAGTGTGACTGCTTTGCATGGCCAAGCTATTTCTAGGAGACAGGGTGCTACTTCAACTCAAGCACTAGGATGGGCATGATTGCTCAAAGCTATCTTAATTAATATTAGATTAACTTATTCTCTACAGCTCTTCAATAGAAACACTCTAGGGCTGGGGATGTGGCTCAAGTGGTAGCGTGCTCGCCTGGCATGTGTGCAGCCTGGGTTCGATCCTCAGCACCACATACAAACAAAGATGTTGTGTCCACCGAAAACTGAAAAAATAAATATTAAAATTCTCTCTCTCTCTCTTTTTTAAAAAATAGAAACACTCTAAATGATGCCTGTAGTGTAAGAAATTCTCACAGCTGTTAGGCTTCTTTCAAGTAGGCCCTGCTTTCATGAAGTAGATTGTATGATTACCAAGAATCAGTTCTGTTATTCCCAAAACTGTGGGTACCATTGCACTTGTAATTGTAATAACATAATGTAGTTAAATAGTACATAAACTGGTAATATGAAAAGAATGAGCCCAGGTGTGATGGCACATGCCTGTAATCCCAGAGGCTTGGGAAGTTGAGACAGGAGGATCATGAGTTCAAAGCCAGCCTCCGCAAAGTTGAGGCCCTAAGCAACCCAGTGAGACCCTGTCTCTAAATAAAATACAAAATAGGGCTGGGGATGTAGCTCAGTGGTTGAGTGCCCCTGAGTTCAATCCCTGGTACCGCCCCCCCCCCAAAAAAGAATGAGAATAGTAGTTTCTATGAAAACTAAGTTGGCTGCTTTGGAAACACTTGAAAAAAGCAAATCCATTTTTTTAAATGGGATCATACTAAATGTGGGTTAGACAAATGCAAGATTTATAAAGAAATCTCAAAACTCATCAGGGAAAAATAGACAGTCCAATTAGAAAATAAACAAAAGAAGAGACATTTCACTGAAGGAGGTGTATGGTTAACACATAAGCATATGAAAATATTTAATATTACTAAACATTAAGTAACTTAAAATTCTGAAAGGATTATGCTCTCAAATTGCTTTAGAATCCTTGTGAAGTTCTATCTCAATTTTGAAGAAATAAAAACTATAACTCATATTTAATCCACCATGGATATGATTTATGCAGAAAAAATGAGGCCAAAGGCCAATCAGTGAAACCTTACAGAAAGAAAAGGCCTTGATCTTTAAATAAAGATTGATGAGTGATGTACATTTATATGTTTAACAAAATGAAAAATATAATTCATTAATGTGTCACATCTATTACTCTATCCTTTGCTGACTTTTCCCATTAGCTTTATCAGATAACAGGGCTTCTACTCTAATAAGTACCCTCTTGGAAATTGTTTAAATATGCAAGGTTTTCAATAATTTTGTATATATGTATTTTATCTTCCTATAAAATTTGACATTTTTATAAAATCGCTGCCCAGAACCTGATAATTTTGTCCTCACAGAACACATAGGAATATTAATGGTGTATTAGTCATCTCATCATATCATTTTGAGCTTTGGGAGGACTAATATGATTTGCAAATAGAAAAGAATACTTGAGAAGCGTGTCCATGGGAACAGTGTGGTGATTATGCATATCATCTTCTTTTCCTTTTGTTCCCTTTACACTTTTGGTTGCTGCTCAGCACAAACATCCTGCAATTGGCTCCAAAATGTGACCCTCTCTGTCAGCATCATTTGGGAAGAATCTCTATAATTTTGCCTTCTATGACATATTTTATTTTATAACTTAAAAAATACACAAAAGTACAAAGAACAATATAAAAACCACGTATACACACCACCCAAGGTTCTCAGTTATTGTTATCTTATCACCTTTACATCAAATCTGTTTTTTTTTAATGAGAAAATCAATTAATTTGTGTGGCAAATGCCTGTAATCCCAGCTCCTAGGGAAGCTGAGGTAGGAGGATCACAAATTTGAGGTCAACCTGGGCAACTGAGCAAAACCCCGTCTCAAAATAAAAATAATATAAAGGGCTGGGGGTGTAGCTCAGTGGTAAAGCACCTGCATAGAATATGTGAGACCCTGGATTCAATTCCTAATACTGAAAAAAGAAAAAAAAAAGCCATTACAGTAGCTGCTCCCATCCACAGATTTGCTTTCTGTAGTTTCAGTTTCCCATGGTCAACTGTTATCTGAAAATATTAAAAGGAAATTTCCTGAAATAAACAACTCATAGATTTTAAATTACATGCCATTCTGTGTAACATGATGAAATCTTGCACCACCCTTCTCCCACTGGCCTGGAACAAGAATCATCCCACTGTCCAGCATATCCGCCCTGTCTACATTGCCTGACCCTTAGTCACTTAGAAGCCATCTTAGTTATCATATTAGACTGTCATAGTATGATAGTGTTTGTGTTCAAGTAACCCTTATGTTAATTAATAATGGCCCTAAAGTGCAAGAGTGGTGATACAAAGGAGGCAGCATGGCATAAAACATGGAAGGACAGATTAAATCTGGTACTAGGTGGTAACACTTTAGGGCATATAGGGAAAACATAGTTTATACAGGGTTTGGTACTCTCCGTGGTTTCAGGCATTCAGTGGGGATCTTTGCACATATCCCCTGCAGGTATGTTGAAGCATTCTTTTCTCTGTCTTTAATACTATTCTGCGGGGCTGGGGATGTGGCTCAAGCGGTAGCGCACTCACATGCATGCGTGCAGCCCGGTTCGATCCTCAGCACCACATACAAACAAAGATTTGTGTCCTCCGAGAACTAAAAAATAAATATTAAAATTCTCTCTTCCTTTCTCTCTCTCTCTCTTAAAAAAAATACTATTCCGCATTTTCTACCTGAAGGCAAACACTACTGTGAATTTAGTGTTCATATTTTAATACTATTAACACATATTTATGTCTCTAGAAGCAATGAAGTATTTTATTGTGTGTTTTTTAATTTTACAGAAATAGTTTCAGATTATAAACATTATTGCATATATGTATATATTAATATATGTTATTGTGAAACTTTTTCCACTTAAATGTTGATAATATATTGGGGCTGGAGTTGTGGCTCAGCGGTAAAGTGTTTGCCTAGCATGCATGAGGCCCTGGGTTTGATCCGCAGCACCACATAAAAAAATAAAATAAAATAAAAAGGTATTGTGTCCAACTATAACTAAAAAATATTGATAATATATGGATCCATTTCATTTTTAACTGCTGTATAGTATTTGATTATAGGTCTCTACCACATTTTTATTAATCTTTTCACTTATTGAAAGGCATAGAACACATTATCCAATTTTATACTATTATAATACTGAAGTGCATATCTTCATATATTCTCCTTGATCACATGTAGGAGAGTTTTTCTATAGAAAGTAACCAGGAGCAAAATTATATAGCATAAAACATGGAAGGTAATATGGCAAATACACCTTTTGTGTTAACAAATAATGGCAAACTGCTCTCTGAAGTGATTCGCAATTTGTAATTCTACCAGCAGTATGTGAAGGTTTGTATTGTTTCACATATCCTGTATTAGAAGACTTAAATTGTTGCCAATGTGATGGATATGAAATGATGTTTCATCATTTTAATTTATGTTTTCTTTTGGTATTGGGGATTTAACTCATGTGCACTTTACCACTAAGCTACCTCACCAGTCCTTTTTAATTTTTTTTTATTTTGAAATAGGTCCTCACTAAGCTGCTGAGGTGGGCCGGGAACATGTAATCTTCTGCCTCCACCTCCCAGTTTGCTGGAATTACAGTTGTGTACCATCATGCCCAGTTTAGATAGGTTTTTTGATGTCCTTTAATAATGTTTCATAGTTTCCTCAAAAAAAATTGCACATTTTTTGTTAGATTTATTCTTAACTATGCAGATAGAATTCTGAGATGACTTCAAGATTTTCACCCCCTGGATTCTATCCCCCATATAATTCCCTTCTCTTGAGTGTAGATATGAGTACTCTCTTGATTATATTACATTATATGGCCAAAGTAATAGATAATCACTCTTGTGGTTATATTACATTATATAAGATTCTGTCAGTGTTGACTGAACTGAAATTCTCCTGTTGATTTTTGAAGAAGCAAGCTTCCATGTTGTGAGACCGCTACATAGTTAGTACCCGAGAATGGCCTTTAACTGCTTAGAATGAGTGCCTGGCTGATAGCCAGAAAGAAAACAGGGGCCTCTGTACTCTAACAGAAAGGAACTGAATTCACCCAACAACTACGTAAGCCTGAAAGAAGACTCTGGGCCTGAGATGAGACCACAGGCCCTGCTAACACATTGATTATGGCCTGTAAGACCCTAAACTGAGGATCTAGTAAGCTATGCCCACACTCCTAATCTATGGGTCATGTGACTCTAAGTTTATCATAACTTATTATGCAACATAGAAAACTAATATATGGGATATCTGTTTT
Source organism: Ictidomys tridecemlineatus (assembly GCF_052094955.1). Taxonomy (NCBI): domain Eukaryota; kingdom Metazoa; phylum Chordata; class Mammalia; order Rodentia; family Sciuridae; genus Ictidomys; species Ictidomys tridecemlineatus. The sequence goes on from NC_135493.1 coordinate 80,327,356, forward strand.
CTCTTCCTTATTACTGGAAATAGGTTTGTTTTACCACTGTGAATCAGTCTCTTTAAAAATTTAATCTTTAATTGCTTATTAGTAGTTATAAGGGCACTATTTTTATATATTGATCTTTATCCAATAATCCTGGTGAATTATCTTATTAGATCTAGTAATTTCTCTGTGGATTCTATTGGTTTTTCTACATAAACAATCTTATCAAATAATAAGTGATAAGTCTGTCTTTTATTTTCTGATTCTGTACACTTTATTCCTTTTTCTTTTTTGTTTTGTATAGGTCAAACCCTTTGCTACAATATCAAGATGGAAGAGAGAAGCATCCTTATTTTGTTCTTGACTTCAATGAAATAAAGTTCCATTAATTTTCCATTAAGTATTATATGTACTGAAGGTCTTTGGAGATCACTGTATCAGATTAGAGACTTCATTTTTTATTTTGTTTTGTTTGGGATTTTTGTTTGTATGTTTTATCCACATAATTTTTATCCCTTAACTGAAACATATAAGTCTATTTATTTTTAAAGTGGCTACTGATATATTGGGATTTAAATCATTAAATTTATTTTGTATGCTCTCTTCAGAAACAATTGTTTCTTTTATACTCATTGTTGCCTTTTATTCCTCTTCAATTAAATTTTTATTACTCCATTTTCCTCTCTACTTGTTTGGAATTATGGTCCTGTTTCTGTTCTTTTACTGGTTACCGTGTATCTCATCAAAGCCAAAAATCAAACTAAAAAAAACTTAACACCAATAAAACAAATAACCCAATTAATAAATGGGCAAAGGAACTGAACAGACACTTCACAGAAGAAGAAACACAAATGGTCAACAAGCATGTGAAAAATATTCATCATTTCTAGCTATTAGAGAAATGAAAACTAAAACTACACTGAGATTTCTTCACTCTCCAATAAGAATGGCAACAATCAAGAACAATAAATGTTGCAAGCAATAATAAATGTTGGTGAGGATGTGGGAAAAAGGGTACACTCGTACATTGTTGGTGGGACAGCAAATTGGTGCAACTCCTCTGGAAAGCAGTATAGAGAATCCTTAGAAAACTAGGAATGGAACAACCATTTGACCCAGCTATTCCACTCCTTGGCAGATATCCAAAGGATTTAAAATTAGTATGCTACAGTGATGCAGCCACATCAGTGTTTATAGCAGCACAATTCACAATGGCTAAGCTATGGAACCAACCTACGTTCAATAGATGACTGGATAAAGAAAATATGGTATATACACATAATGGAGTATTACTTGGCCTTTAAAAAGTATGACTTTATAACATTTGCCAGTAAACAGATGGATCTGGAGCCTATAATACTAAGTGAAATAAGTTATTCCCCAAAAACCAAAGGTAGAGTGTTCTCTAATATGTGGAAGCTAATCCACAACAAGGCCTGAGGAAGGGAAGAATAGAAGTTAATTGTATTAGACAAAGGGGAATAAAGAAAAGAGAGGGGGAAAATGAATAGGAAAGACAATGGAATGAATCTGACATAATTTTCCTTAATACATACATGAATACACCACAGTGAATCTCACCATCATGTACATCCACAAGACTGGGTCCTAAGTAGAATAAGATACATTCCATGTTTGTATAAATATATCAAAATGGATTCTACTAAAAAGATGTATAATTAATCACAAATAAAGATGTATAACTAAAAAGAACCAATAAAAATTGATCAGACCTTTACCCTTGTTCCAGATCTCTCCCATTATTCCCTCCCAACATACATATAATTATATTGCCATTTAGTGTAATCAGTGGTTACATATATTTGTCCACACATTTGCCCCTTACTTGATTTTATTTCTTCTTGCACCTCAAATTTTTCCATTGGCGTTTCTTCCTTTCTTCCAGAAGCACATTCTTTAGCATTTTCTTTAGTCAGAGTGTGGTGGTAGTTAACTGTCTCAGTTTGTCATTTCTGTGAAGATGTCTTCTTTGCCCTCGATCTTGAATTGGAGAAGAGCTAGACATCTACTCATTTGTCAACAGGCCACTGTGGCCTCTTCCCCACCCCTGAGGTTTAAGAAAGGAATTTAGTTTTTATTTGTCATTACCTTGATGCTATAGATAGTTGAAGTCTACAGTTAATGTGAGAAGGGTCTCTTCTGGTCTCACCATCCCCAGAGACTGAAGCAGAGTCTTCACTTCCATTCCCTTCACCATTAAACAGAAGCCCAAGTGTGACTGTGAGGAAAATCCTCAGAGCAAAAACCTCTCTATTGTTTGGATATCCTCCTTATCTCTCTAGGTTCTGTGATGAAACATAAAGATAGATGATAGGGGTGTGTGTGTGTGTGTGTGTGTGTGTGTGTGTGTGTGTGTGTATGTGTGTGTGTGAGAGAGAGAGAGCGAGAGAGAGTATATAACGTATACTTTCTGTTTACCTTAATTTCAGTAGAAAAGTTGCTTAAATAGCCTATCCTGGCATTGTCAGAACTAGGAAATCACTATTGCCTCTTTCAGACTCTCCATTTTCTCTTTCTGAGATTCAAAATATTAGTTAAACTATCTCATTTTATTCTCAATGTCTCTTAAACTCTTTTTAATATTTTACATGTCCTTATCTCTCTATGTTATTTTGGAATAAATTCTTCCAGTATATCATTTAATTCACTAATTATGTTTTCAACCCTTTCTAATCTGTTCTTTAATCAATGGACTTTGTTCAATTTTTTTGTAGTTGGAGATGGACAGCATGCCTTTATTTTATTTTATTTTATTTTTATGTGGTGCTTAGGATCAAACCCAGTGCCTCACACATGCTTGGCAAGTGCTCTGCCACTGAGCTACAGCCCCAGCCCTCAACACACTTTTTTGTATTTCTACAGTTATGTTTTTCATTGTTTGAAATTCAATTCAGTTTTTCAAATCTGCTTGTTCATTGCTTATTGATTTTTATGGTATGCTTATCTTTGCAAACATATCATTTAAGAAAACATTACGTACATTATTATGACTGGATAGTTCCAACTTCTATTGTCTTGAGGATTTACAAGTATTTTTCTCTTGTTTCTATTAATTCTCACCAGTGGAGGAGATGTTTGGTAATAATGAGGTCATGTTCCATTTATCTTTGTGATTTCTATGGGTCTACCTTTCTTCCTCAAATGGTTTCCTACAAATCTGCCGGTGGAAGTGAGTATTCCCATTCTAGCACCACCTAAATTTCTCTCTCCCATGTTGTTGCTCTGAGTTATTTTCAGACTTAGCTTTCCTATGTATTATTGTTCCAATAATCAATATCTATAGAAATCATTGCTAGAGGACTGAGCCTTCATGGTAACTCAATCCTTCCAAGTTCCCTGCCACTTTTGCTCCAGAGCTTTGGACTTCTTGTTCTGGCCAGGCTCCCTGTCACTGAGGGTTTTGCCCTTAGTGGATGACTCCTAGATATTCACACAATATTACACCCAGAACGCTACTTTCCTGACTTTATCCCATGCCAAGCTTACATTATTTGGCAGTGGTGGTAGTGACAGGAAAGCTCATTTACCTATTGTGAGAAGTACAATGCATAATATCTGGAATCTTTTTTTTTAAGAGGGCCCCTAAAGAACTTGTATTCACCTATGCTACTGGAAGTGTAAGTCTATTCATTCATTTTTAGATAAAAATGTTTTTAAAAATATTTTTTATTTGTACATGGACACAATATATTTATTTATTTATTTTTATGTGGTGCTGAGGCTCAAACCCTCATGCATGCGGCACTAGATAAAATGTTAATGTTCATTTTGAAATAGATTCAGATTTATCAAAAAGTTGTAAAATCAATACAAAGCATTTCCAAATACATTTCACCCTGTTTTTCCAAATGATAACATCTTTCATGGCCACAATACAATTCAGGAAAAGAAGAAATTAACATTGATGCAATACTATTAATTAATCTACAGCATTTATTCAAAATTTGTTAATGTCAGGACCAGGATCCCATACTGTCATGTATTCTTAATCTCCTCTGATCTTTGTATCTCTTTTATTTCATTATCTCTTTATATGTACAACCTTTATACTTTTGAAGACTACTGGCTGGTTATTTTGTGGAATGTCCCTAAACTTGGGTCTCTCTGATGTTTCTTCATGTTTAAATACAGGTTATGCATGCTTAGCAAAAATTCCACAGAAGTGATGTTGTGCCCTCTTCAGTACATCATTATTAGAGATTAAATGCTGTCCATCTGTCTAATTCTTTTGATCACTTGGTTAAGGTGATATCTGCCAGGTTTTTCTACTAAAAAGTAGTTTTTCTTTGTTATTACTAAATATATTGCAAAATACTTTGTGTCTATTAAAATGTCTTGTTCTCTATCATATTTTCATTCATTTTAGCATCCATTGAGGAACCTAGCCTGAAATAATTATTCCTATGGTATTTGTCAAGTGATAGTTTCATATTTCTGTTATTGTGTATATATGCATTAATTATATATATTTATTAATATTTATGTTATTGTATATTTATTTATTTATTTGTATTTTTATTTTATTTTGAAACAGGGTCTTGCTAAATTGCTGGGGCTTCCCTCAAAGCCTCCTTCCCGAGTCACTGGGATTATAGGCATGTGCTACCACATCTGGTTATTATTTAGCCTTAAAATGGAGGAGATTCTGCCATTTGTCACATTTATGGACCTGGAGAACATTATCCTAGGTGAAATAAGCCAGATACAGACAGAAAAATGCTTCATTATCTGACTTATATGTAGCATTTTTAAAGGTCAAATATATAGAAACAGAGAATTAATGGCTACCACTGATTGGGGGCTGGGGGAAGGAAATGAGATATGGGTTAAAAACTACATAGTAGCAAATATGTAGGATGAGCAAATTAAGAGTTAATATGCAATATGAGGGCTATAGTTAACAATAATGTATTGCATTTAGAATTTTGACTAAAAGAGATTATACCTGCTCTTCCTATATGGAGGAAAATAAGTGATTATGTGAGATGATGGATATGTTAATTTTTTCCACTATAGTAACCATTTTACTATATATGTAGTTTATAATATTGTGTTGCATGCCACACATATATGCAGTATAATTTATTCAAAAAATAAAATTCATATGGAAATACAGAATGCCCAGAATAGCAAAAAAAAACAATTTTGCAAATATGAATTTATACATCTCTATTTCAAAACTTACTACAAAATTACACTAATCAAGACTATGTGCTACTGGTTAAAAGATAAACATATAAATCAATGATATAGAATTGACAATTCAAAAATAAACCCTTGGCCTGGGGATGTAGTTCAGTGGCAAAACACTTGTTTAGCATGAATGAGGACCTAGGTTCAATCTACAGCAGTACAATTAAGAAAAAGAAATAAACCCTTATATGCTCAACTGATATGTTTTTCAATTTTATTTTTGATTGACACCTAATTATTGTTCATATTTATGGGATACAATGTAATGTATACATTGAGAAAATGATCAAATCATGGTAAATAACATATTCATCACCTTAAAAGTTCATCATGTCTTTGTGGTGAGAACATTAAAAATTCTCTCTGGTACTGGGCATGGACATGGTGGCATACTCTTGTAATCCCAGCAATTTGGGAGGCTGAGACAGGAGGATCACAAGTTCAAAGTCATCCTCAGCAACTTAGTGAAGCCATAAGCAATTTAATGAGACCCTGTCTCAAAATAAAAAATAAAAAGAGCAGGGGATGTGGCTGAGTGGTGCAATCCCCAGTACCAAAAAAAAAAAAAAAAAAAAAAAAAAATCTTTGCTTTGCTAGCTATTTTGAAATATACAATAAATCATTGTCTATAATCACCCTAATGATCAATACAAAGTCAGAACTTATTTCTTCTAACTTTAACTTTGTAACTGTTGACCAACCTCTCCCCATTTACTCCTTCCCTCCTTACTCTCTGAAGCCTCTGGTAATCACTATTTTACTCTCTACTGCCATGTGATCACCTCTTTAGATTCCATGAGTGAGTGAGATCATGCAATTATTGTCTTTCTGTGCCTGGCTTATTTCACTTAAAATGATGTTCTCTGATTCCAACCATGTTGCCACAAAAAAAAAATAAGGATTTCATTCATTTTTTATTGCCAAATATTTCATTGTGTTACATACCACATTTTGTTTATCCAATTATCCATAGCCAAACATTTTGGTTTATTCCATATCTTGGTTATCATGAATAGTGCTGAAATAAGCATGGGAATTCAGATACGAATTTCATTTCTTTGGCATATGTACCCACTAGTGGAATTGCTAGATCATATGGTTGTTGTGTTTTTAATTTTTGAGGAATCTCATGCTATTTTCCATAATGGGTGTGCTAACTTACATTTTCACCAACAGTGTATGAGAATTCCCTTTTCTTCCCATCTTCACTAGGATTTGTTATTTTTGCATTTTTTAATTGGCACATAGTTATTATGTGAACAGTAATGGCCTTTCTAACTGGGATGAAGTGATGTCTAATTTGGGTTTTGATAGCACTTTTGTAAACTTGTTTGCCATTTGTATATCTTCTTTTGAGAAATGTCATTTATCACATTTGCTCGTTTTCCAGTCACATTATTATTATTACTATTATTATTATTATAACTTTTGATATTAAGTTATTTGGTTTCTTTATATATTTTGGATACTAATTCCTTGTCAGATGAATCTTAAGCAACTTTTTCTGTTGCCATAACCAAAAGACTTGACAAGAACAATGTAGAGGAGGAAGTTTATTTGGCACTTGTGGTTTCAGAGGTCCTGGTCCATAGAAAAGTGACTCCAGTGCTCTAGACCCGAGGTGAGGCAGAATACTATGACAGAAGTGTGTGGAAGAGGAAAGGAGCTCAGGACGTGGCAATCAGGAAGAAGAGAAAAAGAGAGCTCCACTTACCAGGGACAAAATATAAATCCCAAGGCACACCCCCAGTGACCTATCTCCACCAGCTACACCCTACCTGCCTTCAGTTACCACCCAGTTAATCCCTATTAGGATATTCATCCACTTATTGAGTTAAAACTCTCATTATCTAATTATTTCACCTCTGACCCTTTCATTGTCTCTCAGATGAGATTCTGGGGTCACTTCATATTTAAACCACAACAGTTTGCAAGTGTTTTTTCCCATTCTGTCCTGATTTTTCCTCATGGCATTTAATTAAGAAGAGCAATTGTTTTCTAATATCCTTAGTCTTTGATTTCTTTATGTTCTTCTTCAAATAAAGTTAATTCCTTTGGGGAGAGCTTTAGAACTCATTTTCTTATGAATTGACCTTCCCCCTAGGAAAAAAAATCTCCAAGCCACTACTCTGGGTACACAGCAGGACAGAATCTTGTCTTTTCAGCTTGCCTCTCCCAGCGTGAAACTTCTGCCCCATGAGTGGGTCTGTGTGAAGTTGATTGGTCTACTTGTAGTCCTGGACTTTTATGCCTGGAAGATATGTCTACTCTAAAGTTGAAGAAGAGAGCCCCCTTGCCTTTTGACTACATGTTCCTCTTCAACTCAAAATTGGAAGGGATGAAAAATGTTGGTAGCCTGTCTCTCCAGGTGAGATATGGTAATATTTTGTTACATATGGCAATTTTTGATGGTCACAACCATTCCCGCACTCTCTGGCCAGTAAATCGTCCTTCAAGTTGAGTCCAGGAGAAAGAGGAAGGAGTGGGTTATAGCTTAAAAAACACAGACTCTCACTGTTCCTACCTTCTCTTAGTAGATTTTCTTGAATAAAGGCATCTTCATTTACTGCATATACAATTGAAGAAGGACAATTTCTGGAGATTTTAAATAATCTTTTCATCAGGTTTGCTTATATGCTGGAAAGTGGACCATGGAGTTCTTCACCCTACTGTCATAAAAATGGACTCTAAAACTTCCAATCTCTCTCTCTCTTTCTTTCTTTCTTGTACTAGTCTGACATATAGTGTGGAGCTGGGTCAGTTCTTTGTCTCTAGAATTCAAAGAAAGAGATTTATGAATGGCAGTGGGTGAAAGCAAAGTATAAGAATATATTAAAGCAAAGAAAAACAAAGCTCTCACGACTGGGAGGGGACCAGAGAGAGTTATCAGTGAATAGCTATTGTCTAAAAGTTTATATGAATCTATACATTTAAGGAAGTCAGCCCCTGCCCAATCCTGGGTAAGGCATTCAGTGTCCATGAGGTATTCATGCAACCTTTAGTGTAATCAAAGTATTGATAAGGCATTTTCCTTCTTTGGAGAGACTCCAAGTCTCTCTCTTATGTCTTGAATTCTTATGGACTCTAGGTCACGTAGGTCCTGATTAAAAAAAAAAAAAATTGTAAGTTTCTCAGCAAAACCTTGCAGCTGCTGTTTATGCTCTGCTGCCCAGGAACTTGCCCAGGAACCCATTTTCCTATCTGCCTCTCTTTATCTCTTCCTTTGTATTTCTCCTGAACTCACTAGGGATTGAATCCAGGGGCACTCTATCACTGAGCTACTTCCCAAGCCTGGTTTTTATTTTTTAATTATGAAATGGTCTCACTTAGTTGCCAAGGCTGGCCTTGTACTTTTGATCCTCCTGCTTCAGCCTCCAGAGTAGCTGGGATAACAGATGTGAACCACCATGGCCAGCTTACTGGTGTTTTTAAAATATATAATTTCTTTTGCATTATGTCTATTATTTTCCATATTTTATTGATGTATTATAATTATACATACGGTGTGATTTATTGTTACATATTTGTACATGCACATGATATAACAATATAATTTAGCCAATATTATTCCCCAATATTTTCCCTTTCTTCCCTTCCCCCATTTCACTTTCCTCTACTGGTCTCCTTTCAATTTTCTTTTTTTGTTTTTTAGTATTTTTTTAAGGAGAGAGGGAGAGAGGGAGAGAGAGAGAGATAATTTTAATATTTAGTTTTTAGTTTTCGGTGGACACAACATCTTTGTTGGTATGTGGTGCTGAGAATCGAACCCGGGCCGCACGCATGCCAGGCGAGCGCGCTACCACTTGAGCCACATCCCCAGTCCTCCTTTCAATTTTCATCAAATTTTCCCCCAACCTTTCTTTCCCTTTTTTCCTCTCTAGCTTCCACATATGAGAGAAAACATACAATTCTTGGTTTTCTGAGTTTGGATGATTTTGCTTAACATAATGCTCTTAAGTTCCATCCATTTTCCTGCAAATTGCATAATTTCATTCTCCATTGTGTGTGTGTGTGTGTGTGTGTGTGTATGTATATCATATTTTCTTTATTCATTCATCTGTTGATGAATACCTAGTGTAGTTCCATAAGTTGGCTACTGGGAATTGTGTTGCTATAAACATGGATATGCATGTATCATTAAGAGTATGCTGAATTTAATTCTTTAGGATAAATACCAAGGAGCGGTATAGCTGGGTCTTAAGGCAGGTCCATTCCTACTCTTTTGAGGAAACTCCAAACTGATTTCTACAGTGGTTATACAAACTTACAATTCTACCAACAGTGTGAAAGTGTTCCTTTTTCTCCACATCCTCTCCAGCATTTATTATTGTTTGTATTCTTGATGACTGCCATCCTGACAGGTGTGACAGGAAATCTCAGTATAGTTTTGATTTGCATTGCCCTAATTGCTAATGATGTTGAACATTTTCACATATTTGTTGGTCATCTGTGTTTCTTCTTTTGAATGGTGTCTGTTTAGTTCATTTTTGGCAGTTTTTTAAATAATTCAAGATAAATGAACATATTTAAAGGCTGAGTTGGGAGAAAGGGAGTAGCTAAAGATATAGGAGTGAGAGAGGTGACTGATATTTCAAGGTTCCTAATGATGTATCAGGGAATAGGGAACAGAACACTGATGGAAGGATTAGTCAACAGGAAAAAAAGGCACCTCTTACACTGTGTCTAAAGGGAAGAGTGATAATAGGACAATTAGAGATGCTCATGAATTTGTAGGTGGTTTACCACAAGGAGTTGAAGACATTGCTGTCTGTTGTCTATTTTCAGTGCACTAGGAGATGAGGAGATGGTGAAGTGTAGGTATGAGAGGGCTAAGAATGAGGATTTGGCAAGACTGCTGTGGAGACTTGGGCTAGAATTTCTTATTTCCTCTGCTTCTAAAGTGAGATGCTCAGAATAAACCTTTGAATAAACCTTTTGTTGTCCCATGAAATCACAGATGAATTTATGCTCCAGGATAAGTCCTGAGCTGGTCACAAGATCAATTTCCCTGGAATTTTAGTCCAAGGTAAGTGTGCACTTAGACATGTCTGTGAGCCTCCTTTTATCCAGAAAATGATAATTCGGGAATTCTGCTACCCTACCTCTCTGTACTATTTTGCTGTCAGGAAGCTGAGGGACAAACTGAGCCCCCATACTCTCTGAGGTGCCTGCTCACATACATTCCCTGGGCTTCCTTCCTTTCAGAGCTCTTTGTTCTCTTTTATCCCCACAGGATTGGTTCTATCCTCTGTTTTAGCCTTTAAGGGGAAGGGGGAGGGAGCTGCCATTTATAGTTTAGGGCTTAAGAGTGCAGGCTGCAACACTCAGATGGCCCTTGGGCCCAGGTCTCTCCTGCTGCCCTGTGTCCCTGGACTTTTAATGCACTCTCTGTAAGCCTAGGTCTTCTTATCTCTAGCACAGAGATCATAATTGCCCTGATTCATAGACAGTGTTTATGAGAATTAAATAATAGCATTTATGTAAAGCATTTTGATCTTCATGAGTGCTAAATAAATTCTGTTTACAATTCTCTTCAAATTTTTATCACTGTGCACCAAATAATTTGGAAGGAATGATTTTCTCACATTCTCACCAATGATCCTGGACCTTTGCTATGGTTTGGATGTGCTTGGAATACTATTCAAGGGTCTATTGTGATTGAAGGCTTAGTTCCAAGGGTGGTAATATTGAGAGGTGGTGGAACCCTCAGGAGCTGGAGGTTAGTAAAATCCTTAGCTCATTGAGCATATGCCCTGAAAAGGGTTAATGAGAGGCCAATCTCTCTCTCTCTCTCTCTCTCTCTCTCTCTCTCTCTCTCTCTCTCTCTCTCTCTCTCTCTCTCTCTCTCTCTCTCATCTTTGGCTTACTGTTTGAGATGTAATTGCATGCTCCTGCTTGTGCTCAAGGGGCAGTGTGTGCCAAGTTACGCCATTTGGATTTGAGTTTCCAAAACTGGGAGTTAAATAAAGCGAAATAAACTTTTTTCTCTTTATAAAGTTAGCTGCCATAACACACACACACACACACACACACACACACACACACAGTTAGCTGCCATAGGTTTTCACTATGGTGAGGCAAAGCTGACTAACACAGCTGTGGACTAACACATTTCCTCCGTTTTCAAGATGGGGTAGTAAAAGTAGAGCATGCAGTGACTTACTTTGATGATCCCATCTTTGGGGAACATCAAGCCCACAATTTGAATGCAGTCTGTGTGTCTCTCTCCCCACTTTGTCCCCCACCCCGCCTCTCCGGGTCAGCAGGTTGAAATCAACCAGGACCTCCAATGCTAAACAGATCTGTGAGGTGGCCCCTTGAACTGGGGGACTTCTCTGTGCCTGTCCACTCACATCTCAGCAGATCTGTACAGGTGTGCTCAGTGGTTTCCAGCCTGGTTAGACGTTGAGTCCAGAAGCTGGTTAAGGATTAAGATTCATGGGCCCTACCACAACCTAGTGTACCTGGTGCCAGAAGTTTGAGGCCCAGGAATCTGTTTCTGAAAGCTCCTGCAGTGATTCTGATGAAGCCAGCCAGGCCTTCCTAGTCCTCTGGATGAAATCTGAAGCAAGCCTGGCAGCCAGGTTGCCTCTCTGCCCCAAGGGTCCTGCAAAGGTACCCTCCAGGGCGCCTATGCTCCCTGTCTTCCCATGGTCCTTCCACTCTCAGCAGTGATCCTGGGGAAAGCTGGATTTGGCCAGTGTGGCTTCACTGCCCTCAGAGAGATAAAAATGGAAACTTTCACACATTGACTCTTTTAGTCATTCCCTCATTCACACTTCTTTACTCATCCATTCATGCATTTACTCACATTTCATTCACTCACTATTTCCTCTACTCACACATTTACTCCTTCCTTTTTTTCAGTGACATTCACTCTCTGTGACAGTCACATTGCTATTAAAAGCAGATGGCCTTCTCAATGGGAAAACTGCAGACACATTAATGGGGATATAATACATAGAGGTGAGCAGTGTTAAGGGAGTTCAAGGGCATGGTCAAATACCCCACAAATGCATCTGCTAAAAGATATTAAACCTCTAAGAACTAAAAGGTCAAGGAGCAGTAGAGGTTATTAGAATGTGGTGAGAGTCACAGCCATGGAAAGAGGTTACCCACAGCAATTTATGGACATGTTAGGAGAGTTTTGAAGCCAGAGCACGACCCAGCATATAGGGAGGCATGGGAATAAATACCCCCACATTCTTGCTCTGCCCACAGTCCATCTAATACCAATACCTATTTACAGAACAAGGGAGCCCACATGATGCAATAAATAAGGCTCTTTCAATTGAGATGCAGAGTGAGGACCTAAAGAAGCAAGTAGGCACCACAAAAGAGCCCCCCCCCCAACCATCAGCACCTAGGATTCCTTTTCTTAGCTTAGGTCTGGCCTAGCCACCTAACTTATGTCAAGATCTTTAATGCAGCTGGGCAAAGTGGTACATGCCTGTAATCCCTGGAGGAGGCTGAGGCAGGAGGATTGCAATTTCAAGTCTAGCATCAGCAAATAAACAAGACCCTGTCTTATTTTTTTTTAAATGAAGAGGTGTAGGGATGAAGCTCAGTAGTAGAGCACCCCTAGATTTAATCCTCATTGTCACACACACAAAAAATCTTTGGTGTGGACACATGCTACATAGTGAATCAAATTCAGGACCACATTCAGAGCCAGACAGTCTATCACCTTATGAACATCCACAGTACACCATGCCAACACAGTAATAGGAAAATCAACCTCAGAGACTTCATTGAAGGTGACTCTGGCCTCTCATATTGGGGCTAGTAAGTAGGGAAGGTTTGATACATTCAGGTAAGGTGACTGAGGTGGTCCAGGCAGGAGAGCCACTGCCTGTGTTCTGAGTAGGTGGAATCCAGTGTTAGGATGTAATCAGACTCTGAGCACCCCTGCTCTTCTGCACTGCCAGATACTCATTCTTGACACAGCCACTTAATAGTTCCCATAAGCCAAGTGCTCCTGCAACCTAGTAGCTTCATTCTGGTCCTCCAGGCCCAGCCATATCTGTCCACTTCTTCAGCACATCACAATGACCCCCCTTTGCCCCTGATTGACAGGTATCTTCATCATTGTCATGACTCTTTGCCTTTGCTCTTACCCACCTTGCTGCCCTCCTCTGTCCCTCTGTCATCTGGCGTCCATCCTGTGCACAGACAGTTCCCCTGAGAGATCCACCCTGAGTCCCTGTTCTCCCCAACTCAGGGCTGATGCTGCCCCTGACCCTGCACTCATGGCAGGAATCACGCTGGCAGCTTGTGTCCTCACCCTTTACTGCATCTTTCTGTCTCCCCAACTCCCTTCCAAAATCCAGCTCCTGCTCCAAGATCTTGTCCAAGAAGGCCTTATAGTCAAGTCACCAAGCCTAGACTCCATCTCTCTCTGTTCTGGCTAATCTCTGACTCTCACAGGGCATGAGTCTCTTCCCAGCAGCGGGGTATAGTCTCCTGCGCATTCTACGTGCTGGCTGCATAAAGGGATACATTTTTCCAGCATCTGGCCCTGTGTCTGGGCTTGTTAGCACAGGTATTGCTTGCTAGGAGGATCACTTGGGAAATGGAATGCAGGAAAAACATTCATTGTCATTATTGCCATTTATTAGACTACTATGCACAGTCACGGTGCCATCTGCTTCCACATGTGTAGCCTCATTTAATTTTCACAATAGCTGAGTGGGGTGGCCATTATCATCACTGGTTTATGGATGAGGAAGATGAAGCCCAGAGAGAAGCAGAGTGTTCCCAGGTCATACAATTGATACAAGACAAAGCCAAAACTGAAAATAGGCCTTCTTGCCTGGCTTCAGTGTTCCTTCTATACAGGTGGGAAGTGTCCCAAACATAGTGCTGCCCCAGAAGGCCTGGAACTCAGGCTTCCTTCTATTACTTCTATACTGGCAGCCTCCCCTTGAGGTAGGCTCTGATCTGATTCCCGACATCTGCTTCTCAGAGTAGAGGCAGAGGCCACTGGACATGTCACCCTGCCCCATGGTACTACCTGTGCCAAGAGTCTCTTGGCTGAAGCTGGCCCCTGTCCTGCCCTCAAACCCAGAGCCCAGTTTGACATGTGGTCATCTCTACATGTGTGCCTCCTGCATACACAAATGGGCCCCCATAGATGTACATGCCAGGCTTCAAGCTTCATGCTTATGTGTACAGTGCACCAGGCCTGGTTTAAAAGCACTTTTCCAGGGGCTAGAGTTGTAGCTCAGTGGTAGAGCTCTTGCCTCGCATGTGTGAGGCCCTGGGTTCGATCCTCAGCACCACATAAAAATAAACAAATAAAAATAAAGATAAAAATAATTAAAGATACTTTTCCATTGAATGTCACCCCATTCCCATCACTGTAGCTCTTGTTCATGAAGCACCTACTATGTACCAGGTATGACCTGGGTGCTCCACACTCACCATCCAAAGTGATGCTTACAGAAACCAGGACACTGAATGAATACTGCTCACTTCTTATAAGCAAGACACAAGGCCAGAGAGGGGGCGGAAATGTGTCTGAGGGCATACAGGAACCTTGTAAGGGAGCTGGTGGGTTAAACCATATCTCCAACTTCCAAGGCACAGGCTCCTTCCACCCACACACACCACACTGACTGCTGACTCATATCCATTATCAATTGTAACATAAAATGCCTATATTTGTAGGTATAAATGCACCTGCATGCATTTGTGTGGACATTTCTAGCATACACCATCTGTGATTAATTACGCTTATTCATAGAGGGAGAGCTGATCTCTTGCTCCTCTGGGCTCCCACAGCCATTTGTGGTTCTTCAGTGCTGTCATTGCTTCCCTCCCCAGACTGGCCATGTGTTAATAACAAAAACACCCAGCACCCAGCACAGCGCATGAACAGTGTAGTCAGTAGGACGTGTTGGTTGAATGTGTTGAGTGACAGATTAGGATGGTGTATGACAAGTCCCAGTTGGAGAATCAAGGCATAAGCTCCTAGCATCTTGGCACAAAATCTATGCTCTCTTCATCAAATAACTACTATCTTTTTGAGAAACAACCGCTGCCACCTCACAATCAATTCAACAAAATTAAATTACTGGGTTTTTGTAGAATTTGAACACAGAGTGATGAATCCCAAATGACCTTGCAACCTGAGCCACCCATCCTGAGCATGTGCCAGCTGATTCACCAAAGGTAAGTTTGGCAGGCAATGACAATGTTCTTTCACCAAAGGGCTGACTGAATTGCTTAGCTCCCTAGGCTCATGCCTTAGGCCTTATATGGAGTTTTCAGATAAACAACTTCTTGAGAAAGAAAAGAATTCCAGAGCAGGCCTGATAACTAAGAACTGGTCAGAAGTTGATCTATGGCACTACAACCCCACTGATGTGACCCTGATAGGAAGTAAAGATCTTTGTATCCAGAAAGCAACCTAGCCTGGAGCACTGATCAATATCAATTAAGTCAGGCCAGATGGTCAGAGACCAGGAAGAAACAAGATTGGAGAACTGATAGCAGTAACAATAATGCAATGAAACACATAGTGAGCACACATTGTGTTCAGGACACAGTTCTAATTGCTTTGCCCATGTATATATTGAGGAGTAAGTGAACAAATCTCACAGAATGGGCTGTGTGGGAATATTTGGGTCCCATGTGAATGCTTACCAAAAAGACCATGATGACCCAGTGTGTGGAATTGTGTTAACCTCCTTCTACAGACACCAGAGTGTCTGTTTAATGAGCCAATGAGCAAAATTGCCACAGTAGAAGTGATGAGTGTTATGCATGGGCTCAACATAGATTTACCTTCTATTAATTTGACTTGGTTACCAGCAACACTGAGTGCCCAGTCCCTCAGGAGTAGAAGCCCCCAGTATATTGCCATTCCTTGTGAGACAAACAAGTCCTTCAATGACATGGGTATTAAATTGGACCCCTTCAATCACATTGTTAGTATAACTTATTTTTGCTGAATTAATAATGCATTATGGAATAGATTTGCTTTCCATGCTTATAGGGTTTCTACAAGCACCATCATCCTTAAATTTTCTCAATTTATTGTCATTGAAATATCACATATATATTTTTTTCAGATTATGGAACATATTCAGAGTGAAATAAATAATGGTCTCATGACTATGGAATTCCCTGTTATTATCACATACTCAATCTACACAAAAACAATTGACCTTACAAAATGGTGGATGGCTCATGGATGACCGAGAACAAAACTTTATGTATTCTGAGGGCCATTTTAGAATTCAGTACACTCCCTGCATTAATGACCAATACATGATACGGCTTTTAAAAAAATTTACTTGTTCTAATTAGTTATACATGACAGTAGAATGCATTTTGACACATCATGCATAAATGAAGTATAACTTCTCATTCTTCTAGTTGTACATGATGTAGAATTACACTGGTCATGTAATCATATATGCACATAAGGTAATAATGTCTGATTCATTCTACTATCATTCTTACCTCATGCCTCTTCCCTCCCTTCACTCCCCTCTGTCTAATCTAAATGAACTCTATTCTTCCCTAGCTCCCCTTATTGTGAATTAACATCCGCCTATACATGATACTGTTTCTTTCATAAACAGGACACATGTCTAAGAAACAAATGGTATAAATGGAGGTGACACCTCTCATGACTTTAGCAAAACTTTGCAAACATTTTGATTCGTAAGAGGGTGAAACTCCCACCTGGTCATTTGGTGAACTTCATGGCTTTGAATCAATGCCATGTTTGGGACCTAGAAGATTCACTGGATGATCCTAGCATTGCCATGTCCAGTAGCAAAAGTTATGGCAGATTACACAACCCAATGAAGTTGAGATATCAGATTCCACTAAAACACTTTGGAGGTGAGTTCTTGGGTCCTTTAGGAGAATAAGGCACAACTTGTCTGAAAAGGCGTGCTTGAGATTATTGGACATGGTGAAGCAGGGCTCAATTTACCTTATATGTGAGTTCTAGGCTATGACCTGGGTGCTTTCATCCTGACAATGTCCAGTAATAAATATTAATTAAAGAATACAGTAGCCATATACATGAAGAACCCTAAAGGGCCTCACCCTACCTCAAAAGTGACTATGACCAGCTATGACTATTAAAGGCAAGAAGGCACATATACATTCAATAGAGAGAAAGGAAAGTTATAAACACAAACTCTGTTCTTTGAATTGGTTTTTGTAACAGGAACTATAATCATTCTTAGTATCTCCTTGCATATGAGTATGTGTGATTTAAAAAAATTGGATACCTTTATTATTCTATTTATTTTTTTATGTGATGCTAAGGATCGAACTCAGTGCCTCACATGTGCTAGGCAACCATTCTACCACTGAGCCACAAACCCAGCCTGAGTATGTGTGATATTTTTTAATGCAGATGTATACATTTATTTCCATTCTCTTCATTTTCACCCCATAGTAGAATATATAGTGTTTGAATGGTGGAGAAATGTATAGTTTAGTTCATAGCCTGCAGCATATCTGGAAGGGGTTGCAAAGAAATGTAAAAGGAAATTCCTGGCCTTGGAGTGGAAATAATATGTAAGATTTAAATAATATTGTTTTTGAGTAGTGAACAATGAGCTGACTAACTTTTGAATAACAAGGAATTCACAACATAATGCTTTAGTAGTGATATGTTGGACAAAGACATTTTTGAAATTGTTAGTTTAGGGAAAAGCTTGCTATCTCTCCATTCTGTTGTCAGAAAGGGCTGGTCTCTAGTAAATACTTCTGGTTTTTCTTCCCCATCCCCACCCCTCAGCATGCTAGTATTTATTCTAACTTACTGTATTCACTCAAAACTAAATTACTCTAGGGCAAGCATTCTCAACAGAGGTCATGTTGTCCTCAAAGGGGTGAAAGTTTGTCCTTCATGAGAAAAAAGATTCTAACTGACAATGGTGTGTGACCCTCTAAAGCTCAAACTTACTCAACAAAATCTTATTTTTGAGTATTCAATTTGTCTAGCTGGGTTGTCTTGGGTATTGTATGAATAACATTGACATTGAATTTGCAGAAGACACATGAAATATATGCAAGATCAGTGCTATAAAGCCAAGATAAATTAGGGAGGAAGATCTTTCTTCCTTCTTTCATTTCTTCCTCTGTTCCTCCCTCCCTCTCATCCCTTCCCTTCCCCTTCCACTTTTCCTTTCCTTCCTTTTCTTTTTTCTTTTTGTTGTTGTGGATAGAACCCAGGGTCTTGCATATTCTAAGAACATGCTCTGTGTTGGGTATAGTTCACACGCCTGTAATGCCAGCAACTCAGGAGGCTGAGGCAGAGGAATTGCAAGTTTGAGCCCAGCCACATCAACCTAGCAAGACCCTGTCTCAAAATCGAAAATAAAAAGGATAAGGTGTGTGGCTCAGTGGCAAAATGTCCCTGGGTTCAATTCTCTATACCAAAAAAAAACCCAAAACAAAACAAAACAAAAAACCCCAAAACCAAAAATCTCAAAATCTCTACCACTGAGCTACAGTCTACAGTCATAGAACCGTGGAAGACTTTCTTTTGACTGCTAATTCTCAAAGTTCCATTGCAAGCATTGGCCTGTGTGTCCAGTCCATTCTGTGCAAATTAACTAATTCGTTTATCTTCATTGCCTTTTTATGTTACTCAACTTTTGAAAATTATAAACAGTTTAAATTTAATTCTGCAAAAGTCAGCTCATTATTAATTATGTCAAGTGCCGAACTAAAAGAATTTCGATAATACCTGAAAGACTACCTAGTTATGTTAAAAGATGTTTTATTGCCGGGCGTGGTGGTGCATGCCTGTATTCCCAGGGTCTCGGGAAGCTGAAGCAGGAGGATCATGAGTTCAAAGCCAGCCTCAAG
Source organism: Ictidomys tridecemlineatus (assembly GCF_052094955.1). NCBI lineage: Eukaryota > Metazoa > Chordata > Mammalia > Rodentia > Sciuridae > Ictidomys > Ictidomys tridecemlineatus. The sequence goes on from NC_135493.1 coordinate 80,346,391, forward strand.
AATGGCGAGGTGCTAAGCAACAAAGTGAGACCCTATCTCTAAATAAAATACAAAATAGGGCTGGGGATGTGGCTCAGTGGTTGAGTGCCCCTGAGTTCAATCCCCAGTACCAAAAAAAATTTTTTCTCATATCAGGTAAAACTTTAAAAAAGTTAAGTTTAGTAAAAAAAAACTTATAAGAAATACATTTTAAATTTTTTTTTATAAAAATCAAAATTGGGATATTTCTAAAACTTTAGATTATTATTTTTGTCATGTAGTTAAATAAATTGCTAGTTGCATACTTTATTTGATATAGTTCAATTTTTATATATAAACAAATTACATTAAAAGTTGCTCAGCAATGGGACTGAAGCTGTGGCTCAGTGGTAGAGTGCTTGTGGTAGAGTGCTTGTCTAGCATGCATGAGGCACTGGGTTCAATTCTCAGCACCACATAAAAATAAGCAAATAAAATAAAGGTATTCTGTCCATCTACAACTATAATTTTAAAAAAAAGTTTCTCAGCAAATACAGTTGTACAGCTAAATGTTATCATTTTTAACTTTTTTTAAATTAAATTTTAATAGAATTTTCATATAGTCATTCTTAACCTTGTATTTTAAAGAAGATTAAGTTTTAACTTACTCTTTCCAGATATAAAGCATAAACATACATAAATTTATTTTAAAATATATGTTACACTTGTGATACTTTTGGCAGAAACAACAAAAATTTTGTGGAGAAGCAACTTTGGTGGAACTACTTACCTTTAGCCAAGGTGTAGACATATGATGAAACCTAATTTCTTGGAATTTAATGATTTACTGAAGGAAAGACAGAAAATTGTGGGAATCTATTTTATTACAGTAATGAAAACCAGGCCAATAAAGAAGGCAAAAATATGAAGGACAGTCTGTCTGCATTTCTCTTTCCACTCCTTCTTCCCATTCTGGCTATCTCCACTTGCCTGAGACTAGACTTGCCCTCCTCCTCCCTTCCCCACCTGCCTCAGTCCTGACATCAAAGAGAGTAAGGTATCTGGGGGAAGTGGCACATACCTGTAATTCCAGTGGCTCAGGAGGCTCTGTTCAAAGCCAACTTCAGCAACTTAGTGAGGCACTAAGCAATTCAGCGAGACCTTGTCTCTAAATAAAATATTTTAAAAAAGGTTTGGGGATGTGGTTCAGTCGTTAAGTGCCCCTGGGTTTAGTCCCTGATGGGGGGGGTGTGGGGGGGGATGCAGACACTGTTCTCAGTGCTAACTACTTGGTGAAGAAGATTGAGAAAAGGGGCTGGGGTTGTGGCTAAGTGGTAGAGCACTTGCCTAGTATGTGTGAGGCACTGGGTTTGATTCTCAGCACCATATAAAAATAAAATGTCCATCCACAACTAAAAAAATTTTTTAAAAAAGTTTGAGAAAAGATGATAAACAACCAAAAACAGGAATAATATAATTTCAAAGTGTTAAGGAAATGAATGGAGTGAGACTAGGGAATAAGATTAAATAGACTAATCAATGAAGGACTCTCCATGGATGTGAGAGTAGAAGGGAAATTGAATGATTTAAAAAAAAAAAAACAGTCATTTCATGAGAGTTTAGAGGCATGGCATCCCAGGCAGAGTGAAACACAAGGACAAATGCCCTGGGGTAAGAAGGAGCTTGGTGCAAGAAAGAAATCTGACCAGAGAGAACAAGAGGCAACACTTACATGAGACAGGAAAAAAACTTCTGAATCAAGACCATGTAAGGCCATGTCAGTCATAGAAGGCATTCAGATTTTATTCTAGTTACAGTGAAACGTCATTGGAGGGTTTTGAGCTGGGTATAATATGATCCTCTATATAATTATTCTATCTTATATGCGAGAGAGGGTTGTAGTGCTGACAAAACTGGAAACAAACACCAGTGAAGAGCCTAGTTATGAGATCAGTTGTGAGATCATGATAGCTAGGATAGTAATGGTGAAAGATGATAAGTGGACAATTTTCAAATATATTTTTACTTAAATAGCATTATTCATCACCTTGAACTAATTAGCATTTATAGAACACTCCATCCAACAACAGCAGAATACACATTCTTCTCAAGCTTTCATGGAACACTTGCTAAGACAAACCACATTTTGGGCCATAAAACACATCTTAAATTTAAAAGAATAGAAATCATACAAAATATGTTCTCATACCAAAATGGAATTGAGCTAGAAATCAATAATGGAAAGATTGTTGGGATTTCTCTAAGCATTTTGTAATTAAACAGCACATTTCTAAATAATACATAGGTCATAGAGGTATCAAAGAAGCTTTAAAAATATTTGAATTAAATTACAATGAAAATACAATTTATCTTTTGGATAAATACTGAGGAGTGAAATAGCTGAGTCATATGGTGGTTTCATTCCTAGTTTTTTTATTTTTTGTTTTTGTTTGTAATTTTTTTCTTTTCTTTCCACATTTCCATTCCTAGCCTTTTTGTAGGAGGTTACCAAGGATTGTACCCAGGGTTGCTTAACCACTAAGCTACATTCCCAGCCCTATTTTCTTTTTCCTATTTTGAGACAGGATCTCGCTAAGTTGTTGAGGCTGGTTTTGAACTTGGGATCCTTCTGCCTCAGTTTCCCAGGTTGATGAGATTACAGCCATGTAATATCACACCCAGCCCATTCTTAGCTTTTTAAGGAATCTCTAGACTGCTTTCCAAAGTGGTTATATTAATTTGCAGTCCCATGAACAGTGTATGAGTGTATCTTTCTCCCCACATCCTCGCCAGCATTTATTATTATTTGTATTCTTGATGATTGCCTTTCTGACTGGAGTGAGATGAAATCTCAATGTAGTTATGATTTGTATTTCTCTGATTGCTAGGAATGTTGAACATTTTTTTTCATGTATTTCTTGGCCATTTATATTTTTTTCTTTTGAGAACTGTCTATTTATTTATTTTGTCCATTTATTAATTGGGTTATTTGTTCTTCTTGGTGTTTTATGCTTATATATTCTGGATATTAATCCCCTGTTTGAGGAGCAGCTGGCAAAGATATCCTATTCTGTAGGATCTCTCTATTGCTGCTCTTGTTTCCTTTGCTGTGCAGAAGCTTCTTAATTTGATACTATCCCCATTTATTGATTCTTGGTTTTATTTCTTGCACTTCAGGAGTCTTGTTAAGGAAGTCAGTGCCTGTACCAATATGTTGGGAGTATTGACACTATGTTTCTTCTATCAGTTTCTTGTCTAGTCCTAGGTTTTTAATCCACTTTGAGTTGATTTTTGTGCAGGGTAAAAGGTAGTATACTATAGTGATATAGGCACATCAATACTTTTTTTTTAAGGAAAAAGAGAGAGAGAGAGAGAGAGAGAGAGAGAGAGAAATTTTTTAATGTTTATTTTTTAGTTTTCAGCGGACACAACATCTTTGTTTGTATGTGGTGCTGAGGATTGAACCCGGGCTGCCCGCATGCCAGGCGAGAGTACTACTTCTTGAGCCATATCCCCAGCCCCGCACATCACTACTTAAAGCAGCATAGCTTACAATAGCTAAGCTATGGAACCAGTCCAGATTCCTGTCAACAGATGAATGGATAAATAAAAATGGAATTTTATTCAACCATGAAAAAGAATGAAATCATGGTAGTTGCTGGAAAATGGATGGAACTGGAAAACATCACACTAAGTTAAATAAGCCATACCCGGAAAGTCAAGGGTCAAATGTTTTCTCAAATGCAGAAGCTAGACCTAAATAAGGGTAAAAGGGTGTGGAGGAGTCCCATTAAAATAGAAGAGCAGTGGATCAGAGGAAGATGATGTGGGGATGAAAAAAGAGTAACAGTGTAATGAAAATGTCCTGACTATGCTATGCACACATATGAATATACCAAGGTGAAATACACCTTTATATATATTTATAAAGCACTAATTTAAAAAAAACTATGAATAGAAGGAGGATCAGTAGAGTAGAGGAATGGGAATAGGGGGAAGGAGGAGGGAAGGGAAAGGGGAAGTACTGGGAACTGAATTGGAGCAAATTATATTCCATGCTTGTATGATTATGTCAAAATGAACCCAAATATTATGTATAACAATAATAATAATACATTAATGAAAAAATTACAACTTGCCAGGTATGGTGGCTCACACCTGTTGTCCCAGTGACTCAGAAGGCTGAGGCAGGAAGCTTGCAAGTTTAAAGCCAGTCTCAACAACTTAGCAAGACCCTGGCTCAAAATATAAAATAAAAAGGGCTGCGGATGTGGCTTAGTGGTACAGCACCCCTGGGTTCAGTTCCAGTACTAAGAAAAAATACAACTATCAAATTTTGTAGGATTTTACAAACTCTAAAACAAAAGAAAAAAATAAAAATCTTCCTGAAACAAATAAGAGAATATGACAGGGTTGCAAGATACCAGTCAATACACATATTGATTGCTTTTCTATGTACCAGGAATGAGTAATTAAAATTTGAAAATTTTAAAAAACTAGTTAAAATAATAGCAAAACAATAAAATACTTAGGTATAAAGCTAACAAAATATGTACAGGGTTTGAATATGGAAAACTACAAAACACTGTTGTGAGAAATCAAAGATCTTGGGGCTAGGGCTGGGGCTCAGTGGTGGAGCACTTGCCTAGGCTAGCATGTGTGAGGCACTGGATTTGATTCTCAGCATCACATAAAAATAAACAAATTTTAAAAAGATCTCTGGACAATTAGAAAATATATTTTAAAAATGATAATGGTGGTTGTTTAAAAATAAGAAATCAAAGATCTAAATAAATGGAGAGCTATTCCATTTTCAAAAACAAGAAGAGATAATATTGTTAACATGCCAATTCTTCCTTATTTAATATATAGACAGATTCAATATAATTTCAGTCAAAATTCATTGTATATTTAGAAAAAAAGATTATAAAATTTATGTGGAAAAAATAAATGACACTGAAGGAAAAGAACAAAGCCAAAGGATTCACACTACCTAATTTCAAGACAGCTACAGTACTGTAAAGTGACAGTAAACAAGAGAGAGTTGTATTGGAGAAAGAATGGACACATTGATCAATGAAACAAAATAGAATATATTTTTATGTAGAGCCAACAGAACTTGACGGAAATACAGGTTGAAGAAAAGATAGGAATCAAGGACCATTTGTGAGAGGTGAAGAGAAGACTGGGTTAGATAATTTAAATCTTCCAAACTTGGAGTTTTAATCATAGATTTTAAAATCTTAAATTTTTTTTAAAGAGAGAGAGAATTTTTAAAATATTTATTTATTTTTTTTAGTTCTCAGTGGACACAACATCTTTGTTGGTATGTGGTGCTGAGGATCGAATTCGGGCCGCACGCATGCCAGGCGAGAGCGCTACCGCTTGAGCCACATCCCCAGCCCCCCAAAAATGTTAAAATTTTTGACTCACATATTTCTCCTAGCCTAGTACAGCTATTTTTTGGGCTAAGGTTTCCCTACTTCTGACACTACACCTTCAAGCTCAGGCCCCTTTTCTTACTTAAAGGGGGTATTGAGGACTTTGCAAATGAGATTCAATGAGCAGGGTGATTTCTGCCCTTAGTCTTACCTTTAAGAGGCTTCAAGTTTTGTGTGTCAGAGATCTGATTACTCTATTATCTCTGTTAATGAAGCATGAGGCTGAAGCTGGGGAAGGAAATTAGAAAGAGTTAAAAGAGACTAGAAGATGAAGAAAGAGAGGTGGGAGAGGGGAGGAAAAAGAAAAGAGAATAAAAAACCTGTGGGCAGAAAGGGAATAAGGATTTAGGCTACAATCAGGAGCCCCCCTGAGCAGAGTACACCCAGCACTGCTAGATTTAGTGACCTCATGACCTCAGCAAGATCTCCTCTCAATTTGCAGCTTTAAGACAGCAGAAAGGCTCTTATAGGGAGATTTTCATGTAGTAACTACATCTGGTCAGTGTGGTAGTGTGTTTAAAGAAAAATGATTGGATTTAGAAAAAAGTTCTTATCTTTTTGCTGAGTCACAGCCTGAGCATGTGATGAAAACTGTGGCCTGCACTCCCCAGAAAAATGCTACTCTACCTACCACACCAAATTTTGCCTGCAATTCAGTATATTCATGTATACTGAATTGAAAATTTCCAGGGTCCACCAATTCCTAAGTTGAATGTGTGTATTAGATAATATTTAGGAGATTTTAAAAATCAACATGATCAGTAAATGGATTATATGTAGTAGTAAACAGAGTGAGTCAAATGAAGTTTGGGACTATGGCTAAGGTACTGGGGAGATGAGGGACCCATTCACTGAGAAAGAGAACACCCTAAGAGAAAAAGGTTTCAGGTTGGAAAACACTGAATTCAATTTTAGATGGTGTGTGGGAGGCAAGAATAGAGACAAGATGATTAATGGGTATGGGGCACAGTAGGAAAGGAGAAATAATATTTTATAGCACATAATAGTATAAGTATGGTTAGCAACAATTAAATGTATATTTTGGAATAGCTAATAGAGAAGATTTTTAAAAATATTTTTTGTTTTAGTTGTAGATGGACATAATGCCTTTAATTAATTAATTTATTTTTATGTGGTGCTGAGGATCAAACCCAGTGCCTTACACATACTAGGCAAGTGCTCTACCACTGAGCTACAACCCCAGCCCCTAGAAATAATTTTGAATGTTCCCAACACAAAGAAATGATTTAAGTCTGAGTTGATAGATGTGGGAATTGTCTTGATCTCATCATTACATGTTGCATGCATATATTGAAATATCATGCTGTGCCCCATGAATATGTATAATTACTATGTGTTACCTAAAACATATATATTAATAGAAAAACAAAAGATGGACCTCTGAAGTTTAAGTGTCAGTGTGATACCCAAAGAGGCATCCAGGAGAACATCTGGCAGCTGAACACATGGATCTATAATTCAGAAAAGAAAGGTAGGCTGAAGCAATAGAGTTGAAAGCCATTAGCAAATAGATGGATATTAAGCCCATAGAAATGGATGAGATTGACTACCAGTACTGTACAGAGTAAGAAGAAAAAACGGCTTAGACATAACCTAACAAAATGTAAAATAAAAACAGTTAAGGAACCAGCAAAGGAAGAGGAGCCTACAAGTGACTCAGTAGTAGTGGCCCAAGAGTAGAGAGTATATGTCACCAAAACCAAGGGCAAATCACATTCCGAATAGAAGGAGTGGTCCACAGTGCCAAATATGACATAAAACAAAGTCTGAAAGCCATCCACCAGATTTAGTAACAAAATCACTAGGAATCTTGCAAAGAGCAGTTTCCATGGAGTAGTAGGAATGGATGGCAAATTAAAATGGATTAAAGAGGAAGGAGTAAAAGGCAAAATGAAATGGGTTAATATATAATAGAGGACATGGAATACAAAAGTGAATGTCAGGTGAGGAAGTGAGGACAGGAGTAAAACAATGTTCTCAAACTGTTTGCGTGTGACAGAAAGGAGAGAGAGAGAGAGCAGAAGCCAGAGAGCAATGAGGCACTGGGGCCATGTTTTGTTTTTAAGTATCTTTATTGAGGTATAATTACATAGCATAAACTTTACCTGCTTCAAGTATACAATTAAACTAATTTTATCTTGTTTACAGAGTAGTACAACCATCACTAAAATGCTCTACAATTCAGAACATTGCCATCACCTCCAAAACATCCCTTGTGTCCATTTTCACTCACTTTCCATCTCACCAGGTAATCATGAATCTACTTCCATTTCTATACATTTGCCCTTTAGGGGGGGGGGACTTCATAGAAACGGAATCATTTTCTATGTGTTCTTTTATGTTTGACTTGGTTTACTGACCCATTTTTGAGGTTTAGTCATAATATATCATATATCAGTACTCTATTGTTTTAAATTGTTGAATTACATTTTGTATATTAGATATTCCATATTTTGTTTAAATGCACTCACCAGTTGAATGGCATTTGTTTTTTTTCCCCTGCCTTTTGGCTGTTCTGAATTTTGTTTCTATGATCACCAGTGTACAAGTGTCTTTTTGCACATGTTTCCATTTCTCTTGGGTACATACCTAGTAGTGAAATTGCTGGATCACATGATAAATTAAATTCTGACTTTTAAAGAAACAGAGGCAGTGTTTTTTAGTTTTGTTTTTTAGGGATTCAAGAGACTTCAACATGTTCAAAGGCAGAATAAAAGAAGGGGAAAGGTTGAAGATATAGGAGGGAGGGAGAAAAGGAGTTGATATATCAAGTTTCCAGAGAAATTAGAGGAAAATGGAGCATAGAGCTCCGATGGAAGGATTAGTCAGCAACTACATAAAAGATATCTCTTCCACTGTGACAGAAGGGAAGGAGTGAGGGGTGGTTAGGTAGGGATCTCATGAGTTTGTACATACTTTATGGCGAGGAATTAAGGACCTTGCTGTCTGGTGTCTTCTATTTGCAGTATGGTAGGAGGTGAGGTCATCTGCTGGGAGTGAGAGTGAAAAGGAATTGTGGGAAGGAGGATAATGGACATTTCTTAGAGCTGCCATGAAGACTTGGAAAATTACTAGGCAAACAGGGTTGTGAGACGGGTATCATGAGACATGGGGTATCATGAATTTTTAATGGCTCCCATCTGAGCAATCCTATGAGCCCAGGATTCGCACAGGGAAACTGGGGAATTGTGTTCATCTGGTGTTGGGGCTGTGATGGAAGGACAATAAGGTGTATGAGTGGAGGATATTATTGGCTAGAGAATTGGCAGATTAGTCAGATTTCCTCTTTTCATGGGAGATGCAAGTTTCAGTTAAGTCAGAGAGGTGAAGTATTTGCCTGTGAAGGAGATGTAGACTGGAGTGGGCTCATCATTCAAACCCAATTCCAATTTGGGAAGAATCCCAAGACAGGCTTGGAGGCCGGGTTCCACCATGCACTACCAAAACCAGAAAGTAGGGGACACATGTTTCTCTCCATCCCCTGGTAGCTGGTGCCTGGGCATGGGGACTCAGCATCACCAATCACATGATCCTGCCTGAAACTTTGAATGTTAAGGGAGTGACACAAAAATGTGTAGAGTTATTGAGTGATTTTTTTTTCAAGGCAGCTGTTGCAAAGTTAAGAATCTGATAGTACAGTATGAAGGGATGGTATGGACTAGGTGCATAGTGGCAAGTGTTTAGCAGATAATGGGGGTAACAGCATTATCCTACCAGATCATTCATGTAGTTAATATCTTAGCGGCCATGCCACCCTTAGGTTCATGTTGTTCCATCCCTGATTCCTGGTCCTACCTGGTTCTCTAGGTGTTTCTCATGGATTTTGTGGATTACCTGATATCCTTTTCTATTACTCAGGATAGGTAGGTTTATGCTTTGATAATTAAAAAAAAAATTCTCAATGATGTGACACAGTTTATTTATTGCTTATATAAAATCTAATGCAGGTCTAATGTATATTAGAATTCTCCCTTCCAAGCATAATCTAGGGATCCAGGCTGATGGATGCTCCACACATCTTGTAGTTGACTGATCTAGCACATTAGCCCTCCATGATTGCCACAGGAAAAAACAAGACAGAGAGTGAGAGGATTGAGCATAATTTCTTAAACACCCAGCCCATTAGCCAGAACTAATCACATGACCCAATCTAAATTTAGGAGGACTGGGAAATTAAGCAAAGAGTAAATGACTGCCACATCTTCCAATTCCAATAATTTCATTTTCTACTACAGTTAACCAGAGTCATTTCTGATGTTTCCATTCAAGAACTACGACTAGTTAAGGATATGGTGGTGAGGATATTTTAAAACACATGCGTTCAATTTTTTTCTGCTTACAAATTAATACATGTTATAAAAATTTAACATTATATAAATATTCGATGTAGAAAGTGAGAATTCCTTCAAAATCCCACACTCCCAAGACAACTATTATTAGTAGTTTGGTATACTTCTTTGCTATATATTTTCTCTACTAATACATTTTTATATAATAAAAAATAAGATCCCACTACAGAACACTATTTGCAAGTGCTTTTTCTATTCACACTTTACTTTTTATTTCTACTGCAGAGAATCAAACCCAGTGCTTGTGCATGCTAGCCAGAAGTTTACCACTGAATTTCATTCCCAGGCCCACTTATGTTTTGTTTTGAGATACTATCTCACTAAGTTGTTCAGGCTGGTCTGCAACTTGCAATCTTTGGGCCTCAGCCACCTAAGTAGCTGGGATTACTGGTGTGCACCACTGCACCTAGCCATTCTATATTTGTGATACCTTTCAAAGGCATATAGATACAGACTTTTTCTTTTCACCTTTACATTTTTAATAATTTTAAATTATTCAAGTGTACAGGAATAAGTCTTTAAATTTTTTTCAAAGTTTTAAGGTTAAGTTAAAGTTCTCTTAGACCATCATCCGTTTCTAACTTCCTCTCTACCTTTCACATGCATCCTTCATTATATGGATGCAACATAGTTTATTCAAGTGATTCCCTGTTGATGGAATTATTATAGTTGCATAAAAATATTTTTAAAATTAGAAACAATGGCTTGTGACCCCTTTCTCCCTCTTCAAAGTCAGCAGCATAGCATCGTCAAATCTGTGTTCTCTGACACAGGTGTGCTTCAACTGTTTCCTTCTCTGACCCTGTTTGTCTTCTCTGTTCTCTAATCTTTCTCCCTCCCTCTCTTAAAGACCTTCTGATTATATTGGAACCACATGGATAATCAAAGATAATTTTTCCATTTCAACATCCTTAATGTAGCTGCATCTGGAATGTGTTCTATTTCATGTGAGGTACATATCACAGGTTCTAGGGAATAAGATGTGGATAACTTTGGGGGATCATGATTCAGCTTATCCCACCCTGTAAATTGATTACTTATTTAATAGCATAATATAATAAGACAAAATAAACTGAAAACAACATCTATCCTTTCTTTTATAGTTTCTGGGTTTTGTCTTAAAACAAGAAAGACCTTTACCACTGTAGACTATGAAAATATTTATTCATATTTTTTCTATAATTTATGAGTATTATTTTAACCAATCTTTTAAAATTGAGGTATAATTTACATACAATTAAACACTCAGTTCCTAAATGAAATGTTCAATGTTCAATTCATTTTGCTAAAATTATGCTATATGCCAAATTATGCTATAAAAGCATATGAATGTGCCACAATGAATACTACTTTTATGTATAATTATAATGCACCAATGAAAAAAAGTAACATATGTAAATAAATCAAAGAAAGACCAGCAGAGTAGAGGAAGGGGGTTGAGAAGGGAGAAGGAGAGGAAAAAGGGAGGTACGGGGGAATGAATTGGAGATATTATATCATGTGTACATATAAATATCACAATGAACCCCACTATTATGTATAATTACAAGGCACTAATAAAAACATAAAAGCTTCATCCTGATCCCCAAAGTGCTACTGTTCTTTTTTTTTTAAGGGAGAGAATTTTTTAATATTTATTTTTTATTTTTCGGTGGACACAACATCTTTATTTTATTTTTGTGTGGTGCGGAGGATTGAACCCAGCACCCCACACATGCCAGGTGAGCACGCTACCGCTTGAGCCACATCCCCAGCCCTGTTCTTACTTCTATCAGTTTTATATAGTTTTAGCTGCTATTGAACTGTATAAAACTAGAATCATAAAGTACATGTTCTTTTTTATCTGCCTTCATTCTCTCGGCATAATGATTTTGAGATTCATTCCAATTGTTGCTTGTATCAAGAATTTGCTCCTTTATATTGCTGAGTTATCCTCCAGTGTGCAACTGTACCATAGTTTATCCATTCGCCTACTGTTGAACATTTGTTTTTTCCATGTGTGGCAATTACAGATAAAGCACAGGTGATTTTTGAATAATTTATATTTTTGACCCACTTTAAATTTATTTTGATGTAATGAATGAGACAGACATCCAACTTTATTTTTGCCACATCATAAGCCAGTTATCCCAACATCGTTTATTGCATAATCCATCTTTTCACCAGTGAATTAAATATCATTTCAATGCAGAAAATTTTTTATAAGTTGAATTTTTTTCTGAATGTGCTACTACATTTCACTGATCTAGTTGTCAGTTTTGAGTCAGTACTCCTGTGTTTTAATTCCTATAGTTTGACAATGTCTTTCAATAAATGGTAAGACTCATAACACATTTTTCAGAATTGTCCTCATTATTTCTGGTTGTTTATCTTCTAAAGAGATACATTTTAAATGTAATATCAGTTAAAATGATTTGTATTGCATTAACTTTATAAGATGATTTGGAGAGATTTGTTGTCTTTATAAATATTGAACCTGACCCTCTAGGAACCAGATATGTCTCTCTGTTTTTGCAAATATTTTATATTCCTTAAGGGTACTTCTTAATTATGAATTGAGGTTTCCAGAAAGTACAGTGAAAAGGTTTTGGAGGAAGAAAAGGAGTTCAAGTTTGGATCAAGGGAGAGAAAGTACAGTGTTCTATGAAATTCTGGAGCAAACAGAGAATTAAAGGAACTTATATAAAAATGCATTTGCTGTATTAGCTATTTAATGCTATGTAACAAATGACTACAAGATTCTCTTAAAATGACGTTTATTTATCTCATAATTTTTTGGTTAAGTCTAGTTCTGGCTAATCTGGGTTCTCTGCTTCAGGATCTCTTACAAGGCAGCAAAGAGTCAGCCAGGACTAGGGTCTCATCAAAAGGCTTGAAAGAGAAAGCAACCACTTCAAAGCTTACCTGGTTGTTGATGGAGTTTCAGTTCCTCAAGGACTATTGGATTGAAAGCTTCAGTTTCTAGCTGGATACTGGTTTTAGTTCTTTGACACATGGACCTTTCCAATATGGTAACTTGTTTAATGAACATGAATAAAGGAAAGAATCTGCTAGCAAATTGGAAGTCACACTCTTATGTAGTCAAATCCCCATGTGATGATTTGACTATATCCTATCACCTTTGCCATATTCTACTGAAACAAAGCAAGTACCTAGGTTAGCCCAAATTCAAGAAGAGGGCATTACACAAGGGCATTACATAAGAAATGTAAGTTATGTTAAGTTTGCTAGCATTAACTAACTTAAAATTTACCAAAGGGAGCTGGGGGGTATAGCTCAATGGAAGAGTGCTTGTCTAGCATACATGAGACCCTGGGTCTAATTGCCAGCACTGCAAAAAAAAAAAAAAAAAAAAAAAACTTATGAAAGAAATGTTTGAGAAATCCCCTGGCATGTGGGAAAAAAAAGACATAGGTCCTTGATCTATATCAACTACATTTCCAAATAATATGTCCAGGCATGGTGCATGCCTGTAATCCCAGCAGCTCAGGAGGCTGAGGCAGGAGGATCATGAGTTCAAAGCCAGCCTCGGCAACTTAGTGAGGCCCTAAGTAAATTAGCAAGGCCCTGTCTCTAAGTAAAATATTTTTAAAAAACGGCTGGTGATGTAGCTCAGTGGTTATGTGCAATCCCTGGCACCCTCCCCCACCACTACCACTACCACAAAAAAGAATTATGTTCCTGGTCAACAAGGAGAATCTAGGCTCATGAGGTCAGGCAAATAGTAACCACTTCTATTTGTGTAGCACTGTAGGATTTACAAATCTGCTTCTGGAATCATTATTTAACAATAATGTGAGGTATCCAGATAATAAAACTAAGATTCAAAAATAATATGGGGCCACCCTAGACCTCACAATCAGTGAGTAACAGAGCTGGGACAAGAGACTCAGTCAAATTCCTAGTCTGATACTAGATTGCCTGCTCCAAAACCCAGAGATACATTCTTTTTCCCTATCAATGTCCTCTCCCACCATCTTCCTCCCTCCCTAAGTTTTTGCCTTGGCTCAGTTTTTACTAGCCAGCCAGTCAACCTCAGTCTGCCTTCTAGAATGACTGTAAGGGATCAGATAAAATGTTTATAAAGCTATCAGCACACTGTCTGGCACACAGTAAGTTGTCACTAAATGTAAGTTATTAACTTATTTTCCTTTCAAATGTTCCAACCCAGATTCACTGTCAATCATCTCCAATTCTGCTCCTCTTAATCCCTGTAGTACCACATCCCAAAAAGCAACTTGCTTTGAGAAGATACCAGCATCCAACAACTTTTTACAGGTGGATCTCTTCTGTCTTCCAAAACTTCCATCAAAGAGCATTTTGTTTTCAATAGTGTGGCTTTATATTTTTCCAAGTTATAAGAAATTTCTTAAAATACAGTTATACTTGTTGATGACCAAATTTTGGTTTTAAAAAATTATTCTCTACTGAAAAGATGCAGGACCACTTGAAAAATTAGCTGATTATTGCCAAGAATGGTGGTATATGCCTATAATTCCAGTGACTCAGGAGGCTAAGGTTCGAGGATTGCAAGTTTGAAGCCAGCCTCAGGAACTTAGTGAGTTCCTAAACAACTTAGTGAGATCCTGTCTCAAACTAAAAATGAAAAGGGGAGGGGATGTAACTCAGTGGCAAAACACCCCTGGTTTGAATTCCCAGTACCAAAAAACAAAAACAAACAAACAAACAAAAGACAAAAAAAAAAATAGCTGATTCCAAGGTTGAGACCCAGAAAGTGCAAGATGGACCTGGAGCATCTTGTGGTACCAGAAAACATTAATTGTTCAATAAAAAATAGGGGAACAGGGTGGACAGTACATAAGAGTCAACCTATCATACTGATCAAATATGGGACATTTAAGCCAGGCCTGGTGTTGCATGCCCTATAATCCCAGAGACTTGGGAGGCTTATAGACAGGAAGATTGCAATTTAGCAAGACACCATCTCAAAATTAAAAAAAAAAAAATTAAAAGGACTGGGAGTACAGCTCATAGTAGATCACTGCTAGGTTGAATTTCCAGGACTGCAAAAACTGGGACCTTTTAGCCTCAAAATATAGAATGATATTAAAAATAGACAGCTGGGCTGGGGATGTGGCTCAAGTGGTAGTGTGCTCGCCTGGCATGCATGCGGCCTGGGTTCGATCCTCAGCACCACATACCAACAAAGATGTTGTGTCCACAGAGAACTAAAAATAAATAAATAAATAAATAAATATTATTTTTAAAAATAATAAAATAAAATAAAATAAAAATAGAAAAATAATAAAATAAAATAAAAATATTATTTTTAAAAATAATAAAATAAAATAAAATAAAAATAGACAGCCATGGGTCCATGAGAATATAAATAAATACATGTAGGAGAAAGGAAATCTCTTTTTCTGGAAAGCCAATGCATGTCAAAAGAATGGTGACATTTGAAAATCACCATTTGACTACCATGCCCATAATAATTTCTGGTGAGAATTGTCTGTGAACGTGAAAACTGATGGTTTCAATTTCAAGTAACAGAATACCCATCTAAGTGCAACGCAGCATTTCACAAGATACTAATGACAATAACTACAGTGAAGGAATCTGGTGCTCACTACCTTAACCAGGTGATCAAAATTAGCACCACCATTAATAGGACAAATACACATTGAATGTCTCCTTATGTGATGTACTGAAAAGGACACAGATCACATTGGTGATAATTCTACCTGTGTTAGTCAGATTTCTAGTACTATGACAATATACTTGATAATCAACTTAAAAGGAGGAAGTGTTCGTTTTGTCAGAGGAAATTTTTCACCTTATGGCAACCAAGAAACAATGAGCAAGAGAGCAAGGGGCTGGGGTCTCAAAATATCCTTCAAGGACACTCCCCAGTGACCTAAAGGGGCCTCAATAATGCTGCCAAAATGCATAACCTGAATCTAATCATAAGGCCACAACAGAAAAACTCAAATGAGGCACAGTCTAAAAATTGCTAGCCTGGATTCCTCAAAAAATATACATTATTCACAGGATTATTTTGCTATAAAGGACATTGTTGAAGAAATTGGTGAGCTCTCATAAGGTCTATAGGTTATATATTTAATAATGTTATACCTCAAACTTTTCTGATTTTGATTATTTATGTAAGGTAATTCCTTGATTTAGAAAATACTACTAAATTATTTAGGGGTAATGGGGCATCGTGTTTGCAACTGACCCTAATGAACTCTCAAAAGGTCCAAGAGTAAAAAGAAGCACACAAATATTTGAGAGAGGAATAAACAGAGTAAGATAAAGCAAATCCTACGTGATCTCACTCATAGTGGAATTAAAAAAAAAAAAAGCTGATCCCATGGAAATAGAGAATAGAATAGTAGTTACCAAAGACACAGAAGAGTATGGGAGGAGGAGATGGAGAGACAATTGTAGTTTGATAGAAGGAGTAAGTTCTGTGTTCCCTGGCAAAATAGGGTGAATATTCTTGGAACATTTGAGTAAGCCTGAAAATTTCAAAGTGAAACTATAAAAGGGGAAAATGCTAATTTGAAATTTTTCCATGTTTAATATCAGGTTATATTTCTCCCACACCCCCACACACCCACACACATACATGCACACTAGTGAGTTACAGGAGTTCCTTACCTAGATTTATATAGCACACCAAAAAGTATAGTATACCTCTTATCAGATATATAGCTTGAAAATACTGTCTCCCATTCTGTATTTTGCCTTTTCACTCTGTTGATTATTTGCTGTGCAGAAACATTTTAGTTTGAAATGGTTTCACTTGTTTAATTCTGCATTTATTGCCCATGCTTTTGGTGTTACAGCCCCCCCCAAAAAAAAACAGAGTCATGAACCTTTCCCCTATGTTTCCTTCTTGGAGTTTCATGGTATGTTTAATTCTTTAATTCATTTTGAGTTGAATTTTGTGTATGGTACAGGATAAAGGTCAATATATTTTTTTTCACATGGACATCCATTTTTTTTCATAATACCATTTATTGAAGAGACTATCTTTCCCTCATTGAGTATTCTTAGTACCTTTGTTGAATATTAGATGACCATATATATGTAGGTTTATTTCTGGGATATATGTGTAGGTTTATTCTCTTTCATTATCCATTTGTCTGTTTTGATTATTATAGTTTTGTAGTACTTTTTACAAACAGGTATTATGATACCTCCAGCTTTGATATTTTTATTCAAGATTGCTTAGGCCATTTTTTTTTGGTACCAAGGATTGAACTCAGGGGCACTTAGCCACTGAACCACATCCCCAGCTCTTTGTTGTATTTAATTTAGAGAGAGGATCTCACTGAGTTGCTTACTACCTCGATAAATTACTGAGGCTGGCTTTGAATTCACAATCCTCCTGCCTCAGCCTCTTGAGCCGCTGGGATTACAGACGCCTGGATTGCTTAGGCTATTTAAGGTATTTTGGGGTTCCATATGAATAGAACTATTTTTAATATTTTTGTGAAAATGGCATTGGAACCTTGATAAAGATTTCTTTAAGTGTATATGCCACTTTTGGCCATGTGGACAGTCTAAAATACTTAATCCATTAGGAACATGGGATGTTTTCCATTTTTGTGTACTCTTTAATTTCTTTCATCAATGTTTTATAGTTTCCAGTACACAGATTCTTCAACTCCTTGGTTAAATTTATTCCTTTTTTGTAGTGATTATAAAAGGGATTAATTTCACAATCATGAAGTGGTGAGAGTGGTATCCTGTCTCATTTTTTATCTTAGAGAAAAAGCTTTGAGTTTTCACTATTTAGCATTATGTTAATTGTGGGATTGTCAGATCTGAACTTTATTGAGGTACACTTCCTCTATACCTGATTTTCTGAAAGTTTTTGTCATGAAGGGATGTTAAAATTTTTTTCTGATGATTTTTTCTGACCTATCAGGATGATCATATGATTTTCATTCTTTATTCTGATGATGTATCACATTTATTGATTTGCTTTTGTAGAGCCATCTTTGTGTCTCAGGAATAAATCCTACTTAGTCATCTGAGATACGAATGTGCTGTTGGATTCAGTTAACTAGTATTTTGTGAGGATTTTTGCATCTGTGTTGATCATGGATATTGGTCTATAATTTTCCAGTAATGTCCTTGTATGGTTTTGATACCAGGGTAATGCTGGCCTCATAAAATGAGTTCAAAGAGTTCCTTTCTCCTCAATTCTTTGGAAGAGTTTGAGAAGGATTGATAATAATTCTTTTTAAAACACATGGTAGAATTTATCAGTAAAGCAATCAGATCCTTTTATTTTATTTATTTATTTAAAAAATTTCAATTGATTTTTTAAAAAAATAAATGACAGAGGAATGCATTGTAATTCTTATTACACATATACAGCACAATTTTTCATATCTCTGGTTGTATACAGTCATGTCTTCATACATGTACTTTGGATAATGATGTCTATCACATTCCACCATCCTTGCTAATCCCCTGCCCCCTCCCTTTCCCTCCCACCCCTCTGCCCTATGTAGAATTCATCTATTCCTCCCATGCTCCCTCTCCCTACCCCACTATGAGTCAGCCTCCTTATATCAGAGAAAACATTCGGCATTTGTTTTCTTGGGATTGGCTAGCTTCACTTAGCATTATGTTCTCCAATGCCATCCATTTACTGGCAAATGCCATGATTTTATTCTCTTTTATTGCTGAGTAATATTCCATTGTGTATATAGCCACATTTTTTTTTATCCACTCATTTACTGAAGGGCATCTAGGTTGGCTCCACAGTTTAGCTATTGTGAATTGTGCTTCTATAAACATTGTGTCCCTGTAGTATGCTGTTTTTAAGTCCTTTGGATATAGACCAAGGAGAGGAATAGCTGGTTCGAATGTTGGTTCCATGCCCAGATTTCCAAGGAATCATCATTCTGCTTTCCATAATGGCTACACCAATTTACAACACCACCAGCAATGTATGAATGTGCCTTTTTCCCCATATCCTCGCCAATACTTATTGTTGTTTGTCTTTATAATAGCTTCGGTTCTGACGAAATGAAATCTTAGAGTAGTTTTGATTTGCATTTCTCTAATTGCTAGACATGAACATTTTCGCATATATTTGTTGATTGATTGTACATCATCTTCTGAGAAGTGTCTGTTCAGGTCCCTGGCCCATTTATTGATTGGGCTATTTATTTTTTTGGTGCTTAGCTTTTTGAGTTCTTTATATACCCTAGAGATTAGTGCTCTATCTGATTTGTGAGGGGTAAAAATTTGCTCCCAGGATGTAAGCTCTCTATTCACCTCACAGATTGTTTCTTTTGCTGAGAAGAAACGTCTTAGTTTGAATCCATCCCATTTATTGATTCATGGTTTTAATTCTTGTGCAATAGGAGCCTTATTAAGGAAATTGGTGCCTAATCCCACACGATGAAGAGTAGGGCCTACTTTTTCTTCTATTAGATGCAGAGTCTATGGTTTAATTCCTAGATGCTTGATCCACTTTGAGTTGAGTTTTGTGCATGGTGAGAGATAGGGATTTAATTTCATTTTGTTGCATAGGGATTTCCAGTTTTCCCAGCAACATTTGTTGAAGAGGCTATCTTTTCTCCAATGCATGTTTTTGGAACCTTTATCTAATATAAGATAATTGTAATTTTGTGGGTTAGTCTCTGTGTCCTCTATTCTGTACCATTGGTCTACCAGTCTGTTTTGGTGCCAATACCATGCTGTTTTTGTTACTATTGCTCTGTAGTATAGTTTAAGGTCTGGTATAGTGATGCCACCTGCTTCACTCTTCATGCTAAGGATTGCTTTAGCTATTCTGGGTCTCTTGTTTTTCCAGATGAATTTCATGATTGCTTTTTATATTTCTATGAGGAATGCCATTGGGATTTTGATTGGAATTGCATTAAATCTGTATAGTGCTTTTGGTAGTATGGTCATTTTGATAATATTAATACTGCTTATCCAAGAGCAAGGTAGATTTTTCCATCTTCTAAGGTCTTCTTTGATTTCTTTCTTTAAGGCTCTGTAGTTTTCATTATATAGATCTTTCACCTCTTTCATTAAGTTGATTCCCAAGTATTTTTTTGAGGTTATTGTAAATGGGGTAGTTTTCCTCATTTCCTTCTCAGAGAATTTGTCAGTGCTATACAGAAATGCCTTTGACTTATGAGTGTTGATTTTATATTCCTGCTACTTTGCTGAATTCATTTACTAGTTCTAGATGTTTTCTGGTGGAGCTTTTTCTAGGTATAGAATCCTGTTCTTTTGTTTATTGGGAGATTTTCAATTACCATTCCAATCTCCTTAATCATTATTTGTTTGTTTAAATTTTCTGCTTCTTCATGGTTTAGTTTTGGTAGATTGTAGGTTTCTAGGAATTATCCATGTCTTCTAGGTTATCTATATTATTGGCATATTTGTTGTTATCTCTTATGATCATTTTACAATATTTTGGTATCAGTGATTAGGTCTCCTTTTTCTGATTTTATATGAGTCTTCCCTTTCTCTTTTATTTTTTTAGTCTAGCTAAAGGTTTGTTGGTTTTATCTTCTCAAAAAACTAACTCTAAGTTTCACTGATTTTTTTCTCTATTATTTTCTAGGCACCATTGCCTTCATTTCTGCTCTGATCTTTGTTATTTTCTTCCTTCTGCTAACTTTGGGATTAGTTTGTTCTTCTTGCTCCTTGTGGTGTATGGTTAGGTTATTCCTTTAAATTTTTCTTTTCTCTTCATGTATGTGTTTATTGATATAACATTTCCTCTTAGAATTGCTTCTGCTGCTTATAAGTCTTAGTATGTTGTATTTGTATTTTCATTTGTGTAAAGATGTTTTAAAATTTTTCTTTTGATTTATTCTTTGACCTTTTGGTTGTTCAGTAGCACATTGTTTAATTTTCATATATGTGTGAATTTTCTAAAATGCTTCATTTTTTTATTAAAGCAGAATGAATGATTTTTTTAGAGAGAGAGAGAGAGAGAGAGAGAGAGAGAGAGAGAGAGAGAGAGAGAGAGAATTTTTAATATTTATTTTTTAGTTCTCGGCAGACACAACATCTTTGTTTGTATGTGGTGCTGAGGATCGAACCCGGGCCGCACGCATGCCAGGCGAGCGCGCTACCGCTTGAGCCACATCCCCTGCCCTCATTTTTTTTTTTTTGAGGTGAGTACCCAGGATTGGATTGAACTCTTGGGCATTTGACCACTGAGCCACATCCCCAGCACTATTTTGTGTTTTGTTTAGAGACAGGATCTCACTGAATTGCTTAGCACCTCACTGTTGCTGAGGCTGGCTTTGAACTTGCCATCTTCCTGTCTCAGCCTCCAGAGCCGCTGGGGTTACAGGCATGGTGGCATATGCCTGGTTCATGGTTTTATACCAATGTGGTTGGAAAAGATGCTTGATATGATTTGAGCATTATTAATTTGTTAAAACTTGTTATGTGGTTAGCATTTGATCTATTCTGGTGAATATTCTGTGTGTGCTTGAGAAGAATGTATATTTTCTTGGTGTTGGATGGAATATTCTGTAGAGGTCTGTTAGTCCACTTGGTCTAATATTGAGTCTACTCCAATGTTTTCCTATTGATTTTCTGTCTAGAAGATCTATACATTGTTGAAAAATGAGTATTGAAGTCCCCTGGGATTTTAGTATTGTCTACTCCTCTCCTCAAATCTGATAACATTTTCTATATATATATAATTTCTCCAATGTTGAGTGCATATTTATTTCCAGTTGTTATTATCATTTTGATGAATTGACCCATTTATCAATTTATAATGACCTCCTTTATCTCTTTCTACAATTTTTAACTGAAAGTCTATTTGTCTACTATAATGTTCTCTTTTGGTTTTCATTTGTGTGGAATATAGTTCTCCATCCTTTCACTTTGTTTGTCCTTAAAGTTGAAGTGAGCCTCTTGCAGGCAGCATATATTTGGATCTTTTTAAAAATCTGTTAAACACTGTATATCTTTTGATTGAAGAATTTAATCCACTTATCTGCAAGGTAATTATTGATAGGTAAGAACTTGATAATGTCATTTTTATTTATTTTTTATTTTTTTATTTTTTATTTTTGGGGGGGGGGAGAGAGAGAGAGAGAGAGAGAGAGAGAGAGAGAGAGAGAGAGAGAGAGAATTTTTAATATTTATTTTTTAGTTCTCGGCGGACACAACATCTCTGTTGGTATGTGGTGCTGAGGATCGAACCCGGGCCGCACGCATGCCAGGCGAGCGCGCTACCGCTGAGCCACATCCCCAGCCCGATAATGTCATTTTTAAAACAGTCTTCTCATCTTTTGTTACTTTATTGTTGTCTTTCTTTGTGATTAGATGTTTTTCTCCGGTGCTATACTTTAATTCCTTAATTTTTATCTTTTGTGTATGTCCAAAAGGTTTTTTGCTTTGTGGTTACCATGAAGTTTATATAAAACATTTTTTAGTTCTAACAAGATACTTAAACAACTTCAATTGCATGAAAACCAATTTTACTCCACTCCTCCACATTTTATGTTTTTGATGATATAATATTTATATTTTTATATTGCATATCCATTAACATATCATTGTAGTTATTGTTATTTCAAATAGTTTTGTCCTGTAGCCTTTGTGCTAAAGATACAGCTATTTCAACACATCCATTGTAGTATTTGAGTATTCTGAATTGGAATATGTACTTTCTATTACCAGAGTGTTTGTATGTTCATGTTACTATTTAGCACCCTTTTCTTTTAGCTTGAGGAATTCTATTTAACATATCTTGTAAGGCAAGTCTAATAGTGGTGAACTCCTTGAGCTTTTGTTTGTTTGGAACTATCTTCATTTTTCAATTCATTTTTTTTCTTGGTGGTAGTGGGAATCAAACCCAGGGCCTCATATATACTGGGCAAGCACTAAACCATTGAACTACACCCAACCTCTCATTTGTTTCTGAATGATAGCTTTGCTTGCTATTCTGGGTTGGGATAATTTTCCTTCAGCACTTTGAATATATCACCTTATTCTCACCATACCTATAAAGTGTCTGTTGATAATTTTGCTCATAACCTCATAAACTGTCCCTTATCTGTGATGAGCCATTTTTTCTCACTCTGCTTTCAAGTCTCTCTTTGTATTTTTAACAGTTTAATTACAATATATCTCAGAGTATTATCTGAGTCAAAACTGATTGTGGTTATTTGAACTCCATGTGCATATATGGATGTCCATCTCTCTCTATATTTGGGGAGTTTTCAGACCTTTTTTCCTAAAAAATAGTGAAGGTTTCTACCCCCTTTTTCTCTATTCTACTTCTTGAACTTCCATAATATAAATGTTAGCTCTACTTTTAGTCTTCTATAAACCCCACAGACTTTCTTCATTCTTTCTTCTTCTCTTACTGGATATTAGAAAAGGCCTGTCTTCTAATTCACAAATCATTTCTTCTTTGTGATCAAATGTGCTATTGTATTTGCATTTTGTTTATTGTATTCTTTAGTTCCAGGATTTCTGTTTGGTACTTTTAAAAAATTATTTTATTAGTTGTTGATAAAATTTTTTATTTTATTTATATATTTGTATGTGATGTTGAGGATGGAATCCAGTGCCTCACGTATGCTAGGCAAGTGCTTTACCACTGAGCCACAATCCCATTCCCTGTGTACTACTTTTTAAATGAGTTCTATATCTTTATTGAACTTCTCATTTTATTCAAACATTGTTTTCTTGCTATTGTTGTATTGTATAACTCTGCTGTCTTGTAACTCACTTTCTTTTTTTAATAATTTTTTTAAAGAGAGAGAGAGAGAGAATTTTAATATTTATTTTTTTTAGTTATTGGCAGACACAGCATCATTGTTTGTACATGGTGCAGAGGATCGAAACAGGGCTGCACGCATGCAAGGCGAGCGCGCTAACCACTTGAGCCACATCCCCAGCCCCTGACTTTCCTTAAAACAATTATTTTTAATTCTTTGGTGTTAGTTGCTAGAATACTATTGTGTTCCTTTGGCAATGTCATGTTTCCTTGATTTTTCCTATTCTTCAAAGTCTCGTGTTGCTTTTTTCATATCTGAAGAAGAAATTATATTATATATCTTTGCTGACTGACTTTGAGAGGAAAACACCATCACCAGTCAATCCAGCTAGGAATTCCTAAGTTTTTTCATTCCTTTGCTTTAGATGTCTGCTCCAAACTTTTTCTTCCTTGGTCAGAGGTAATTCTTGAGCTTGTATCACGACTCTTGATCTTACATACTGGCTAGGTTCTAAGAGCCTTCTGTTTGTTTTCTGTAGCATGGTGCTCTCATATGCTCAAACTTCTGTGCTTTATCCCAACTGTGTAGAATTGAACTGTCTAAGATACTTATTCTTGCCATTCAAGGGAGAATGCTTGGGCAGCTGGCCTTAGAAGGATGATATATATGCCAAGCATTTGGTATATACATGGGCCAGGTGAGAGTGTCTGTAGGTGAGCTCTCCTTTGAGGTTCATGTTATGACTTCCTGATGGAGTCCAAGGAATGGTTAGTAGGGTCTGTGGCCTCTTTTCCTCCTCTTACCTTTTACCAACCTCTCAGATATATTATCACCTGAGTAATATTTATGAGAGAAGAAAAAGTGGGCATCATGGGCAGCATCCTGCAAATGTCAGAGTACCAGGCAATTCTCATTTTGTTCTTACTTTCCCTTGAGGGAGAAATTGTGGAACAGAGGTTCTCTGTTACTCTGAGCTATGCTGCTTTAGGTGAGGAATAAGGTGAATAAAATCATATCAGTTTTATTACTTTCTTCAATGCATCTATACTCTTATTTGTTGCTCTAAATATGCCACTGGACTCTCAGACTCCCAAAAAAGTATTCTCATCCATAGGTAATTGTCAAACTTAGTGCTTCTTCAGAAGGATGATTCCACCACCTTGTTGACCTCACTCTTCTTTCCTAAATATTTATAAATGAATTGCATCACTATTAGAGAAATAATATTTTTTTGATATTGTGAGACTTCTGGAAAGAGGGTGAGGTTACTAATATTAGTTAAGTCAGGCACATTATTAGTATTAGTTCATTCAAAGGTCTTCACTTCATTTTTGTGTTTCTTCATTTTATTTATTCTCCAGAATTCTCATGCCCCACTCTCATTCCTCTTCCCCCTGAAAACAAACATTTTAATGTACTTAGCTTTAATTTTAGAATCAGAAAATTTTGTCTATGTTTGTGTATGTGTATGTATATATATGTGTGTGTGTGTGTGTGTGTGTGTGTCTGTGTGTGTGTGTGTCTGTCTGTGTGTGTATAACTATTTGTAATAGAAAATACACAATATGAACCTCAAATTCTAGGTCATCCACTAACAGACCTTACCCTTCCTTTCCAGGCATAACTACTGCTGTGGGCAAGCACTAGTTATACTACTTCCTGTGGGCAAGCCCCTCTTGGCCAAGCCAAAATTTTCCCAGTTGTTTTCATTATCTTCTGAGTCTCTTCTCTTCCCCTTCTACTGTTGAGTCTGACACACTTATTCAAGTTTGTCCTTGCCATTTACTGGGAGCCTAAACTAATATAAGCTTCTTTCTCTCTACCAGACTCAGATTTTTTTCAAAGGTAAAATAGGATATTAATAATTTCTATGTAAAGTTCTGTTTGAGTGTTAGGAGGCCATTTATAGAGAAAACTAAGTAGGTAATAGGATGTTGAAAAATGTTCTAACTCCACCCCCATTCCCCATTCTTCTTGGAACCCCACTGAGTAAAGTCTTAGCAGGTCTCTAGGATATGATTTCTTTTTTCTCCTCTCTATTGGTATTTGATTCTCTAAGACCTGAGTTTAAGCCATGATTATATCATTAACTACCACCATCCTATTGTTCAACGGGAATGTTGTGAAAGGACAAGAAGGTGTATGAAGTAACTTGGAGTTAACCGGAGATGGAGTTCCACCACACCATGCTTCTCTATGTGGCTTTGTAAAGTCACCTTAGTGTCCTTATATCTGTTTTCTTAGCTATGGGGCAGGAAAAATAGCACCTACCACAGAAGTCCCTTCAATTTCATTCCACGTGCCTTTTCTTCCTTCGTGCCTCATTGCTCAATATATGGTTGGTTTAGACTGTTAGGACAACTCACCCTGTGTCATCTAGCCTAAGCCATCTTCTTTTTGGAAATCTATATACAGAAGGAAATTTCCATGAAAGAGGGAAAACTGCCAGACAAAAAGTGACATTATACAGGTCCTTCAGAGTGAGTGTGTAATCACAGAGCTGATCCCATATTTCATTCACCATCTAACCATTCACGCATCTGAATTCATACAATGAATGGCCAGTCTGGAAGAAAGAGACTGGGAAGTAGTGTTGGGATCATTCACATGAAGGATATTGAGGATGCAGCAGGGCAGTGGCAGAGGATGTGGAAATAAGGGAGATTTGACAAACAGAAAGGAGGAAAATCAAATGGACTTGGTGAGAGAGACAGGAGGAGTTTATTCTGCATATATGACAGAGAACACAGAAATGTATTGCACCAGTTCAAGGGGGTAAGACAAAGATAAGGTCAGGAAGAAGGCTGAGACATCTATGTGAGATAGAATGGGCAGAAATACCTTTTTGAAGGAGGGATTCAGGCTAAGATTCATTGTGTGACTCTGGGCCTGTCAAATTATCTTTCTCTGGTCCTTTAGGTTTCCAGTGCTAAGTTGACAGACAGAGAATGGTAATTGTGAGGAATGAATTATCTTTGACAACACACAGGAAGTGCTGAGTGCTATGGGTGATTTGGAGAGGGAGTGGCAGTTGTGTTTAGGCCAGGATAAGATGGGACTGGGCCTACATTTGTACGACAGCTTCTCCACAGGCAACAGGACACACATACATACATGTAATGGAGGAATGTGGAAGGGAAGATGTGACCTGAATACATGGGTGTTGGATTTGGGGGTATAAGGGGCCAAGGAAGTCAAATCATTCTTTGTCTGGGAGGCCCTATCTTGGCAATCAATAGAGAAGGGTTTCTCTGAACCATGAATCCCAGACTGCCACTTCCTTGGGAAGTACCCAGGCCTGGGTGGTCCAAAGCCTCTTGGTTCTAATTTCAAGTCAGCATCAAAATTGCTGTATGACACCGAGTCAGTTATAAACTACTGTGGATCCCAGATTTCCCATATGAATGACACAAGCAATTAAAATACACATGTGTGTTGATAGAAAGGTGAATGAAATATTTCCAAATAGGTCCTCCAGGTGTGTTATACTTCAGCTTCATGAGACTGAGCCTCCCCTCCAAAAAAAAAAAAAACCTTCTAGTTCTGTCTTTATCCCCCTGACTTGCTGTGCAGCTTCGAGTCAGCTACCAGACCTCTCTTAGCCTATTTTCACATCAGAAATATCTCTAATTTCTTGATTGGACAGGAGAGTTGTCAATGTTCAATTATTCTCCCTGAGATACTTTCACCCTCATGTAGAGCTGAAAGCTTTGCTGGTCACAGATGACCCCCACTTCCAAATCTTCCATCTGCTCCTGCTGCCCTTCCCTCCTCACTGTCAGGAGCTTGCTGCACTGGCTCGCTTGCCAAACTCGTTGCCATGGCAACGGTTACAAATAACTCAGATGCAGAGAAAGATTTTAACCCAAGAGCTGCTGGGCCAATGCCTTCTTGCTCCCTTCTCAGGCCAGACTGAAGGAAAGATCTGGAAAATTCTTTGGAATCAAGTCACTCTCCTGCTCACAAACCTGCCAAGGTTTGTCCCTGTCAACAAAAATAAATTCTGACATTCAAGGACTTCTAAAAACCTGATTCAAATCTTTATAATCAGAGGCTGTGGCTATAGTTTAGTGGTAGCATGTTTGCTTAGTATACAAGGCCCTGAGTTCAATCCTCAGCACTGCAAAAGAAAAAAAAATCCAGAAATTTTTCAATCACATTTGTTACCTTTTCCCATTAAGCAATCATTCTTATTTTTGACATCTACCCTCTGCCATCTTCTGTGTTGGATACTGTACATATAGGTTCTAAAAGAATTTTCTCAGAACTTTATCAGGTAGATATTATATCTCCTTTACAAAGGAGAAAATTAAGGTCTATGGTTATAATTGAGTTGAATAAGAACATGGAGTCAAAATTCAGATTTAAATCTATCAGATTCCCAAACCTATGCTTTTGCCATTCTCAATAGTCCACAAATTGGGCTGGGATGTGGCTCAAGCGGCAGCGCGCTCGCCTAGCATGCGTGCGGCCCGGGTTCGATCCTCAGCAGCACCACATACCAACAAAGATGTTGTGTCCGCCTAGAACTAAGAAAAAATAAATAAATGTTAAAAAAAAATAGTCCACAAATGTTGATCTACAGATGGAATACACAGATAATCTGTTGTGGGTTTGAATTCCCTGTGAAGAAGGTGGAATACATTTGTCTACTCTAACACCTGAGCATCCATAAGATAAGAGGAAGGAAATTAAGAATATAAACCTAAAACTCTAAATAGTTCCCATCAGTGGCAGTGGGGGAAAGATTACAACAATTTTCTGGCCATCAGAAATGGGCTGGAGGAGTACTAACTGAGAAGCAGGGTTAGAGAAACAGTCAAAGTTCACACCTGGGCAGGGACTACCAGGAGACAGCTGATCTACACTTGAAAAAGCCTAAAGAGGTACAGAAAAGTTACTCTGATGGTGAAAGCAAGATAGAAAGCCCCAAACAGGCAATAATTTAAAGACCATGTTGGAGTCAGGAGATGTGGCACACACCTGTAATCCAAGCTATCTGGAAGGCTGAGGTAGGAGGACTGCAAATTTGAGGCCAGCCTTGACAATTTAGTGAGACTTTATCTGAAAATAAAAAAAGGTTGGCATTGTAGGGTGGTGGTACAGTACCCCTGGGTTCTGTCTGAAATAAACAAACAAAGTGCATGTTGGAACCATGGATCTTCCCTACCTTTCCTTTGTCTCCTCCATGTTCATGGGTAGAAATTTCAAGAGCTAACCACCTACACTCCTGCAAAATATCAGAGGATTCCAAAATAAAATAAAATAAAACATCTCAGAACAAAAGCCTTCACCTTCTGTCCTTAGAGGTCCTCCGGCAGACTGTGCAGGTCCACACCCAGTGACCATAAAGGAAAATCTAATAGTGGACTTGACAAAGCCCTGACCCTTGTACAAGACTCCAAACCCATCAGCTTTTTATTGATTTATTTTAAAATCAGTGGGTTGATAGGCTTGAACATATGTGAAAAGCATGCTAATAGTTTATTTTTATTATTTTGAGGTTCTGGGGTTTGAACTCAGATCTGCTCTACCACTGAACTATATCCCTAGTCCTTTTTTAATTTCTTATTTTGATACAGGGTCTCTCTAAGTAACTCAGGTTGGCCTTGAACTTGGCCATCTTCCTGCCTCAGCTTCCTGCCTGTCTGGAATTATAGGTGTGTGCCACCTCACTGGGCTGCTAATGGGTTTATGAATGAACTGATGAAACAAACATTGAAAACTAAAACTAGGCACATTTCAACTACGAAAAAAATCAAGCAATTATGAAAAGTAGGAATCTGTGTAAATGCAACAAAAATTAATTAGGGTACACTTCTTCACTTTATAGTGACTACTGATTTACTAGGAATTGGGATATACACATATCAGGGGAATGCAAGGTGGAAAAATAGGAGCATGTGTGGAAGGAACAGAAAAGAGGCAAAATCTCTTCTACTATAATGAGTTGTCAAGAGAAATATCTTAAATGGATAAGTTAAGAAATGGTAGTAAAAGCATATTATAAGGACTCATGACCAATCATTATTAAAAATTCTTTCAATTGCAAGTAACAAAAACCTCCACTAAACACATATGGCCTTGGGCTGGGGATGTGGCTCAAGCGGTAGCGCGCTCTCCTGGCATTCGTGCAGCCCGGGTTCGATCCTCAGCACCACATACCAACAAAGATGTTGTGTCTGCCGATAACTAAAAAAATAAATATTAAAAATTCTCTCTGTCTCTCTCCTCTCTCACTCTCTCTTTAAAAAAAAACACATATGGCCTTATTTATTTATTTTTCAATTAACAGGAAGTATGGAGTAGGTTCAGCTGCTCGATGATACCATCAAGTAATCATGCTCTTTATAACTTTTTCTTCCTTAACATGTTGTCTTCATTCTCACGTTAATCCTCTCGTGGTCACAAGATGACTATCACAGCTCCAGGCAGCATGACTATATTCTAAGGCAGAAACAGGAACGGTGACAAAATCAGCTATGTATGTCCCTTTGCTCAGGAAACCAAAGGCTTTTTTTCAGAAGGCCTTAGCAAACACCTCATTGGCCATAGGTAGGTCATATAGTCATCCTTAGCCGTAGGGAAGCTAACAAAGGATCTGGCTCCTCAGCCTCCGCGTGGGAGATAGCTGATAACAATGGAGTTGGGAGTGATAAATGCCAGAAGAAACCACCAAAAAGACCAGCCCAAGCAGCTGAAAGTAGTTTCCTCTAGGAAGCAACACTTGTAGTCAGAAGGAATGGGACAGGATATTGTTGGGTTTTATTAGTTATCCTTTAGCACTATTTTATTTTTTAAAATTATGTGATGAGGGCTGAGGATGTGGCTCAAGCGGTAGCGCGCTCGCCTGGCATGCGTGCGGCCCGGGTTGGATCCTCAGCACCACATACCAACAAAGATGTTGTGTCCGCCAAGAACGAGAACTAAAAAATAAATGTTGGAAATTCTCTCTCTCTCTCTCTCTCTCTCTCTCTCTCTCCCCTCTCTAGTCTCACTCTCTCTTAAAAAAATAAAATTATGTGATGATTAAAAATAAAGTATTATAGTTTCTATGAAAAAAGTGTTGAATTAAAAGTTGGTAGTAGTTTCCTGTCTCCAGAGCAATGGGCATCAATTCACCATAGAATCAAAATTACCTGATTACATAGGCTCTTTGCTTAGATCAAGGTATCTTAGGTATCCACCCATCAATCATAGAGAAAACTGTGCTATCACAATTGATCTGAATGTGGCTGGTGGAAACCAGGGCAACTCTGTGTAGCAATTACGTGCATTGACTGTGGCTAGACTGTCCTGGTGCAATTTCCTGCCTGTCATTTATTATCTTTGTAAACCTGGGCAAATGACACCTGGGAGCCTGACTTTCTTTCTTTATGAAATAAAGGCAATTCAAGTGCTTCAAACAGAGTAAGCAAATATTATCCACTATGATTAAAATGTCAAATGTTCCATATAGTGATACAATCTGAGTGTACTTTTGTAATATTCTGCTTCCATTTAGTTAATTTTTTTTATCCTAAACATGAATTTGGACTGTACTGTCACTGAAAATTATTTTTCAGAGATGTGTATGCATATTTTCCCCAGGCCCTTTGCTCTATTGAGACCACATCAGGAGATGTATAGGCTTGAATTGCTGTTGACTCCTGTTGGAGGAAACACTATAAAAAAGAATCAGACTGGATTTTTGGTTCTACTAGAAATATTATTATTTAACTTTAAAAAGAGTCTATTCTGTAAATGTGCTGCTAACTATTGTGAGTGCCTTGTGTGGTCTGCAGGAATGAGGTCACCACTGTGAGGCAGGAGTGAGAATGTCTCAGAAAGGAAACAAATATGTAAAGTGTTATGCTGCAGCAGGAAATACCATTGATCTATGAATGGGGAATGGAAAAATGACCTCCTTTCTTTAATGCTGTGGATTGCAGGTAGGGTACACATGACCAATTCCATATAGTTGTGGAAGATAATCTTAACCATACTTAAATCAATGAATATCAAGCATCAGTTATGCAAGATGAATAAGTTGTGAATATATGCTGTGCAACATTATGCCTATAGTTAATAATATTGTATTATATACTTAAAATTTTCTTAAGAGAATAGATATGATTACATATTGTTACCACAATAAAAATTATTTAAATAAACATATTCCATGCAGAGTGACCAAAATTTATATTATACTAATATAAGACAAAATAAACACTAAGGCAAAAAAGTGTTACAAGAGACAAAGTAGGATGTTATACAAAAATGACAAGTCAATTTTCCAAGAAGTAGAGAAATTATACATATATGTTCACCAAACATCAGATCTCCTAAATATATAAAATAAACATGAACAAAATTAAAAGTGAAAATAAGCCTCTAATATTAGAAGATTTCAATACCCCACTATCAAATGGAGAAAACAACTGTAAAGAATATTAATAAGGAAATAGAGGACTTGAACTCACTAAAGACCATTTGGACATAACAAACATATACAAAACACTCATCCAACAATAGCAGAATATGAATTTTTCTCTAGTGAATGTAAGAAACTATATGGTAGATCACAAAACAAGTTTTTTTTTTAATTTTTTAATTTCTTTTTTTAAGAGAGAGAGAGAGAATTTTAATATTTATTTTTTAGTTTTCGGCGGACACAACATCTTTGTTTGTATGTGGTGCTGAGGATGGAACCCAGGCCTCACGCACGCCAGGCGAGCTCACTACTGCTTGAGCTACATCCCCAGCCCACAAAACAAGTCTTAATAAATCTAAAAATATTTAAAACATAGAAAGTATTTTTTCTGTCCACAATGGATAAAACTAGAAATGAATAGTGAAGGGAAAATGAAAATTCACAATTATGCAGAAATTAAACAACTTGCTTGTAAACAACCAGTGGATCAAAGAAGAAATCACAAGGGAAATTAGAAATTATCTTCAAACAAGTGAAAATTAAATTAGAAAACATCAGAACTTATGGGATACAGTGAAAGCACTGGAAAAAAGATAAATTTATAGCTGAAATCATTTATATTTAAAAAGAAGAAAGATAGGGCTGGAGTTGTGGCTCAGTGGTGGAGCACTTGCTTAGCACATGTGGGGCCCTGGGTTCAATCCTCAGCACCACATGAAAATAAATAAATAAAGGTGTTGTGTCCAATTTCAATGAAAAAAATAAATATTTTTAAAAAATAAATAAAAATTTAAAAAAGAAATATAAAATATCAACAACGTAACTTTATACTATAATGAACTGTACACTGTAAAAGAATAAGAACAATCTGCACCAAAAAATAGAAGGAAGGGAAGAAATAGTAAGATTAGAACAGAGAAAAAATGAAATTTTGAATTAAAAAATTGAGAAAATCATGAAAAACAAGAGTTGATTCTTGAGAAAATCTATAAAATTGGTAATTTTTAAGCTAGATTAACTAAAAAAGAGAGAGAAAACTGAAAAAACTAAAATCACAAATGAAAGAGGGGCATTGAAACCAATGTTACAGAAATGCAATGGGTCAAAAGAGACTATTGCAAATAAATATAGGCCAACACATCAAATATCTTAGATAAAATGGATAAATTCCTAGAAACAAATTTACCCAAATAGAATCATGAAGAAATAGAAAATCTTAACAGACTGATAAATAGTAAGGACATTGAATCAGTTATCAAAAACCTTCCAACAAAGAAAATCTGAGGACCTGATAACTTCACTTGCAGATTTAAGCAAACATTTAAAGAATGACTAACATCCCCCACAACCACAATAAAAAAGAATGACTAATTCCAATGCTCCACACACTCTACGAAAAAAATTAAAGAGGTAAGGAATGCTTCCAAACTCATAAACCAAAGTCAAAAGGTATTACAAGAAAACCACATATAAAAATCCTTGATGAATATTAAATTTAAAACTTCAACAAAATATTAGCAAAAGAGTTCAACAACACATTAAGAGAATTGTACATCATGACCAGTAGATTTATTTGGGGAATGCAAGGATACCCCATCATACAGAAGTCAATCAATGTAATAAATCACATAAACAAAATGATGGAAAATTCCAGATCATCATCTCACTTAATACAGAAAAAATTGACAAAATTCAGTACCCATTTACAATAGCTACTTAACTAATCAGGAAACTATCTGAAAATAACAACGTTATACATGAAAAAGCCACAGTTAAGGACTCAGGTTATGGCTCAGTGGTAGAGTGCTTGCTTAGGATGGGTGAGGTCCTGGGTTTGATTCTTATCACCACATTAAAAAAATAAAGAACAACAAACAAATAATTAAAGGTTAAATTCTAAAAAAAAAAAAAGTCACGGTGAAGACCATATTTAATGGTGAAAGATAGAAATTTTTTTCCTCAAAGACGATGTAAAAAACAAGGATGCCGACTTTCATCACTTCTATTCAACACAGTATTAGAAGTTTTAACTACAGTAATTAAAGAAGAAAAAAATGAAAGCCTTCCAAATACAAAACAAGTAAAGTTTTTTTTCTTTTCACAGATAATATGGTATTATATGCAGGTAATACTAAAGAACACATGCGTGTGCACATGGGAAATAAATTCAGCAAAGTAGTATACAAAATCAACACAAAAATCAGTTGCATGTCTATACCAATAACAACAATTTGAAAAGGAAATTATTAAAACAATTTAATTTAAAATGGCATCAAAAGAATAAAAACTTAGAAATAAACTTACTCAAGAGATGAAAAACTTGTACTCTAAAAACTATAAAATGTAATAGAAAAAGACACAAGTAAATGGAAATATGTTCTATGTTCCTGGAATAGAAGATTTAATAATGCCAAGGTGTCAATAGTACTGTTATGGCTTAGATATGTGGTGTCTCCCAAAAGTTCATGTGTACAACAATGCAGGAATGTTCAGAGGTGAAATTATTAGATTATGAGAGTCAGAACCTAATCAATGGATTAATCCACGGATATGGATTTATTGTGTGGTAATTACAGCCAGGTAGGGTGTGGCTGGAGGAGATAGCTTATTTGGGGCCTTTAGGGTTTGTATTTTGTCCCTGGTGAACAGAATTCTTTTTCTGCATCCTGTTTCCACATCTTAAACTGCTTTCCTCTACCATGTCATTTTGCCCTGATGTTCTGCCTCATCTTAGGCCTAAAGCAATGGAGTCTGCCATCTATGGACTGAGATCTCTTAAACTGTGAGCCCCAAATAAACTTTTCCTCTTATATGTTCTAATCAGATCTTTTGGTCACAGTGATTTAAAAAAATGACTAAAGAGGGGCTGGGACTATGGCTCAGTGGTAGAGCACTCACTTAGCACTTGTGAGGCCCTGGGTTCCATCCTCAGCACCACATAAATAAATAAAATAAAGATATTAAATAAATAAATGACTAAATCAAGTACCCAAAGTGATCTGCAGATTTATGGAAATGATTATAAAAATTTTTAACAGCATTTTTTGCTAAAACAGAAAAAATCATACTGAACCCAAATCTCAAGGGACCCCAAATACCACAAATCATTTTATTTATTTATTTTTATTGGTTCTTTTTAGTTATATATGACAGTAGAATCATTTTTGATATATTTGTACAAGCATAGAATGTACCTTATTCTAATTGGGACCCCAGTCTTGAGTGGGTACACGATAGGACTCATGGTGATGTATTTGTATATGTGCATAGGAAAATTATGTCAAATTCATTCCACTATCTTTCATTTTCATATCCCTCCTCCTTTAGCTTTATTCCCCTTTGTCTAATCCATTGACTATTCTTCCCCATCTCCCCGTTTATTGTGGGTTAACTTCTGCATATCAGAGGAAAGATTTGACCTTTGCTTTTTTGGGATTGGCTTATTTCACTTAACATGATAGTCTTCAGGTCCATCAATTAACCAGCAAATGCCATAAAGTCATTCTTCTTTATGGCTAAGTACTACTCCATTGTATATATACACCACAATTTCTTTATCCATACATCTGTTGGGGGACACCTAGGTTGGTTCTGTAGCTTAGCTATTGTGAATTGTGTTGCTATAAACATTAATGTGGTTGCATCACTGTAGCATGCTGATTTGAAATCATTTGGGTTTATACTAAGGATTGGGGTAACTGGGTCAAACGGTGGTACCATTCCAAGTTTTCTAAGGAATCTCCATACTGTTTTCAAGAATGTCTGCACCAATTTGCAGTCCTACCAGCAATGTAGGAGTGTATCCTTTTCTCCACATCCTTGCTGACATTTATTGTTACTTGTATCCTTGATAATTGCCATTCTGACTGGAGTGAGATGAAATCTCAGTGTAGTTTTAATTTGCATTTCTCTAATTGCTAGAGATGTTGAACATTTTTTCATATATTTGTTGAACATTTGTATTTCTTCTTTTGAGAAGTGTATGAACCTTAATGTTAGTTAGTAACAGTATATTAATATCAACTCATCAGCTGTAATAAATGTATCATACTAAGGCAAGATGTTAATAATGAGGAAACTGGGAGGATGGCTGAGGATATATGGCAACTTTCTGTACTTTTTGTTCAATTTTTTGGCAAACACAAAACTGTTCAAAAATGTCTACTAATTAAAGAATCCTAGTTGTGCTATCATAGTAAGGTTCTACAAAATGGTATCATTTGAGAAAACTAAATAAAATATATTATTTCTTGAACTCAATATTTTTTTCTTGAGTATATCTGAACTATATGTTTCAAAATAGTTAAATTGGTAAATCTTATGTATATTTTACCACAATGTAAAAATATGTGAAAAAAATACAAATTGACACCTCACTATGTAGTGCTTCTAGAGGTGAAGAAAATAGGTTGCTAGGAA
Organism: Ictidomys tridecemlineatus; assembly: GCF_052094955.1. Classification (NCBI taxonomy): domain Eukaryota; kingdom Metazoa; phylum Chordata; class Mammalia; order Rodentia; family Sciuridae; genus Ictidomys; species Ictidomys tridecemlineatus. Next base: position 80,382,695 of record NC_135493.1, read on the forward strand.
AATAATGAGAATAATAACATCTGATTTTTTTGTTGTTGTTGTTGTTGTTTTGGTTTGGTTTTGCTTTTATTCTGATGCTGGGAATTGAACCCAGAGCCTCACACATGCTGGCAAACACTCTGCCACCAAGCTACACCTGCAGCCCTAATTTTATGATTTGTAAACAGTTATCTTCAAGTTGAAAATGTATAGTTCTGACCCATTTTACATCCTACCAGGGACAAAAATCAAGATAGCCTACCAGTGATATGAGGAGAAAACACAAAGGAACATAGGTTGGTACTGAGGGAGTTGATTTTTTAAAAGTGGGTTAGGACTCTCCTGAAGGATGGATTATCCTCTTCCCTCAAAGGCCATGACCACATGCTTTCTTGGAAATAGGCTGATTGTTTAAACCTCGTGGGTTAATGCCACAGTCTGGCTGGGCACAAAATCACGAGCCACTCAAGCAGGAACAAACTTTATTTCCAAAACTCCCGTGAATGCCACGCACACGGCCTTCTCCCGGGTCACACTACGCCAACAGGAAATCCCTCCTCCAGAATTCCCTCCTACCGCACTTCCCCAACCAATGGGAACTCTCCGGGAGTCCCAAAGTAGCAGGCCTAGGCAGACAGCAGGGGTCTAATCTCCAATTGAATGCACATCTTAACATAATCATTATCATCTCAATGGCTTGCTGGAGTCACCTTTCAACCAAAAATGCCTCGTCATTCCTACTTGGCTATGGCTCTCAGCAGGTTAAGAGAACATAAATTTGGAAAACATTTGCAAGAGAATGTTTACTCTCTAATCCTTACACTTTCTTACATATGAAAACAGATCCATTAAGGAAAAAAAAGGAAAAGAAAGAGGGGGGGAGTGGGTGGGAGGGTGGGGGGGTGGAATCTCATGAAAATTGAAGGGAAGTCAGTAAAGTAGAGGAAAGGAACTAGGGGGAGGGAAAAGGGAAAGGACAGGGGAATTACTGGGGACTGATATTGGCCAAATTATATTGTCATATTATGTGCATGTATAGATATGTAACAACAAATCCCACCATTATGTACAACTATAGTGTACAATTTTTAAAATGTGGAAGAAAATGAAAAGAACTCCATTAGCTATAATTCTCACCTATTATTTCATGTAAATAAATTTAAATGATAAATATCTTTTCTTGTTGTTTTTAGATATACATGAGCTTAGGGTGTTTTTTGACATATTATACATACATGGGGTGCAATTCATTACAATTTTGATCCCATTCTTGTGGCTGAACATGATGTGGAGTTACACTGGTCATTTATTCATATGTGAGCATAGAAAAGTTATGTCCATTATTATCCTATGTGCGTATATAATTACATAACTGGTACATGATGTGTAACTCTACATCATGTACAATCAGAAGAATGAGAATTTATACTCCACTTATGTATGATGTGTCAAAATGCATTCTACTGTCATGTATAACTAATTAGAACAAGTAAAAAAAGAAAAGTTATGTATATTTCATTCTACTTTCTTTCCCATTCCCATTCTCCCTTCCTTCCCTTCATTGCCTTTTATCTAATCCAATGAGCTTCTCTCCTTCCCCTCCCTACCCTCCCTTGTTGTGGGTTAGCATCTTTGGTTTTTGGAGACTGGCTTATTTCACTTAGCATGATATTCTCCAGTTCCACCCATGTACCAGCAAATACCATATTTTCATTCTTCTTTATAGATGAGTAATATTCCATCATGTGTATATACCACATTTTCTTTATCTATTCATGTTGAAGGGCATCTAGGTTGGTTCCATAGCTGGCTATAAAGACTGATGTGGCTGCATCACTGATTTGAAGTCCTTTGGGTTTATATCAAGGAGTGGGATAACTAAGTCAAATGGTGATTCCATTCCAAGTTTTCTAAGGAATCTGCATACTGCTTTCCAGAATGTTTGCACCAATTTGCAGACCCACTAGCAATGTGTGAGTGAACCTTTTTCCCCACATCCTCACCAATATTTATTGTTACTTTTATGCTTGATAATTGCCATTCTGACTAAAGTGAGATGAAATCTCAGTGTAGTTTTAATTTGCATTTCTCTGATTGCTAGAGATGATGAACATTTTTTTCTTTCTTTATTTTCGTACCAGGGATTGAACCCTGGTACCTGGAAGCTTAACCACTGGGGCACATCCTCAGTCCTTTTTTGTATTTTATTTAGAGATAGAATCCCACTGAATTGCTTAGCACCTCTCTGTTGCTGAGGCTGCCTTTGAACTTGAAATCCTCCTGCCTCTTGAGCCACTGAGATTACAGGCGTGGGCCACTTTAATTATAGGTGTGTACCACCGCACATGTTGAACATTTGTATTTCTTCTTCTATGAAGTGCCTGTTCAATTTTTTTGCCCATTTATTGATTGGGTTATATGTTTTTCTGGTGTTATGTTTTTTGAGTTCTTTATATATCCTAGAGATTAATGTTCTATCTGAGGTGCAGCTGATAAAGATTTTCTGCCATTCTGTAGACTCTCTTTTCATGTATTTGTTTGTTTATTTTGCTGTGAAGAAGCTTTTTATTTTGATGCCATCCCCTTTATTGATTCTTGATTTTAGTTCTTGTGTTTTAGGAATCTTTTAATCAGACATACCACGTTTTAAAAATAATATTTTCAAAAGTATTTCTTCAACTGTATTTCCTTAGGACTTTTGTGAGAATAGGGAAAAGATTGCTGGGTTTTAGAATATACAACTATTTAATTTTGCCAGTAACTGCAAATTCCTCTCTGTTTATGCTCCACCCATGGTTGTCCTCATCAGTACTTGATGGTGGAGTCAATCCTACTCAAATTGCATAGGGCGAGAGGAGTGGAATAGAGGTTGAAAATAACCACAATATCCACTACAAAGAGGTAACTAAGAAATATGGGATCCAAGAAAGATTGGGTCCAACCCAGAAGAGTAATGAAGGGATGTCCCAGGATGACAGCTGTGCCTCAGGCCTACCGAGCAATCAATCCAAATTGGAGCAGGAAGATGGAGGCTCCAGGAGGAAGGTACCTGGGGGAAAAGGGGATTCAAATGATTTTATACTTTCCTTGAGAATTTGAGATGGTAAAGTCAGGCAGTGCAGGAAAAAAAGAAAGGCAATTGTAATTTATAGGAGTATAAACTACATAAGAAAGAAAATGTAATCCTAATACTTTAAATGAATCTTTTTAGAAAAATATCTATATAATGAAAATAGTATAAACTTTTAGAATGACTATTGGCAAGATATGAGTGACTTATTTATGATTATAAATAAATAATTCAACCATTATTAATTTTGTTAATGTAAACATAAAAAAACAGATGACAGAAGCTAGGAGATAGTATAAATGTAGAGACAGTATAGGTATAGTAATTAAAGGCACAAAAGTAAGGAATAGAGAATATCTAATTATTGATATGGATATATTGGTGGCATGGGAGGAGGGCCTTCTGGTGGTATTGAAAGGGTAAAGTTTCTAAGCTGGAAAGCTTGAATGTAAAAGATCAGGTATTATTAAGTTCCTCTGTTACACCCAGATTCCTGAGATAGTTAAAACAACGCCCTACTGGCCATTTAGCCTAGGGCCCTGTGCAGTTCGTCACAGGGCCCGAACCAATCAGTTTGAATGTGTAACCCGCTTACAAATGACCAATCACCCCCGCCTGACCTGTTCCCGCCAATGAATGTGCCAATCACGTCTCAGAGTTGTTGTTTAATTTTCCCGCGCCTCATGATGATTTGTTCTGATGTATGCAAAGCCCACCGCCCTCTCCAAAAAGTGTACTTAAGCTCTGCTTGACCTTGGCTCTGGGCTATGGGCTGCTCTCCCTCCTTGAGTGAGCACAGAGTCCCAGCGCGCTGGAATGGATCCCCAATAAATATCCCCTTTTGCCAATTGCATGGAGTCAGTCTCTTGGGTGGTCTCTCCCTCCAACGTTTCGCCAGACCCTTACAGTATAAATAGTAGGAAATCAACAGATAATGTCTAAAATTGATAAATAAGCTGATAGAAAAGTCTGCATATTATTTCAGGAGAACAAAATATAGTTTATTGTTAAAAGTAGACTAGAAGAGTTACAGGTCAGGATGGCAGACACAATTCTACTTTCTCCTGAAACCCTGCTACAATGATCCTAAAAGACTAAAAAAGAGGCATAAAAACAATATGAAGAGAATGAGAGCAGGCCTGTCACAGGCGGTCTGTGGAGTTCCTGAAGAGGAGGACCTGGACTCAGAACAACTGTGGTCCTTGGCATAGGTGGTAGAAAAGAATTTCAGCATGCACTATTCAGAGACACAGACAAAGGTTTATTTAGGAAAGCAGAGGCACATTCAAGGGAAAATGTGGGCTATCTTGACAGTCAAAAGCTTTGGGGTTAAAGCAAGGAATACACATTCAAGGGAGAATGTGGGCCATCTCCAGAGGAAAACAGCAATCCCTTGCTGTGTGGTGTTAGTATTTATAGAGAGACAGTTGCTAGGGCTAGGTAGAAGTGGGAAGCCAGGATGAAATTACACAATTTCACACCGGTTTTCCCAGTGCTTGAACATTGCCCTGATGTTACTTATTGTAGGCAAGAATGTAGATCAAGGGCACGTGCTAGGTTGCTCAGGAGTTGTAATGGTTCATATGCATTTCCTGCATTTCAATGGTTCATAGGCATTTCCTGCATTTCAATGGTTCATGGGTGTTTCCTGCATTCCAATGGCTCCTGGGAACTTCTCTTTTGAGACTAAGTCTATGTTTCCTTTTCTCTATCCCCCAATTCCTATCTCAGGTCCATCTACAAAAGAAATTTCAAAAATTCCTGAAAGATAAGAAGTAAATGGAGGAATGGTGAGTGATGGTGGAGGGAGCCATAGCCTGGAGTATGTATGGAGGAGATGCCTTTGTGGAAGGAATTGTTTTTTCTCTGCAGAAGCCTGGAGAGTCTTAGGCCTTGGCACTCCCAGGTATGATGAAGGGTTGTGAGTGAGATGTGGGTCTGAAAATAGGGAATTTAATTGTAAGGCTGTATATCAAATCATCAACCCATTCCCTTGTGTACAAGTCACAGCAGCCAGGTGTCAACCTAGTAAGCAAAAGCTGAGGTTTCTTTTTATGGCTTGAATGCATACCCCAACTTAAATATTGAAAACTGAACATTCATGCAGAGTGTTGGGAGGTAGAGCCTAACTGTAGGTATTTAGATCATGAGGGTTTGCACTCTCATGAATGGATTAATGCTGATTATAAAAGCGCTTGAATCTGTGAATTCCAGCTCTTGCTTTGTATCATCCTCTCTCATCACTCAGGACCTGTGGGGTTCTTGGCTTACTGATAGAAAAGAATTTCAGCACATGCCAGTTAAAGACAAAATCAGGTTTATTTAGAAAGTAGATACACATTCTTCAAGGGAGAAGAGAGAAGTAGTCTCAGCATAGAGAAACTTTGAGGTAAAGCAAGGAATACGCAATCAAGGGAGAATGTTGGCTATCTCCAGAGGGAAAGAAAGCAACCCATTGGTATGGGCTGATAGTATTTATCAATGCTAGAGGCTGGACAAGAGGTGGAAGCTGGGTGGAACTACATAATTTTATGCCAGTTTTTCATTTGCTTGCGCATTTCTCTCATTTTTACAAGGGCATGTTGCTCAAAATTTACAATCCTGCTTTCTGCATTTCAATGGCTTGTGGGAATTTCCTTTAAGATTAAGTATATCTCGCTTTATCCTAAATCCTTATCTCACCACCAGTTGCCTAGTCCTGTCCCCACACATAAACCTTGTAGTGAGAATTTTATTTTGATACATTCTTAAATATCAATCACTGATAATCATTGATCACAAAGCACTTTAGAAAATGAAAGAAAGAGATGAAAATAAGCAAACAGGACAATACCGAAAGACTCTAAATAGATGATATTCTGGAAAAGGCAAAACTATAGAGATATTAAGATCTGCCTTCCAGCCATTGCTCTTAAGAGATGTGATGGATGAGGCAGCCCCAAGGATCTCTGAAATTACCTTAAGGGTCATTCTTCCTTTGCCTTGATGAATAGCACCTTGTTATCTTTGTGATGGGGAACTATCCAATACTAATCTTCTTATCAAATCACTTAGACAAGCCCTTGCTTCCTCCAATCAGGCTTTTTCTTTTTTTTTTTCCATGTGGATAGGCCTAGACTTTTCCAAAAATTGTTTTATTTTCTTTTTGATTAACATTTTCATTAAATGATTTCTCTCTTCTTGAATTTTACCATAACCAACCGAAAGGAACCCTACCACTTCTTTAACACTTTCCTTAGACACAGCTTTAGCTACTGATTGAAGCAGAGAGTAAAATGGTTGTTACCAGTGGTTGGGGAAAAGGCAATGTTGGTCAAAAGGCATAAGATTTCAGTTATCAAGAGGAATAAGTTCAAGAGGTCTATTGTACAACATGGTGACTTTAGTTAATAACAATAATATTGTATACTTGAAAATCACTAAAATGATAAATGTTAGGTCATTTTTTTAGTAGTTAGAAATTGAACCCAGGCCCCCTTGTGTATGCTAGGTAAGTGTGGAACAGTGGTCCACTTTATGCTTTGAATATAATCCTTGCTGTTCTGCCACTGCAACTTATTTTTAAAATGGACACATTTCTTTCCCTTCCTCTCTCCTTGCTCCTCCCTAATCTCTCCCCTTCACTAATCTCATGGGAAACCGGATTGCCTTTCTTCCCCATGCTAGACAGATTTATCTTTCCTTGAGTACACACCCACCATAGGAACCCACCATAGTAATCTAGACTTTGGGGATGGCACCAGAAGATCTCAGAAATGACTATCTCCCAAATTAACAAGTGAATTACAACTCCAACTGAGAACACGTGGAATGTAGCTTTTGTGTCAACTCTTTAAAAGCCCCCTGTTGGGCTGGAGTTGTGGCTCAGTGGTAGAGTGCTTGCCTAGCAAGTGTGGGGCCCTGGGTTTGATCTTCAGCACCACATATAAATAAATAAAACAAAAGATACATTGACAACTAAAAGAATATATTAAAAAAAAAAAACCCTGTTCCTGCTGATTGGCAGAATCACAGCCTTTGAGGCAGGAGTCCCCTGTGTTTCTCCTTTGCCAGCAAAGCAATAAACCTTCCTTTTTCCCTTTTCTCATAACCGTGCCCTCATTATTGGATTGGCCTCAGGGACAAAGATAGAGCTTTCAGCAACAAGTGCTCTACCACTGAGCCATATCCCCAACCCAGTTAATACATAAATTAATTATCAGGATTTAGCTATTCCACAATGTATATATATTTCAAAACATGTTATATGCCACAAATGTTTCAGTTTTGTCAATTTAAAAAGATATAGCTTCAACTAAACATACAATTACACTGTTTGCAAGTTGTACCTTCCACAAAACACTAGGACATGAATATTGTGGAATGATTATGTCTAATTAACATATCCACTGCTTCACACAGTTTTTTTTTTTGTTGTTGTTGTTGTTTTTGTTTTTTTGTACAGGGGATTGAACTCAGGGACACTTACACAACTTCAGGCCTCTTTTTATATTTTATTTAGAGATAGGGTCTCACTGAGTTGCTTAAGTTCTTGCTAAAATTACTGAGGTTGGTTTTGAACTCACAGTCCTCCTGCCTCAGCCACCCCAGGTGCTGGGATTACAGGTTTGTGCCATTGTGCCCAGTTTACATACTTTTTATTGTGAGAGTGTAACAGTGGTCCTCTTCGTGCTTTGAATATAGCCTTTGTTGCTCTGCTGCGAAGACTTATTTTGAAAACTGAAATATTTTTTTTCTCTTCCTATCTCCCTCCCCCTCTTTAATCTCCTTCTCCCTAATCTGAGGGGACAGGATTACCTTTCTTTCCTATCCTAGGCCCAAATTATCTGTCCTTGAGCACACAGTCACCACTGGAACAAAGTAATTCAGATTTGGAGATGGCACCAGAAGATCTAAGAAATGACTGTCTCCCAAATTAACAGTGAGTTGCAATCCAAGACAGGGAACATCTAGAATGTAGCCTTTGAATTACCTCTTTAAAAACCCTCTGTTCCAAGCTGTGGCTGTGGCTCAGCAGTAGCACACTTGCCTGGCATGTGTGAGGCACTGGGTTGGATTCTCAGCACCACATATAAATTAATTAATTAAATAAAGGTCTATCAACAACTAAAAAGTATTTTTAAAAAAACCTTTGTTCCCCTGATTGAAAGAATCACATCCTCTGGGACAGGAGCTTCCTGTGCTTCTAATTTGCTAGCAAAGCAATAAAGCTTCTTTTTATTTTTTTCTCAAAAGCAAGCCCTTGTTATTGTATTAGCATTAGGGACAAGGACTGAGTTTTCAGTAAAAAGAGCACTTAAAATCTATTTTTAAATTGCATATTATGTACCACATTATATTCACCCATTCATTTGCTGATGAACACTTCAGTTGATTCCATTTTTAGCTATTGTGCATAGTGCTGCAATATACACAGGAGTGCAAATATCTCTTTGACACACAGATTTAATTTCCTTTTCTACCCAGAAGTGGGATTGCTGGGTCATAGGATAGTCTATTTTTAATTTTTTGAGGAAAATCCATATGTGTTTTCTCTGCGTTTGATCCCCCAACACTGAAATAAAAGGCATACAAATAAATAAATAAAATCTATTTTTTCTAGCAATTTTGAAATATGTAATGCAATATTATTAACTGATCACAACCATATGTAATAGATATAAAAAACTTATTCTTCCTGTTCAAACTTTGAACACTTTGGTCAATATCTCCCCGTTCCCTACCTTTATACCTTCACCCCTTGGAAACCACTATCATACCCCCTACTTCTATAAGTTCAACTTTTTTAGATTCCACTTACAGATTATGCCTTGTTTGTCTTTCTATGCCTGACTTACTTCACTTAGCATAATATTCTCTAGATTCACCCAAGTTTTTTCAAATCATAGAATTTCCTTGTCTTTTATAGCTGAATAGTTCTGCATTATGTATGCATATCACATATTCTACATTTATGTATCTGTCATGGACACTTAATTTTTTTATTTAAAAGATAACATTGTATGTATTTATCACCCACAACTTGATGTTTTGAGGTACATAAATGTAGTGGAATAGTTAACTCTAGCTAATTAACAAATGCATTACCTCACATAGTTGTCATTTTGTGGTGAAGGCATGCAACTCTTTGCATTATTCAAGACAACAATATATCCTAATTAACTATAGTCACCTTGCTGAAATAGTTTCTTGAATTCATTGATCCTAACTAACTGTAATTATGTATCCTTTGACAACCTCTCCCCATCCTTCCTTCCCTCCACTCTTCCCAGTCTTTGGTAACCTCAATTCTGTTCTCATTTTTCAGGAGATCAATGTTTTTAGATACTACATATGAGTGAGATCAAGAGTGCTTTTCTTTCTGTGTCTGACTTCTTTCACTTAACATAATGTCTTCCAACCTCTTCTGTGTTGTCACAAACAACAGGATTTACTTCTTTTTTATAGATTAATTATGTACCATTGTGTATATATACTACATTTTCTTCATTCATTTGTTGGTGAATACTTTGGGTGATTCCATTTCTTAGATATTGTACATAGTGCTGCAATATACATGCAAATATCTCTTTGACATACTGATTTCATTTCCTTTTCCACCCAGAAGTATGATTGCTACATTATAGGGTAGCTGTATTTCTGAGGAAACTCACTCAATACTGTTTTCAATAATAGCTGTACCAATTTACAATCTACAATCTCACCAACAGTGTGCAAGTATTGCCTTTTCTCCACATTTGTGCCAGAACTTTTTTTTTTTTTTTGGTAGAGAATTGAACCCAGGGGCACTTAACCACTGAGCCACATCCCCAGGCCTTTTATAATGTTTTATTTTGAGATAGAGTCTCACTAAGTTCTTAGGGACTTGCTAAATTGCTGAGGCTGGCCTAAAACTTGCAATCCCCCTGTCTCAGTGAGCTGCTGGGATTACAGGCATGCACCACCATGCCTGGTTTATCTTTTGTATTTTAATAGTAGTCATTCTAACAAGTATGATGTGATATCTGATTGTGATTTTAATTTGCATTTCTTTGATGATTATTGATGCTGAGTGTTTCTTCATGAATCTATTGGACATATTTGAAAACAATACTAAAATTCTTATTTACTTAGAAGCATTCAGAATATCAACAAAACAGCTGCAACTCTTTTTTTTTCTGCAATTACTTAGTAGTATTCAGTTAACAGAAAGCAACTATTTCGTGTAAGGTGTATCAGAGACAACTGAAGATGAAAAAGTTACTCTATCTATATATATAACTAATTTGTGCTATTTGTTCACCAAACAAGAACCTGCTTTAAATTTCCATGACAATTTAAAACCCACATACTGTGGTGGTTGTTGCTGCACATACCTGTAATCCCAGTGGCTTCAGTGGCTGAGGCAGTAGGATTGCAAGTACAAGGCCAGCTTCAGCAATTTAGCAAGTCCCTAAGCAACTTAGTGAGACCCTGTCTCAAAATTTAAAAAATAAATAAATAAAAAAGGTTTGAGGATGTGACACAGTGGTTAAGTGTCCCTGGGTTAAATCTCCAGTATAAACAAACATATTGCACCAGGCCTAGGGTATTGGCTATTGAAAATACCACCAATGCTTACCATCTCTAGCAGTCAGAGAAATGCAAATCAAAACCACCCTAAGATACCATCTCACCCCAGTAAGATTGGCAGCCATTATGAAGTCAAACAACAACAAGTGCTGGCGAGGATGTGGGGAAAAGGGTACTCTTGTACATTGCTGGTGGGACTGCAAATTGGTGCGGCCAATTTGGAATGCAGTATGGAGATTCCTGGGAAAGTTGGGAATGGAACCACCATTTGACCCAGCTATTGCCCTTCTCGAACTATTCCCTGAAGACCTTAAAAGAGTGTGCTACAGGGATACTGCTACATTGATGTTCATAGCAGCACAATTCACAATAGCTAGACTGTGGAACCAACCCAGATGCCCTTCAATAGATGAATGGATAAAAAAAAAATGTGGCATTTATACACAATGGAGTATTACACAGCACTAAAAAATGACAAAATCATGGAATTTGCAGGGAAATGGATAGCATTAGAGCAGATTATGCTAAGTGAAGCTAGCCAATCCCTAAAAAACAAATGCCAAATGTTTTCTTTGATATAATGAGAGCAACTAAGAACAGAGCAGGGAGGAAGAGCAGGGGGAAAAGATTAACATTAAACAGGGATAAGAGGTGGGAGGGAAAGGGAGAGAAAAGGGAAATTGCATAGAAATGGAAGGAGACCCTTATTGTTATACAAAATTACATATAAGAGGTTGTGAGGGGAATGGGGAAAAAAACAAGGAGAGAAATGAATTACAGTAGATGGGGTAGAGAGAGAATATGGGAGGGGAGGGGAGGGGGGATAGTAGAGGATAGGAAAGGTAGCAGAATACAACAGTTAATAATATGGCATTATGTAAAACAGTGGATGTGTAACCGATGTGATTCTGCAATCTGTATTTGGGGTAAAAATAGGAGTTCATAACCCACTTGAATCTAATGTATGAAATATGATATGTCAAGAGCTTTGTAATGTTTTGAACAACCAATAAAAAAAATGCTTAAAAGGAAAAAAAAAGAAAATACCACCAAGACAGGTCTACCTAAAGACACAGTTGAGAGCCTTTAGACCCTGCAGAGTTTAAAAGCATATTTCACACAGCCTTACATTTCATTTTTTTTTCTTTAAAAGCAGTGATCTGTATAGAGGGGATAAATGATGTTTTATAGACAAAGAAAAAATGCACTAGACTAACCAACTTAGTCATCATCTTCATTTTTATCTTCCTCTTCCTTGCCATCCTCTTTATCTTCCTTGTCTTCCTCCTTTTCCTTCTTCTTTCTTTACTTTTTATCCTTAGTAACCCTCTTTTTGGCTGTATCAAGCTTTTCTTTACCTTGATATGCAGCAGTATCCATTTTGCATTTTTCCTTCAGCTTGGCAGCTTTCTTATCATAAGGCTGCTTGTCATCTGCAGCAATGTTATTCAACATATTTCCCAATTTCTTTGCAACATCACCAAAGGATAGGCCAGGATATTCTCATTTGATTTGGGGACAATACTGAGAACAACACAAAGCCTTTTGAGTGCATTGGGACCCTTGAACATTTTAGCTTCCCCCTTTGGAAGGGATATAGGTTTTCCTTCCCTTTCACAATGGGCCTTGTCTGCCTTTGCCATGTCTTCAAATTGCCCTCTCTCCTTAGCAGATATGGAATTTCACCTCTCTGATCACTTCTTAGAAAATTCAAGATGCTGAATAAAGTATCTGAGTGCTTCTTGAGCTCCTTCTGGCGAGTTTACACACACACACAAAATGCATGTGATGAAATTTTGCTATTTGACTTCTTAAGGATCGCCTTTACCCATGTTTATTTATATTTCCTCAGCAAGGCACAGAGAAGTTGCCCAGTGTTATATTTTGGATATCAGATATACCCCCAAAAGCTCCTGTGTTAATGCAGGAATGTTCTGAGGTGAAATGATTGAATTGTGAGAGCTGTAACCTAATCAGTGCATCCTATTTTAAATAGGTTTGGAGTGGTAACTGTAGGTGGGTAGGACATGGCTAGAGAAGGTAGGTCACTGTGGATATACTCTGGAAGGGATCATCTTCCTTGAGGCCCTTTCCCCTTCTTTCTCTGCTTCCTGGCTGCCATAAAGTGAGTAGCTTCCCTCTGCCATGCCCTTCCACCATGAGGTTCTGCCTCCCCTTGGGCCCATAGGAATGGAGTAGGACAATCATAGCCTGAATCTGCAAAAACATGAGCCAAAACAAACTTTCTGTACCCTAAATTGTACTTTAAGGTATTTTTGTCACAGCAACAAAAAGCTGACTGACACCCAGCACCCATCCAGCGCTCACTTGCTCCAGTGCCATCTTTAAGGCGTTCAATGTCACTGATGGCCATCTGTATATCTTATTCTGAAATATCTGTTTTCCTATTTTAAAAATGGTGTTATTAGTTTTCTTATTATTGAGTTATTTGAGTTCTTTATGTATTTTGGAACTTAACCCATTTTAAGATATATGGTTTGCCAATACTTTCTACCAGTCCATTAACGGTCTCTTTATTCTATTGTTTCTTTTGCCATACTTTTTAGACTGATGCAATCCTGTTGTCTGTTTTTGCTTTTGTTGCTTGTGATTTTAGGGTCATATCCAAAAAATAATATCCCAGACCAATGTATTGGAGCTTTTCCTCTAAGTTAACTTGTAGTAATAATTCCAGGTTTTACATTTAAATCTTTAGTCCATTTTAGCTGATTTTTTTATAAGGTGAAAGATAAGGATTCACTTTTTTTCTTCTGCATGTGGATATACAGTTTATTGAAAAATTCGTCCTTTTCTCATTGTGTGTTCTTGGCACCTTTATAAAAAAAATAAATTGGCCATAAATGTGTGAGTGCATTTCTGGGTTCTCTGTTATGTCCCATTGTTTGATGTGTCTATTTTAATGCCAATATTATGCTGTTTTGATTACTCTAGTTTTTTTTTTTTTTGCTCTAGATTACTCTGAATTCAGACAATTTCTTTCCCACATTATAATAAGATCACTTTTTTCTCCAGTTTTCTATAACATGCTCTTCATTCCTGAAACTTCATCAGAATGTCCTTTACCATTCACATTTCTGTCAATATTCTGTTTATCACCACTTAGATATTCTCTAAGGTTACAGCTGTCCTCTTTTACCAGAATCTTCCTTACTGTCCTTTCATGACAATATAGGCTTTTTCTATCCTGCACCACAGCATTCTTCCATCTTCTACTCATTTTCTAGTTCCAAAGCCAGTTTCACAGTTTTAGGTATTTGTTAGATTAGAGCTGACATTTATGCCCACCTCCCAGTGATTTTATGTCTTAGTATTTTTTAGTATGTTTGGACTGTTATCACAAAATACCATAACTGAGTAGTGTATAAACAACAGAAATTTCTGGGTACAGTTGCACACACCTATAATCCCAGCAACTTGGGAGCATGGGGCAGGAGTATCCCAAATTCGAACCTGGCTTTAGCAACTTAGTGAGACCTTATATCAAAATTAAAATGAAAATGAAAAGGAATGGAGATGTACCTCAGTGGTAAAGTGCCCCTGGGTTCAATCTGTAGTGTAAAAAATACTCAGAAATTTATTTCTCACGGTTCTGGATGCTGGGATGTCCACAATCAAGGCACAGCACATTTGGTGTCTGGCAAGGGTTTTCTTTCTGGTTCATGTGTAGAAACTTACCTGTCTTCAAATAATGAAAAGGGCAACTGAGTTCCTTCAGTCTTCTTTTGTAAGGATATTAATCTCATTCATGAGGACTATGCCTAATTACTTCCCAAAAGCCCCTCCTCTTAATAACATCACCTGGTGATTTAGGATTTCAATGTATGTATGAATTTGGGAAAGGGAACACAAGAATTCAGATCACAGGAAGTTCCAGTTTAAATGAATAAAATATGTGTGGGTGCATGTGTGCATATGTATGCATAATAATCAGGGAAATCATATCAAGAATGATTATTTTTGGTATGATAATGATTGTAAATATTTTAAGACTTCTTATCTATTTTAGAAACATATCTACAAATTAAATGGTATAATGTAAAAAAAATTACTTTAAAATAACTTGAGAATAGGGGGAAGAAGATAGAGAATATGTGGGGTGGCACACATTGTGAAACAAATTTGGCCATGAGTTGAATAATTCTTATAACTGGTGATGGTTACATGAGGTAGCATTGTATTATTTTACTTTAGCATATGAATTTTTCTAAAGTAAAAACAAAAATTGACTTGAAGTGGCTCCAACTAGCCAAGGATGGGACAATTTGATCAACAAGGACACAAATGACTCCAATAGCCTGAAACTTAGCAAATCAATTTAAACATGTAAATTTATAATGAATAAAAATTCACTTAATTTTGTCATCTTTGAAGGTTACAATGACAACCAACTCATTATTTTGAAAGCTGGCATATAATAGAATTATGCATTTATTTTACTTTCAATTTACTAGGAAACTAAATAGTTGATGTGGAAAAGTTCTGTTTAGAATTCCAATTTATAAGCCAGGCACAGTGGTGCATGCCTGCAATCCCAGCAACTCAGGAGGCTGGGGCTGGAGGATTGCAAGTCCAAGGCCAGCCTCAGCAATTTAGCAAGACCTTGTCTCAAAAAAAGAAAAAAAAAATACAGGACTGAGGATATAACTTAGAGGTAAAGCATCCCTGGGTTCAACCCCCAGTACACACACACACACACAAAAAATAGAATTCCAACTTATAAATGGAAGAGGAATGAAAGAATTAGACAATTACATTTTTTTAAAGAGAGAGAGAGTTTTTTTAATATTTTTTTTTGTTTTCGGTGGACACAACATCTTTATCTTATTTTTATGTGGTGCTTAGGATCAAACCCAGTGCCCTGCACATGCCAGGCGAGCATGTTACCGCTTGAGCCACATCCCCAGCCCCCAGACAATTACATTTTTGAAATCCTTAACAGAACTAGGTAATGATCATCCACAGCTGCTGAAACCAATTCATGAAAAGCTAATAGGGAACCTCACAAAATAGACTGAGGTAACAATAACTGAGCCTAGTGATAATGATTTTGAAAAAAAAGAAAACCTTTGTATTATGTACATTTTCAAACACACACACTCACAAATACAAATAATAATAAAATCAACTCAAATGTATCCATCACCAAACTCCAATCATTCAATTCATGGCCTAAATTCTGCCATCTATACTCCCCAACTACCTTCCTATATTCAGTTATTCTAAAGAAAAATCTTAGATATATCTTTTCCTTGCAATGAATTCACATGAAGTACACACATTTTAACAGGTTATTTGGGCTCTTTTAGTCTATAATAGATCCTCCTCCCTCATTTCTTTTTCTTTTTATTTCTTTTTTAAAATTTTTTGTAGGGGCTGGGGATGTGGCTCAAGCTGTAGCGCACTCGCCTGGCATGCGTGCGGCCCGGGTTCGATCCTCACCACCCCATACCAACAAAGATGTTGTGTCCGCCGAGAACTAAAAATAAATATTAAAAATTCTCTCTCTCTCTCTCTCTCTCTCTCTCTCTCTCCTCTATCACTCTCTCTTAAAAAATTTTTTGTAGTTACATATGGACAGAATGTCTTTATTTTATTTGTTTATTTTTATGTGGTGCTAAGGATTGAACCCAATGCCTCACACATGCTAGGAAAGAGGTCTTCCTCTGAGCCACAACACCAGCCCTTATTTTCATTTCTTAATGGAAGAAACTATGGTTTTTTTTCCTTTAGAATTTCCTAGTCTGGATTTGGCCAACTATATCACTGTGCTTTTATTTTACCTGTTCCTCTGGATCTTTTTTTTTCTTTCTTTTTTGTTTTTTGGTGCTGGGGATTGAACTCAGGGCCTCCTACATACTAGGAAAACACTCTATCACTGAGCTATATCCCCAGATCTTTTTATCTTTTTTATTTTGTGACAGGTTCTCACTAAATTGTCCAGGTTGGCCTCAAATTTCTGATCCTCTTGCCTCATCCTCCTTAGACAGAGGGATTACAGGCATGTGCCAATTACACATGACTTCCTGTGTATCTTACAGTTGGTGGATATAGAAGCTTGATAAGATTCATTGAATTTTTGGCAATAATAATCATTATTAATATTGAATACAGGTCAATTTTAATGGGAGAGAGAGAGAAAGAGGGAAAATTGACAAAAGAGTTCTACTGGTGCAAAAGGAAGTTCAAAGTACACATACAGTATCACCTCTAATATATTCCTGCCAAAAAATAAAAATAAACCTAAATCAGTCAAACCCTACATTCACCTATCAGTTAATAGGAAACCTACGGGGTGAATAACATAAATACCATTATGGGGACATAATCATGCAAATCCAAATGTAGAAAATTCTGGAAGATCAGTGATCTGGCTTCTTATATAAATTAGTGGAAAAAAAACCAAATAATAAAGAAAAGAAAATATTATAGAACACAATAAATATATCAACTAATTGTAACATATGAACCTGAGTTGAATCTTGATTTAAACACAGAAACTATAAAAAATATATTTCTGAGATATTTATGTAATACAAAGTTTATTAGATTATATTAGTTATTAGGTTTTTTTAGTATGATTCTGTTTTTGTATTTTATGAGTGCTCATATTCTAGAGATACATGCTGAGGTAATTATGGATGTAATAATATCTGGAATTTGGTTTAAAATAGTCTACTGGGGAGTATAAAAAATGAGATTGATTATATGTTGCTAATTGTTGAGGCTGGGCAATGGGTGCCTGGCATTCATTATATCATTCTCCTTGCTTCTATATATATTTGAAAATTTCCATAATAAAGAGTTATTTTAAAATCAAGTTCCCCTGGAAAATGATGAAGTATGGATGAGAAAGAATCTATTTATTTAAATCTATTTAGGAGGCTCCTGCAAAAGTTTTTATGTGATGAAAATGACCTGCCCTAGAAACATGGTGCTTAAAGAAAAAAAAAAGAATTCCATAGATATTTATGAGGTAGAATCTGGAGGGCTTGGTAAATAATTGACAATGTATATCAGTCAGGATTCTACAAGGGAACGGAACCAACAGAATGGATATATAATTGTAAGAGGGGATTTATTAAACTGGCTTACACAAACCAAGGATGGACAATTAGATAATGGCTGTCTACAGTGTAGACAACTGAAGATACCATTAGCTGCTGTTATGCTCCAATTCGGGACCCCCAAAAGACCACCAGAGATCCGAGATCGATGTAAGCAGCAAAGAGGTGTTTATTGCGAGCTAGCTCGGTCCTCTGCGTGCACACACAACAACTGGTGAAGCTGAGAGGTCCTGAGCCCAGAGTTTGCAGCAGTTTTATACATTATTTGGAGAAGGCAGGGACTTCACATACATCATAGCATCTCTTAGCAAATCATCACACACCGCGGGAAAATCAAATAACTCTAAAACATGATTAGCACATTCACTGGTGGGAACAAGTTGGGTAGGGGTGATTGGTCAGTACAAAAGGGGTATTCATTTGAACTGATTGGTTTAAGCCAAGAGGGGTGTTCATGCTGAACTACATGGTTTCCCAACATGTTATCAACCATCATAAACTACTGGGAGGGTCATCTGGCATCCCAGGAATTTCCCTGTCTCATGCTGATTGGTGGCTGCTAGGGGTTTGCTGTGGATCCCCACCTAGCCTGAGTCAGATCTCTCCTGTTATTTGTAGATAAACAACTTAGCAGGGTGGGAATGTGCCTAGGAGTGCTCTGTGGGTCTTTCCAAGGACAAAGGTCATGTCCCTTCCTTGGACAAGCTTTGCTCTGAGGTAGAGGCTGGTTTTTCACTGCCAAGTCTAAGAAAGTGGAAGTCTCAAAAAGAGGAACCATGGATATAGTCCTCATTTAAGGCTGAAAGAAAGCATGGAAGCCCATTGGAGTCCCTGGTGAAAGTCCACATTCAGCAGCTAAAGAACTTGGAATCTGATGTCCATGGATAATGGCAGGAGCAAAATCTGTACCCATAAAAGAAAAGTCAGGCATGAGCACATTTGTGAACTTTCTTTTTAAATTTTTTTAATTTATTTTTTTAGTTGTAGATGGACACAATATCTTTATTTTTATGTGGTGGTGAGGATTGAGCCCAAGGCCTCACATGTTCGAGGCAAGTACTCTTCACTGAGCTATATAACCCCAGACCTATGAGCTTCCATCTGGGATCCAGCCTATTGGATGATGCCACCCCCATTTAGGGCATGTCTTATCCACTCAATTCACTGTCTCACATACCAGTTGTATCTGGAAACACCCTCATACACACACCAGGAAGTGTGCTTTATCAATTTTCTTGGTATCTCTTAATGCAGTCAACAACCAAGATTAATCATCACATCTGGGCTCTGTGATGCACATCTGTAATTCCAGCTACTTGGAAGGCTGAAGCAGAAGGATCCCAAGTCCAAAGCCAACCTCAGCAATTTAGTGAGATCCTGTCTCAAAATAAAGCATAAAAAGAACTGGGGAAGAGCTGGAATTGTGGCTCAGGGGCAGGACTTTTGCCTAGCACATGTGAGGCACTGGGTTTGATTCTCAGCAACACACATAAATAAATAAAGGCCTGCTGACAACTAAAAAATATTTAAAAAAAAGAACTGGTGAAAAGGCTCAGTGAGTAAGCCCCCCTGGGTTCAATTTCCAGTACCTAAATAAATAATAAAATATTAACCATCACACGATGTAAAGTGAGAGAGGGAGGAGTCAAGCATGGGGCTTGGATTTCTGGAACAGCACGTATTTGGCACTAAGGATAAGGGTAGATCTGGGAGGAAGGTTGGGGTTTGAGATAACCTGTGGGACCTGGCATAGACATGGCAGCTGAAGCATGGGGAAGGAAAGGAACACCCAGGATGAGAGAATGTTGTGTGAGAAGGAGAGTACCTGGGACATAACAGTGTGGAACATGTGAGGCTAGTCTGTTACTGTACAGAAGCTTTCTATCTGTATCTGAGCTCTGATATGTACGTATGTGAAAAGGGGTGACCTGTAGCAAACATGGACAGAAGCAACTGGGGCTTAAGTGTAGGAGATGCACATATGTCTATTTGTACATATAAGGGAGAGACCTTGACTCACAGCTCAATCCTCCTTCCTTGCCAGTTCTCTCCTTTCTAGCCAACAGGCTCCAAAGATAGACTGTCCCATCTAGACAGCTCTCTAGACAGCTGGAGAGATGCTCTCCAGCCCATGTTTGATCCTCACCTTCAGATCCTCACACAGGTTACCATAGTCAATCTTGATGAGGGCTTCTTGTGCATAGATACTGGAAGTTCTCTGGGAACCACTCACTGACTCCTCCTTTGGGAGCTACCCTGTGATGTCAGAGTCAAATGGGGTAGATTGACTATGAAGGTGCCCTTTTAGTGGGAGGCTCAGGGATCTTTGTGGCCTTTAATGTATACAAAGAAGCATCTCCCAGAAAGGCACTGGAGCAGAAGGAACAGAGTCTCTGTATGCAGAAAGATCGCAGTTCAAAATTGGGCTCTAACTGGGCATAGGTGTACACACATGCAACCCCAGCACTGGGGAGGCTGAGACAGGAGGATCACAAATTCAAAATCAGCTTGAACAACTTAGCAAGACTGTCTCAAAATAAAAAGGGCTGGGGATGTGACTCAGTGGTAGAGCACTTGCCTGGCATGCTTAAAGACCTAGGTTCAATCCCCAGTACTGAAACACACACACACACACACACACACACACTAGAAGTTTTCTGGGAACCACTCACTGACTCCTCCCCTGGGAGCTACCCTGTGACGCAAGCAAGTCAAATGGAGCAGATTGGTGTGTATGGGTGTGTGTGGGGGGTGTATTTTTACTGAATTAAACTGAAATGCTGCTTGGGAAGAGGGAGGGGGAAAGACTTGGGACTGAGATAATTGACCAGATTTAAGACAAGATATACACAAACATCCTCTCAGTTAACATTCTTCACCCACTAGCTACCAATCTTTTCTTCCAATGGATAAAAATACTTTGGCTCCCCTCCATTGGCTAATGTCACTCCTATTCCTTTAAGCTTCCTCACTACTGCATTGCTGATGTCCCTTAGCCAACCCTCCCCAGGCCAACTGTTCTCACCGCAGCTAAGCTATTATGCCCCAAAAGCTATTATAACTCAGGTTCCCCAGTTTCGCATCTTCTTTTGCTCTTGGCTAATGTCCCTCACTTCCTACTCCTACCAATATCCATCACCTGATGGAGCTAAACTAAGTTATGTTCCTAAGATTAATGAATTACTTTGTCCTTTCCTGGACACCACTCATTGGCCTGCAGCTCCACTCTTAATTCAGTTTCTCTCCCACATCAAGGCCATTTTGATGTCCTGCATTGTGAGGCCTTTAGCAAGTTGTGCCAATCACTGCACTTCTGTTCAAGTTTGGTCTCAATGGCTGTCACCTCCTTCTGTAAATGGGTCATTTCCTTAAAAAGGTCCAGGAAAGTAAGAAAGACCCAGATCTGGCAGGTTTCCTCTTCTAACTATTCCTAACTAACTATTCCTTGTATTCTTCAAGACCTTTTAGAGATTTTCTTAAATACATGCACACATGTAACTCCAGCACTGGGGAGGCTGAGACAGGAGGATCACAAGTTCATATATACACACTCTTAAGAATACATAGTAGTGTTTGTGTGGAGTTTCCCAACTATTGGTATTCCTAACTATACCTCTTGTAACTATCCCTGAGCCCACTCAGTTTTTGCGCCCCCAAGTTTCTTCCAAATTTCCTCCATCTCATGATTCTTGTCATTCACTTCTGACTTCTTGGCCAGGTGCTGATTCTTCAGGTCTTGTAGCTGGGCCATGGTCTCATCTATGATCTTCATATGTCTTTGTTCTTCCTGGTCCCAGCAGGGAACAGGATAAGACATGAAGGTTTTCCCATCTCACTGTGGGATCTTCTCTTGCCCCACCCTTCCCAA
The DNA here is from genome assembly GCF_052094955.1 of Ictidomys tridecemlineatus. Classification (NCBI taxonomy): domain Eukaryota; kingdom Metazoa; phylum Chordata; class Mammalia; order Rodentia; family Sciuridae; genus Ictidomys; species Ictidomys tridecemlineatus. The sequence goes on from NC_135493.1 coordinate 80,404,248, forward strand.
CAGGCAGTTTGTTGGAGCCACTCATCAATGAGCTTTGCTTTCACACCCCTGTAACCTCTTAGCATTCTTTTTTTTTAAGAGAGAGTGAGAGAGGAGAGAGAGTGAGAGAGAGAGAATTTTTAATATTTATTTTTTAGTTATCTGCGGACACAACATCTTTGTTTGTATGTGGTGCTGAGGATCGAACCCGGGCCGCACGCATGCCAGGCGAGTGCGCTACCGCTTGAGCCACATCCCCAGCCCCTCTTAGCATTCTTTATCTTATTTGGTTGCCCTTCCACAAAACCACAATTACCTAAGTTACCCACTATAGACAAGTTCAAAGTATGAAAAAAGAATAAAGGAGAAGGAGAGTACTCCTTAACCCACCAGCCAGAGATAACCAATTAACATTTTAGTATATTTCCTCCCAGCATTATTTATAAATATCTTGACATAGTTGAGACTAGATTGTAATTAACAGTTTGTATTATGACTTAATGTTATATTTGAACATTTTTAAATTAAAAATTTGTCAAGTATAACATAACATGTTTTATGAAACTCTACTCAAACACTACTTTGTATTTCTAAGAGTATGTATATAGGAATGGACGTGTATTTAAGGAAATCCCTAAAAGATCTTGAAGAATACAAACTATCCCGAGTTTATCTCTGAAAAGAACAAGAGGACTAGTATTGAGAGTAGTCAGCCAAAGAGAATTGTAACATTACTTATAATGTTTTGATTTTGTATTGGAAGAATTTTTTTTTCATTTAGATTTTAAGAAGTCATATAGCCAGGTATGTTGGCACATGCCTATAATTCTGGCAGCTCAGGAGGCTGAGGCAGGAAGATCATAAATTTAAAGCCAGCTTCAGCAACTTACCAAAGCCCTAAGCAACCCAGTGAGATCCTGTCTCTAAATAAAATATGTATTTAAAAAATGGGCGGGGATGTGGCTCAGTGGTTAAATGCCCCTGAGTTTAATCCCTGGTGCCAAAAAAATAAAAAAAAAGTCATATAAAGGGGACATATCTGCAACTTACTCTCAGATGGCTCATAAGAAGTAATAAGCAGGGGCTGGTGATATAGCTCAATTGGTAGAGTGCTTGCCTCACATGCAATCCCCAGCACCACAAAAAAAAAATAATAATAAGCATACATACAGGGAATACAAAAGCAAATGTGGTAACATGTTCATGACTGATGAATCTTGATGGACAGAAGGAAGTTCTTATACAAATGACTTGGGCATATTCACATTTTGGTGTCCATGAGAGAGGGTCCTAGAACCAATCTACCATGAATACTGAGGGATCACTGTACTGTAAGAGTAAAAGAAATTGAAGTTAAAGTGTAAACGACCCGGGCATTGTAAAGTTTCCAAGCTGCAAGGCCTGAGTTAAAAAGTGAAGGACCAGGTATTGTTAAATTCCTCCGCTACCCCCAAAACCTGGAATTCCTGTAGCTGTTAGGACAATACCTGAACTGCCCAGTAAATATTCCTCCTGATCCCCTGGTTGTTTAATAACTTAGGACCCTGTGTAGCCTGGCACGTAGGCATTCAAGGCCCAAAACCAATCAGTTTGAATGTGTATCCCGCTTAGAAGTGACCAATCACCCCCGCCCAGCCTGTTTCCGCCAATGAATGTACTAATCATGTCCAAGAGTTGTTGTTTGATTTTCCCGCACCTCATGATGATTTGTTCTGATGTATGCAAAGTCCCCCCCCTCCCCAAAAAGTGTACTTAAGCACTGCTCAACCCTTGCCCAGGGCTCTGGGCTGCTCTATCTTCCTGAGTGAGCCTAGAGCCTCAGTGCGCTGAATCAGGATCCTCAATAAAAATCCCCTTATGCTTATTGCATGAAGCTGGTCTCTTGTGGTCTCTTCCTCCGACGTTTCGCCGGTCCCTTACAGTACTATTCCTGCAACTTTCTGGTAACCTGAAAATCATTTCAAATTAAAAGTCAAAAATTCATATAAATACATTATCATGGATCATCTAGATGTAAATCTAGTCCTGCCCTAGAATTTTATTGCCCTATCGGCAATTTCATTCAATGTTCAAATGACACAAAAGAGGACTGCTTTAATCACTAGGGATTAATGAAGAAAAACACAAACAAGCAACAAATATAGGCAGACATAAAAGTCAAACCAAGAGAAGACCAAACCACATTGGAAGGGAATGCTATAAGCAACAAAGATTTTATGGTTAACTTAAAGAGAAAGGATGTAGGAAAATGAGAGTCATAACAAGAATATACATTGACACAGGCATGTTAAACTCAAAAGAACTCATCTATAGTAGAATAATCACATTATGAAGTGACAGAGTTTCCACAAAACATCATTGTTGCAATGAATGAATATAGTTCATCTAAATGTGGGGCTGGGACTCTTTGGGGATGTACCTCTAAAGGTACTTGTCAGTTCACTCTTAGACTATTAGTTCCTCCCTCTTACCTTCTTGTGACTGGACCAGCAGGTCTTAAGACCAAACCCAGCAGATAATGAGTGGCTACCTCTTATAGCCACTATGAACAAGTGACTGTAGGTAACATAAACACAGAATAGCTCAGGATACTGGAACTCAAAGGTAAGGACGCATGAGAAAGGGACTACTAAGGGAAATGCCATGAAAGCTTATGCTGACAAAGTAGAAGATCTAATGACTAAATATGAAATGTGAAGGGACTGTATTCAGTTGCTAGACATGGATTTAACTTAAACTGATACAATGTCTTATTGCTCACTATAGAATAGTTCAAAGTATACAAAAAGTAAAATGTGAGAAAGGGAATAACTTGTAGTTCCCACAGCTAGAGATAGCCAATTAACATTTTAAAAAATTCCCTTTGAACATGGCTCATAGATAGCTTTACATAGTTGAGAAAAATTATATTCTCACTTAATGTTTTATTTTAGCATTTTTCCACATCAGCACTCTATCAATTTATGTTTTTTTTTAAAAAAAAGTCTACATGAGGGGCTGGGGATGTGGCTCAAGCAGTAGCACGCTCGCCTGGCATGCACTTGGCCCGGGTTCGATCCTCTGCACCACATACAAACAAAGATGTTGTGTCTGCCAATAACTAAAAAAATAAATAAATAAATATAAAAAATTCTCTCTCTCTCTCTCTCTCTCTCTCTCTCTCTTTTTAAAAAAAGTCTACATGAACAATACTGTGTATTTTCTGAGTCCATATATATGAATATAAAACCATCCAGGAAGTAATTGGTAAAAGAGGATTTTAGCCTTTCTTATAATGTGCATATTTTATAAAAGGAGACTGTTTTGTTTTCATTTTAATGTTCAAAAGTCACATAAAAGGTAGGGATTTGGGATGACTGAGTAAAGATGCCCAACACTCACCTATTCCTCCATAAGGAAAAAGTAAGAAGCTGATAGCTACATTTTGAGGTGAGCAACCATGGGGGAACACTGGAAATCAACAGGAGAGAGATTGGAACTTTGTAAGTTTCAAAGTTCTGGGACTATAGCATAGGAGAAATAAATCACCAGGCATCTGCCACCCAGGCTTCACAGCCAAGGAAAAGGTAGTCTCTTCTTTGCAGGGGTGAGGGTGAAACAAAATCCTAGCAAACTCTCAGTGTGAATGCTGGCAATTCTAACTACTGGAAAACCACAATCCTCACAGGCTTGCAGCCCACTTAGATATGTAACCCAAAATTTACACAGCAACCCTGCTTTGGAAAAGAATGTCACATCATTCCCAGTGAATACCCTGCTTGCTGTAGCCAGGAGCTATCTTGAGAAGTGAGATATTGTCTCAATTTGGGCTACTCTAGATGTAAGAAACCCCTGCATATTCCCATCTCTCCACAGATATTCCATTGCACTGGCTCTGGGGTATCTGCCTCACAAACTCATCTTAACCATGCAAAATGATTATAACACAGATCCACTTGGTGGCCTGCACTGTAGGGTATACACATTGCAATATGGAGGGGAACAGAGAACACTTCACTTGAGAACCAAGAAATCAGTATGTTTGCCCTCTGAGATCAAGGGTGTGACCAACCATATGTGAACTTGTGCCAGGGCCAGCACTAAAGGCAGGCACCCATGTGTTCCTGCTTCCCTTCCCCTAATACCACGCTCAGATACCTGCAGTTGACGGGGCATGGAGGGAATATCAAGGCCCTAACTGCTGGCCCATGCACATGTGAGTGCTGAGGGGGACTTGAACAACTTTCCAGCTCTAGCCATTGCCTTGCTCCCAGATATGCATGGCTAAAGGGGGCCAAGAGGAACTTTGCCACAGCTCCAGCTGGAGCCCCATCCCAAGTATGCACTACAACTGAAATGGTTGGGAATAAAGCCTTAGATCCAGCTGATGCCCTGACCCTGCCATACACTGTCAAAGAAGCAGCAGAGGGGAACACAATGCTACCCTGCCTCTGTACCACATCTGACCATGCACTGTGTCAGTACTGGTGGTGAGCACCACAGAGGGGTTGCTACAGTTTCTACCATTGCCACTTCACACGAGCCTGCACCATTGACTGGTTGAAGGACAAGTGCTTCAGACCCCTCACCACTGCTGGGGCCACCAGTGGCAGAAGTCCTTACTAGTAGCAGAGCTAGCATCAAAAATGTCTAAGTAAATTCCAATAGTTCCCATTGTATGAACACTATTCCCATTGTATGGATGACTACCCCACAGTGACTACCCCATAAACCCTGCTGTCTCTAACACACCTGCCTGAGCTGCAAGAGTGTCCCTACTCTTGTGTGGTCAACAGACACAAGTGGGTCTCTCCAACTCTGCCACCAGTACACTGTGCCCAAAGAAGTTACAAGTAGACTATATTATAGTTCCCAGCTGGAAACAAAACTAGTATCATGTAACCAACTGACACCTGAAGACACATCTTCAGGAGAAAGCTGCTTGCTAAGAAGGCCACACCATTAAAGTGATAAAGATACCTGAAGAAACAGATGCACATATTTTGATGTAGAAATACAATAATTATGAGAAAACAAAGTAATATGGTGCTTCCAAAGAACAAAATAACTTTCTAGCAATACAACCCAAAGGAATCTATATAGTCAAAATGCTTTATAAAGAATTTTATTTATTTTTTTAATTTATTTTTTAGTTTTCGGCAGACACAACATCTTTATTTGTATGTGGTGCTGAGGATGGAACCCAGAGCAGCGCGCATGCCAGGCGAGCATGCTACCGCTTGAGCCACATCCCCAGCCCAAGAATTTTAAATAACCATTATAAAAAGGTTAAACAAGAACCAATAATATACAGAATAAATAGTTAAATGAAATTAGAAATACAAGCAAAGAGACAGATTTCGAAAAAGAACTAGACTTGGAACTGAAGAGCTCAGTAAATCAAATGAAAGATGGAGTTAAAAAATCAAAGCAAGATAATTAGAGGAAAGGGACGAAGGAGTGGGAGGTGAAGAGGGTGGGTGGAAGTGCTAGGGAGTGATATTGGCCAAATTATATTTTTATATTATGTATTGTATGCATGATAAATATATAACAACAGATCCCATCAGTATGTACAACTATAATGCACCAATTAAAAAATGTGGGAAAAAGAGTTGAAAGCCTCAACAACAGGCTAAACAAAGTGGAAGAAAGAATATCTGTCTTGTGAAATATCCTACTGAGACAAAAAAAAGGAGAAGAAGAAAGAAGGAAAGAAAAAAATAAGAAAGGATGGGACCTATGGGACACCATTAAATGAAAAAACTTCTGCATTTTCTTTTTGCAGTACCAGAATGAGAAGAGAAAAAGAGATCATAGAAAACTTATTCAATTAAATAGTGGAAAACTTCTCCAATCTTGGGAAAGATATGGACACACACATACAGGAGGCCTATAAGATCCCAAATAGACATAACCAGAAAAGATCTTTACCATAGCATATTATACTCAAACTTTCAAAAGTACAAGACAAAGAATGAATGTTTATATTTTCAAGAGAGAAGGGCCAAGTTACATTTAAGGGTAGGCTAATAAACTGATGGCAGATTTATCAGCAGAAAATCTACAGGCCAGGAAGGAATGGAATAATACATTTGGAGGCCTGAAACAAAATAGCTGATGACCAATATCACCATACCCAGAAAAGCTATCCTTCATAAATGAAGGGAAATAAAAATATTCCAAGAAAAACACTAAGGGAATTCATGATCACCAGACTACCCTTATAAAAGATGCTTAAGAGCATCTTATGTTTAGAAATGAAGTAAAGGTAACTAACATCATGCAAGTATGTGAAAGTATAAATTCCACTAGGAGAGAAATAAAAAATAATGAAACAGTTCTTTTAAATAATGCAGTTCTCGGGCTGGGGATATGGCTCAAGCGGTAGCATGCTCGCCTGGCATGCGTGCAGCCCGGGTTCAATCCTCAGCACCACACACAAACAAAGATGTTGTGTCCGCCAAAAACTAAAAAATAAATAGTAAAAAAAAACTTTAAAAAAAATAAAAATAAAAATAAAATAAATAATGCAGTTCTTTTTAAACCACAAAAATGAAAAAGAGAGGAAGAAAAGAGCAAAGAATATTCAAAACATTAGAAGAAAACAAATTTCATGACAGGAGTCATGGTAATAATAACATTGAAAGTAAATGGACTAAATTCTGCAATTAGAAGATACAGACTAAAGATTAAAAAGTACCCAACAATATGCTGCCTACAAGAAATTTATTTCACCAGTAAGATACAGACTATAAGTGAAAAAGTGTAAAATAATATTCCAAGCAAATGTAAAACTATAGTGAGCAGGAGTAGCTATATATTTCTGAAAAAAAATAGACTTTAAGGCAAAACCTATAAAATACAGAGGGTCACCATATAATGATCAAGTGACATGTCAGCAAGAAGATATAACTATTGTAAATTTATATTCATCTAATTTCAGAACACTCAATTTTATAAAACAAACATCATTGTTTTTTGGGGGACTGGCTTATTTCACTTAGCATGATATTTTCCAGTTCACTCATTTACTGGCAAATGCCATAATTTCATTCTTCTTTAAGGCTGAGTGATATTCCATTATGTATCACATTTTCCATATATATATCTCCACAATTTCCATATATGTATCACATTTTCCTTATTTATTTATCTGTTGAAAGGTACCTAGGTTGGTTTCATAGCTTAGCTATTGTGAATTGAGTTGCTATAAACATTGATGTGGCTATATTGGTATAGTATGCTGATTTAAAATCCTTTGGATATATATTGAGGAATGGGATACTTGGGTCAAATGGTGATTCCATTCTAAGTTTTCTGAGGAATTTCCATACTGCTTCCCAGAGTGGTTGTACCAATATGCAGTCCCACCAGCAATGAATGTACCTTCCCCCACATCCTTAACAACATTTACTGTTCCTTGAATTCTTGATAATTGCCATTCTATCTGGAGTGAGATGAAATTTCAGTGTAGTTTTAATTTGCATTTCTCTAATTACTAGAGATGTTGAACGTTTTCTCATGTATTTTTTGACCATTCATATTTCTTCTGTAAAGTGTCCGTTCCCACTTATTGACTGGGTTATTTGGGGGGAGTGTTAATTTTTTTTAATTCTTTATATATATTGGAGATTAGTGCTCTTACTGAGGCAACTGGCAAAGATTTTTTACATTCTGTAGGCTCTCTGTTCACGTTCTTGATTGTTTCCTTTGCTGTGAAGAAGCTTTTTTAGCTTGATACCGTCCTATTTATTGATTTTGTTTTACTTAGTTCTAGCTTATCAGGAGCTGGGCAACTTAGCAAGACCCTTTCTCAAAATAAAAATACCAAAGGTCTTGGGATGTAGCTCAATGGTAGAGCATCCCTGGATTCAATCCCCAGTAAAAACAAAACAAAACAAACAAACAAACAAAAAACCACTATTATAACTAAAGGGAGAGATAGGCTCCAATATAATAATAGTGTGGCACTTAAAGATACCACATTCATAAATGAACATATCATCTAGACAAAAAATCAACAAAGAAACATCAGAATTAAAGTATATTATAGAACAAAAGGACTTAAGATATATCTACAGAACATTCCATCCAACAACGGCAAACTGCACATTCTTTTCATCAGTTCATGGAACTTTTCCTAGAATAGGTCATATATTAGTACACAAATTAAGTATTAACAAATTTAAAAATTGAAAACATCTTGTATCTTTTTTGTTTTCTAGCACTGAGGATTGAACCCAGGGGTACTTTACCAAGGAGCTACATCCCCAGTCTTTTTCATGTTTTTAAATTTTGAGATAGGGTCTCCTTAAGTTTTATAGGGCTAAACTAATTGCTGAGGCTGGCCTTGAACTTGCATTCCTCCTGCCTCAGTCTCCAGAGTCCTTGGGATTACAAGTGTGTGCCACCATGTTTAGCTAACATCCTGTATCTTTTAATATCACAACAGAATAAAACTAGAAGGCAAGAACAAAAGAAATTTTAGAAATGATACCAATGCAAGGAGACTGAAGAAAATACTTTGAACAAATTATGAGTTACTGAGGAAGTCAAAAGGAAAATTAAAATTTTCTCAAAGCAAATGAAAATGGAAAAATGACATAAAAGCAGTACTAAGACAGAGGTTTCATTTCATTAAAAAAAAAGAAAATTTCAAATAAACAACCAAATGATGCATCTCAAGGGTTTAGAAAAGAATGAACCAAACACAAATTTAGTAGAAGGAAATAAATAGCAAATATCAGAGAGGAAGTAAATAAATTAGAAGCTAAAAAATACAAAACAACAATGAAACAAAGGGTTGGTCTTTTGAAAAGATAAACAAGATCAACAAACCTTTACCCAGACTAAGTAAAAATAAAAGAGAGAATACTCAGATAAATAAATCAGAGTTGGAAAAGGAATACATTGCAACTGATATCACAGAATTCAGGTGATCTTTATGAATAATTTGAAATAAATATATGCTGACAAATTAGAAAACTTAGAAGAAATGGAAAAATTGGTGGGAACATCTTACTAATACTGAACCACAGAGACATAAAAAACCTGAATAGATAAATATAAGTAATGCTATCAAATCAGTAATAAAAGTCTCCCAACAAAGAAAACCCAGGTTCATGTGACTTTACTGCTGAATTTTACCAGAATTTTAAAGAACTAATGTCGATTCATTTCAAACTATTTAATAGAATTACAAGGGAGGAACCCTTCCAAACTCATCCTACAAGGCCAGCATTCCTGTTACCAAAACCAGACAAGGGCACAATAAAAATGAAAACTATAGACTCATATCCCTGATACATGTAGATATAAAATTTCTCAAAAAATACCAGTATATTGAATTCAACAGTGCATCAAAAAGATCATTCACTATGATCCATTTGGTTTCATCCAAGTGATATACAAATGGTTCAACATAAACAAACCAACAAATAAAACGATCACATCAACAGAATAAATGATAAAAATCATTGATCATGTGATCATCTCAATAGATGCAGAAAAGACATTTGATAAAATTCAAAATCCCTTCATGATAAAAGCTTTGAACAAACTAGATATAGAAGGATAAGACCTAAATACAAAAAAGCCTAATTGGGCTGTGGCTGTGGCTCAGTGGTAGAGTGCTTGCCTAGCACGTGTGAAGCACTGGGTTTGATCCCCAGCACTGCATTAAAATAAATAAATGTATTGTGTCCATCTATGACTAAAAATATTTTATAAAAAATAAAGCCTAAATATGAAAACCCACGGGCACCATCATACAGAATGTGAGAAAACTGACAGCTTTTTCTCCAAGATCAGGAACAAGACAAAGAAGGGTATCCACTCACTGTTTATTCACTCAAATACTACAAGTTTTAGCCAGACTAATTAGGCAAGAGAAAAATATAAAAGACATGCAAATATGAAGTAAGAAAGGCAAATATCCCAGTTTGCAGATGATCTAATTCTCTATATAGAAAAAACTAAAGACTCTATTAAGATTATTATTATTTATTTTATTTTTTAGTTGTACATAATACCTTTATTTTGTTTATTTATTTTTATGTGGTGCTGAGGATCGAACCCAGGGCCCAGCCCATGCTAGGCAAGCACACTACCGCTGAGCCACAACCTCAGCCCTATTGAGATTATTAAAAGTAATAAATTCAGTAAGTAGCAAATACAAAATTAACATATAAAAATCAATAGCTTTCTATACACCAATAACAAGTTTGCTGAGACTGAATTCATCCTATTTACAAATTTACAAATTTGATCCCATTTATAAATAGCTACAAAAAGTAAAAAAGCTGGGAATAAACTTAATGAAGGAAGTATAGACCTCTACAATAAAAATTACAGAACACTAATGAGAAAAAATTGAAGATATGAAAACAATAGAAAGACTTCCCATGATCATGGCTTGGAAAAATTAATATGTCCATACAACTCAATGCAGTCTACAATTTCAATGCAATCCTCATCAAAATACCAATGGCATTCTTCACAGAAGTACTTAAAAAAAAACTCTTAAAATTCATATGGAAGCACAAAAGACCCTGCATAGCTATAGCCATTTTGAGTTAAAAATAAATAAATAAAGCTGGAGGTATCACAATACCTAATTTCAAGACATGCTGCAGAGCCTTAGAAACAAAAACATTGTGATATTGGAATAAAAACAGACACCTAAACCAATGAGATAAAAAAAAAGATCCTAGAAATAAACCCAAGCATCTTCAGTGAACTAACTCTCAACCAAGGTGCCAAAAACACACATTGGAGAAAGGACAGCCTCTTCAACAAATGATGCTGGAGAAACTGTATGTCTACTTACAGAAAATTGAATCTTGACTCAATTCTCTCACCCTGAACAAAAATTACCTCAGAATAGATCAAAGACCTAAATGTAAGACCAGAAATTCTGAAAGTTCTAAAAGAAAACCCAGGAGAAACAACACTTCAAGACATTTGTATAGATAATGAATTTCAGATAGGACCCTAAATGCATAGAAAACTAAAGCAAAAATTAACAAGTAGGATTATATCAAATTTAAATAACTGAGGCACAAAGGTAACAATCAACAGAGTAAAGAAACAGCCTAGAGAATGGGAGAAAATATTTGCCAACTATTAATCTGAGAAAGGGTTAATATTCAGGATTTATAAGGAACTAAATGAACCTAACAAAAAAACAAGCAATCCAATTAAAAATGGACAAAAGACTCAAATACACACTTCTAAAAAGAATAAATAAAAATGGTCAACAGATATATAAAAAAAAAACCTTCAGCATCATTAGCTATCAGGGAAATGCAAACCTAAAATACTAAAATATAATGAGATTTCATCTTACTCCATTTAGAAAGGCTATTATTAAAAAAATAAAATAACAACAAATGCAGGTAGCTCAGTGCTAAAATGCTTGCCTATCATACAGGAGGACCTGGGTTCAATCACTGCAAAAAAAAAAAAAAAAAAGAAAAGAAAAGAAAAGAAAAAAATACCATCAAGGATGTGGAGGAAAAAAAGGAATTTTTAAAATAAAGCATTATTTTCTTTAAACCTTCATTTTATTTATTTATTTTTGTGTGGTGTTGAGGATTGAACCTAGTGCCTCACATGTGCTAGGTAAGCACTCTACCACTGAGCCACAACCCCAACCCTGAGAAAGAAATTCTTATACACTGTTGGTGGAAATGTAAATCAGTATAGCCACTATGGAGAACAGTCTGAAGTTTACACACACACACACACACACACACACACACACACAAAGAAAAACTAAAAATATATCTTTAATTAAAATGCAGTTATCTCAGGTCCTTGGCCCATTTATTGATTGGGTTATTTTTTATTTTTATTTTTTGGTGCTTAGCTTTTTGAGTTTTTTTTATATATCCTAGAGATTAGTGCTCGATCTGATGTGTGCCAAGGACCTGAACAGACACTTCTCAGAAGATTATGTACAATTAATCAACAAATATATGAAAAAAATGTTCATCATTGCTAGCAATTAGAGAAATGCAAATCAAAACTACTCTAAGATATCATCTCACTCCAGTCAGAATGGCAGCTATTATGCATACAAACAACAATAAGTGTTGTCGAGGATGTGGGAAAAAGGTACACTCATACACTGCTGGTGAGGCTGCAAATTGGTGCAGCCAATATGGAAAGCAGAATGGAGATTTCTTGGAAATCTGGGAATGGAACCACCATTTGACCCAGCTATCCCTCTCCTCGGTCTATACCCAAAGGACTTAAAAACAGCATACTACAGGCACACAGCCACATCAATGTTTATAGCAGCACAATTCACAATAGCTAAACTGTGGAACCAACCTAGATGCCCTTCAGTGGATGAATGGAAAAAAATGTGGCATATATACACAATGGAATATCACTCAGCAATAAAAAGAATAAAATCATGGCATTTGCAGGTAAATGGATGGAGTTAGAAGAGATAATGCTAAGTGAAGTTAGCCAATCTCAAAAAACCAAATGCTGAATGTTTTCTCTGATATAAGGAGGCTGATTCATTGTGGGGTAGGGAGGGGGAGCTTAGGAGGAATAGAGGAATTATAGATAGAGCAGAGGAGTGGGAGGGGAAGGGAGGGGGCATGGGGGTTAGAAATGATAGTGGAATGTGATGGACATTATTATCCAAAGTACATGTATAAAGACACAAATTTTTGTGAATATACTTTGTATACAACCAGAGATATGGAAAATTGTGCTCTATATGTGTGACATGAATTGTAATGCATTCTGCTGTCATGTATAAATAAAAAAAATTAATAAAAAATGCAGTTATCTCACTGGGTATGGTGACAGAGACAGAGAAGTCTTTCAAGTTTAAAGCCAGGCTCAGCAACTATTGAGGCTCTCAACAAATTATTGAGATCCTGTATCAAAATAAAAAACAAAAGGGGGTTGGGATGTGGTTCAGTGGTGAAGCATCTCTGGGTTTAATCCCTGGTTCCCCCCAAAAAAAGGAAAAGAAAAGAAAAAATTCAGCTTATATATATATATATATATATATATATATATATATATATATATATATATATATATCCAAAAGGAATGAAATCCACATACCAAAGAGTGCCCTCCCTGCATGCTCAAGTTCATTACAGCACTATTCACAGTAACTAAGATATAAATCAGCTTAAGTATCCATCAATATATGTTTGGTTAAAGAATATCTGGTATATACACACAATTGAATATTATTCAGTTGTAAATAATCCTGGCATTTAGAACGCACCCCCTCATGGAACTGTGTGACACTATTATAAATTAAATAAGTGAGACATACAAAGACAAGCTGATCTGAAAGTGGGCTAGTGATTACTGGAGACTGGGAAGGGTGGGGTGGGGAATGGAGGTTGGATTTGATTGGTGCATACTATTTGCATGTATTTTTAATAAGGTTTAAAAATAAAAGTAATGTGAAAGGGATATATATGTGTGTGTGTGTGTGTGTGTGTGTGTGTGTGTGTGTGTGTGTGTGTAACTTATTCTCAAATGGTTCATAAAGATATTATACACCTATGTAGAGAAAGTTAAAAAACACATGTGACAAAATGTTAATGATTGATTCATCTTGGTAGATGGTGAATGAGAATTCTTTGTACTGGTCTTACATCTTGCTTTTATTCTATCCTTTTATTCTATTAATATCATTTCAAAATAAAGAGTTTTAAAAAATCACCTAAATGTATTATCCTGGATCATCCAAATTTCCATTCAGTCCTGCTCCAGAATTTTACAACACAAATTCTATTTGTATTTAACATTCCAGTGGCACCAAAGAAGACTACTTTAATAATCAAGGGTTAATAAAAGGAACATAAAAACAAAAAGCAAATGCAAACATCAAAGTCAAACAATATGTTCATACTAAGTGAAAACAAAATCACTTTGGGGTATGCTATAATCATCACAGTATAATTTTTAGAAAATCCATTCACCCAGAAATGTCCCTGGTTACTATTTTAAATCAACCCTCATTATTACTCCAAAACCAGATAACAATTAATCAGTACATTTTGAAATCAAATGTAATCCTCTAAATTTGTTTTTCTTTTTCATGATGGTCTGGGTTATTGTTTGTGTTCCCAAAGAACTTTTAGAATCAACTTGTCAATTTCTGCAAAAAGAGCCTGCAAGGGTTTTGAAAAAGATTGCAATGAATCAATAAATCAATTTAAAGAGAATTTCCATCTCAACAATATTGTATCTTCTGACTCATGAAAACAGAATGTCTCTTCATTTATTTAGGTTATGTTTTTTCTCTAAGTGATATGTTGCAATTTTTGGTGAACAAGCTTGTACTTTTCTTTATGAATTTATTTATGTGTATTTTATTTTGTGCCATTGTAAATGAAATTGTTTTCCTTTACTTCAAATTATTCATCATTAGTATATGGAAATAGGTCGGTTTTTATATTTGCATCATGTATCCTTGGACTTTCTTACAATTATTTTTTAGTTCTAATAATTTTCTGTGGCTGTTAGGATTGTCTACATGTAAGTCATGTGATCTGTGCAATAAAGGTGGTTTTTACTTCTTCATTTTCATTCTGATTTTTTTTTTTAGTACTGTGGATTGAACCAAGGGGCACTTAACCACTGAGCCACATCCCCAATCCTATTATTTTTTTGTATTTTATTTAAAGACAGAGTCTCACTAAGTTGCTTAGCAACTTGCTTTGCTGAGATTGGCTTTGAACTCGAGATCTGCCTGACTCAGCCTCCAGAGTTGCTGGGATTAGTCATGCCCCACTGTGCCATCCTCCTTTTCATTCTGGATGCTTTTATTTCCTTTACTTGCCTGGTTGCATAGGCTAGAGCTTCCATTACAATGCTGAATGTCACTGGTGAAAGTTGACAACCTTACCTTGCTCCCTATTGAACGAGAAAAACATTTGCTTATCAAGTATGTCCTTAGTTGATGTTTTGCAGATGCCCATAATCAGGTTCTTGTAGTTTCTTTCTATTCTTAATTGGTTGAGAGTTTTTAATATAAATGTGTGTTAGGTTGTGTCAAATGCCTTTTTCCATGTCAATTAAGATGATCATGTGATTTTTGCCTTTTATTTATATTTATTTATTTATTTAGTTAGTTACTGGGAACTGAATCCAGAGGTACTTAACCACTGAGCTACATTTTCAACCATTTTTTTCTTTTTTCTTTTGAGATAAAGTCCTTCTAAGTTGCTGAGTCTGGCTTTGAACTTGCTATCCTCCTGCCTCAGTCTCCCAAGTGTCTGGGATTATAGATGTGTGCCACTGTGCCCAGTTCCTTTTATTCTATTAATATGGTATATTACATTAGTTGATTTTCATGTATTAAACTAATCTTGCATCTGTAGACTAAATTTCAATTGGTAAATTGGTAATGGTATAGTACTTTTTATGTTTATATATTTTTTTCCTAATATTCCACTGAGAATTTATCACCTAAACCCATGGGAGGATATAGTTATGTTGTTTTCTTTTTTGTGATATTTTTGTATCAAAATATCAAGGTAAATACTGGCTTCATATTAGTGGGGAAATGTTTTCTTATTCCCTATATTATGAAAAAGTTTGTGAATAATCAATATCACTTTTATGTGCTAGGTGTGAGGTGATTCAGGAGGCTGAGGCAGGAAGATTGTACAAGTTCGAGGCTAGCCTCAGCAACATAGCAAGGACCTAAGCAACATAGGAGATTCTGTCTCAAAAATTTTGTTTAAATAGCTGTGGACGTGGCTCAGTGGTACAGTCCTCCTGGATTCAATCCCCAGGATAAAAAACAAACAAATGAATATATTTCATGGAATTTGCCATATTTCTTCTAGATTATGTTTCAGTAATTTCATTCTAATAATTTGTTAATTTAATACATAGTGTCTAATTCACTGGCACAAAGTTGCTCACAGAATTCCTTTCCAATCTTTGTGTGTGTGTGTGTGTGTGTGTGTGTGTGTGTGTGTCTTTGTGTGTGTGTGTGTGGTGCTGGGGATTGAACCCAGGGCCTTGTGCATGCAAGGAAAGCACTCTACCAACTGAGCTATATGCCAGCCCCCAATCTTTTTAAATAATTATTTTAGATGGACATAAAACCTTTATTTATTTATTTATTTATTTATTTATTTATTTATTTATTTATTTAGCTGAGGATCAAACCCAGTGCCTCATACATACAAGGCAAGTGCTCTACCACTGACCTACAACCATAGCCACTTTCTATTCTTTTCAATTTGTGGAAAGTCTGTAGTAATGCTTTTGTTCCTAATTTGTTTCTTTCTCCTCCTTTACTTCCTCCTCTTTTCCTTTTCCTTCTCCTTCTTCTTCTTCTTCACTCTCCCTCTGGTCAGTAGTCAATTTTATTGATGTTTTAAAGAAGTGCCTTTTATTAGACCAGAGACTTTTGCACCTACTAGAAGAAAAGGTAGGCCCAACTCTCCATTATGTGAGCTCAGGAATTGACTTCTTCAATAAGATTCCTAAAGTGAAAGAAGTAAAATCAAAGAATCAATAAATGGGATGGTATCAAACTGAAAAGCTTCTTCACAGTAAAGGAAACAATCAAGAACATGAAGAGAGAGCTTACAGAATGGAAGAAAATCTTTGCCACCTGCACCTCAACATTAATCTTCAGGATATACAAAGAAATCAAAAAACTTAATACCAAAAAAACAAATAACCCAATCAATAAATGGGCAAAGGAACTGAACATGTATTTCACAGAAGAATGGTCAAAAATATATAAAAAATGTTCAACATCTCTAGCAATTAGAGAAAGGCAAATCAAAACTACACTGAGATTTCATCTTACTCCAGTCAGAATGGCAATTATCAAGAATTCAAGGAACAGTAAATGTTGTTAAGGATGTCGGGGAAAAGGTTCACTCATACTTCATTGGTGGGACTGCAAATTGGTGTGACCACTCTGGAAAGCAGTATAAAAATTCCTCAGAAAACTTGGAATGGAACCACCATTTGACCTAGTTATCCCACTTTACAGTTTATACCCAAAGGACTTAAAATCAGCATACTATAGTGATACAGCCACATCAATGTTTATGGCAGCACAATTCACAATAGCCAAGCTATGGAACCAAACTAGGTGCCTCTCAACAGATGCATGGATAAAGAAAATGTGGTATATATACACAATGGAATAATACTCAGCCATGAACAAGGATGAAAGTATGGCATTTGCTGGTAAATGAATAAAAATTGAGAGTATCATGCTAAGTGAAATAAATCAGTCCCAAAAAACCAAAGGCCAAATGTTCTCTCTGATATGTGGATCCTAACCCACAACAAGGGAGGGTGGGGAGTGGAAGAACAGAAGTTCATTGGATTAGACAAAAGGGAATGAAGGGAAGCGAGGGACAATGAGAATAGGAAAGACAGTAGAATGAATCAGACATAACTTTTCCTTATATGAATACATGACCACTGTTACTTCATATCATGTACAAACACAAGAATGGAATCCTAAATTGAAATGGGTGGCACTCTATGTATGTATAATATGTCAAAATTCACTCTACTGTCACGTGCTTCTAAAAACAACAAATAAAAAATTCCTTTTGGTCTTATTGATTTTCTCTGTTGTTTTTCTATTTAATTGGTTTTTGTTCTAATCTTTGGTATTTCCTCCTTCTTTGGGCTTTGGTTAGTTTGTTCATCTTTCTCTTGCTTCTTTTCTTTATTTTTTTTTTATGGTACTGAGGATCCAACCCATGGTTATGCATGCTAGGCAAGTGCTCTACTAACCTACATCTCCTATCTTTTTTGTTATTTTTGTTATATTTTTTGATACAGGTTCTTGCTAAGTAGTTAAGACTGGCTTCAAACTTGTGATCCTTCTGTCTCAGCCTCTTAAGTAGCTGGGATTACAGGTATGTGCTACCATGCTCAATTCTTGATTCTTTTTGTTGATTAATTTTTATTTTATTTACTTATTTAAATTTCAGTAAAATGAATATAAAATTTACCATTTTAACCATTTTAAAGTGTACAGTCAAGTCGCCGGGGTTGTGGTTCAGTGGTAGAGTGCTTGCCTAGCATGTGTGAGGCACTAGGTTTGATCCCCGGAACCACATAAAAATAAAAACAAAATAAAGGTGTTGTGTTCATCTACAACTAAAAAAATATGTAAAAATGTGTATAGCCAAGTATTTTAAATATTTTTATATTGCTATGCAGCCAGTCTCCAACCCCCCCCCCCCTTTTTTTTGGTAGTGCTGGGATTGAATCCAGGGCATTGTACATGTGAGGCAAACACTCTACCAACTGAGTTATATCCCCAGCTCCTCCAAAATTTTTAAAAATTGGCACATAATTAAATATATTTATGGGGTACAATGTGATAATTTGATACCAGTATATAGTTTGCAATGATCAAATCAAGGTAATTATGTATCTTAAACATTTAGTATTTCTTTGTATTTGGAAGCTTTGGACTCCTTGTTCTTTATAAACCATATAATAAGTTATTGTAAAGCATAGTTACTCTAAAGCTATAGAACACTAGAATTTCTTTTTCATATGTGTGTTTTGGTACCCATTATCTAAGTCCATCTATCCTCTCTCCCTCTACCCTTTTTAGCATTTAGTAATCACCATTCTATTCTCTTCCTCCACAACTTTGTCATCTGTAAAACTGGAAGTCTATATCTATTAAATAGCAACCCCTCATTTTCCCTTCCCCACAGTCCCTGGAAACCATCATTTTACTTTATGTATCTATGAATTTGACTACTCTAGATACCTCATATGTGTAAAATCATGCAGTATTTGTCATTTTATGACTGACCCACTTTCTTATGTTCTTTTCTAGTTTCTTAAGGTGGCAACTTAGTTATGATTTAAGGTCTTTCTTTCCTCTTTTTAAACACAGCTTTATTGAATTACTTTATAGTTGATAAAATCTGCACATATTTAAAGTACACAATTTGGTGAATTTGGACATATGCATCACTCTAGCCAAAATAATAAACATATTTCCACCTACAAAATAATTCTCATGCCCTTTGTGTAGGTATGTGCATGCACTAAGACTGATTAGCATTAGATCTACCCTCTTAAGAAATCTTTGAGATGTATAATGTGTACCAAACATTTAGTCAGCTTTTTCACCACTGTGACGAATAGACCTGACAACAACAATTTTAAGAAGGAAAAGTTTACTTGGGAGCTCATGGCTGACTCCATTGCTCTGGGCCAGTTGTGAGGCAGAACATCATCGTGGGAGCATATGAGGAAAACAGCTCAGGACATTGCACCAGGAAGCAAAGAGAGAGAGAGAGAGAGAGAGAGAGAGAGAGAGAGAGAGAGAGAGAGAGAGAGAGAGAGAGAGAGAGAGCGCGCGAGAGCGCGCACTGCTCACAAAAACAAAATATATACCCCAAAGGCATGCCTCTCAATGACGTCCCTCCTCTAGCCACAACTGCTAGGATTACTGGAGTGTGCCACCACTCCTGTCCACAGTTACTATCCAGTTAATCTCTAACAGGAGATTAATGCACTGACTAGGTTAAGGCTTTTATAAGTGGGTCAGTCACAATCTTTTCACATATAAGCTTTCTTGCATTGTCTTTCACATGAGATTTTGGGAGACATCTCATATCAAAACCATAACACCAAACAACTAAGCAAATCAGGGGAGAGACCATAGTGCCTGATTTTAATATTAATAAATGAAGAAGGCAGGAAAAGAGTTGCCAAGGGAACATTTGCACACTGTTAGTGGGAATGTAAATTAGTATAGTCAGTATAGAAAGCAGTATAAAGGCTCCTAGTTTGGCTTTGTAGTAGTATTGAGGTCAGGTATTGTGAAACCTCCAGCTTTTCTCTTTTTGTTCAAGACTACTTTGGCTATTTGTGGTCTTTTGTAATTCCACACAAATTTTAAGAATTTTTTCTATTTATGTGAAGAATGTCATTGGCATTTTGATAGGGATTATATTGAATCTGTAGAAGATTTTGGATAGTTTAAATATTTTAATAATATTAATTCTTCCACTCCATGAATATGGGATGTCTTCCAATGTTTTTGTGTCCTCTTTATTTTTTTTTTTAAGTATTGAGGATTGAACCCAGGGGTGCTTTACCACTGAGCTATATCCCCTGTCCTTTGTACTTTTCATTTTGAGACAGGGTCCTGCTAAGTTGCCAAGGCTGGCCTTGAATTTGCAATCCTCCTGCCTTTGCTTCCTGAGCTGCTGGGATTACAGGAGTGTGCTACCATTCCTGGCTACCTCTTTAATTTCTTTCATCATTGGTTTATAGCTGCCATCATAGAGATTCTTCACCTTCCTGGTTAAATTTATTTCCAGATATTTTATATTTTTGTAGCTGCTCTATAAATGAGATTGCTTTCTTGATTTCTCTTTCATTAGTTTATTATTGGTGCATAGAATTGCTACTGATTTTTGTATGTTGGTTTTGCATCCTGCAATATTATTGAATGTATCAGTTCTCAGCTTTTTGGTATAGTTTTTAGGGTTTTTTTTACATATAGGATATGTTATCTGTTAACACAGACAATCTGAATTCTTCATGCTTCCAATGGATGTCCTTTATTTCTTTCTCTTGTCTGATTGTTCTGACTAGGACTTCCAGTACTATGTTGAATAAAAGTGGTGAATGTGTATATCCTTGTCTTGCTCCACATCTTAGAGGAATATTGTTCAACTTTTTCCTGTTCAGTATGATGTTAGCTGTGGGTTTTGTCATATAGGGCCTTTATTGTGTCAAGTACATTCTTTTAATATCTAAGTTGTTGAGAATTTTTACCATGAGGTAATGTTGAATTTTATCAAATGCATTTTCCTCATCTATTGAGATGATCATATGGGTTTTGCCCCTCATTTTGTTGACATTTATTGATTTGTATATGTTGAATAATTCTTGTATTTCTTGGAGCATATAAAAACATTTTTATAGGGGTATATGCTATATACCTCTCATTTTTCCTTTCTAAGGAAGTAGTCTCAGGGTGGTGTACTTTCTCACGATGACACAAAGTAATGTTGGCTACAGTAAGCTGCCCACTTCTTTTTGTTCTCCTTGGCTGCCCCCAGGTGTACAAACTATGCTGTTTTCTTTAGCACTTCATTTGAAGCAGAACGGAAACAGGTCCCTCATGTGGTCCCTCAAAAGTCTGAGAATATTTGATCCATGTTTCACTATCTCTTTCTTCTAAAGAAATCATGTACTGTGTCAGGTTAGGGGACAAGCTTATATAGATAAAGTGACATTTCTCTTCTCACCCATTTCAGTATGACTGGTCTTGATTTTGTGATTGTTTGGGGAACTATGACTTCTTAACTATATTCTAAATTAATAACAAAGGTACTTTTTCCATGTAGTATTGTTAAATTCATGCTTCTGTGGTGGTCTGAGTGCTGGTACTTGCTATTTTCCCATATTTCTGACATCACCCTCAGGTCTCTTTTTTCTTATATTAGTATTTAGAACTATATATTACCCACTAAGGACTATTGTATATCCCATAATTTATATTGTGTGTTTCATTTTCATTTAGTTCAAAATATTTTAAGATTTAATTTCCCCTAAAATTTATTTTTTGATCTATGGGTTATTTGGAGTATGTTGTTTAATTTTTACATTTTTTTATATTCAAAATTTATTTTATTAATATTTTTTAAGTTCTGTAGATGGAACCTAGGGCTTCATCTATGTTAGGCAAGTTTTCTATGACTTATCCAAATGCACGGCTCTATTTTATTGATTTCTAATTTAATTTCATTGTGATCAGATAACACATTTTTATAGCTTAAATATCTTTCAATTTAAATATATTCGATATTTTATGTTCCAACAGGTGGTCTATTCAATGGATATTGAAAAAGTGGATTAGACCAAGGGAAATGAAGGGAAGGGAGGGGGATGGGAAAAGGAAAGGCAGTGGAATGAATCTGACATAATTTTCCTTTGTACATATATGAGTATACCACAGTAAATAAATCCACAAGACTAGGGTTCTAATTAGAATAAGATATATTTCATGCTTGTATAATTATCTCAAAATGGATTCTACTGTCACGTATAACTAAAAATAACCAATAAAATAAAAAAAGAAAAAGAAGGCACATTCTTCTATTACTAGAAGAAGTATTCAATAAGAGTTGTGTTGAGTTGGTTGATAGTATTATTCAATTTTTCTGTATCAGCAAAGGCTGATTTTCTGTCTAATTGTATCTATTATTGAGAAAAGGCTTTTGAAGTCTCCAATAATTATTTTTCCTTAAATTTTGTGCAGGTTTTGCTCCATGTATTTTGGACTCTGTTATTAGGTGTGCATTCTTTTAAATGCTTTCTTCCAGATGAACCTTTCATCATTATAAAGTATCCCTCTTTGTCTCTAGTAGTATTTTTTGGTCTTAAAGTATAGACATTCTAAATTTCTTATGTTTACTATTTGAATGATATACCATTTTGAATTATTTTATATTTTTCTCTGTAATGTATTTTCTATTTTCATTTTGAGATAACTGTACATTAACATGCAATTAGAAGAGGTACTAAGGAAACATCCTGTGTGCCCTTCACCCAGTTTCCCCCAATGGCATCATTTCCCACAACTAGAGTACAATGTTACATTCTGGGAACTCACATTGATAAAATTCCTCAAACTTATTCCAATTTAACAATTTTTCATATGCATTTATTTGTATGTGTGTGATGACTGTATGCAATTTTATCATGTATATAGTTTCTTGTGTCCACCCCAGTCAAGATAGTGAGAAAGTTCATCACCACAGGGATCATTCATGTTACTCTTACTCACCTCCCTCTCCCACTCCCATCTCTCAGTTCTTAACTCCTAGCAACCACTAATCTGCTATTTCTAAAATTTGTCACTTCAAAAGTGTTGCATAAATGGAATCATACAGTGTATAATCTTTTCAGAATGCCTTTTTCATTTAGCATAATTTCCTGGTGATTAATTCGTGTTGCTGCATGTTTCAATAGTTTGTTTCTTTTTATTCTTGAGTAGTATTCCATAGTATGAATGTATCAGTTTGTTTAACTATTCAACTGTTGGAGGACATCTGGTTTGTTTTCAATTTGGGGCTATTATGAAGAAAGCTGGTATGAATATTCATGTACAGGTTTTTGTGTGAACATAAATTTTCATTTCTCTAGGATAAGTGCTCAAGATTGCAGTTGCTGGATTGTATGGTATGCAAGTGTTTAGTTTTTAAAGAAACTGCCATACACTTTTTGTAGCTCTACCATTTTACATTCCCACAGCTATTGTATGAGTAATCCACATTATTTTTTGACATTTGGCATTATCACTATGTTTTAAAAATTTTAACCCTTCTTATAGGTATGTGATGATATTTCATTGTAACTTTATTTTGTACTTCCCTGGTAGCTAATGATGTTGAAGGTCTTTTCATGAGTTTATTTTTTGTTTTTATATCTTCTTCAGTGAAAATATCTACATCTTTTACCTTTTTACTAATTGGATTGTTTGTCTTTAACTGTAGAGTTTGTTTGTTTTGAAGTTGTGGGTAACTAGAGTTTTAAGAGTTCTCTATTTAAATATATGTTCACAGATGAGTGGTTTGCAAATGTTTTCTTGTAGTCTTTCATTTGATTTTTCATCCTCTTTTTTCTTATTGTTGTACTGAGGATTGAACTAATGGTCTTGCATATGCTTGGCAAATGCTATACAGCTGACCTACATACCTAGCCCTTTTATAAACTTTTTTCTTTTGAGATAGAGTATCACTAAATTTCCCAGGTTGTCCTCAAACTTGCAACCCTTCTGCCTAATCCTCTCAAGTAGTTGTAATTATAGACATACACTGCCATGCTGGGCTCACATTCTTCTTTACATCTTTAGTAGAGCAATTTTCAAAATTTGGGTAAAGTCAAATTTATTTTTTCTTCTTTTATAGATCATAGATTTGGTATCATGTCAAAAAACACTTTAATTAGGCTAAGTCTTAAAGAAATTATTTTTCTTGTTTTTCCCTAAAACTTCTATGGTTTTTCATTTACATTTATGTTTATCTACCTCCCACTGGAACAATCATAAGGTAGTAGTGTAAACAATTGTACACTCATAAAATTTTGTCAACTTTTAAACTACAAATTGTCCAAACAACTGAGATGAAGTAGATAATTTGAGTAGTCTTATAACATTAAAGAAAACTAATTCATAATTTAACAATCCCCTAAAAATGAAATCTCTAGTCTTAGATAGGTTTACAGGAGAATGGCATGATCATTGTAATCTATAAATTAAAAGTATATATACTGTAAACAACATGAAGTTGAATTTATGCCTTTTAATTGGCATGCTTAATGCATTCCCATTTAATGTTATTGTTTAGATGGTTTAATTTAAAGCTCTCATTTGCTATTTGTCTCTATGTGTATCTCTTTTTTGGTCCTCTGTTCCTTCTTTACTACTTTACATTTGTTTTAAGTAGCTGTTTTCTAGTGTATTAATTTAATTCTTTTTAAAAATTGTGTTTTGAGGGGCTGGGATTGTGGCTCAGTGGCAGAGTGTTTGCCTTGTACATATGAGGCACTGGGTTCAATCCTCAGCACCACATAAAAATAAGTAAATAAAATAAAGGTATTCTGTCCATATACAACTAAAAATATTTAAAGAAAAAATTGTGTTTTGAATTATTTTCTTAGTTATTGCTCTAGAGATTACAAATACAGTTGTCTCATACTAGACAAAGGCACCATAAACATACTTTGGAAAAAAGATAGCCTTTTCAACAACAAGTGCTGGGAAAACTGGAAATCCATATGCAGCAGAATGAAATTTAACCCCTCTCTCTCTCACCCTGTACAAAACTAAACTCAAAGTGGATCAAAGACCTAAAAATTAGATCAGAAATCCTACACCTACTAGAAGAAAATGTAGGCCCAACACTCCATCATGTCAGCCTAGGAATCGGCTTCCTCAAGAAGTAAAATAAAAAAATCAATAAATGGGATGGCATCAAACTAAAAAGCTTTTTCATAACAAAGGAAACAATCAAGAGCATGAAAGAGAGCCTACATACAGAATGGGAGAAAACCTTTACCACCCGCACCTTAGAGAGAGCATTAATCTCCAGGATATACAAAGAAATAAAAAAACTTAACATCAAAAAAAAACAAATAACCCAATCAATAAAGGGGCAAAGGAACTGAACAGGCACTTCATAGAAGAAGAAATACAAATGGCCAACAAACATATGAAAAAATATTCAATATCTTTAGCAATTAGAGAAATGCAAATTAAAACTACACTGAGATTTCATCTCACTCTAGTCAGAATGGCAACAATCAAGAATACAAGTAACAGCCTCTGTAACTGTTAGCCAAATTCCTATAATTAATCTTGCATATATCTTTTTTCTTGGTATTTTTTAATTGTTCTAATTAGTTATACATGACAGTACAATGCACTTTGACTCATCATACATAAATGAATATAACTTCTCATTCTTCTGGTTGTACATGATGTAGAAACACGCCGGTCATGTAGTCATATATGCACATAGGGTAATAATGTAAAATTCATTCTATACAACAAGGGTAGGGGAAGAATAGAAGTTCAGTAGATTAGACAAAGGAGGACTAAGGGAAGGGTGAGGAGATAGGAATAGGAAAGACAGTGGAATGAATCTGACTTAACTTTTCTATGTACATATATAAATAAACCACAGTGAATCTACACATAATATACAACCACAAGAGTGGGATTCTAATTAGAATAATATGTACTCCCTATTTGTATAAACACGTGAAAGTATACTCTACTGTCATGTATAACTAAAAAGAACATAATTTTTTAAAAAAAATTTTAAAAATCTTCATTTATTATAATCTACTTCAAATCATTGCAAATTCAATTTTAGTAAAATGTAGAATTTTGTTCCATTATATCTACATTTCATTCCTTCTCTTCACTATTTTCATTTATATATATATTATATTTATATTATATTATATATATTTATGCTTTAAGCCCAAATATAAATCTCATAATTATTGTTTTGTGCAATTTATTTTTAAACTAGATAAGAGAAAAATGTATCATATTTTCCCACATAAATATAAAAACTATTTAATAGTTCTTAATTTTCTCTTACTTTCTATTATCAATATGGACTCATGACAATTTTGGCAGATGAGTTAGGCCAATTGACTATAAAAATAATTATACTCATTTCTTGTATTAGAATTGCCATATATTGTAGGTATCGTAAAACTATGTATCTATTTTTTTAATGCTCTCTCTTTGCCAGTGAGTATATTCTCTAGCTATGTTGGTCTCTTCTATTTCCCAAAATTCTTCCAGCCATCTATGAAAGCATTCTTGTTTTCTGTCAGTAGTAAGATATTCTCTTTTACTTTCTTCCTGCCCCAAGATCTTTCAATAAATACCTTCAAAGGAGCTTGGCTTCTTTAAGCAAAGAAGATTTTGGTGATTCGAATTTATACAACATAGTACACACTACACATGACTGTATAACCATATCAGAGATATAGAATGAGGAAGCCTAAAAATTATTGGCTCAAATGGTCTCTTCTAATACACCTATACTGA
The DNA here is from genome assembly GCF_052094955.1 of Ictidomys tridecemlineatus. Classification (NCBI taxonomy): domain Eukaryota; kingdom Metazoa; phylum Chordata; class Mammalia; order Rodentia; family Sciuridae; genus Ictidomys; species Ictidomys tridecemlineatus. The sequence continues at coordinate 80,430,805 of NC_135493.1, forward strand.
GTTTCTTTTTTAAAAATCATGTTTTGAGGACTGGGGTTGTGGCTTAGTGGTAGAGCACTTGTCTAGCATCTGTGAGCCACTGGGTTTGATCCTAAGCACCACAAATAAATAAATAAAATAAAGGTATTGTATCAATCTACAATCATGTTTTGATATGTAAGAAAAAGATAGATAGATAGATAGATAGAGAGAGAGAGAGAGAGAGAGAGAGAGAGAGAGAGAGAGAAGGATACTCCCACCAAATTTGACATTTTATCCTATAAAATGTCACATCATACCATGTGCTTAAATGTTGTTCAGAGCTTTTGATGTACTCCACATATGACATAAGAAAAAAATTAATAGGATATTAATGATTTCATTGTTATTCTGAGAAGACTACTGTGATTTATAAGTAGAACAAACCCAGATATGTAAGTAGAATATTCATGTATACATGGCCAGCTCCATATAACCAGTTACTTGGCTTTAACTAGACATAAAGGCTGGTTGAAGCATTAAATATATAAGTAGAACTTAAATTCAACATAGATTAAGAGGAAAAAAGCATATTATGTGTGCTTTGTGCTATGATAATATGAGTATCACATGACTATTTTAAAAATTAGTAGTAGAGCTGGGTGCAATGGAGCATTCCTAGAATCAGGAGGCTGAAGTAGGAGGATCAGGATTGAAAATTCCAGGCCAACCTGAGCAACTTAGTGAAACTTTCTCAAAATAAAATAAAAAGGACTGAGGATGCAGTGGTAGAATGTTTATCTAGCATGAGTGAGGGTCTGGGTGAAACCCTAATGCCACTAAAAAGAAGAAGAAGAAGAAGGAGAAGGAGAAGGAGAAGGAGAAGAGGAAGAGGAGGAGGAGGAAAATCTGGTAGCAGAGAAAGAAGGGTACTCCATATGCGAAAAAAAACGTGTTTCAGTGTCTTTAGTATTTGTATTGGTAGGATTATTAGTATAAATATGAATAACAAGGAAATTTTAAATAGGATAAAGGAAGGTTTTCATAGATTTGTGGACAACATACAAATATAATATCTAGGGATTCACACTGCTGTGACAAAATTACAAGGAATTCATTAGTATCAAAGTCAGGATAGTAGTTCTTTAGGTTGGTGATTGGGATATGGCACACAGAAGGGGTTTCCTGGGTGACTGGTAAAGTTCTGTTTTATATCTGGATATTTTCACCTTTTAAGATTCATTAAGCCATATATTTGATCCTTGTGGTTTTGTGTATCTTTGTTTTATTTTACAATAAAAGATTATTTTTAAAAATGTCTCAGAAAAAGGTGAAGCATTTGTCCCCTTCCTTTTGTAGCCACAGTTACCACTCTTCATTCTAAGGTACTTCAAAGAATATAATTTGATAAAGCATTAGGTTGAAAACATTCACAAAACTCTAATTTTTCCCTCTATGTAGAAACTTCTGTGTACTGTCATTATCAATTGCTATAGTCTCTTTTCATATAAATCTGGCCTTGGAAATATTATTTGCATAATAGACCTTGTACAATTCCAAAAACTTGAGAAATTATTGTGAAGCCCTGTGAAAATAACCTCCAAAAGAAAACTGCAATTCTAATTGGTTGTCTGATGTGTTAAAATTTCCCCAGTAATAATGCTGCAATTGACATCTCTGTGTTACTAAAGGATCTAAATAGTTAGTTGTAAGATTCCTCTTTCAAATCAGAAATTGGGACTGATTTCATGCCCTCCTATATCCGTGACTTTTTTTTTTTTTTTTTGTAGTGTTGGGAATGGAATCCAGGACCTCTAGCATTCTCGGCAAGCACTCTACCACTGAGCTACATATTCAATCCTCAATAACTTTTTAAAAGCCCTATTACTTTGAAAATGTTTTATTTTAACAATAAAAAATTCTTTATCACAGGATGAAAAATATAACAATGACAATAAACATACTACTCTAGACACACTGAGATGAACTTCACAAACATAAATTTTAAAATAGGTGAAATTAAAATGTTAAAAGGTTAGGTACTGGAAAATATTTGGGGAATCTTAGTGACCAAGAGGGAGCCTAATACATAGTTTTAGTCTTTTATTTTTGTAGCTCTGAGGATCAAACTCAGGCCCCTGAGCACTCTAGTCATGTTCTTTACCACCAAGATGCACCCCCAGTCCATGAGTGGTAGCTTTAATATAAGAAATAATTATGGAATACTTTGAAGTCAAATTGAGATTCTGCCATTACAGGTGTAGATGTTATCAAGCCAGCAGATATTTGTAGTTGCCATTTGTCATTTCCTCTGCATATATCCTTCTAAAAGACTCCTTACCTTAAGGAGAGTCAGGCATGGCTCAGGAGGTTGATACAGAAAGATCCAAAGTTTGAGACTAGCCTGGGCAACTTAGTGAGACCCTGCCTCAAAAAAATTTTCAAAGTTAATTTAATTTTTAATTTTATCATCAGGACCTTTAAGAATTATTTGTTCTTATTAGTTATACATGATAGTAGAATGTATTTTGATATATTATACATGTATGGAGTATAACTTCTCATTCTTCTGGTTGTACATGATGTAGAATTACATCGATTATGTAATCATATATGCACATAGGATAGTTATGTCTGATTCATTCTACTATCTTTCATATTCCCATTCCCACTCCTTTCCCTTCATTCACCTTTGTCTAATCCAAATTACTTCTATTCTTCCCTTACCCCCACCTTATGGTAAATTAGCATCTGCATGTCAGAGAAAACATTCAGCCTTTGATTTATTTGTACTGGCTTATTTCACTTAGCATGATATTCTCCAGTTCCATCCATGTACCAAAAAATGCATATTTTCATCCCTTGTTATGGCTGAGTATTATTCCATGGAGTACATATACCACATTTTCTTTATCCATTCATCTGTTTAAGGGTACCTAGGTTGGTTCTATAGTTTAGCTATTATGCATGGAGCCACTATAAACACTGATGTGACTGCATTACTGTAGAATGCTGATTTTAAGTCCTTTGGGTATAAACTATGGAGTGGAATAACTGAGTCAAATGGTGGTTCTAGTGTTTTGAACATGAAGGGGTGCTTTATTTTGTCAAGTGCTTTTTCTGCATCTCTATTGAGATAATCATATGATTCTTGTCTTTAAGTCTATTTATGTGATGAATGAGGATTATTGATTTCCATATTTTGAACAAACCTTGAATCCCTGGGATGAACCCCACTTGATTATGGTGCACTATCTTTTAAATATGTTTTTCTATGTGATTTGCCAGAACTTCATTGAGAATTTTAGCACTTATATTCATCAGGGATATTGGTCTGAAGTTTTCTTTCCTTGATGTGGTTTTGTCTGGTTTTATTATTTGGGTGATACTATTTTCATAGAATGAGTTTGGAAGTATTCCCTCTTTTTGTATTTCTTTTTTTTAAAAGAATTTTAATATTTATTTTTTAGTTTTCGGCAGACATAACATCTTTGTTTTTTGTATGTGGTGCTGAGGATCAAACCCGGGCCGCATGCATGCCAGGCGAGCGCGCTACCACTTGAGCCACATCCCCAGTCCCCTCTTTTTGTATTTCATGGAATAATTTGAAGAGTATTGGTGTTAATTCTTTATTGAAGGTCTTGTAGAACTTGGTTGAGAATCTTTCTGGTCCTGGGCTTTTCTTAGTTGGTAGGTTTTTTTAAAGTTTTTAAAATATATATTTCGTAGTTGTACATGAACACAATACCTTCATTCATTTATTTTATATGTGGTGCTGAGGATCAAAACCAGTGCCTCACATATTCTAGGCAAGCACTCTATTACTGAGCTACAACCGCAGCCCCTAGTTGGAAGGCTTTTGATGGCATCTTTTATTTCATTACTTGAAATTGATCTATTTTAATTGTGTATTTCCTCTTGATTCAGTTTGGGTAGGTCATATGTCTCTAGAAATTTGTCAATATCTTCAAGATTTTCTATTTTATTGGAGTATAAATTTTCAAAATAGTTTCTGATTATCATCTTTATTTCAGTAGTGTCTGTTGTGATATTTTCTTTTTCATCATGAATTTTAGTAATTTGAGTTTTATATTTTGCTTCATTAGCATGGGTAGGAGTTTATCAGTTTTATTTATTTTCTCAATGAACCAACATTTTGTTTTGCCTATGTTTTGATTTTTTTCCAATTTCATTGATTTCAGTTCTGATTTTAATTCCTTCCTGTATTCTACAGCTTTTGGTGTTGATTTGTTCTTTTTCTAGGGCTTTGAGATGTAATGTTAGGTTATTTATTTGGCTATTTTCTATTCTTTTAATAAATGAGCTCAATGCAATGAACTTTCCTCTCACAGCTGCCTTTACAGTGCCCTAGAGATTTTGATATGTTGTGTCAATATTCTCATTTACTTCTAAGTTTCTTTTTTATTTCATCCCTGAATTATTTTGCTATCCATTGGTCATTTAATAGTGTATTATTTATTCTCCAGGTGTTACAGTAACTTCTTTTTATTTTATCATTGATTTCAAATTTTATTCCATTATGATCTCATACAATGTATTATCTCTATTTTTTTGTATTTGCTAAGACTTGCTTTGTGGCATAATATATGGTCTATTTTAGGAGCTGTGGCTGTGGCACAGCAGTAGCACACTTGCCTGGCATGTGTGAGGCACTGGGTTGAATTCTCAGCACCACATATAAATAAATAAAATAAATGTCTATCAACAACTAAACAAACAGAAAGGTATGGTCTATTTTAGAGAAGGATCTGTGTGCTGCTGAGAAAAAAATTATATTTGATCATCGATGGATGAAATACTCTATATAGTCTGTTAAGTCTAAAGTATCAATTCTATTATTTAGTTCTATAGTTTCTTTGTTCAGTTTTTGTTTGGAAGATCTATCCGATGGTGAGAGAGGTGTGCTAAAGTCATCCAGTATTGTGTTGTGGTCTATTTGACTTTTGAAATTGAGAAGGGTTTGTTTGATGTACATAGATCCTCCATTGTTTGGGACATGAATTTTTACAATTGTTATGTCTTGTTGACATAATACCTTTCAGCAGTATGAAATGCCCTAATTTATCCCTTCTGATTAATGTTGTCTTGAAGTCCACTTTATGTGATATGAGGATAGAAACCCCTGCTTGTTTTACACAATCCATGTGAGTGATGTTTTCTTCTTATCCTTTCACCTTCAGCCTGTGGATGTCTTTTCCAATGAGGTGAGTCTCTTGGAGACAGCATATTGTTGGGTCTTATTTTTTAATCCAATTTGCCAGTCTGTCTTTTGATTGATGAGTTTAGGCCATTTATAGTCAAGGTTATTATTAAGAAATAATTTGTATTCCCAGTCATTTTGGTTTGTTTCTGGGTTTTAATTTGAATTGGTTTCTACTTTGATTGACTGTTCCTTTAGTGTAATTCCTCCCTTTGCTAGTTTTCTCTTTCTTTTTTTTTTCATATTGTCTTCATGGAATATTTTGCTGAGAAAGTTCTGTAGTGCAACTTTTCTGGTTGTGAATTCTTTTAACTTTTGTTTATCATGGAAGTTTTTATTTCATCTTCAAATCTGAAACTTAATTTTGCTGGGTATAGTATTCTTGGTTGGCATCCATTTTCTTTCAGAGGTTGCTATATATTGTTCTAAGACTTCCTGGCTTTGAGGGTCTGGGTTGGGAAATCAGCTAAAATCGGAATTGGTTTCCCTCTAAATGTAATTTCACAATTTTCTCTGGCTGCCTTGAAGATTCTATCCTTATTCTGTATGTTAGGCATTTTCATAATAATGTATGATTATTTATTGGTTATTATTTATTGGTTGATTAAACACAGGGACACTTAACCATTAAGTCACATTGAGCCATGTCCACAGCACTTTTTAGTTATTATTTTGAGATAGGGTCTTGCTAAACTGCTTTAGGCCTTGCTGCATTGTTGAGGCTGGCCTTGAATATGTGATCCTTCTGCCTCAGCCTCCTGATTTCATAGGATTACAGATATACACCACTGTGACCTCAAAAGAAAAAAATTTTAAAGTGCTCAGGATGTAGCTCAGTGGTAGAGAGCCCCTGAGTTCAGCCTCCAGTACTGGAAAAAATAAAAGAAGAAAGAAGAAGATGAAGGGGAAGAAAGAAAGAGAAGGATGAGGAGGAGGAGGAGAAGAAAAGAAGAATCTTATGGAGATTCATGACAATGGTCTTGGAAAATATTCTAGTGTCCTTGGGTACTCTGATAATCAGACTATCTTAATACAACCAAATTTATACCAAAATTTATACCAAAATAAACCAAACACCTAGGGCAGAAACTCAAAAGACTTACTCAAAATGTTGGAACAATAACAGTACAACTACAACAAAACTCAGAAGGAAAGAAGGGAGGAGGAAAGGAAACTTTTAATTCAGCAGCACCTAATCAATGTGTATACTGTATCCTTCAGGGCATATAAGTGACAGAACAATGAATCCCATGGTCTTAAATCATTAGATTACATTCTTAGAAGAAAAACAAATCTCATTAGCAAATCTGGCTTGTTCAGGTTCTACCTCCTGGCAATATTTTCCTTGTCCTTGTTCTCCAAAGGTAGCACTGAGAGGAACACTGGAGATTATTGACCCCAGGTCTCTGGCTGGGGCTGTCATCTTTCTCCTGGAGACTGGGATTTGCAGAGAGGGTGTAACTCTCTGTCATGTTGCTTCAATTCATACATAGCCTCTGTTCTCAAGGTTTGGGTTTTTTCTGGTGACACAACTCCCTGTCAGAATCATGTCAATTTTAATTTTGTCTTGGAAGACTCTACTGTCTCTACTCCAATAACAGCAAAATGCCCCAATATTTTTTAAGCATTTTGATTTGTGCATGAAACCAGTGAAGGCATTTTGATACTCTTTATTTTACAGACAAATCTTTTTTGTCTCAAAAGTCAGCACAGTCGGGCTGGGGATGTGGCTTAAGCGGTAGCATGCTTGCCTGGCATGCGTGCGGCCTGGGTTCGACCCTCAGCACCACATACAAACAAAGATGTTGTGTCTGCCGAAAACTAAAAAATAAATGTTAAAATTCTCTCTCTCTCTCTCTCTCTCTCTCTCTCTCTCTCTCTCTCTCTCTCTTTAAAAAAAGTCAGCACAGTGATTCAGAACTACTATATCTGATTTTTCAATCATTTAAAAAAACTTTATTTTGAGGGCTGGTATTGTGGCTTGGTGGGTTCAATTCTCAGCACCACATAAAATAAATAAATAAAGTATTGTGTCCATCTACAACTAAAAAATATTTTTAAAAACTTTATTTTGTAATAATTATAGATTCACAGGCACAGATATGATTTTGAGTTTCAGCACTGCGACTTGCCAGCTGTGTCATTAGCAAGTAATTTCAACTCTTGGAAGCTAAAGTTTTCCTTGTAACTTCTTCATTGCTTAACCTATACCCAACTACCAGGACAATTCTCTTGCCAATAATGATCCACATCCATTGCAGCATTCCCTTCTGTTGTACCTAAGTGTACAACATCCTTTTCATTACCCCCAATGACATGATTACTGAGCTCTAGATAACACCACTTCATCTACCCCCACAACATTAGAATCCTTCAAGTCTCAAGGGCGAAAATACATGGCCCATTATGCTGACTTTGAAGTCTATCTACTCACTAGTCTGCAACATAATTCTGAGAGTCTTAATGTCCATTTTTCTTTGGCCAAACCTTACTATCTTGACAACCTTGTGAACCAGGTCTTTTCATCCTGTCTGTAATCCCTATTTTCCCTGGCTGCTACCAAGATCGATCCATTTTATTTCTTTTCCTTTTTTCTGAATGCCCTAGTTTCCTTTCATGTACTGCACTCCACCCATTCTCCTTGCTCGCCATATCCTAAAAACATACTCCCTGGAATTTCTGCTCATGGATATACAAACTTTTCTACATTCTAAATTTCTATGAATATTCTTTTCTCTTCAAGCTTTAGCATGACCCTTGCTATCCCATTCTGTTTCGGCTGTGGTCCTCTCTATTAGGCTACTCATTCTCATATTCCCCACATAGATTATAGTGGAAATGTAAATATAGTGCCATTATGAATCCACAGTGGTACTGTCAACCAGTATACCCTCTCTATTATGAAAAGGGTCAACTAGGCAAAGTGGCATATGCCTGTAATCCAGGTGACCTGGCAGGTTGAGGGAAAAGGATCACAATATGGAGATCAGCCTCAGTGACATAGTGAGACCTGGACCCAACAATAACAACAAGAAGAATGGTACTGGGAATGTCACACAGTGATAAACACCCTTGGATTCATTCCCCAATTCCTAAATAAATAAATAAATATTCTGCTCACACCAAAGTCTTCTCACCTTACAACTTGATACACTTCTGCTTTCATTCCATCTCTTCTCACACTTCATTAGGATTGTTAGGTGGAATGCTGTATCTTCTTTTTCCCTTTATTTAGCCCTCTGCTGTGCACATTTTTTCTCTATCCAAATTAGAGTCCATGGTCCAAGATTTCAATGGCCCTAATATCCCCAATTTCCTTTGCTTGATGATGTTTCTTTGGGACCACCAGAACAAATCCCAATCATGGATTTGTATGCTCTCCCTGCTTGTATGTGAACTTGTAAGTGAACATAGAGAAAAATCACATATTAAGCATGCCAAATGGATCTTCTACACCACCCAGAGATGATATCATTTTTCTTTAATCAATTTGCTCATAAATTATCATCAAGTTTCTTTCTCCATTTTCACTCTCATCACACTCAGAAAAAGACCTAGCCTCTTCCTTCATGGACAAAGCAGAAACTCAGCTGGGAAAAACTTCAACTTCTACCACTGAATCTACAAACCTAACTCCAGTTCCATGGAAAATCTCCTCCTTATCTGATATCCACCACCTGTATTTTCTTTGACATATAGCATTCTTCCTATTTTAAATTATTGATTATCCAAGTGTGGCTGCTGTATTTTCAATATTTCCCTATCTACAGGATCCATTTCATAAGTACAGAAATAAAGGTACTGCAAGACAATCTAGGTGGCACATTCATCATTCCTTCACTATTCATACACTGCATGACTCACTTTACTGTGGTTTAGCAACCACTATTACGAAAGTTGCTTTAAAATCACCAGTAAACAATAAGATTTCAAACTAAATGACAATATTTTAGCCCTCACTCATTAATTACTCATCAGCAACTGTTACCTATTCTCAAAATTTCCTTTACATTTCTTTATGAAATATTCCTACTAGATTTCATAGAAGGCTTTTACTACAGCCAATATTAACTGGGAAAAATTCTTCAGAGATTTCTTCAAATCCTCTTGGTTTTTTTTCTAAATCTTAAATTTTTGCTAATCATTCTTCCTAAGCAACCTCACATGTATCTATGAATCCAGGAACCATTTGTATGCTGATGGAAGATGCTCATTATAAGACATTAAAGTAATGCAGAAAAGCACAAAGAAGACAGTAAAAAAATCACCTTAAAATGCCACACGCCAAGACAGGCATCGTTAACATTAGCTAAACATTTCAGACACCTCCCGATGCATAAGAAAACATTGTTATTAAGTTCTTCTATAGGATGATGCACTTGTGGGCAATTTTCTCCTGTCCCTTGGGTTGTGTTTTTCCTTCAAATTTGGTTTTCAACCTGTTTGCATATTATGTTCTTGTTTTCTTTTTCCCTCTGCTACATTTCCTTAATAGCCTGTTCCTTTTCAACTTGCTCCTGCTTACATGGAAAAAACTGTTCAATCTGTGATTTTCCAAGATATATGGTGGGTGGATTGCCTCACATTCACCTGAACTGAAACCTTCTTGCCCCCTTCTCAGCATTGCATTTAAGCTCTCTGTGTGGCCACCCATCTCTCTGCAGCTTAAGGGTTCACCAAGTGGGAGCAAGAGCGGCAGTGATGAACACTTCCACACAGGGTCCTGATGCATTTCAAATTATGGCAGGAGGTCTTCCTACCTTGTTTTGTTGTGGCTCAAGGGGCTTTCTGCTGGCCCTTACCACTTTCCTTTAATTCAGCATTGCAGGAAGGGAATTCTGACTTGATGCCATCTTGTCTTTGCCCGGCAGCTGACAGAGCAACATATATGTACAGTCTGTGCTCCTCTATTGTTCTCAAATCCATATAATGAGCAGGGGCATTAACATCTCCTCTTATGCCTGGTGCAGTGGCACAGGGCTGCATTCCCAGCAACTGAGGAGGATGGCGACTTCTAAGCCAGCCTGGGCAACTTAGTGAGTCCTGTCTTAGAAGAAAAAATAGAAAGGGCTGGGATGTTGCTCAGTGATGAAGCACCCCAGGGTTCGCTACCCTGTACCAAAAAGCAAAAGCAACAAAAAATAACAGCAAAAAAAATCTTCTCTTATATGTTGTGGCAAGTGGGGTTCTTGACTCTTGGCCTACCTAGCAAGCGTTTCCTGCCTCACCCTTCTTATTCAGATGTTTTACAGGCATCCCTTGACTTCAGGCAGGAAATCAGAGCTGATCTAAATCAGTGATAGTGTTCTCAATGCTCTTATTTCATGATCAGCCTAAGGGTGGCATGCAAGGGAGGCTAATGTGGTTACAGGAGCATTTCTACTGGGGAGAGGCTTCCCTCCCTGAATGCAATGGTTAATTTGGTTTGTCAACTTGACTGGGCCATGGGATGGCCAGATATCTGATGAAACATTTTTGTTGGAGTCTCCGTGAGAGTGTTTCCAAGAAGAGATGAACGTCTGGGTTGGTGGACTGAGTAAAGTAGATGGGCCTCCCCACTGTGGGCAGGCACCATCTAGTCCTCTGAGGGCCTGGGTAGAACCCCAATCTCCAGTCCCAGCGGTGTCAGCCTTTCCATCCCCGTCTGAGGAGATGAGTTCTGCATTGCCCGAGAAAACTTCAGTGGCCCCCTCCCCACCCCCTCCTGGCGGTTGCCTTGCCACACAATGCTGGTTCTCCTCAGGATCCACATTCATAACTCATATTCGTTTCTAGACTATAATTACACTCAAGTCCCAGCAGGCCCCTAAAAGGGAACTGCAAGGGATGATCCATGAGGAGGTGCACTACACTGCTGAAGAATGACTTGAGTTTTCTGATTTATACAGATACGAATCTGGGGAGCATGTGTGGGAATAGATTCTAGGGCTATGGGATAAAGGTGGGTGCCGCAGTCTGGCTGGGCACAAAATAACCGAGCCGCCACAAAGCCTTGTAGGGTCAACCAAAAACTCTTTATTCCCGAACTCTCACCGGTACTCTCCACACACTTCCCGGGAACACACTCCCTCCACCGGCTCGGCACACCCATTCTCCCAGAACCCCCACGAAAACTCCAGGGGAACTCCAAAGTAGCGGGCGCCTGAGGCAGCAGGATCCGCCCAAACCTGAAGCCACCCTATTCCCAGCAGGATCCGCCCTAATCCCCAAGCTGCCGTATTCCCAGAGCAGGGTCACCTTACAACCATTCCCTCTAGCAAAATGCCAGGCCTCATTGCGACTAAACTGTGGCTCTCAACAGGTGGGAGGAATTATAAGGTTGGATCCAGCTGAATTTATTGATTGGGGCTCACTAGGGAGAGAGACTGCATTTTGTGAAGCATGCTGGGCAGTTGGAAAGGGCTCTAATGGTTTCTTTGCTTGCTCTTTGTTTGGCTCAGACATGGACAAAAAGATGGCCCACCGTGTGTGAGTTGAAAATGCCTGACCTTCCTTGATTTCATGTAGAGGAAGGAATTCAAAGGCTTAGGGAGATTGGAAGGTTAGAGTGAGTTTGTCATGTAGGACCTACTCACCCACACCAGTAGAGTCCAGAAAACACAGACTTCGTGACTACTGTGAGAAACATATTTGGGAAGGGAGCCCCACGCCATTCAAGAGCTCTGTGATAACTCTTCTCCATAGGCCAGACTTTACAATGAGAACCACAACCATTCATTGGGAAATCCAAAGGCAAGAATAGTAGTTGAATCCCTGGGTATAGGGGGCCAAGTGGCAGTACCCAGAAGGGTGTGGTTGCCAAAATGTACAGCAGCATCAGAGCAGCGATCAGGATGATCCATCTCACCCAGACCTACGCATCAGCTAGTTCGCCATGGTGTTCCTACAAGTGACCTGGAAAGGAAGCCGACTGAGTTCTTACTTGCTCTCTTTGATTAGAAAAACCCTAAGCCAAGAGAGAAAAGTCCATCTTGATTTATAAAAACAGAGTCTTGGTTCTTCAATTTCCAGACTCGTGCCAGTTTGCAGACAAAGAACCCCTCAACTGAGGGGAAGGTTAGGTCCTCTTGAGGAAAGTTCCCAGTACACTGCTAAAAATCAAGTCTGTAATCTTTATCCAAGCCTTTCCCGAAGACCTACAGCCTTTTACCAGGGTTAATGGGACACCGGGGGAAGGGAAAGAATTGGGTCCTTCAGGGACTACTGGACACTGGCTCTGCACTGACACTAATCCCAGAAGGTACAAAACATCACTTTGGCCTTCCAGCCAGAGTAGGAGGCTTAGAGAGATCAGGCATGGAGTATGAGCTCAGGGCCATCTCACAGCATACCCAGAGGGTTGTGAACCAATCCCGTGGTTATTTGACCAGTTCTAAAGTGCATAATCAGAATAGACATACTCAGAAGTTGACAGTATTCCTATGTTGGTTCCCTGGCTTCTGGAGCGATGGCTGTTGTGACAAGTGAAACCAACCGGAAAACACTAGAACTACCTCCACCAAAAACAACAGTAAAAACAACAACAAAACCAGTAAGATCTATCTTGCCTTCTTGAATAGAAAATTCACCAAGACTCAAAAGAAGACAAACTTTTTCCCTTCTTTTTCCCATCTTCCTGTCTTGGACTTGGATGTGTTAAACAGCACTTGTGATCATGAGGGAAAGGTCGAGACATTATGAGGATGTCATTGTTGATGTATTAAATCTCTGAACCAGTCCAACAACCACCTTCATCTAGCGAATTGTTATATAATTTAAGTCCAATTTGTTTAAACCACTCCTATTTGGGTATCCCGTTGGTATCTGCATTGTTTCCTGTTGCCAAAAGAATGAATGAGACACATTTACTGCACACACCTCAAAATGAACGTAAATGAACTCATGATCATCTTCCCTAAACCTCAAACTCTTCCAGTCTCTGCATTCTCTGTCATTCATACACAACCCACCGAGGTGCCTTTGGAAAAACTGCATAGTTTTTACATATTTTAGATTTAGAAAATGATGATTGTTAATGAAAATATGGTGCCAAGGCAGTATCATTTTGCAGAGTATAATAGTCAAATCTTTAGAAAAATTGAGTAAAATCAAAACTGCCTGCAATTAACAATCCAGTAATCCACTGTTTATTTATTTATTTTTTTTGGTACCAGGGTTTGAACCTAGTTGCACTTAACCACTGTGACACATCCCCAGCACTTTTTATTTTTTTATTTTGATTCAGGATCTGCTACATTGCCTAGGACTTTGTTAAGTTACTGAGGTTGACTTTGAATTTGCGATCCTTTTGCCTCAGCCTCTCAAGTCACTGGGATTACAGGCATGTGCCACCCCCAGTCAGCAAATCCATTTTTAAGTGTACATCATAGATCAACATTTTTCTTCTTACTTGGTAGGACACTGTAGTGAATTATTATTGTAAAATGTTTTTTTTTTTTTTTTGGTAACAGGTATTAACTGAGGAGCATTTAACCACTGAACCACATCCCTAGCCCTTTTTTGTATTTTATTTAGAGACAGCATCTCACTGATTTGCTTAGTACCTCACAGTTGCTGAGGCTGTCTTTTGAACTCAAGATCCTCCTTTCTCAGCCCCCCAAGGTGCAGAGATTACAGGTGTGGGCCACTGCACCTGCCTGTGAAATTATTTTTGTAGATTTGATGGCATTAAATAAGAGACCTAGAAGAAAACACAATAGAAAATATTAGATTGCATCATATGTATTTAGGGAAAGTATCGGTTTGTGAAATTTTAATTTCAGTCCATGCATATGCATGCATGTTTGTATTCTCTAGGGCACAAAAGAAAATGTATTTCTTTCTGAGATTTCTGTCAGTAAATGTTGCAAAACACTTTCTTAAGAAATCTCTTGAACATGTACCCAAAAGACATGTACAAAATGTTCACTGAGGCATGGATCAAACACTAGGAAAGAGACTGACCAGCTTTCAGTGAAATTCCTAATTTACCAAATGATTAAAAGATGTCTTCACAATGGTGACATTTTGATGAGCATTCAAATGGTTCACAAATGTTCTCAAATTTTGGGTCCATCTAGGAAGATTCATGCACATACCTCCTCTTCACACTTTGAGCCCACCTTCCAATTCTATTTCTTCTAAATTCCTGTAATCCCATTCTTCATAGGAATAGAAAAAGCAGTCATGAAATTCATTTTAAGAAACCAAAAATAGTTAAAGAATTCTTAGAGAAAAAAACAAAGTAAGAGGCATCACAATACCAGATCTTATATTATACTACAGAGCTATAGTAACAAAAACAGCATAATATTGGCACCAAAACAGACAAGAAGACCAATGAAACAGAATAGAAGACACAGAGACAAACCTACATAAATACAATTAACTCATATTAGACAAAAGTGCCAAAAACATACATTGAAGACAATATAACCTCTTCAACAAATGGTGCTGGGAAAGCTGGAAATTTATATGTAGTAGAATGAAATTTAAACACTATCTCTCACGCTGCACAAAAATCCAACTCAATGTGGATCAGAGACCTAGAAATTAGACCACAAACCCTGCACCTACTAGAAGAAAATGTAGGCCCAACACTCAAGAACTGATTTCTTTAACAAGACTCCTAATGTGCAAGAAGTAAAATCAATAATTAATAAAGGAAATGGTATCAAACTAAAAAACTTTTCAAAGCAAAGAAAACAGGAGCATGAAAAGAGCCAAAAAAATGGGAGAAAATCTTTGCCACCTGCACCTCAGATAAGGTGTTAATTTCCAAAATATACAAAGACTTCAAAAAGCTTAGCACCAAAAAAATCAAATAACCCAATCAACAAATAGGCAAAGGAACTAAACAGACACTTATGAAAAGAAGAAATATGAAGAGAAGAAATATGAATGGTCCACAAATATATGAAATAATGTTCAACATTGCTAGCAATTAGATAATTGCAAATTAAAACTACACTGATATTTCATCTAACTCCAGTCAGAGTAGCAATTATCAAGAATACAAGTAACAATAAATCTTGGTATGGATGTGGAGGAAAAGGTACACTCATACATTGATGGTTGGACTGCAAATTGGTACAACTACTCTGGAAAGCAGTATGGAGATTCCTCAAAAAAATTGGAAAAGAAA
Source organism: Ictidomys tridecemlineatus (assembly GCF_052094955.1). Classification (NCBI taxonomy): domain Eukaryota; kingdom Metazoa; phylum Chordata; class Mammalia; order Rodentia; family Sciuridae; genus Ictidomys; species Ictidomys tridecemlineatus. The sequence goes on from NC_135493.1 coordinate 80,446,107, forward strand.
TTAATGCTCTATTTGAGGTGAAGGTGGCAAAGATTTTCTCCTATTCTGTAGGTTCTCTCTACATATTCTTGAACCACCATTTGACATAGTTATCCAACTCCTCAGTATGTATCCAAGGCATTTAAAATTGGCATACTACAAGTGATGCAGCCACATCAATGTTTATAGCAGCTCAATTCACAATAGCTCAGCTACAGAACCAACCTAGGTGCCTTTCAACAGATGAATGGATAAAGAAAATGTGGTACATATATACAATGAAATACTACTCAGCCATAAAGAAGAATGACTTTATGACATTTGCTAGTAAGTGGAAGGATTTGGAGACTATCATGCTAAGTGAAATAAGCCAGTCCCCAAACCGAAAGGTCAGATGTTTTCTCTGATATGTAGAAGCTAACCCACGATAAGGGGAGGACTGGGAAGAACAGAAGTTCAGTAGACAAGACAACAGAGGTTGGAGGGGAGGGAAGTAGGACAGGAAAAGGAAAAGCAGTGAAATAAATCAGATATAATTTTCCTGTGTACATGAAAACTATGAAAACATCACAGTGAATCCCAACATCATGTACAGCTACAAGAATGGTGTCCTATCTAGAATAAGATATATTCCATGCTTCTATAATTGTATCAAAATGGGTTCCATTGTCATGTATATCTAAAAAGTACCAATAATTTTTTAAAGTTAAAAAATAAATTCCTGTCATCCAACCCAACCATATGTTAGTGTAGATATTGATTTTAGGCCTCTTTTTACATCTTGGTAAAATGGACAGTAACTGTATTTATCAACATTCTGCTCACTATGAAGATTTCCTTTTGCTCACAGTATTTGGGGTCACAACTGATTTGGACTATAATATCACAGCACTCCTTTTCTACATGGTTTCAGCACATCCTCTACAGCTCATCAGAGTTTTCTGTCCCAGTCACAGGAAATTCCTGATACATTTATACGTCTGGGTTGAAGGACAGGTGACAGTATAGGGAGGAATAAAAGCCTAATCTTATATATATCATTTCCCTGTAGTTATAGAGTTCTGCTGGTTACTCTGTCCTTTATGGTTTATTGGATTAATCAACATCTGATTCCTGACGAACAGTTCAGGTCGGATGATCATCTTCTATCTTTTTAAAATATCATTTTATTGTATTCCTTCTATCAACAAGCAACTTTTTAAATACTTTTTAAAATTGTATGTGGACACAATATCTTATTTTATTTATTTATTTATTTGCAGTGCTGAGGATGGAATCCAGTGCCTCACACATGTGAGGCAAGTGCTATACCACTGAGCCACAACCCCAGCCTGATCATCTTGTTTCTTATGATCATTCTCTGCCAGGGCTAATAGCATAGTAGGAATATCTTAAAAAGATAATAGTTACTTGCTAATAAAGGCATGAATTTGCTCCAATCCTAGGGTTCACCAACACGTTTCTCTTATTAGGCATTACTATAGACTCCATATAGCATCATGATCTGTTATAGAAACTTCAACTACCATTGAATACTTTTGATCATAAAGGCTAAGTGGTAGATCTGCATGCAATGCAGCCTAGGACAATGGGAGTCCCTTCAAATGTTCTAGGCCCCACAGAATATGCATCACTTTTCTTTCCACTTACAAAATAGGTTGGAACAAGACACCCAACATGACAAATTTCATCTTCGATGTTCAAATTGGTACACTAAGTATTTTGACCTGTGACTGGTAAGACATGTAAATTGAAGTAAAGTGATCTCCAGATAGGAGGGAATATCTTGACATGCCTCAAACCACTGGACACCTATCAACTTCACAGAGGTGAAAAGCTATTGTCATTTCAAAGCATTTAACTTAAACCTCTGGAACATAGGAGTCTTTCCAGGGGATTTAGGATACCTGCTATTTCTTATTCTCTAGGCTCTGTCTCCTCAATGTCATCAACAAAATGGACTAGAGTGCTTTCCATTGGATAATGGTGTGTTTAAAATCTCCAAAGATTGAACTGGAGCTCAGACTTGGAAATAAGACATATCTGTGTACAGGACCACAAGCTTATAGAATTTTCTATGCTAAGGAAAGCAAAGGCCTTTCTGAAATATAGACAAAATATTAATTTGCTCTGGTAAAGAAAGTCATTTCTGGGACAGCAATTTCCATGGACTTACCTCCTGATTCTATTTATGATAATCCATACTCATGTTCTAAGGTGCACCAATCTCTTGTACTGGCTAGACTTGGCATGGGAATGAGACACTAATCAATACCTATATATCTCTTAATATTTTGTTGGTGGCAAAGAATTTCTGATATTTCCATAGGTATGTGGAATTACTAATAATTCAGTATCTTGTTAGGGAGGAGGGAGGGAACAATCTAATAATTCCTGGGCCATTCTTACTCTATGAGTTGGAGAAGCAATGTAGAGATTTTTCCAGTTTCTGAATGTATGTATTTATGTTTATATTCTACAAGTACCTTCAGGAAGTGGAAAAGCAACCATAAGATTAACTTTTTCAAAATTTCATTCTTCATCTTGCCCTGGTGAACCTTGCTCTGATGGACCATTGTGCCTTTCTATATGCTAAGACACTAGTAATAGCTTAGAATGGAGTCAATAATCAATAAGCATTAAAGGTGTGGGTGTTTCCCTTTTTGTAACACATATATACTAAACTAACTAGCTGCAATTCCTTGGATAAATAATTGAATGAAGGTTCACATTATATCCTTACACTTCATTTTAGGAGCTTTGGGTCTATGAATTAACCTATGTCAGGATCTGAAATTCGGTGGATGGTGGTTCAAATGATTCTTTTGTGCACAGATATCCAGGACTTTTAAAATTGTTTTTACACAGATAAAATATACCAGTTTACAGTGCTTTCAGTCAGTCACTTTGCTTACCATTTTTTCCTACATCTCAGTTCTTCTAGGTACAATTAAACCTCTTGAGGTTTAAGAAATTTAAGAGTTCTTTCATACCGTGTTTGAAAATATCTTCATTTTTATCTCACTCTTGAACTATAGGATACCACGTATGTAATTCTAAACTGTCTCATGACTTCTATTATTCTTTGACAATGTTTCTAGCAGTTTAATTACCATTTTGTGGTGGTAATAAGCATGAGCTCTCTTCCCAGTTTGTCTTTGGTGTTCTTTATATTTTCTCTGAATTTTTTTAAATGTGAAAGGTAAGGGATGGAAAAACAGGATATCTGATCTATATTTCTATACACAGTCATTCTTTAAATTCTTTGAACATGCTATTCTATTTTCCTCTCTTCCTTTCACTTTCCATTTCTCTCATCTCTGTCCTCTATAAATGCTATTTCCTCAGGTGGGAACACACTTTGCTTCCCTCATTACCTGGTTAACTGCTTCTCTAAATTCAGGTCTAAATTCAGCAGTCAGTTCCTCCAGTACTGGGGATTGAATCCAGGAGTCTTCTACCACTGATCTATATGCCCAGCCATTTTTATTTTTATTTTGAGACAAGATCTTGCTAAGCTGCCTAGGCTGAACTTGAACTTTCCATACTCCTGCCTCAGCTCCTTAATAGTTGGGATTACAGATGTGAACCATCAGATGTGCTACTGGCCTTCCAAGAAGAGTTTTTGATCATTCTTGCCATGTCTGTGCTCCTGTATCCCCTGTATTTCTCCTCCTATGCTGCTCTTACACTATTTCTTATCCACATGTATTAATTTCCCTTCTAGCCTATGGTAGCAGGTATTTTGACTTGTGATTATTTTCCCCAGTGTCTTCACAGTGCCTAGCACAACCTGTTGATCAGTAAATAGTCTTTTTCTTTTTTTATTTGTTCTAATTAGTTATATGTGACAGCAGAATGCATTTTGATTCATTGTATACAAATGGAGCACAATTTTTCATTTCTCTGGTTGTACATAATGTAGAGTCATACCATATGTGCAGTCATTTTTGAATGAATGAACTTTCTCTCAGCCACTCCAGCTTTGGGAACATAGGAATGAACCCAGAGTCAGTGTTCCAAGCTATTTGCTTCAACACATTAATCTCATAATTTTGCAAGGGGTAATCCTTTCAAAGAATTTCCCAAACCTTCTGGGACCCTAATGAGTTTTTTGTCAAATTCATTCCTTTACACTCCATGAATAGTGGACTAAAGCCAGTGATCTCTAATATCAGGCCACTATGATTGTCACTCTGACTCTACTACACATTATGGTCACCATATCCCTATGATACTTAAGTATCATTACCTGACACTGACACTCAGGGTTTTCCACATACTAATTGAAACCAGGGATTCCGGATTAGCTTCCATGTCTTCCACCAGCATTCCTTGGATGTTGAAAACAGGTGATAGTTTTAAAAATATACAGACATTTTCTTCAAAGTATATTCTCAAATTATAGAGGGAGACTCTGTTTTTATAATAAGGTGACGTAGTCAGGAGGTAAAGTGACATACATGATAGTTTCCCTCCAGGTTTCTCAATGTTTTAAAATATTTTCTCTAAACATGCCAAGTATTTTTTGTTAATTCAGATTGTTTTAGAGAAGAATGCAGGAAAAGATCTAGTACATGATAAGCATCCCTGGAAATTTGTAGAGCCACAATAAGCTGCGGAAGCTAGTCCACAATGTTCAAATTCTATGAAGGGCATCCATATTTACAACATAGCTCAAACTAAAATCATGTTCCCATACATGGTCAGATACTAACAAAATTCATTCCCAGAAATGTTTGAGTGGTAAGACCAACTATCAATACTCTGGGTGATCACTGGTGAACCAGATTGAATTAGTGGCAGCACACATGGACAGAACTGAGAGATATTTAGAAGACAGAATTGACAATGTTTGGTGATAGAGTGATGGGATAGAGAAGAAAAATCCAGTGAAAACCATGCAGTTTTTCCAAAGGCACCTCGGTGGGTTGTGTATGAATGACAGAGAATGCAGAGACTGGAAGAGTTTGAGGTTTAGGGAAGATGATCATGAGTTCATTTACGTTCATTTTGAGGTGTGTGCAGTAAATGTGTCTCATTCATTCTTTTGGCAACAGGAAACAATGCAGATACCAACGGGATACCCAAATAGGAGTGGTTTAAACAAATTGGACTTAAATTATATAACAATTCGCTAGATGAAGGTGGTTGTTGGACTGGTTCAGAGATTTAATACATCAACAATGACATCCTCATAATGTCTCGACCTTTCCCTCATGATCACAAGTGCTGTTTAACACATCCAAGTCCAAGACAGGAAGATGGGAAAAAGAAGGGAAAAAGTTTGTCTTCTTTTGAGTCTTGGTGAATTTTCTATTCAAGAAGGCAAGATAGATCTTACTGGTTTTGTTGTTGTTTTTACTGTTGTTTTTGGTGGAGGTAGTTCTAGTGTTTTCCGGTTGGTTTCACTTGTCACAACAGCCATCGCTCCAGAAGCCAGGGAACCAACATAGGAATACTGTCAACTTCTGAGTATGTCTATTCTGATTATGCACTTTAGAACTGGTCAAATAACCACGGGATTGGTTCACAACCCTCTGGGTATGCTGTGAGATGGCCCTGAGCTCATACTCCATGCCTGATCTCTCTAAGCCTCCTACTCTGGCTGGAAGGCCAAAGTGATGTTTTGTACCTTCTGGGATTAGTGTCAGTGCAGAGCCAGTGTCCAGTAGTCCCTGAAGGACCCAATTCTTTCCCTTCCCCCGGTGTCCCATTAACCCTGGTAAAAGGCTGTAGGTCTTCGGGAAAGGCTTGGATAAAGATTACAGACTTGATTTTTAGCAGTGTACTGGGAACTTTCCTCAAGAGGACCTAACCTTCCCCTCAGTTGAGGGGTTCTTTGTCTGCAAACTGGCACGAGTCTGGAAATTGAAGAACCAAGACTCTGTTTTTATAAATCAAGATGGACTTTTCTCTCTTGGCTTAGGGTTTTTCTAATCAAAGAGAGCAAGTAAGAACTCAGTCGGCTTCCTTTCCAGGTCACTTGTAGGAACACCATGGCGAACTAGCTGATGCGTAGGTCTGGGTGAGATGGATCATCCTGATCGCTGCTCTGATGCTGCTGTACATTTTGGCAACCACACCCTTCTGGGTACTGCCACTTGGCCCCCTATACCCAGGGATTCAACTACTATTCTTGCCTTTGGATTTCCCAATGAATGGTTGTGGTTCTCATTGTAAAGTCTGGCCTATGGAGAAGAGTTATCACAGAGCTCTTGAATGGCGTGGGGCTCCCTTCCCAAATATGTTTCTCACAGTAGTCACGAAGTCTGTGTTTTCTGGACTCTACTGGTGTGGGTGAGTAGGTCCTACATGACAAACTCACTCTAACCTTCCAATCTCCCTAAGCCTTTGAATTCCTTCCTCTACATGAAATCAAGGAAGGTCAGGCATTTTCAACTCACACACGGTGGGCCATCTTTTTGTCCATGTCTGAGCCAAACAAAGAGCAAGCAAAGAAACCATTAGAGCCCTTTCCAACTGCCCAGCATGCTTCACAAAATGCAGTCTCTCTCCCTAGTGAGCCCCAATCAATAAATTCAGCTGGATCCAACCTTATAATTCCTCCCACCTGTTGAGAGCCACAGTTTAGTCGCAATGAGGCCTGGCATTTTGCTAGAGGGAATGGTTGTAAGGTGACCCTGCTCTGGGAATACGGCAGCTTGGGGATTAGGGCGGATCCTGCTGGGAATAGGGTGGCTTCAGGTTTGGGCGGATCCTGCTGCCTCAGGCGCCCGCTACTTTGGAGTTCCCCTGGAGTTTTCGTGGGGGTTCTGGGAGAATGGGTGTGCCGAGCCGGTGGAGGGAGTGTGTTCCCGGGAAGTGTGTGGAGAGTACCGGTGAGAGTTCGGGAATAAAGAGTTTTTGGTTGACCCTACAAGGCTTTGTGGCGGCTCGGTTATTTTGTGCCCAGCCAGACTGCGGCACCCACCTTTATCCCATAGCCCTAGAATCTATTCCCACACATGCTCCCCAGATTCGTATCTGTATAAATCAGAAAACTCAAGTCATTCTTCAGCAGTGTAGTGCACCTCCTCATGGATCATCCCTTGCAGTTCCCTTTTAGGGGCCTGCTGGGACTTGAGTGTAATTATAGTCTAGAAACGAATATGAGTTATGAATGTGGATCCTGAGGAGAACCAGCATTGTGTGGCAAGGCAACCGCCAGGAGGGGGTGGGGAGGGGGCCACTGAAGTTTTCTCGGGCAATGCAGAACTCATCTCCTCAGACGGGGATGGAAAGGCTGACACCGCTGGGACTGGAGATTGGGGTTCTACCCAGGCCCTCAGAGGACTAGATGGTGCCTGCCCACAGTGGGGAGGCCCATCTACTTTACTCAGTCCACCAACCCAGACGTTCATCTCTTCTTGGAAACACTCTCACGGAGACTCCAACAAAAATGTTTCATCAGATATCTGGCCATCCCATGGCCCAGTCAAGTTGACAAACCAAATTAACCATTGCATTCAGGGAGGGAAGCCTCTCCCCAGTAGAAATGCTCCTGTAACCACATTAGCCTCCCTTGCATGCCACCCTTAGGCTGATCATGAAATAAGAGCATTGAGAACACTATCACTGATTTAGATCAGCTCTGATTTCCTGCCTGAAGTCAAGGGATGCCTGTAAAACATCTGAATAAGAAGGGTGAGGCAGGAAACGCTTGCTAGGTAGGCCAAGAGTCAAGAACCCCACTTGCCACAACATATAAGAGAAGATTTTTTTTGCTGTTATTTTTTGTTGCTTTTGCTTTTTGGTACAGGGTAGCGAACCCTGGGGTGCTTCATCACTGAGCAACATCCCAGCCCTTTCTATTTTTTCTTCTAAGACAGGACTCACTAAGTTGCCCAGGCTGGCTTAGAAGTCGCCATCCTCCTCAGTTGCTGGGAATGCAGCCCTGTGCCACTGCACCAGGCATAAGAGGAGATGTTAATGCCCCTGCTCATTATATGGATTTGAGAACAATAGAGGAGCACAGACTGTACATATATGTTGCTCTGTCAGCTGCCGGGCAAAGACAAGATGGCATCAAGTCAGAATTCCCTTCCTGCAATGCTGAATTAAAGGAAAGTGGTAAGGGCCAGCAGAAAGCCCCTTGAGCCACAACAAAACAAGGTAGGAAGACCTCCTGCCATAATTTGAAATGCATCAGGACCCTGTGTGGAAGTGTTCATCACTGCCGCTCTTGCTCCCACTTGGTGAACCCTTAAGCTGCAGAGAGATGGGTGGCCACACAGAGAGCTTAAATGCAATGCTGAGAAGGGGGCAAGAAGGTTTCAGTTCAGGTGAATGTGAGGCAATCCACCCACCATATATCTTGGAAAATCACAGATTGAACAGTTTTTTCCATGTAAGCAGGAGCAAGTTGAAAAGGAACAGGCTATTAAGGAAATGTAGCAGAGGGAAAAAGAAAACAAGAACATAATATGCAAACAGGTTGAAAACCAAATTTGAAGGAAAAACACAACCCAAGGGACAGGAGAAAATTGCCCACAAGTGCATCATCCTATAGAAGAACTTAATAACAATGTTTTCTTATGCATCGGGAGGTGTCTGAAATGTTTAGCTAATGTTAACGATGCCTGTCTTGGCGTGTGGCATTTTAAGGTGATTTTTTTACTGTCTTCTTTGTGCTTTTCTGCATTACTTTAATGTCTTATAATGAGCATCTTCCATCAGCATACAAATGGTTCCTGGATTCATAGATACATGTGAGGTTGCTTAGGAAGAATGATTAGCAAAAATTTAAGATTTAGAAAAAAAACAAAGGGATTTGAAGAAATCTCTGAAGAATTTTTCCCAGTTAATGATTGCCTTCGCAAAAGTTCCTCCCAATATTCTAGGAACATGTCTTCAAGGTAGTTGATATCAAGTGTTCAAATTGAGAGTCATCTACTGTGTTTCAATTGGTCATGTGGATTCACTGAGATGAAGATTATATGGCAGTTTAGTAACCTGTTGGTCATTGGTAACCTTAGCAATACCGGATGTCCAAAGAAGAATGAAGTGAGAAGTACGTGAATAATCAGGAAATTCCAAAATTTTCACATATTGTTTTAACGTATATAAGAACTTTTTACTGCTCTGAGATGGAGTCAGTAAATAAGTCAAGGTTGTAAATATACCCTCACTGGTGTGTAGTCAATAAACAAGATGCTGTGAATGCATAATCTAAACTAGTGGATGTAGTGGTTGAGGTTTAGATAACAGGAAGGAAAGAGGAAGTTGGAGTAAACAGATAGGTTTATAGATTTACTAATAGAAGTTGAGGTTTATCTATGTTATTGTATGTATCAACACTTCAGTTTTTGTGACTAAATAATCCATTGTATGGATATGTCACATTTTCCTCATTTATTCATTAATGGACATTTGGCCATTTGTAATAGTGCTTTATACATTCACGTATCAGTGTTTGAGCATTTCTTTTCTCTTTATTTTGGTGTGGGGCATAGTACTGTGGATTGAACCCAGAGATGCTTTGCCATTGAGTTACATACCCAAACTGTTTTTACTCATTAAGGGTTTCACTAAAGTTTCTGAGGCTGGACTCAAACTTGCGATCCTCTGGCCCTGGTCTCCTGATTTGCTGGGATTACAGTTACATTCTACCATGCCCGGTTGAGTATCAGTTTTCAATATGGGGGGGTGAGGTGTGTATATTGCTAGGAGTGGAATTGCTTCACCATATGATTATTTTGTTTAACTTTGTGAGGAACTGCCAAACTCTTCTACAGTGGCTGAGCATTTTCCTTTCACACCAGGAAAGCATGGGTTTCCACAAATTTGTCAACAATAGTTGAACAATAATTGTTTTGTTTCTGCTATTAATTGTATTCACCCCAGTAAGTGTAAAGTAGCAAATCATTGTAGTCTTCCCCCCAACAGTATTGGGGATTGAACTCAGGGATGATTGTGATCTTGACTTACATTTCCTTATTAACCAATGATGTTGAGCATCCTTTCATGTCTTTGTTGATTTACATATCTGCTTTGGAGAAATGTCTACTTGAATCCTTTCCCCATGTTTTTAAAAAATTTGTTCTAATTAATCTATTGTTAAATATTTTTTAGTTGTAGATGGAAATAATACCTTTATTTATTTTTTTAATGTGGTGCTAAGGATCAAACCTAGTGCCTCACGCATGCTAGGCAACCACTCTACCACTGAGCCACAACCCCAGTCCCTAGTTAACTTTTGACAATGTTTTAATTGAACTGTCTTTAAAAAATATATTTATGTATTTATGAATTTTATGTGGTGCTGAGGATTGAAGCCAGTGCCTCATATATGCCAGGCAAATGCTCTACCACTGAGCCACAACTCCAGCTCCTTAATTGGATTATCTTTTGTCACATTATAAAAGGTCTTTACACATCTTGGATATTAGACTATAATCACATGATTTGCTAATATTTTCTCTGTAGGTTGTCTTTTCATTTTCATCATAGTGTCTTTTGATGCCCGTTTCTTTTAATGAAGTCCAATTTGTCATTGTGTTTTCTTTTGATGTTTTTGCTTTTGGTGTCATATCTAAAAATCCATTGCAAAATACAAAGTAAAAATATTTATTCCTGTATTTTCATCTCAAAGTTTAATACTTTTAACTTTTATATTAATTTATGTGTTTTTAAATAATAATACTCTCTTCAACAAATAGTTTTTAAAACACTATTTGTTGAAGAGAGTATTATTTTGTGTCTTGGCATCTATGTTGAAAAATAATTGGTCATAGATGTATGGGTTCTTTCTGAACTTTCAATTCTATTCCACTTGTCTATGTCTTTTTATGTCTGTACCAAACTATATTGATTGATGTAGATATGAATTGCATTTTAAAATAGGAAAACACAAGTTCCCCAATTTTGCTCTTTTCATATAAGACTATTTGACTATTTGGGATGCTTTGAAATGTTGTATAAATTTTAAGATGTTTCCTATTTCTAGAAAAAAAGGCTACTTGAAGTACATCTGGAAAGGGCAATGAAAATGGGACTAAGCTAAGAAGGGTTACAAAAAGTCGAAAAGTTCCAGATCCCCTCCTCACTCTTTGAAATAGGTGATTTATCCACTGTGCCCTGGAAAAAGACTCAAGTATTATTAGGAGAGTTTACATATTCAAAACAATTAATGGACATCTGAGAAGTCTCTAATGTGAAAGACAGAGAGGGTTGAGAAGAAACTTGAAGGAAACTATGCAATAATAGGAATTCTTTTAAAAAAGAGATCAACATTTCCTTAGAGGTAAGAGGTAATAATATAGCTATGAAAGAAATACAGGATACTTCAAAAAAATTTTACTTAATACTGGGAATTTAACTTAGTGGCACTGTACCATAGAGCTACGTTCCCAGACCTTTTTTTGAGACAGGTTCTCACTAAGTAACTGAGGGAATTAATAAATTGATGAGGCTGGCCTTGAACTTACAATCCTCCTGCCTCAGCCTCCCAAGTTGCTGGGCTTTCAGATGTGTGCCATTGAGCTCAGATGATACTATCTTTAAATCAGAAGATGTGCTCTTGGGTATTAAAAATACATTATCAGAAATTAAAAGCTCATTAGATGGGTTGAAATCTTCCAGGAAGTAAAGCCAAATAAGTAGAGATACAGAGACAGATAAATGATAGCTTTTTAAAAATGAGAAAAAAAACAGAATAAATAAGAGCTTCAGACCAGAAGATGTGACTTTTCAAAAATATGAATTTCAAAAAGAATAGAAAAAATACATGGAAGGAAATGATTGACAATTCAAAAAAAAAAATCCCAAAACTAAAGTTCATAAATTTCCAACTAGATCAAGGGTCTAAAACTAGAGTATGTCTGGCACTTAATACTCATGAGATGGGAGCCAGTAGAGAAGTTAAGGTTGTAAATACAACAACACAAGTATATAGTCAATATAGCAAAATGCTGTGAATTCAGGAAGGAATCTAAGTGGATGTAGTGACTGAGATAGAGAACAGTGTGGCTACAGTAGAGTGGGTGAAAGGGATACGGGAAGAAGAGGTCAGGGAGTTTACAGGAGTGACTGATAAGTCTTAGCAAAGAAAGGATTTGGGACTTTTACTCTGAGTAAAATAAGGAATTATTACAAGATTTTGAGCTGAGGCAGGCTATTATTTGACTCAAATTTTTTACTTTCTATTTTAAAATTAGAGACTCACAGAAAGCTGCAAAGACAGTGCAGAGGGTCCATGTTTGCTCTGTTGGATAGATCTTGCATAATTACAGTATAAAACCAGGAATTTGACATTTTTGCATTGTGTTGTGTATTGTCATATGTAAATTAGTGTAAACACTAAAATCAAAACACAGCATTATTCCATCACTACAAATATCTCCTTTGTGCTTCCCCCTTAGTTACAAACCCAGCTTCTACCACCACTATCCATAACACTTGCCAAACATTTTTCCATTCCTAAACTTTTATTTCTGGAATAGCATATAAGTGGAATCATACAGTACATCATATTTTGTGGTTGGTTTTTTCATTCAGCATTATTACCTTGAGACCCATCCAAGTTGTTGCATGTATGAGAAGTTTTCTTTTTGGTTGCTGAGTAGTATTTTTTTTTTTTTAAAGAGAGAGTGAGAGAGGGGGGAGAGAGAGAATTTTTTTTTTAAATATTTATTTCTTAGTTCTCGGCGGACACAACATTTTTGTTGGTATGTGGTGCTGAGGATCGAACCCGGGCCGCACGCATGCCAGACGAGCACGCTACCGCCTGAGCCACATTCCCAGCCCAAGCTGAGTAGTATTTATGCTTTGGGCAAACCAGTTTGTTTAAACACTTACCTATTAACATATAGTATGTGACCTTTGGGGCTCACTTTGTCACTCAGCACAATGTCTTTGAGGCCCATGCATATTGTGTGTTTCAAAAGTTCATTCCCTTTATTGCTGAGTAGCATTCCATGGTATGGATGTACCATGAGAAACTTCTCCGTTCATGTGTTTGTGGACATTTTTGCCATTTTCAGTTTTTAGTTTTTACATATAAAACTGCTATGAACATTTGTATACAAGTTTTGTACAGACATTTTAATTTAATGTGTAAATGCCTGGAGGGCACTGTGTGGTCATAAGGTAAATGTATAGTTTAGATTGCTTTTTAACCCTGCTTTCTAGGGTGCCTGTACCATTTTACATTCCTTCCAGAAATATATGACAGATTGTTTTCCTTTATTTTTCACAGCATTTGGTATTATCACTATTTTTAAAAAATTTTAGCTATTCTAGTAGGTGTGTAGAAATATATCATCATATTCACAATTCTTATTTTATGGCTAATGACTTTAGACATCTTTTCATGCACTTGTTTGCCATCTGTATGTCCTCTTCAGTGAAATGTCTCTTCAGGTTTTTGACTGTTTTCTACTTGGATGTTTTAAAGTTGAATTTGGAGAGTTCTTTTTTATATTCTCTATATTAATCCTTTGTCATATATATGCTTTGCAAATATTTTGTCCCAGACTGTAGCTTATCTTTTTATCTTCATAATAAATTTCAAAGATCAAAAATTTTGATGAAATTGAATTTTATCATTTTTTTTGTTTTATGCATGTACTTTTGATATCATGTCTAAAAACTCTTAATGGAACTTTAGATCCTAAAGACTGCTAATTTTTGAAACATTTGTTAGAATGATCCAGTGAAACCATATGACATTTTTGCCATTTAATGTTGTAAATACTAAAGAAGAATTGGGGGATTTAAATTAAAATTCAATTTCCTTAATAGTTGTAGGGCTATTCAAATATCTATTTCATATTGGATTAATGGTGGTAGTTTGTGCTTTTTGAGGAATTGGTCCATTGTTCCAATGGATTTAATGAGTGTAAACTTGTTTGGAATGTTCTTTTATTCTTTTTTTGATGTCTGTAGGGTCTGTAGTAATATTCTACTTCTATTCTGAAGTACACCTTTGTTGTTCTGTTTTTCATTTGTTTTCTTTTTCTGATGGTAATTTTAGCATTTTTCAGAAATCAATTTTGATGGGAGTTCATAATCTGTTTGAATCAAATGTATGAAATATGTCAAGAGCTTTGTAATGTTTCGAACAATAATAAAAATGTTTTAAAAAATCAACGTACACTTAAGAAAACTGCTCACTTTTTAAATTTGAAAAATAAAATGAACTTTTTTCAGAAAAAAAGATTTAAGCTGGGTGCAGTGGTGCACGCCTATAATCCCAGTGGCTCAGGAGGCTGAGGCAGCAGGATAGAGTTTTCAAAGCCAGCCTCAGCAAAAGTGAGGTGCTAAACAAAATACAAAAATAAAATACAAAATAGGGCTGGGGATTTGGCTCAGGGGTCAAGTCCTCCCAAGTTCACCACCTAGTACCCCCACCAAAAAGAAAAAAAGATTTATGTCAAATGTTCATATTTACTGTTTGGAGAATTGTTTGTTTAGTTCCTTTGCTCACTTGTTGATTGGGTTATTTGGGTTTTTTTGGTGTTAAGCTTTATTGTTTGTATATTCTGGAAACTAATGCCTTAGGACTCTTGTTGAGGAAGCCAGATCCTGAGCTGATATGTTGGAGTGTTGGGCCTACATTTTCTTCTACTAGGTACAAGGTTTCTGGTCTAATTTATAGGTCTTTGATGCACATTGAGTTGAATTTTGTGCAGGATAATAGGTTAAATTTCATTCTACTAAATATGGATTTCAAGTTTTCCCAGCACCATTTGTTGAAGAGTCTATTTTTTCTCCAGTGTATGTTTTTGGCACCTTTGTCTAGTGAGAGATAACTTTATGTGTGTTCGTCTCTGTTTTCTATTCTGTTCCATTGGGCTTCATGTCTGCTTTATTGAGAATACATGCTATTTTTGTTACTATAACTGTAGTATAACATCTGTAACAATTAGAGAAATGCAAATTAAAACTACACTGAGATTTCACCTCATTCCAGTAATAATGGCAATCAACAAGAATACAAGTAACAAGAAATGTTTGCTAGGAGGTAGGAAAAAGGGTACACTCATTCATTGCTGGTGGGACTGCAAATTGGTGCAACCACTCTGGAAATTAGTATGGAGATTTCTCAAAAAACTAGGAATGGAACCACCATTTGACCAGTTATATCACTCCTCGGTACATATCCAAAGGACTTAAAATCAGCATGCTACAGTGACACATCAACATCAATGTTTATAGCAGCTCAATTCACAATAGCTAAGCTATGGAACCAACCTAAGTGCCCCCCTCAACAGGTGAATGGATAAAGAAAATGTGGTATATGTACACAATGGAATGCTACTCAGCCATAAAGAAGAATGGCTTTCTAACATTTGCCAGTAAATAAAAGGATCTGGAGACTATCTGCTAAGTGAAACAAATCAATCCCTAAAAACAAAGGGTGAATGATCTCTCTGATATGTGAATGTCAATACACAATAAGGGGAGGAAGGGAAGAATAGAAATTCAGTGGTTTCAAGAAAGGGGAATGAGGGGAATGGAGTGGGACAGGGGTAGGAGAGACAATGAAATGAATTGGGACATAACTTTCCTATGTACATATATGAATACAGCATGGTGAATCTCAACATTGTGTACATCCACAAGACTGGGATCTAATAAGAATAAAATATACTCCATGTGTGTATAAATATGTCAAAATCATATAAAAATAAATTTAAAAATTTTAAAAAAGATTTATGTAAAATACACCTTTATTGTTTATGCTGTCAGAGTAAACTTCATAAATAATCAGAAAAATCTTCTTATAAGTTTAAATTGAAATGAACATGATAAATATAAATGAATAACTTTCATTTATGTACTAATAAAGATAATCCTTTTTTTTGGCAGTACTGAGGATTGACCTCAGGCATACTCCCCAATGAGCTGTATTCCCAACCCTTTTATTGAGTTAGGGTATTGCTATGTTGCCGAGTCTAGCCTCAAACTTGTGATCATCCTGCCTGTCTTAGCCTCGAGTCACTGGGATTATAGTGTGTGCTACCGCACTCTACAGTTAATAATCCCTTTAAGAAGGAAACTACTTGCTGGGCATAACGGCACATGCCTGTAATCCCAGCAGCTCCAAGTTCAAAGCCAGCCTCAGCAAAAAGCGAGGCCATTAAGCAACTCAGTGAGACCCTCTCTCTAAATAAAATACAAAATATGGCTGGGGATGTTGCTCAGTGATTGAGTGCCCCTGAGTTCAATTCCCAGTATTAAACAACAACAACAACAACAACAATGAACGAACGCGAAACTATTTGATTTCCACCCAGCTTGGATTCATTATAAATGCAATCAATAAATTATATTGGATTCTCTGTAAAAATATAAATTTGTCACACTTGGGGAAATTTCAGCCAGTGTTTCTTTGAATACTTTTTCTTATCCCTATGATCTAATTCCTTTCTTTTAAGGACTCTAATGATATGCATGCATGTTATAATTTTTGCTATAGCCTCCCAGGTCTTGAGTTTCTATTCATCTTTCTTTCACTTTGTTTTCTGTTACTCATACTAAGTAACTTCTATTGTTTTACCTTCAAGTACTATGTTTTCATTTTGCTATTGACCCCATTCATTTTCTTCTTCATTTTAGATATAATATAGATCTCTAATTTTTCCATTTGGTTCTTCTATCTTGTTGCTTTGGTGACTTTCAATTTCTTCATTTATTTCAAGTGTGTTTGCAATTGCTTGCTTAGGCAATTTTGGCTCCTTTACACTTCTTAGATGATTCTACTTATGTATCTTGGTGTTCACATCCGTTGTCTTTACTCATTCAGTTTAAAATATTCCTTGTTCATGGTATAATGACTAATTTTTTATGTAAACTGGATACGGCAGGTATTGTTATGATACTCCATAGAGCTCAGGTAAACTTTGTGTGTGAGGTGGCCTCCTCTGAGAAGACTCTTAAGGGGAAGATGGGGTGCTACCTCATTAGTGCTCGATGGAGGTAAAAGTCTAAGTTCTACTTTTAGTTTTCTGATACCACCTCAGTAGTGAATGGAGGGAAGTTAGAGCATCTCATCACAATCTGAATATAGAGGCTAGGCTCATCACTCAGTCTTTGCATGTGAGAGTAGGACTGGAGTCAGAGTTTTTCTATAGTATTTAGACGAAGTAGATGATTAAAGTTTTCTGTGTTGCTAGGCTGTCTCTTTCTTGGTCCTTTGGCTAGAGAAAACAGGCTTTTCTTAGGAATTTTTTTTTTTTGTCTGCTTCTGCTGGTGTTTGTGGGTTGTCAGCCTTCCCAGTATCTAATATAGGGCATATAGGGCAAAAAACAAAAACAAAACAAACAAACAAACAAACAACAACAACAAAAAAACCCCAAGGAATTCACCACTGTGTTCTTAGGTCTCAAAATCTGGCTGATTCATCTTCAACTTTCAAATTACTGTATATATATTTTATTATCGTTAGTAGAGAAAATAGGGAAAAGTATGTTACTTCACATTCTCAGAAGTGAAAGTTTCTTGGCCCAGTGGCACATACTTGTAATCCTAGTGGCTCAAGAGGATGAGGCAGTAGGATTGCAAGTTCAAAGCCAGTCTCAGAAACTTAGCGAGATCTGTCTCAAAATAAAAATAGTTGGGATGTGGCTCAGTGGTTAAGTACTCCTGGGTTCAATCCCTGGTGCCAAAAAAAAGTGTGTTTCTAACACATTTTTAAAAGATCACTTTAGATGCTGTTTTGAGACTGTGGGGAAACATTGGAAGAAACAGCAAAGCAGGTGAGGATGCTATTGTAATGTTATGGGTTGGTGATAATGGTTCTGGTCAAGATGATAGGAGTGGAGACAGTGAAAAGTGACCAGATGGTACAATTTTTTTTTTTTAAATTTTTACTTGTAGTTGGACACACTACCTTTATTTTATTTATTTATTTTTTTAATGTGGTGCTGAGGATCAAACCCAGGGCCTCACACATATGTGCTAGGCGAGTGCTCTGCTGCTGAGCCACAACTCCAGCCCTGCAAATATTTTTAAATAAAATCCAACTGTTATTTGCTTCGTTTGATGCGAGAGAAAGACATGAATCAAGGATTACACAGGGTTTCAGGTTTGAGCAACTGAAAGGATGAAATTGTCATCTACTAATAGAAACAGAGTTGAGGGAAAGGCAGGTTTGGGGAGGGATTATCAGAAGTTAAGCTTTAGATATGTTTCTAAGTAAAAATGTTGAGTAGGCAGTTGTATATTACTCCCCCACTTTTTTTTTTTTTTGTACCAGAGATGGAACCCAGCAGCACCCAACTGCATCCCCAGACCATTTTTTTTTCAGAAAGGGTCTTGCTAAGTTACTCAGGGCATAACTAAGTTGCTGAGGCTGGCTTTGAACTTGTGATCATCCTGCCTCAGCTTCTTGAGCCACTGGGATTACAAGTGTGTGCCTCCACATCTGGCTACTTCTCTCCTACTTATTCTGCAACTCCCATTACTTATTTGTGAGACATTCTCAATCTGTCCTCTATATATCCTAGCCTCTTATCTTTCCCCTCTCTTTAACTCCCTCTATCCTATTTGTTTAGTAATTTCCTAAGACCTAACATCCAATTAAATTTTCTCTTCAACAGTGTATTATCTCCAATTTAATTCATTCACTGAATTTTTTAATTTTCAAGTGCCTCCCTCAGTATCTGAAGGGGATTGGTTTCCAGGATCCCCAAAAGACATAAGAATCCTTGAATGTTCGAGTTCCTTATATAAAATGGATAGTATTTGCATATAATCTACACACATGCTCCAGTATGCTTTATATAATCTTTACTTATAATACTTAATACAAAGTAAATGCTATATAAATAGTTGTTATATGATATTGTTTAGGAGATAATGAGAAGAAAAAATTTTGTATGCATTCAATACAAATGCATTTTTTCTGAATGTATCTGATTCACAGTTGATTTAATCTGTGGATGCAGAAATGCAGATTTGGCGAGCCAACTGTACTGCTTATTATTTGCAGATGTCTGCTTTGATCCTTTTTTTAAATCTGCCTGCTCTTTTTTAGTATAATGTCGTATACTTTTACTTTTTATTTCTTCAAGTTCTTAATCATTTTACCATGTTTTTAATTTCTGTTAGTTTCTTCTTTTATCGGAAGTTCATGGAAGCTTAATTCTGCTATTTGTTGTATTTGGTGATTCTTGATTATTGTGGATTATTTCATTCATGTTTAAGTGGGGTTCATCAATGAAAATCCTGGTTAGTCTGGATGGCACACATGTTCATACTGAAAGGTTTGGTATTTGCTTTTGTCAAATGCTCCAGAGAGATTAATTTTCTCTTAATTTCACAAGTCTTAATTTCTGACGGGTTAAATAGATAGTTGAGATTTGAATCACAAACCCATGTAAAACTCAATTACATGGTTAGGAATTCATAGAGAAGGAAAAATTTTCCTCTATCCAAATGCCAGTCCAAAACAGACAAGATTCTTTGTTGTGTCCCTATATAAGTAGGAAGGTTATTTTCCAGTCCTTTCCCTGAGAGTATAGCTGTCCTTAATGACTTCCTCATCTCAAATGGGCTGAAGAGCTCTCTATCCCTTTTGTATTAAGATTTACTCCTCTAGGTACAACTCATATGTCTTGATCTGGGTGATTACTACACAAATATGTTCATTTGGTGACAATCTGACTATATGTATATTTAAAAGTTTTTGTTCCTCCTTATATGTAGATTATATTTCAACTTAAATATATATGAAATAAGAAATATGTTTAAATCATTAACATGTCAGTGCTACCAAAAATGATCTATACATTTAAGACAAATCCTTTCAAAATACCAGCAAGTCATGGATAGGCAAAGAGAAAGTTGTTCTGAATGTATATGAAAAGTTCCAGGAATAGCTAAATAATCCTGAAAAAGAACAATAAATAGGAAGAATCACACTATGTGATACTAAAATAAGTATAAAGGTACAATAATAAATGCAGTGTGGTATTGGTGAAAGGATAGATACATAAGAATGACTGAAAAAACTAGAGATTCTAGAAATAGACCTACAGCTGCCTACCTGGGCACAGTGGCTAATGGCTCTCTGTTCCCAGCTACTCATTAGACTGAGGCAAGAGGATCACAAGTTTGAGGTTGGCCTGGGCAACACAGGAAAATCTGTTATAAAGCTAAGCAAAATACAACTGCCTGATTTTTGTAAAAGGCAATTCAAAAACATTTCCAATACATTATGTTGGCAGATTTGGACATTTTATAGGCAAAAGACAAAAGAACTTTGGCCTAAACTTGTTACAATATATTAAAATCATTTCAAAATGGATCATAGGCCTAAAGTAAAGCATACATTTTTTAAACTTTCAGAAGATAACATAAGGAAAAATTTCTTATGACTTAGGGTTCTATAAAGAGAGTAGAGTTCTTTTTGTATTTCTAAAAATGATACTGGGGATTGAATCCAGGGATACTTTACCACTGAGCTACGTCCCTAGTCCTTTTCATTTTTTAACTTTTAGATAGGGTTTAGTTAAGATACTGAGACTGACCTCAAACTTGTGATCATCTTGCACCAGCCTCAATAGTTACTGGGATTATTGACTGGCATATACTTGTGGGCACAGTTAGGCAAAGTTTTTTTTTTTTTTTGTACTGGGAACTGAACCCAGGGGCATTTAAACACAGAACCATATCCCCAGCTCTATCTATCTATCTATCTATTTATTTAGAGATAGGTATCACTAAGTTGCTGAGGCTGACCTTGAATTTGTGATCCTCCTCTATTTTGTTTTTTATTTAGAGACAGGGTCTCACTGAGTTGCTTAGCACCTTACTTTGCTGAGTCTGGCTTTGAATTCATGATCCTCCTGTCTCAGCCTCCTGAGCCACTGGGATTACAGGCGTGCATCACCACACCCAGGCAAAGATGCTTTAAATAGGAAAATCCATAAAATAAAGTTGATAAGTTAGAATTTATCAAAATTAAACATTT
This sequence comes from Ictidomys tridecemlineatus, assembly GCF_052094955.1. Lineage (NCBI taxonomy): Eukaryota > Metazoa > Chordata > Mammalia > Rodentia > Sciuridae > Ictidomys > Ictidomys tridecemlineatus. The sequence continues at coordinate 80,467,007 of NC_135493.1, forward strand.
TGCTCTGAAAAAGACACTAGTAAAAAATAAAAATACAAGCTATGAACTGGGAGAAAATATTTGCAAATCACATACCTAACAGACGATTTATATCCTGATATATAAAAAACTCTTGAAATTCAAACATATAAAAACCACCCAGTTGAGGATCCAGGATGGCGGGATAGGGGGAGGCTGAATTCCTTGTTACTGCGTAACTTGGGATTTAAGCAATGGGAATACTGTTTCTCTGCGAGTTATTAGAGGACCCCTGACAGCTGCTCTCCTGCATGAATCCTGGCCGCTGTCTCCGCACAGGACCCCAGGCCTTAGCACCTATGCAGGACCCCCGACTGACCACCCATGCATGATCCCCAGCCACCATACCCATGTGGACCCCCATCTACCAGCATGGGGCTCCCCCTGGTTGCCTCCACCTTGGGACACTGCAACTACTGCCATAGTTTCCTGTACCTGGGGACACTTAACAGGGTAAAGAGGTACCAGCCAGCCACAACACTGCAAGCCACAGGGCTGCCATCTCTGAACACTACGCCCAATGCCCCACCCAGCGCAGCCCAACAACCGATCTCTGAAAGCAGTTGCCTCCATCTTGGTATACCTTTGTCATCATCTTTAGTTGGGTCAACTCCTAGCCTAGGACATCAGCTGGGGCCTAAAGGTAATATCAAGGTACATATAGTTCCCCAACTCCCCCTCCTCTGCATCCACTAACCAAGCAGCTTGCAGCTACATGGCCAGTGAGTAGCTCACAAAGACTGGTCCTGAGCTGCCCAATATAAAACACTCTCTGAGACAGGTGTACCAGCCCCAGAGCACAGCCCACAAGACCTCAGGTTCCTGGTTAGGAAGTAGAAAGGGAAAGGGTGAGTGAGATACAGTTTAGAGGCTAAAATAGAGACCAGGAATTGTGAGGTATACAGGAGATATAAGGAGATAAGACCAGGTGCCCACATCACACAAGTGGGCCCAAAAGGAGATACTTGGGGTGCGGTTTCCCAATGGGGACCAGCAAGTGCTATATCCCACATCCAGGAGTTCCATCCCAAAACCAACCCTCCCACCCTAATAACCTTCACCATCCTGAGGGTGGAGATACCAGCAAACAACAGACAACCCCACCTATTGAATGGGAAGGGAAATAGGAAATATATTGCACTCTAATAGAACCAATTCTTTTAAATTTTCCTTTGGGATTTTTTTTTCCTTTTCTTTTTTTTCCTCTCTCTCCTCCCTCCCTCACATCCCCAACATTTGTGAAAACAAGTACTTTTCATGGATTAGGCTACTGAGGACTGGGATGTCTGAATAGTATATTACAATTGTGTTGTATATTCTTTATCTCTTATTTTTACATTTTTAATTTTTCTTAATTTTTATGTTTGTTTTTTGTACTCTATATAGTCTTCCCACTTACCTGTCTCCCCAAAATCACTTTCTCTCTTTTCTCCTGCTATTATCCAACTTCTTTTGATTTTCTTCTTCTTTCACACTTCCAAAGATCTAATAACTCTATATCCTCACATCCTACCCTCCTTAATATCTCATCATACACCCCATGCCCTGTTCTCTCTTTGTACACCATCAGAAATTGTGGACTTTTTGTAAACCTACTGTTTATATATTGTAGATAATAAGTGAACTCACCATTTCTATAAATTGTGACAAAACTGTAAACATCTTAATAGAAACTACTTGATTTAAGGCTGTATATTGTTTGTATTGGGATCTGGTAATATTGATCTCCCCTTTAAAGGAGAGGTATTGGAACCCTGCAGGGACACTATAAACCTATATGGTGAAAACTGTAACACCTCATATCTACAGTGCTAGAAGGGAAGACACATGAACAACATGAAAAAAACAAGAGAAGAAAGGGCCCCAAACAAACCAAGATACTACATTATTAGAATCCATGGCCAGCACAGTAGAAGAAATATCAGAAAAGGAGTTAAGGATGTACATAATTAAAATGTTCTGCAAATTAAAGATGATATAAGAGCAAATACAGGCAGCAAAAGATCGTTTTGATAAAGAGCTACATAAGCAAACACAGGAAACAAAGATTATTTCAATAAGGAGACAGATTCTGAAAAAAAACCCCAGAAATCCTTGAAATGACGGAAACAATAAATCAAATTAAAAAACTTAATAGAAAGCATCAACAACAGATTAGATCACTTGGAAGACAGAATCTCAGACAATGAAGACAAAATATATAATCTTGTAGAGGACATCGACCACACAGTGAAAATGGTAAGTAATCATGAGCAAAACATTCAAGAATAATGGGAGGACAACATAAAAAGAAGAATCTAAAAATTATTGGGATAGAGGAAAGCACAAAGATACAAACCAATGGAATGATCCATCTATTCAATGAAATAATATCAGAAAACTTTCCAAACATGAAGAATGAACTGGAAATCAAATGCAAGAGGCTTACAGGACACCAAATGTACAAAATTACAACAGAGCTACATCAAGGCACATTATAATGAAAATGCCTAGCATACAGAATAAGGAGAGAATTTTGAAAGCCATGAGAGAAAGGAATCAGATCACATATAGAGGGAAATCAATTAGGATCTCTGCAGATTTCTCAACCCAGACCCTGAAAGCTAGAAGATACTAAAATAATATATACCAAGCTCTGAAAGAAAATGGATGCCAACTAAGAATCTTATATCCAGCAAAATTAAGCTTTAGATTTGATGACAAAATAAAAACCTCCCATGATAAACAAAAGTTAAAAGAATTTACAACTAGAAAGTCTGCACTATAGAATGTCCTCGGCAAAATGCTCCATGAGGAGAAAACAAAAAAACAACAATGAAAATCAGCAAAGGGAGGTATTACACTAAAGGAAAAACAATGGAGAAACCAAGTCAAGTTAAAAACCAAAAATAAACAAAAATGACTGGGAATACAAATCATGTCTCAATAATCACCCTGAATGTTAATGGCCTAAAATGGCCAATCAAAAGACACAGACTGGAAGATTGGATTAAAAAAAAAAGACCCAACGATATGCTACCTAGGAAAAGACATCCACAGACTGAAGGTGAAAGGTTGAGAAAAAACATACCACTCATATGGACTGTGGAAATAAGCAGGAGTTTCCATCCTCATATCAAATAAAGCATACTTCAAGCCAAAGTTAATAAAAAGGGATAAAGAAGGATAATACATACTGCTTAAGGGAACCATACATCAACAAGACATAATAATTTTAAATATATATGTCCCAAACAATGGAGTATCTATGTTCATCAAACAAATTCTTCTCAATTTCAAGAGACAAATAGACCACAAAAATAATTTTGGGTGACTTTAACATACCTCTTTAACCACTGGATAGATCTTCCAAACAAAATATAAACAAAGAAACTATAGAATTCAATAATGCAATCAATAACTTAGACTTAATAGACATATAGAATATTTCATCCATCTATGAGTGAATATACTTTCTTCTCAGCAGCATATGGATCCTTCTCTAAAATAGACCAGGTATTATGCCACAAAGCAACTCTTAGCAAATACAAAAATGTAGAGATATTACCCTGCATTCTATCAGATCATAATGGAATAAAATTAGAAATCAATGATAAAATAAAAAATAGAAGCTACTCCAATACCTGGAGACTAAATAATATGCTATTGAATGAATAATGAAATTCAGAAGACATCAAAGAGAAGATGAAAAAAGTCTTTGAGGGAAATGAGAACAATGATACAACATATCAAAACTTCTGGGACACTATGAAGGCATTACTGAGAGGAAGGTTTGTTGCACGGAGTTGATTCCTTAAAAGAAGGAAAATTCAACAAATAAATGACCTAAACATTACATGTCAAAGCCCTAGAAAAAGAAATCAAATCAACACCAAAAGCAGTAGAAGACAGGAAATAATTAAAATCAGAGCTGAAATCAATGAAATTGAAAGAAAAGAAACAATTGGAAAAACAAAACAAAAAGTTGGTTCTTTGAAAAAATAAATAAAATTGATAAATTCTTAGCCATGCTAAGAGGAGAGAGAAAACTCAAATTACTAAATCCATGATGATAAGGGAAATATCACAACAGACACTACAGAAATACAGAAGATAATTAGAAATTATTTTGAAAATTTGTACTCCAATGCAATAAAAAATATTGAAGACATTGATAAATTTCTAGTCATGATTTATATAAACTGAATCAGAACAATACACACAAGTTAAACAGATCAATTTCAAGCAATGAAGACACCATCAAAAGCCTACCAACCAAGAAAAGCCCAGGACCAGGTGTATTCAGAGCTGAGTTCTACAAGACCTTCAAAGAAGAACTAATACAAATACTCCTCAAATTATTCCATGAAATAGAAAAAGAAGGAACCCTTCCAAACTCATTCTATGAAGCCAACATTACCCTTATTCCAAACCAGACAAAGATATCAAAGAAAGAAAACTTCAGACCAATATCTCTAATGAACATAGATGCAAAAATTCTCAATAAAATTCTGGCAAATTGAATATAAAAACATTTTTAAAAGATAGTACACCACAATCAAGTGGGGTTCATCTCAGGGATGCAAGGTTGGTTCAACATACAGAAATGAAAAAAATGTAATTCATCACATCAATAGATTTAAAGATAAGAACCATAAGATCATCTCAATAGATGCAGAAAAAGCATTCGATAAAATACAGCACCCCTTCATGTTCAAATCACTAGAAAGACTAGGGATAACAGGAACATATCTCAATATTGTAAAAGCTATCTATGCTAAGTCCCAGGTCAAGATCATTCTAAATGGAGAAAAATTGAAAGTATTTCCTGTAAAAACTGAAACAAGACAGGAATGACCTCCTTTACCACTTCTATTTAACATAATCCTTGAAATTCTAGCCAGAGCAATTAGACAGATGAAAGAAATTAAAGGGAAATGGATAGGAAAAGAAGAACTTAAACTATCACTATTTGACAACATCATGATTCTATACTTATAGGATCTGAAAAATTCCACCAGAAAATTTCTAGAACTAATAAATGAATTCAGCAAAGTAGCAGGATATAAAATCAATATGCATAAATCAAATGCATTTCTGTATATCAGTAACAAATCCTCTAAAGAGAAACTAGGAAAACTATCCCATTTACAATAGCCTCAAAAAAAAAAATACATGGAAATCAATGAAAGAGGTTAAAGACCTACACAATGAAAACTACAGAACACTAAAGAAAAAAGTTAAAGAAGACCTTGGGAGATGGAAAGATCTCCCTTATTCTTGGATAGGCAGAATTAATATTGTCAAAATGACCAATACTACCAAAGGCGCTATACAGATTTAATGCAATTCCAATCAAAATCTCAATGACATTCTTCATAGAAATAGAAAAAGCAATCATGAAATTCATCTGGAAAAATAAGTGACCCAGAATAGCCAAAGCAATCCTTAGCAAGAAGAATGAAGCAGGTGGCATCAAAATACCAGACCTTAAACTATACTAGAAAGCAAATGGTATTCACACTGAAATAGACTTGTAGACCAATGGTACAGAATAGAGAATACAGCGACAAACCCACATAAATACAGTTAGTTCACACTAGAAAAAGGTGCCAAAAACATATATTGGAGAAAATACAGCCTCTTCAACAAATGGTGCTGGGAAAAATTGAAATCTGCCGAAGTCTGGCTTGGCACAAATCAGGAGCCACTTGTCAAAAAGAAACTAACTTTATTTTTAGAACTACAAACGCCAAACAAAACAGCTCCAGGGAAAAACCCTCAGAGCCCAACTGCCACCACCGGCTTCCACAAGCCTCTCTCTCCCACACCAGCCTCTCAACCTCCCACAATCCTCCTCCTCTTGAGGCCGATTGGCTGGGTTGCGTGGGCAGAGCCAAAGAAGTCACCCAATGAGCAGCTCCGTGGAGGAGCCAATCAGCTAGATGTTGCTGGGGCCGCTGTGAGCCAATCATCAGCTGGCAGTCTGAAGGGCAGGGAAACAGCCCAATGAACATCACCGCAGAGGAGCCAATCAGCTAGATGTTGCTGGGGCAGTCTGAAGCTTGCTGGCAGCTGGAAGTTTGCTGGGGCCCCTTTGGCTGTGGCTCTCAACAGAAATCCATATGTAGCAAAATGAAATTAAACCCCTGTATCTCACCATGCACACAACTCAACTCAAAGTGGAACCAGTACCTAGGAATTAGGCCAGAGACCCTCCCTGCATCTAATAGAAGAAAAAGTGAGCCCAAATCTTTATCATGTCAGATTAGGCCCCTACTTCTTTAAAAAGACTCCTAAAGCACAAGAAATAAAATCAAAAACCAATAAATGGGATGGTTTCAAACTAAAAGGAAACAGTAAGGTGAATAGAGAGCTTACAGAATGGGAGCAAATTTTTACCACATGCACATAAGATAGCACACTAATCTCCAGGATATAAAGAACTGAAAAAACTTATCACTAAAAAAACAAATAACCTAGGCTGGGGTTGTGGCTCAGTGGTAGAGCGCTTGCCTAGCATGTGTGAGGCACTGTGTTCAATTCTCAGCACTACATATAAATAAATAAAGGTCCATTGACAACTAAAACAATATTTTAAAATAACAAATAACCCAATCAATAAATGGGCCAAGGAAATGAACAGACACTTCTCAGAAGATGATATACAATCAATCAATAAATATATGAAAAAATGTTCAATATCTCTAGCAATTAGAGAAATGCAAATCAAAACTACTCTAAGATTTCATCTCCCTCCAGTCAGAACGGCAGTTATTAAGAATACAAGAAGCAATAAGTGTTGTGAGGATGTGGGAAAAAAGGTACATACATTACTGTTGGGACTGCAAATTGGTGCAGCCAATATGGAAAGCAGTATGGAGGTTCCTTGGAAATCTGGGAATGGAACCACCATTTGACCCAGCTATCCCTCTCCTCGGTCTATACCCAAAGAACTTAAAAACAGCATACTACTGGGACACAGCCACATCAATGTTTATAGCAGCACAATTCACAATAGGTAAACTGTGAAACCAACTTAGATGCCCTTCAATAGATGAATGGATAAAGAAACTGTGGTATATATACACAATGTAATATTACTCAGCATTAAAAGAGAATAAAATCATGGCATGTACAGATAAATGGATAGAGTTGAAGAATATCATGCTAAGTGAAGTAAACCAAATTCCAAAAAATCAAAGGCTTAATGTTTTCTCTGATAAGTGGATGCTGATCCATAATGGGAGTGGAGGAGCACGGGAGGAATGGAGGAACTTTGGATAGGGTAAAGGGGAGGGAGCATGGGGGTAAGAAAGATGGTGGAATGAGATGGACATCATTACCCTAGCAACATGTATGGAGACATGAATGGTATGACTGTACTTTGTGTACAACCAGAGAAATGAAAAATTGTGCTCCATTTGTGTACTGTGAATCAAAATGCATTCTGCTATCATGTATAACAAATTAAAACAAATAAATTTTTAAAACCCAGCCAGTTAAAAATATCAAAGTCTTGATATTTTCTGTCATCAAATATAATATATAGATGGAAAATAAGCAAAACTGGAAAAGTGGAAGCATTGTGTAGAAGTCATGTGCTTTTTGTGGAATGATCTCACTCCCACCTCCAGAGGGTCCTTTAATTTGCCACAATGATTGTAGCAGGCTTATGCCAATCAGTATATGGCACTTGAGGGCCACAAGGATTAAGTTAGGGATAGTTCAACTGGCACAAAACTGAGGCCTTTTGAAAAATGATTATGGGAAGTGATCATATCCCCATTTGTTGCAGGCAGCCATCCTGTGACTAAGAAGAAGAATTCTGACAAAGCTGACACAAACAAAAGAGGGCAACACAAAGATAATCTGGAACAAAGCATTGATCAACCAGTGCCTAATACCCACATAGACATGGGCCAATGTTTCATTGCTTGTTTTCTGTTATCTGCAACTAAAAACATCTTTGTCTATCATACTTATTATCAAAGTCAATGTCTTTCAAGACAACTCCTCACACTCCAGGACATTTTTCATGCCTGCTAAATATTCTTTTCCCTTTTCCTATGAGCGCTTCTCAATCACCCCCCATACAACACATATACCTACCTCAAACCCTTATGGCACTCTTGGGTTACTTTAATTCTTTCTTCTTCCCCTCTTCAGTTATAGCATTCAACATTCAACATCTGTTATGCTGAATTGTTACTCGCTTACAAGACTACTAACTCTTCAGAGACCAACAGCCCCTTGACTAGATTCCTCTTTGGTTCATTGATTCATGCACTGATCTATAAAGATAAGGGTTATTAGGGAGAGGGGAGGAAGGTTGAAGAACTTCCATTCAAGTTATTTACTAATGCTTGTGTATCCTGCTTAGTTACCTGTCTCCATGACTTTTCTGGAGAGGAACCACACAGATTAACTCCACCTGGGACAATTATTTTCATAAGTTCCAAATCCTAGTCTTTCACACTGAAGTCCTACTCTGTAAGAGGGAAGGGCTGCAATTGGAAAGGATACATGGGAATTTTCAGGGTTGATCATAATGTTCTGGAACTTGATAGGGGTGTGAGTTACAAGGTATAAGTATTTGTCAAAACACACAAAATTATTCTCTTAAAATGTGCTCATTTATTTAATTGTATGGATATTCTAAGAAAGAATTACAAGGGCCAGTCATGGTGGTACACATTTGGAATCCCAGCAACTTGAGAGGCTGAGACAGGCAGCAAGTTTAAGGTCAACCATGGCAACTTAGTGAGACCTTGTCTCAAAATTTTAAAAAAGGCAAGGATGTGGATATATCCCAATGGTAAGGCACCCCTGGTTTCAATCCTCTGTACCACACACACAAAAAAAAAATGCAAGGGACTAGGGTGCAACTCAGTGGTAAAGTGCTTGCTTAGCCTGTATAAGGCCCTGGATTTGATTTCCAGCACCAAAAATAAGAATCACAAATATTGAACTCTACTAAATCACACACATGCTTAAGTGTTTGAAGGGATGTGAAGGCATCAGTAAATTTTAAATGTATAAAAGGTGGTATTGAGATTTGGAAAAGTGTCCCCAAAGGGTCCATGTATTAACATGCTTGGTGTCCATCCTATGGTGCTATAAAGAGGTAGTGGGACCTTTAAAAGTTGGGGCCTACTGGAGGTCCAAAGGTGATTGGGGGTGTGCCCCTGAAAGTGATAGTGTCATCCCCACCTCTTCTTCTTCAGCTTTCTTTCGATTTTTGGCCATAAAGTGAGCAGTTTTTCTCTGCCATGTACTTTTTTTTTTTAATACTTTTTCTAGTAGGTAGCCACAATGCCTTTATTTTCTTGTGGTGCCGAGGATCGAACCCAGTGCCTCACATGTGCCAGGCAAGTGCTCTGCCAACTGAGCCACAACCCCAGCCCTGCCATGTACTCTTACCACAATATGCCACCATAGGCCCAAAGCAACAGGGACCAATCAAAAACATCAAAACTATGAATCAAAATAAGATTTTTCTCTTGACAAGTTAATTATATCAAGTGCATGTCACAGTGATGGAAAGCTAACACATGGGTGGATGCATGGATAGATACATGATAAATGCAGAATCTGTGTGGTGTATATATGAATTTTTAGTGGTATAGTTATTTGACTTCCTGAATATTCGAAAATGTTCATAGTAAAGTGTTAGGAAAAACTAATACGGATTTATCATCTCTGGTATCTTCACAGTCACTGCCTTGGTTTGGACCTCATTTTATCTTAACCAGAACTGTACAACCACCTTTACACTAGCCTCTATGCTAGCATACTTCAGTCTCTTCTCACTGCAAGGATCACCAGAGAGAACATTCTGAAACATAAATCAGACTGTTATGGTCTGCTATGATTTGGATTTTTTAAAAATATTTTTTAGTTGCAGATGGACACAATATCTTTATTTATTTTTATGTGGTGCTGAGGATCGAACCCAGTGCCTCATGCATGCAAGGCAAGTGCTCTACCACTGAGCCACAACCCCAGCTCTGGATTTTATTTATTTGTTTATTTATTTGTAGAGGGGAGTTACATCCCCAGCTTTTTTTTTGTTAATGTTAAGACAGGGTCTTGCTTAGTTGACAAGACTGGCCTTGAACTTTCAATCTTCTTGCCTCAGTCTCCTCAGTCACTAGGATTACAAATGTGTGCCACTTCACTGGTGCAAGCCTATGGCACTACTAGGAGGTGGTGAAACCTCTCAAAAGGTGAGGCCTAGTGGAAGGAAGTTAGGTCACTGAGGTTGTGCCCTAGAAGGAAATATTGGGATAAGGTCTCTTTCTCTCTCTCTCTTCCTAGTCACCATAAAATTAACAGGTTTCCTCCACCCAGGTTCTTCTACCTTGTCACAAACCCAAAGCAAAATCACCAAGCAAACACGGACTGAAACCTCTGAAACCATGAACCAAAAATAAACTTTTGCTCCCTTTGAGTTGATTTTTCTCAGGTATATTATCACAGTGATAAAAAGCTAAGACAGAGACCTCTATGATTCAGTCCCTGCCCACCTCATCAGCTTTATCCCCCAATACTTGCCACCTTACCAATGCATGTATTCCAGCTCAACTAAAGGGCTTGTAGCTCCACTTACACCCCAGACTGCTTCTACTTTTGTTTATGCTGTCCCTTTTGCTTAGAATTCTCTATTCTGATGCATGTTCTATCTTCCCTCCCCCAGTAAATGGCCTTCAAATCTCAACTTAGGGGCTGGTGGTGTGGTGTGGCTCAGTGATAGAGCATCTGCTTATCATATACAAGGATCCAGGTTCAATTCCTTGTACTGAAAACAAACAAACAAAAAACATGAATGGGGGTTGGGGATGTGGCTCAGTGATACCAGTGCATGTCTGGCATCTTCAGCACTGCAAAACAAACAAAAAACAAAACTCAAATCAGGAGTTACATCATCCCCGAAGCCTTTCGGGCTTCTCAGACTGGATTGGATCTCCTTTCTTATGCTCTCCTACCACTCTGCACTTATCTGTAATATACTATTTATCCCAGTGTGATGTACTTGGGTTTCCATCTGTACTAAATCACATAGTCCGTGAAGATAAAGCCCTCCAATGGCATGCACAAGGCCTGATACAAAAGAGGCTTTGATGATCCACTGTAGAACTGAACCATTGATATTTAACTAACACAGATGATACTCTGGCATCTTCTAACAACTTTGTTTCTTAGATTTGGTTTTATCTCCTCTACAGTTTAAGGCCCACCACCCCTACTGACTTAGATCTCTCTATGTGCTTCAAATACCACCTTCCTCATGAAGCCAACACAATTTCCTGCCTCAGTTTAAAATAATCTCTCCAATTCCTTTAAAGCCTATTTTATCTGAAATTTTTAAAAGTGAGATTATAGGCCTTGTTGGGCAAATTTTCCTGGGAAAAATTAAAACTGCACTCACTGATCACCTGAGTGTCAAACTTTAAGACTTTTGCCAGTAAATGGATGAATTCAGAGACTGTCATACTAAGTGAAAAAAACTAATCCCAAAGAACATTCTCTCTGATTTGTGGATTTTAACACACAACTGGGGAGAGGGGTGGAGGAGAAGAATAGAAGTTGAGTGGATTAGACAAAGGGGAATGAAAGGAAGGGAGGGGGTAGGAATAGGAAAGCCAGTGAAATGAATCAGACATAACTTTCCTATGTTCATATATGAATATACCACCATTGAAACTCCACATCATGTACAACCACAAGAATGGGATCCTAATTAGAATAAGTTATACTCCATTTATTTATGTCAAAAATACTCTAGTGTCATTTATATCTAACAAATAAGAAGAGCTTAAAAATTAAAAATAAACTGTATGATACCCTTCCCCAAATAACACTAGCTACTACTTCCCAGTAATCCTGTAAGGTAATGATTATTATCTTCATTTTACAGACAATGAGACTGAGCTGATGAAGGCATCAGCTCAAGGTCACAGGTGGCAGAGTTGGAACTGAAACATTGGTTTTCTAAACTTCTAGGAACATTCCCTTCCACCACAGCCCATTGTCTCCAACCTGGGCCAGGTTCTAAGAAACTTCTAGAAGGAGGGTGCAATAAGCAGTAGGATTACATGGAATGCCATTAAGCAGGAGGGGATGATGAAAATAGGACTTTAGGGGAGATACTCCTGAAAAGTTGTAAATGATAGAATGGAATGGAATGTGGGGAAGGTTGGATTCCTGAAAAAGAAAATATACAAAAATGGGTACTCTCTCTTACCACAATCATTGATGAATTCTGACATTGATGTGGTCTTGTGGAAAAGAAGGCTCAGGAATGTGAACTGAGTTACAAAGCTGAGAAGGTAATAGAAGAGTCCATATCCTGTCTCTTGGGTAGAGTAGCCAATCCTCTGGTTCCGTCTCTTGGAAAGTCTGGGATATCTGTCCTTTATGGAATTTAGAAGTCCAGGAAAAGGTTAGTGTCAACTGGACAGTGGGTAAAGGCTTCCTTAGGGAAATGGCATTTGATGAGAGACATAAGGTGAGAACTACTCTGTCTCTCCTACAATAACTTCCTCACTGGCCTCCTTGCTTCAGTTGTAACCCCCTCCTAACACACTTAAAGAGATCCTTTTTAAAAACAAGTTGTATGGTGCTACTTTCTGCTTAAGGCCTTTTAATGTTTGTTATTCATGGGTAAAGTCAGATCCTCTGACAAATATCAAAATTATTGATCCTCCATTATCTGAGGTTTTAAGTATTATGGCTAAAAACTAATCAAGTGTGATTATATGCCTTTTTAAACTACATATTTCCTCTCAGAGATTCTGCTTATGTACCCTCACCCTGGTTAAAAAAATCATAGCTGTAGTTATACTACATTGCTTGCAATTATACACAACCCTTCCATTTATTTTTAAAATTAAGACCCCAAAAGTAATTCAGCTTCTATGGTTTAGATGTGGTTTGTCCCTGCCCAAATTCATGTTGATTTTGTGTGTGTGTGTGTGTGGTGCTGAGGATTAAATCCAGGACCTTTTGTATGCAAGGCAAGCACTCGGTATACCAAGTGAGCTATTTCCCCAGCCCTTCATGTTGAAATTTGATTGCCAATGTAGGGGTGTTGAGAGGTAGGGCCTTTGGAAGGTGATTAGGTCATGAGGGCAATACCCTCACAAATGGATTAGTGTCTTTCTCAAGAGACTGGGACAGTTCTCGAGCATGTTATAAAGCAAGCCTGGCACTGCCCCTTACTCTCACACACATGCTCCTCTTGCACTTGCTAGTTCTCTTCTGCTTTTTCTACCATGAAGCGAAAGAGCATATTGCCTTGGCCAGATGGTCCAGTGCTCTCACGTTTGCTAGCCTCCAGAACCACGGGCCAAAATACACTTCTTTTCTTTGTAAATTACTCAGTCTCAGATATTTTCTTACAGCTATGTAAAATGGATGAAGACACTCCCCAAAATTACTTGGTTAGTCATTGAGAAAGAGCTCTTAGCAAGTCCTATACACATTTCCATTCTGTTTTGGCAGAAGTCAAGGGCCTTGTTCCTCTCCCAATTTTTAGACAGAAGCCTCTGATGTGCTGGTACCTACCTGAACTGACAATAAGGAACTGAGACTATAAGCTTATTCTCTAACCTGAGGCTGGTGAAAGTGATTTTTGCCCTTGAGAAGGTGGGAGTTGATGACAAACAGAATCCAGCCCACCATTCCTACAAAATCTCTGAAATTCTTCCTCTGTTCTGTTGCCTCTATCAAAAGATACAGTTCCCTATATGACAGACATGAACTTTTTCTATCTAAAGTATTTAATGCTGAGACTCAAAATTGTGAGAACTAGAAGAGGTCATTTAGTCAGTAAATGCCAACCCCAGAGAGCATCACCCAGACTCACAAAAGTAAAATCTCTAGGAGAAAGAAATCTTGAGTGACTTCAAACTCCTTATTTTACAGATGACCCACACACAGTAAGAAGCCTGTCCTAAAAGGTAATGAAGCCTGTCCCTAAAAGGTAGTGAATTTGAAACAAAGTTTCTAATATTATACTGGTGGCTCTGGCTCAGGACACAACTCTCAATGCTGCTCCTTGCACACAAGTGCTTAATAAATATCTATTGGGTTATTGAGCCTCAAACAATTTTTTTTTTCACAGTGAAGGGGAAAGACCTTGATTTTTGGAATTGGGCAGATACTGCTGTGGAAGACCACTGGAAAGTTTGTCTTCATAACTAAAAAACAGGGATAATTACTTCATAGGGTTATCAGTGATGATTAAATGAGATATACTAAGTAAAATGTCTAACCCATGCCTATCACCCAAAAGGCACTTAATAAAGGGTTGGGGTTATCAGTGAGAAGCCGAAGAACAAAGTGATAAGAACAGATTCTAGAAGCAGAACTTACTATATGTGTGATGATAAAAAGTTACTTTACCTGTTTCCTCATTGGTAGGATAAGGCTGTTAGCGAAGATGAAACAACACTCTCTCACACACACACACACACACACACACACACACACTAGCATCTGGCACAAGGAAACAAACATGATGTATTAGATCCACCTCAGTAGTCAGGTCCAGATCATACCACAGATGCCTGAAGGAGATGTCAGAAAGTATGGGGGCATGGGGCTGGGGTCCTATATTCACAGAAAGAGGCACAGGTGTAGCAAGTAAAAACAATCCATGGAAGCTATGGAAAGCCTTCTCATTGAACTTGTGAGACCCCCTTTGGATTGCTGTACCCTTTCTTTTCTGTTCACTATACTTTTGATTATCTGCTTCAGCTGAGTCCCTCCTGAGGGCAGGAATCCTGTTCTCTTCTTACCTAAGGCTGAGTACCAAGAAAATATTCACTGATAATTTGCTGATGGAGAGAGAGAGAAAAGGCATCACTTCTGGACCCCATACCACACCACCTTCATCACCACCATCCACAACCACCACCTCCACCAACACCAACACCCATGAAAAAAGAATGCCAAGCAAAGCAATTGCCAAGATAAATCACTTTTATCTCTATAGGAAAGGGAGGATCTAAAAAAAATATAAATTACATTAGTAACACAACATAAGAAAAAAACAGGGAAAAAAAACAACAGAAAGTCCAGATGATACTATTCTAACCTATTTATAAAAAGGCCCTGCATCAGAAATTCACAATCCTACCCACTTCTAAAAATATATTTAGACATGTACAGAAGCGGTGGGTTTGTTTTTAAATTGTTTGCTTTTTTTTTTGTAAAAATATATTAAAGGTGAATAGAAATCCTCTCTCCCTGCCCCCTATTTTACCCCCAGTTCTCTGCTGGGGATTGGAGATCAGAGTTAACTATCTCACCATGTTCTAAACCTTGTTTACTACCACTTCCAACCCCTCCCCAACTCACTTCACTTAGAACCTGAAACATTAAAAAAAACAAAAACAAAAACAACAACAACAAAAAAAAATGACAACAAAAAACACTAGCCTCTTTGGAAAAGCATGACTCTGAGGGTAAACTTGCTTTTCATTGGAAACAACACAAAACAACAAACAGAAGACTCTGAGACCCCTACTAAACTAAATGAACCCAGTCAAATGGAGGCTGAGTTTAGCTCCACAGAAACTTCTAACAAAGAAACAGAGGAGAAAGAGGCCAGGAATCAGGGGGATTTGCTAGCAATTTAGCTGCCTTTGAAAGATCAAGAAGGGGTGTTAATGGGCAAAAGGGTTGGGGACCTGGTCTTGGTGACAGCAGTCTGTGTCTAGTCAGGTAGTTGCCTACACTGGGACAGAGGCTTCTCCTGCCCTCCCCTTACTACCCCCTGCTGCCTTGAAATCCCCAAGATAAGCAAAGCTGGGTAGAAACAGAGGAAAGGGGAGTAGGGACCTCACGTGCTAGGGGGGAGGTAGCCAGGCTTTTTGCCTTTGGTGTGACTAGATGGAGGACTGCTTGGCCCCTGGGGTCCCCAAGGTAGAAAAAGCAAACAGGAATAAGGGACCCCTGATTCCAAGGAAGGACAGTAGAGGCGGGGCTGTGGAGAAGAAATAAAACCAAAGACACAAGACAAAGGAAGCCTCACAAATTCCCTGTGGCCTGAATGGTAGCTGTTAAATTCCCCAGAAGCTTGAGGCAAGCTGGGGTGAGGTTGGAGTGGAGGGTAGAGGACAAGGATACACTCCGCTTGGGCAGTGCCAAAATGGGGTGGGAAAAGGAGCATTCTCCGTCAAGTTCAGATTGCCAGTGAGGCAAGACAAGAGGGAGGTTTGGGCACTATCTGGACAATGGAAAGAATACACAAAGGAAAGAGGGGAAGATGGTCTGCTCCTTCACAGATGGGCATCTCTTCTCCTAGACTTGGGCTCATGAGTGAGTGGTCCATCTGCACTCTGCTTAAATGCTGACCTATGGTCTGCAAGTGCAAAGGTCCAGGAGTGAAGATATGAGTTCTGAGGTCTTAATCCAGACTAAGACCTCAGGTGGGAAAAGAAGTAAGGAGGTTTGACGAAGGACCCAGGGGTAGACTGTCTTTCGATACCCTCTCCAGAAGGTCCAGGGTTATCTGCTTCAGTGACAGGTGCTTTCAGGTTTACACCTGCTGGAGCCCAGCCACAGCTGCATGGATAATGTTCTGCAGGACCTCAAAATCCAGGCAAATCGCTGGGGCTCACCCTGTGACAAAGAGCTTCATGTATAGCCAGCCATAAGTAGCTTCCTCCAATGAGGATGGTCAAAGACCTAGGCATCTGTCCTCTCCACACTTTGAAAAGTGAATCTCCTTTCTTTTAAGGATAAGTGAATTCAGCCTTTCTAGGCCACCTCTATCAATAGCCCACATTGGGGCAGTAAAGGGGACTCTGGGCCCTCCTCTTTTTTCCATGAAGTATTTGGCAAGAGGGGGCAGAGACCACAGCCTTCTCCCAGAAACAAGTCTATAGGTGGGTACATCCACTGGATTGGTAGGGAGGGGAAAGGGAAGGAAACATGGGTGTCTTCTAGAGAGAGGGTTAGAGTTGCAAAGTGGAGCACTGGGTCTCCCACTTCATGGCCACAGAAATATCCAGGGGCCCAGGATCTCTTCATGCCTCTCCTCATCCTGCCTACCAGCTACATGGTGGGAGGTTGGGAGGGGGTTAGAGTAAAAGACAAAGCAGGGAAATGGGGCTGGAGGAACAGAAATAAGGGTTCTAGTCATAGTCAGTTGGAAATTTCTCCCATTTACCTGCTTCTCACGGGTATAGAGAAAGAAGGTAGGATGCTCATAGTGGTAGTGGGAAAGGGAGTTGAGGGGAACCAGTGGAAAGATCCATGGGGGTGTCCATGCCTTTGGTCAGTCCCAAGAAAGCAGGACAATGCGCCTCAGCACCTTGTCCGGGGCAAACAGGATCCAGAAGTGCCCCGAAAGTTGACAACGGAGAAGGCAATGGGGGTGAAGGGGTGAGGGATGGAACACAAGGGGACTCGGCTCACAGAAGTAGCTTGCCATTTCTGTGGATTTTCAGGATACGGCCAAGTCTCTGCTTTGCTGTGGCCAGGCCCTTTTTGGGACGCTTTCCTGTGGGGGAAGGGAAAAGTAAGCAAAGGGTATGGCAAAAGCTTCAGCAATAACTCCAGCACTAACTGTCCTCAGGCCATCCCTACTCTCTCTCCCCACAACGATTCTTCATCCTTAGGCCATTTGGACAAGAATCCCTCCTTAATTACTTCCATCCAACACCACATACCTTAATTCTTCTGCCTATGGCCTCCTTCAGCAGAAAAAACTCCCTGGTTATAATTTGTCTGGTTCATTTTCCCCACTGATTTCTTTTGGGCCCAATCACTTTCCTTTCAAAATTCTGCAGGGAGATGAGTGTGCTTCCATGTCCTTTTATCACACCCACAAGGGCTAGAAAAAGGTCTTATTAGTGATTATAGCCCAATGTTCCTCCTCATGTTGCCATCGCCAGGGCCTTTTTTCATTAGAAACTCCTATATTCATCAACCCCAACACATCACACCAACCTCAGCACCCTTGAGCTATGGACTGTATGGCCTGAATTTTTGAGGGCACAAGTGAGGAAAGGGGGCAATCAGACCCCTAACTCTTTCTTGCCTCTTTCTTCCTCCCTATATGAATCATCTCCTATGTCTCATTAGATTATTTCCAAATTTGATCACTATATTCCTTCCCTTTTCTACTACCTTGGCCAGATCTTCAGCTTCTCTTCATTTCTGCATGAATCTATGTATGTGTCTCCTTTGTACCTTTCCTACTGCCAGCCCACCCTCCACTCTGGTCATCAAAGGATCTTTCTTTAGAAAGATCTTAAACCTGATCTTGTCACCACTTAAAATCAGTCAACATCTCTCCATGGTCTAAACTTAAGGTTTAGACCCCTCATTACTACCATATGGCTATTGTACCTTGTCCTGCCTGATTGCTCTGGGACCCAACTGAAGGGCGCCGCTGGGTCAAGAAAACGCCGGGGGCCATGGGTGTGGTGCTGCGGTTTGCCTGGGCCATGCCAAAGGCATTGGGTCGAGCGGTATACTCATGGTCAGCAAGACTTCCTGACAGAGCCTCTTGTTTAGGCTCAGGAGGAGGCAGGGGTGAGGAAGAGGCAAGAGGCTGGGGTGCAGTAACCAGTGTTTGGGCTGGTATTGCCACGCTGAGATTGGAGTCTTGAGGGCGAGGCTGTTCTACCTCCTTCAGCAAAGGCTTCTTCTTAATATATTTCTTCTTTTGGGCCTTCTGTAGCTCCTGAAACACAAGTCAAATGGGAAGGATGATTCAGGAGTGAATCAAATAAGATAATTTCGCAGAAAAGGAACAAGACAATCATCAACAGTTCTGCAATCCACTACCTCCTCCCCACTAAGTCTAGTCTGTTCATACACACAACACACAGACCTTTCAATACCTGAGGTGCCATTCATCCATAAGTCATCACTGCCATTTATCAGTACAGTGGCAAGAGAATTGTAAATGAATTTGGAGACTTTGGGTTTGGGTCCTAAAATTACCACTAATAAGGTGGATCATGAACGCTTATAACAACAATTAAATTTAAACCAGCAGCTGAGGTACTTTATATACTTTAACCTACTTAATCCTCATAACAGTCCTAAGAAAGAAAACGCCTCATTTTACAGATAAGAAAACAGGAGCAGGAATATAAAGCAACTTGTCTCCAAAGTTTAATAGCTGAAAAGTAGTTGAATCTAATATTTAACCAGATCTATCTGAAGACACACCCTGAAAACTTTTTTAAATGGAACATCTGAGAATAGAAAGATGATTAGCTTTGCAATGAGGTAAGCCTGGGTTGAAATCCAGGCTAGTGCTCCCTAAATTGGATGACTATAGTCAGTAACTAACCTTTCTGAATCTCAGCTGCCTCATCTGTAAAATAAGCAAAATAATGTCCACTTTTCAGGGTTGTTGGAAAGATTACATAAAACAATGCTGTAAAAATACATAGCACATGGAAGGAACTCAACAAGTGGTAAATTATTATTCTATCTTAATTTCTTACAATGGCTTTTCTTCATTTTGCTGGTCTTTTTCTTCTAACAGAGGACTTGACAATCTTCCAGGTAGACAGATCTAAAACCTCAATTTTGGATGGGAGGTTATGAATAAGGAGTTGTGTCACTTCTCCCAATATCTTGGATTTCATCCATCCATTGCTCTATGGATCTACCATCCACTGCATAGTGGGTACCTGTATAGTGGGCATCTGGAGCCCTGAGAACCTGGAAAGGTGGTGCTGAGAGCATGTAAACGACTTCACCTTCTGAAATGCTACACAGCCACAAAGAACAACTCAGTGATTACATTTCTTTGCCTTCTCTTGGCAACACGAACCTACTCCTGCCTTCGGAGGATCTGACAGGCTGTGGCTACCATAGCAATTTCTGGGGACAAGAATAATAATATTAGTAATACATGCCAGGCAGTATTTTAAAGTTACTCATTTAATACTTAAAAGAACTTGAGAAGAAATATAATCCCATTTGAAGAATGAAGCAACTGGCAAAGAAAGGCTAAGCCATTTTGCCAAAGTCACAGGACAAGTACATAGCCAAGTTGGGATTCAGACCCAAGTCATCTGGCTTCAGAATCTTTTTCAGCCACACTTCTATTCCACCCATATCAGGAATGGTGTTTCTGTAACCTTTTCTCTCATCTGATTCCAGAAACGATCTCTTCATATCTAGATCAACTAGCCTAAATTTTTCTTCCTTTGCAGCCAGTCTCTTTCTCATATAATTTATCTAGATACACTCATAGATGATTACATTGTCTTATTACAGGACCATTTTCACCTTGCCAATTTCCCTGCTCAAAAATCTGTTAATAGGCCAGGCATGGTGGCGCATGCCTGTAATCCCAACAGCTCAGGAGGCTGAGGCAGGAGGATCGCAAGTTCAAAGCCAGCCTCAGCAAAAGCAAGGCATCAAGCAACTCAGTGAGACCCTGTCTCTAAATAACATACAAAATGGGGCTGGGGATGTGGCTCAGTGGTCAAATGCCCCTGAGTTCAATCCCCAGTACACCCTCCTCCAAAAAAAGTGTTAGCAGGTCCACAAGTTTGAATGCTCTGGATTTACATTCATGGTCTTCCACCGTCTGGCCACTTATATCTAGCCAATCCCTATGTTGATGACGGGAAGCTAACATGCCAGTGGTACTTACTCCATACAAAGTGCCATTATTAACAGTGTGTGTGTGTGTGTGTGTGTGTGTGTGTGTATGTGTGTATGTGTGTGTCTGTCTGTCCGTCTACATACAAAATCTCATTTAATCCTAAGAAAGTTTATTACGAAATCGAAGCAAAGAGAAATTAAATAATTTATCCAAGTGGTACTGCTAGGATTCAAAGCCAGGTAGGCTAGATCCAGAACCCTTTATTTTAGCCATTACTTATTTTATTCCATGTCCCAACATGAAGTCTCCAATCCAGAAAAACTCATTCATTCATTCACTCATCCCAGCACTGAATAAATACATATGCTTACCATAGTGGGGATGCCAAGTTAAATAGATCCCTACACTTGAAGCATTTATAGTTTAATAAAGGACACATAAAAATATACTTGTCACCCTAAACACCATGAGAGAATGCTGTGGAAGCAAAGAAAGCCACTGAAATAAAGTGGTGGTAGGTGGTATGCAAGAGTGTCTGATAAAGCATTGGAAAAAGCACACTGGGCAGAAGGAATGGATTGTGCAAAGACACAAAGGCATGAAAAAAATCTGATACATGGAATGAATCAAGAGTACTGTAGTGTAGTATGGCTGGTACAAAGGCTGTGCATGAGAGTCTGGCAGGAGGTCAGCAAGGAGAAGTGACTAGAGATCAAATGAAGAGGTTCTTGTTTGATATACTAAGGACTTCTCTTCTCCTAGAATGGCTTCCTGTCTCCTACCAAAAGTTTAGCCTTGAAAAGCCTTCTCCAATTTTAACCTGTTCTTTGAAGTAATCCCTAATCATCATAAATAGAAGTTACTCCTAAAAAGGCACTAAGAATAGTTGTCACACCTTTAATTCATCTGTTTATTTAAAGTGGTAAATCACCCCCCCTCCTTTTGTTCAAATTACACCTTAGATGGCACTGGGATATACATAACAGAAAGAAGTTTTGAAGGGCCACCTGGCCTGCTCAGTCTGTGCTGGTTCCCAACAATAGCCTCCAAAACATTTCTTAAAAACTCTATAGCTCCATAGACCATCATGTGAAAAACATCATTCTATTAAATTTAATTTAAATAGGATGTAATTACTAAAATAAATAAGCACTTGACTATTTCACTTTATTTAAATATCCAAGTAACATGAAATTTGAAGTTAAAGGATGAGTATGAATCTTGTCTCCTCCATTTAATGGCTGTTTTATCCTGGACTAGTCACTTAAAGTGAGCCTCATTTTCTTCACCTGCAAAATGATGAAAATATCACCTATTGAACAAGGCTACTGGGCATTTTACATTAGACATTGTACATGGAAGCACATAATCTAGAGTTAGCTCAATAATGCTCACACTACAGGATGTGGCATGAGGAGCTAAAGGAATTTGATAAGAAAAGAATGAGAAGATTTACCTCTAAATGCTCCTAGGGTTTCTGAGCATATTACATATGTTAAAGAACTTTGTAAAGTATAATGCTAAAGGGGTAAAATTAATTGTAGTGAAGATGACCCGTTAGGACAAAAAAACAATAGCTGTTTTCTTTAGAAGCAGGGGATGAAAATTAAGGTAATAGTATTTGGAAAAGAGAATAAGTAAAACCTCTTTCTAGTAGACCAAATTCCTATACTGGTGGGTGACCAAAGACTTAAGTGTACTCAGCTGAGTCACCTCTTTGGCATTTCATGTGGGGGCAAAGGACATGTTGATCTGAGTTTTTTTTTTTTTTTAATATATATATACCCAAGAAAGGCAAGTAATATCAGCAAGGGCTTTTCTCTGGCCTCATGTTTTCTTTTGTCCTAAATCATGTCAACTATGTAACCCTATGGAAGTAGCTTGTCTTAGAACTAGGATATGAAGGATATTGTAGGGGTCTGGGATATTGCCAAGGACAAAGATCAAAGTTTCCCACAACCCACTGAGACAATAGTGAGATCTTATCAGCTTGAAGGTCTGAGTTTTGAGGATCTTAGTCAAACAGGGATCAGCAGAAGAGCCACTACCTGGGTGGCAGGCACTTACCTGCTGGGCCAACTTTGCAGCTGCTGCAGCCAAACCTGTCTCAATGGAAGCAACTCGGGTCCCCTCACGTACAGGACGGTCCTGCTTGGGTAGAGTTGGGGTCACACGGGCTGCAAGGGAAATAGGAGAAGGTGTCACTCTCTGAGACATTTATCTGCATGTCAATTATTTTCTCCACCTTCAACTTCCCCAAAAGTAGTTCCACTGGCCTTCCTGCTTCCAGCTTTTTACAAAGCCAGGTTTTGCTTCCTATAAGGTAAGTAGATAATTTACAAATACTCAAAGCATACACTGATAATAGAATAAAAGTTCACCTACCTGATTGGGTATTTAAGGTTGTCCGTGTTTTTTGCTCCTGGCCTCCCTTCCTCCCTACCCTTATTTATTTAAATGTCTTTAGTTGTTGATGGGCCTTAATCTTATTCATTTATTTATATGCAGTGCTGAGAATCAAACCCAGTGCCTCATACATGCTAGGCAAGTGCTCTATCACTGAGCCACAATCCCAGCCCCCTGCCTATCCTTATTTCCACACCCACTGTTATGGTTTGAATGTGCCCTCCAAAACTCCTGTAGAAATTTATTTGTCACTATAATGGTATTAGGAGGCAGAACTGTTTTTCAGGGGGGGGTACTACCAGGGGTTGTACTCAAGGACACTCAACCACTGAGCCACATCCCTACCCCTATTTTGTATTTTATTTAGAGAAAGGGTCTCACTGAGGTGCTTAGTGCCTCACCATTGCTGAGGCTGGCTTTGAACTAGCCTCCCAAGCCGCTGGGATTATAAGCATGGGCCATCATGCCTGGCTAGGAGGTAAAACTTTTAAGAGCTAATTAGGTCATGGTAGCACCACCCTCACGAATGGATTAAAGCTGTTATTGTGGAAGCAAGTTAGTTATAAAAGGGGAATTTTAGCTCGCTTATACTCGCTCGCTCTCTCATTATGTGATGCCTTTTGCTATAGCATGATGTAGCACAAAGCCCTCACCAGATGCCAGTATCATGCTCTTGGACATCCCAAGAAGCATGAGTCAAATTAACTCCCATTGTTTAGAATTTACCCAGTCTGTGATATTCTGGTATAGCTTAAGAAATGGACTAAGACATCCATATTCTCAGCTTCTCCAGACAGATAACTTCCTTATTATACCTCACTGTATGTACAGCTCATCCTCTCTCCCTGTGCCTTCATCCTCATCATCCACACTACCTAGAGTACGCTCTTCCATACTGCCTAGTCAAAACTTACCCACCCTTCAAAGATATATTGAAAACAATACCTATGCAAACTTTTAGAACTTCTCTGGTTCCATTTATCTTCATTTGAACTTCTGATCTGTACAAGTCACTTGATACACAACACATACCACCTTATCTGATATTGTTGATGTGTGCTTTTTTGTCTATGAACAAGGCCATAACTATTTTTTTAAATGTTTTTTAGTTGTCGATAGACCTTTATTTTATTTATTTATTTATTTGTTTGTTTATTTATTTATTTAACGGTGCTGAAAATTGAACCCAGTGCCTCACACATGCTAGGCAAGCACTCTACCACTGAGCTACAACCCCAGCCCAAGGGCATAACTCTTACAAAATGCTTTTATGTAGCACCTTTAACACATTAAATCAAAAATAGTTATTTATCCCATCTTTTCGATAGAAAGAATATTACAAAATAACCAAACAGGTTATTTTGATGAGGAGGGACAGCTCTTCTTTACAGAAAAAATGCCAGCTAATAAATGTAGAAGAAATAACAATTAGAAAAATCACAAGTTTGCAAGCCCTGATGAAACTATGGATTCTAGAGAATTACATATTCACATACTACCAAATTATTAATTCACAGACAACTTGCCAGTCTCAAGAACAAAACCTAACTTTAAAATCGTGCTATCAGGGGACCATTACCTTAGTCTACTTAGCACAATTAACTATGTACTAACTTTAGTGTCACTAATAGTGAGAAAACACAATATCATATGCCTCTTGATGTGATGCAACAGAAAATTCAAAGGTCCACCTGGAAAGTTGCTAAGGTGTTAAAATAATGCAAGTCATTCATATTACTTCCAGTGTTTAAGAAACATAGGGACAGAAGAAAAAATTAAATATTACTTTGAGAAAAGAAGCAAACATTCTGCATATCAAATAACTGGCTTAATCTCTTTAAAAAGACAATGTCACATGGAAATAAACAGACAAATCTAGAAGGCAAGATGAACTACAGGGTCATTATACCATTTCTACAACAAAAATAGGATAAAACAAAAAGGGAATGTTAGATTTTTTAAAAATATGGAATGATTCACAAATTTGCACATCATCCTTGTGTAGGGACCATGCTAATCTTCTGTGTATTATTCCAATTCTAGTGTTATGTGCTGCTGAAGTGAGCACTGTTATGGATTTGTTTATCAAGGTACTGGAGATTGAAACCAAGGGCACTTGACCACTAAGCCACATCTCCAGCTCTTTTTAGCATTTTATTTAGAGATAGGGTCTCAACTGAGTTGCTTAGTACCTCAAGTTTGCCAAGGCTGGCTTTGAACTTGCAATCCTCCTGCCTCCTAAGCAAGCCACTGGGATTACAGATATGCACCACCATGCCCTATTCTTCAGTTCTTTTTATTTTTTTTTTATTTTGAGACAGGGTCTTGATAAGTTGCTTAGGGCCTCACTAAGTTGTTGAGGCTAGCCTCAAACTTGCAATCATCCTGCCTCAGCCCCCCCCCCCAGTGACTGCGATTACAGGCATATGCCATCATGCCCAGCTATCACAGAAAGAGACTTGAAAGGCAAGACAGCCAAATGCCATGTGGACCCTATTTAGATCCTGATTTAAACAGATTCATTGTAGTACCTTTGTTTGGTTAAACAATTTAGGAAATTTGATTATTGGCTTAGTGTTGAGAGCCACAGCCGAAGGGGCCCCAGCAAACTTCCAGCTGCCAGCTGATGATTGGCTCACAGCGGCCCCAGCAACTTCTAGCTGCCAACTGATTGGCTCCTCTGCGGTGATGCTCATTGGGCTGTTTCCCTGCCCTTGCAGACCATGGAGCTGCTCATTGGGGGACTTTTTTGGCTCCACCCACGTGACCCAGCCAATCGGTCTCAAGAGCAGGAGGAGGGTGGAGGTTGAGAGGCTTGTGGGAAGCGGGTGGTGGCAGTTGGGCTCTGAAGGTTTTTCCTGAGGAGCTGTTTTGTTTGGCGTATGTGGTTCTAAAAATAAAGTTCGTTTCTTTTGACAAGTGGCTCCTGAATTGTGCCCAGCCAGACTGTGGCAGCTTAGAATTAGATGAACATCAAAGAATTACTGAATAACCATTAATTTTGTTATGTATAATGGAATTATTGTTATATGAGAAAATGTCCCTATTTCTAGAAATGCATACTTAAATACATGGTGAGAAATGGTGTGTCATAATATCTAGTGTCTGAAAATAAAGATGACTGGGGGGACTGAGATTGTAGCTCAGTGTCAGAGTGCTTGCCTAGCACATGTAAGGCACTGGGTTTGATCCTCAGCACCAAATAAAAATAAATAAAATAAAGGTATTGTGTCCATCTACAACTAAAACAATATTTTTTAAAAAGGGCTGGGAATGTGGCTCAGTGGTCAAGTGCTCCTGGGTTCAATCCCTGGCATTAAAAAAAAAATTGTTGGTCTGGGGTTGTAGCTCAGTGGTAGAGTGCTTGCCCAGCATGTATGAGGTACTGGGTTCAATCCTCAGCACCACCTATAATTAAATAAATTAAATAAAGGTATTGTGTCCATCTACAATTAATTTGTGTTTAAATTGTCACAAAGAGCTTTATCAGAACTCTAGAAATTAACCAAAGGCTTTCAGAAACTTAGGAGAGCATTTACTCAAAGACAAATAGCTGAATCTCAGAACAGGGAGATTTATGGCATTTTTACTTGAACTAGACACATTCACCTTCCCCTAGCTCAGTGGTATCCTTGAAAAATAACACTCCACATTCCCAGTAGCAAGCAGTTAGAGCTTTCTTTCAAAGCCTAGCACTAAAAGCCTCTCCCCTAGGAGGAATTCATGAAAATGTTTAAAGGCAAGTACTTAATGTCACAGCTACTTAAGGTGATGCATAATAGTTGTGACAAACAGATTAATCCAAAGGCTTAAAAGGAAGCTGAGGAATGAGATGATCATAGGAAATGTGAAAAGCTCTCACATACTTTGGGGAATCTAGAAGGTCACATGCATGTACAAAGGCTCTGTGAAAGACATGAAAGGGTCCTAAGCATGCACCCCTGGCTGATTCTGAGGCTCTGCACAAGCAGAAAGTGAAAGCTAAAGGAGAGTTATAAAGTGGCTGGCTGAGTGTTGAATGCTGCCCCAACATGCACACAGAGGCCCTTGGCAACACTGGAAGATTCACTAATCCCAGGCATTTAAGGAAATCTGTCAAAACATTAGATGACCAGAAAGCTACCTGAGTAGAGATTTACTCACAAATAAGAATACAAACTTTATAGGATTAGTTCAAAAAAGTCACTAAACAAGTTACACTGGCAATAAGCAAAAACAAAATAAACCCTGGGGAGCAAAGTAAGGAGAATCCAGAGCTGCCATCATATTTAAAATATCTCATTATTAACAAAATTATAAGAAATACAATGCAAAAGGAAAACTAAGGCATACATAAGAAAAAACAAAAAACAAAAGATACTGTGTCTGTCTTCCTAAACAAAGTTGGGCTTACTAGATAAAGACTTAAAATCAGCTATTGTAAATTATTTTGGAGGCTAAAGAAGTCCATGTCTAAACAACTACAAGAAAGGCTGGGCATGATGGAACATACCTGTAATCCTACCATCAAGTTTATCAACACATACACATAGGAGTCTCAGAAGTTCAGAGAGAAATGGAGTACAAAGACTATTTGACGAAATAATGTCTGAGGACTGGGGGTGTAGTTCAGTGTTAGTGCACCTGCTTAGCATACACAAGGCCCTGAGATGTTTGATCCCAAGTACTACACACACACACACACACACACACACACACACACACCCCTATAAACATGTATGAACTTAACAACTGAGCCTCAAAATCCAAAGTAAAGGGAGAAATAGATGGGCTGGGGTTGTGGCTCAAAGGTAGAGTGCTCGTGTAGCATGTATGAGGCACTGGGTTTGATCCTCAGCACCACATAAAGTAAAATAAAGATGTTGTGTCCACCTATAACTAAAGAAATTTTTTGGGCGCTGGGGATGTGGCTCAAGCGGTAGCGCGCTCGCCTAGCATGCGTGCGGCCCGGGTTCGATCCTCAGCAGCACCACATACCAACAAAGATGTTGTGTCCGCCAAGAACTAAGAAAAAATAAATAAATGTTAAAATTCTCTCTCTCTAAAAAAAAAAAAAAAAAAAAAAAAAAAAAAAAAGAAATTTTTTTAAAAGGGAGAAATAGATATTTCAAGAATAACGGCTAGAGAATTCAATACTTCATTTTTAATAGCGAAGAGAACAATTAAAATATCAGTGAAGAACTACAGATATCATTATGTTTGGAATTTCACTTCAAAGCCCTCAAAAAAAAAAAAGCAAAGCAAATGTAGCAAAATGTTCATTATTAACTTTGGGTGATATGTGTTTTATATTTTCATGGCATTAACCTGTCTAATTTTCTATGTTTTCATAACAAAAATATATTTAAAAATGAAAAAAAATTATTATTAATTCTTGTGCTTTAACAACATTAATTTGATTATTGTAGCACTTCAAAATATCTACACTTGAATTTTTTTTCTTTTTGTGGTACTAGGGATTGAACCCAGGGCTTCATTCATGCTAGATAAATGCTTTACCACTGAGCTATATCCCCAGTCAGTGTAATTTAAATGTCTAAAAAGGCTAATTTCTTTTCAACTCTTCTATCCTAAAATTCTTTAAGCTAATTATGTTTACTTTTAAAATATTATTATTTTTTAAATATTTTTTAGTTGTAGTTGGACATAATACCTGTATTTCACTTATTTATTTTTATGTGGTGCTGACGATCAAACCAGGGTCTCGCACGTGTGATGTGAGAGCTCTACCACTGAGCCACAACCCCAGCCCCTTAAAAATTATTTTTAGAGTAAGTTCCCCACAAAATTTGATTAGAATAGTGTCAAAGGTACAAATTAATTTGAAAGGAAATAACACTCAGTTTTGGTAACCAGACATATGGTATACCTCTATTGATTAAGGCCTTCTTTTATGTTCATCAGTGAAGTTTTGAAGTTTTTCTTCTCATAGGTTCCACATGTGTCTTCTTAAGGTTATTCTTGGGTATTTTATATAATTGTTGCTACTGTCAAAAAGGTCTTTTTTCTCTTAGTACATTATGATTATTACTGATATGCAGAAATTCATGGTTTGTGGCTATCTAGTTTATATGTAGGGATTGCCCAATTTACTGAATTCTCTTGCATTTTTAATTCTCTTGCATTTTCTAATGTACAAAATGCCATATTTCTGTTTTCTACTTATATTTATTATACAATCATACAAATTCTTTCACTTGTCAAATATTTACTAAACATCACCCTTTTGCTAGTACTATGCAAGGTGCTCCAGTGAAAACAATGGACAAAAATGAACAGGATTCCCATCCTGGGATCCCCAAATCATCATGACATTTTCTCTTAATTTATTACACAGTCCTTATTTCTGCTTTATTCCTAATTATACTGGCTAGAACTTCAAAATCAATGCTAAATAACAGAAGGGCTAATGGACATACGTCTTATTCCTGATTTTCAGTGAAAATATCTTTGGTAGAACACTGAAATCTTTTTAGACTTGTTTTGAAAATGTGATAATGTTTTAACTAGAGAAATATATACAAATATGTGTGTACATTTACATAAACTTTTAATACAATGTAGGAGATTCAAGGATCCAAAAGTCCATGGACATCAACTAAAGCAGCTCTACCCTAGGGACTAAACACTAAGGATGCTTGACAGGTTCCTGTTACTCAAATGCAAGCACTCTTCCTGACATTTTCAGTGCCTGCAAGGATTCCATAAATAGGCATTTTTACAAATGGCTGGTGGGAAGGTAAATTGTCCCAACCTTTTGGGAAAGTAATTTGCTTGTATGTATCAAGAGCTTTTAAAATGTTTACATTAAGAAACTGCGTTGGCAAATGTAAAGGGAAACAGCCACTCTTGTGCACTGCTTGTGGGAATGTAAATAATTTCTAAGATGCATTATTGAGAAAAATCAAAAACTAATAGAGTATATAAGTAAATGTTATGGGTTAGATGTGGTATCCCCTAAAAGCTCACATGTGACACAATACAAGGAGGTTTGGAGGAAAAATGATTGAGTTACATCCTTAACCCAATAAGTTAATTAATCCCTGATGGGATTAACTGAGTAGAAATTGAAGTGATAGGGTGTAGCTGCAGGAAGTGGGAATCGGGCCTTGGTTTTAGGATATATATTTTGTATCTGGAGAGTGGAGTCTCTCTCTGCTTTCTGATCATCATGTGAGCTGCTTCTCTCTGCCACACTCTTCTGCCATGTTGTTCTGCCTCATTTCAAGACCCCAGGAATGGAGCCTGCTGTCTGTGGACTGAGACATGTGAAACCATGAGCCCTCAAATAAAATTTTCCTCCTCTACAGTTTTTCTGGTCAGGTCTTTTAGTCACATTAGCAAAATAGCTTAATAAAACAGTAAATTTCCAATTGAATAAAAAGAGGAGAAAAGACAATATATACATGTATTTGGATATGCAGAAATTATCTCTGAAAGGAAAATAAGAATCAATTGGAAAAGAGGTAGAAGGGAGACTTTTCACCATTCATTCTCATATAGTTTGACCTTTCGAAAATTTCATTGGGATCCATCCTAAGCAAGTTGCCAGATATACATTTATATATAAAGATGCTCACCTTAAATGTTGTCGCTAATTATGATAAACAATAGCTTAAATGCCTCCAGATTAAAGAAATTAGGTATATCCATAAAATAGGCATTTGTAGCCATTAAAATATTATTTATAAACAATGGCACAGGAACATATTTAACAGATATTAATTTAATAAGTCAAATATATGCATTGATTTTCAATTTTATACTCAATTTCCAGTAAATATAGACTATTAATCACAAGAAAATGTATATGTTAACAAGCTTTATAATATAAATAAAAATGAATGATTTATAGAAGGCTGGGGGTTGGAGAAATACTAAGGGCACAACAGAATTTGATTAAAGAAGAACTAGTGGTATAAATTCTATCGTCTTGAGTTTTAGAGGTATATACCAGGAAAATAAAAACTATGAGGTTGCTTTTCAGGCACATAATTGAAGATGGGGAAAGCAGAAACAGAAGAACATTGCTTTTCATCCTGAACTCCTCCATAGTATTTTATTTGCTATACATTACCTTAATTAAAAAAGACAAAAAATAATTAGAATAGGATATACAATTGCATATACAGTGTTATTTCAACCACAATAACAAGGGTTGTCTCTGGGTAGCAAACTCATGGGTGGTTTCTTCTTTATAATTTCCTCTATCTTTGGTATTTTCCACATTTTCTATTACACTAATGTGAAAATTTTACTTTGACAGGAGATATAAAACTACAAACTACAGAAGAAAATAAAATAAGAAAATAGGCCTATTTTTTTTTATTTGCCAATTGACTAAGAGAACACTTCGCAAAAATGTCCTGCTGTCCTACTCCTCCAACCCCAAACAAACACCAAAAAAGTCAAATAAGGCTTGCTGGGACAAAAGGGCCCTTATTTCCTGAGAACCACAGATACTGAGATTCCAGCATCCTCAATAGCACACTGCTACAGAAATGGCCCTCAGTTTCTCACACCTGTGTGTGTGTGTGTGTATGTGTGTGTGTGTGTGTGTGTGTGTGTGTGTGTCCTTTTGCAATGTGACTTTGGAGCTCCCCTTTTGAGAGGTGTAATCTACTTCTCCAGCCCTGAAATTGAGGTTTGGCCATATAATTTGTTTTGGCCAATGGGACAATAACAATTAAGAAACAAGTAGAGGCTTGAAAAGTGCTTATACATTGGGGCTTGTCCTTTCTTGCTGCTGGAAACCCTTTTGCCACCTTATGAAAGCTTGGGATAGCCTCCTGATGGACGAAAGACAATAAGAAAAAAGGCTCTAGTTATCCAAGTTAGGTACCAGACACTGAGGAACATCTTTTTATACCACCAGTCAAACTGCCTCAGAATGAAAGAACAACTTAACCTACAGAATCATTCTGAAAAATGGTCCATTACTGTTGTTTTAAGCCACTAAGTTTTGGGTTGTTTATTAAGCAGCAAAGGCTCATTGGTATATCCTCCAATGTAAAAACAAGCCAACCAATGAAATAGAGAAAATTATTTGATCACCCTCTAATTTCTATATTCAACTCAATAATGATTCTATCATACTCAGGGATGGCTTCTCAAAAGATGAGTCTTGAACTTTGTAGAGCTCAACAGTCAGCATAATTTACCTCCTTGACTACAAAATTACCAGAGGGCTAGGATGATGATATCAGAATGTTCTCTGAAGCCCTAGTCTGCTTGGTAGAATCTGTTCAAGGTCCTCCTCCTTTCTCCTCAAGTCATAAAGTAAGTAAGCTGCATGTCTCATTATTTCTGGTTTTGCTGAACTGATTATATAACTGTTTAATTACTGACCATTTTATCTCCAGCATCTAACAATCTGTCTGGACATAACAAATGCTTGTTGAATAAACAAATGAGTGTCTGAACTGGGCCTTTTTTTTTTTTTTGGTACCAGGGATTGAACCCAGGGGCACTTAACCACTGAACAACATCTCCAGCATTTTTAATTTTGAGACAGTTTTCACTTAAGTTGCTTAGGGCCTCACTATATTGTTGAAGTTGGCCTTGACTTGGGATCCTCCTGTCTCAGCCTCCTGAGTTGCTGGGATTAAAGGCATGTGCAACCATGCCCAGCTTGAACTGGGTCTTATTGAATTAAATATCCCTTCTACTTCCAGTCTATTTCCTCCCTGACCATACCTACAAAATTAAAGGTACAAAATACTGGATCACCTTTAGGACTCCATGGGGCATCATCTGAATTCTTCTTTTTCTTGGGTCGAGATTTCAGAGCAGGGTCATCATCATCAGATTCCAGGGAAGGGTAGACTGTAGGGAGAGGGGAAAGCAGGGTAAACTGAGATCTCATCCAAAAGAGTGAGACAGAATATACTCCAGTTCTTCCTACTGCACTATAATTGTATCCTTTTCTTAATCCACATTTGACTGTAAGCCTCTGAATGTGATTCATGCCTTCTCTACCTTTGTACCCTTGCTACAAAAGTCCTGCCACATTCACCTAATTTTGATTCATTTACCCAACATCCATATGGTGAGTAATTTCATGAGTTACTTTACTCACCTTTTAAAAACCCCAGTTCTAGATTCACCTCTTATAAGATGACTTCCCTCACATTCCTAATCTGATTCAGGTGCCTCCCTCTCAGATCTCCTCAGTATCTTGTGCTTGATTCTACTGGAATTGCTATACAGTATTTAGGAACTTACTATTAAATCTATTACTCCTAAATTATCATGAGGGCACTGATATATTATTTCCTATTAAGGGAGCCTAAAACAATGCAGAGTAGATGCTCAGTGTTTGCTAAATGAATAGAAAAATTAACAGTAAACACTAAATATACAAATCAGGAACAAAAAGACCATGTGGACTGAGAATCACTGGAATGGAATGTTCTGAATGACAAAACACACATACAAGTATCACATCTAACAGAAACATATAAATATATAGTTTATCATATTTTTCTCACAATCCACATGCAACAGACATAAGATTTAGTGATAATATGGTCTAAAGTATCCTACTGGTG
The DNA here is from genome assembly GCF_052094955.1 of Ictidomys tridecemlineatus. Taxonomy (NCBI): domain Eukaryota; kingdom Metazoa; phylum Chordata; class Mammalia; order Rodentia; family Sciuridae; genus Ictidomys; species Ictidomys tridecemlineatus. The sequence goes on from NC_135493.1 coordinate 80,500,553, forward strand.
AGGTCAAATTCAGATGTTTCTGATAAGCCTAAAAGAAAAGCAAAGGATAAGAGTGAAAACATTAAACAAGGAGGAGAGGTGGGAGGGAAAGGGAGAGAGAAGGGAAATTGCATGGAAATGGAAGGAGACCCTCAGGGTTATACAAAATTACATACAAGAGGAAATGAGGGGAAAGGGAAAAATAATACAAGGGGGAGGAATGAATTACAGTAGTGGGGGTAGAGAGAGAAGAGGGGAGGGGAGGGGAGGGGAGGGAGGATAGTAGAGGATAGGAAAGGCAGCAGAATACAACAGACATGAGTATATCAATATGTAAATCAATGGAAGTGTAACTGATGTGATTCTGCAAGCTGTATACGGGGTAAAATGGGAGTTCATAACCCACTTGAATCAAAATGTGAAATATGATATATCAAGAACTATGTAATGTTTTGAACAACCAACAATAAAAAAAAGAATAAAAAAAAAAAGAAAAGAAAACTTTCTAATGACTTCTGTGCTACCAGAGAATGAACCCCAGGGTGCTCTGTCTGCTATTAAGCTACATCCCCAGCCCTTTATGTTTTTTAAGATAGCATCTCACTATATTGCCCAAGCTTGCCTTAAATTTGCATCAGCCTCCTGAGTATCTGGGACCATAGGTGTTCACCAACATGCCTGGCTGGCCAATGATTTTTTCTTTTTCTTTTCTTTTTTGGTAATGGGGAATTGAATCCAGGGGTGCTTAACCACTGAGTCATATCCTCAGCCCTTTTTTTGTATTTTATTTAGAGAGACAGTCTCACTGAGTTACTCAGGGCCTTGCTAAGTTGCTGGGGTTGGCTTTAAAGTCAATATCCTCCTGTCTCAGAATCCTGGGCCACTGGGATTACAGGTATATGCCACCATGCCTGGCTTGGCTAATGATTTTTGACATGGGTGCAGAGACCACACCAGATAGACAAGAAATAAGACATTTTTAAAAACCCTAAAATCTGGGGTTATTTAGTCATTATATACCTTGCCTTCAAGAAATGATAAAGCGGTATTTAAGGCTGAAATGAAAGGATAATAAAGAGTAACTTGAAGCTAAAATAACCCCCATAAAAGTAAATATAAAAGGATTATAGTATTTGTGGCTTCTAAATCCTCTTTCTGGTTTGAACCCCAGTATTAAAAAAAAATATATAAATAAATCCTCTTTTTTGTTTCCTAAGTGATTTAGAAGATAAATGTGTAAAATAATTAGCTATAAATCTGTGTCAATAGGAATACAATGCATGAAGAAGTAATTTGGGATCAAAAAACTAGGGAGGAGGTAGAGGTATATAGGAGCCAAGTTGGTTTTTTTTAATTACTTTTTAGTTGTTGATGGACCTTTATTTTTTATTTATATGGTGCTGAGAATCGAACCCAGTGCCTCACACATGCTAGGCAAGCACTCTGCCACTGAGCCACAACCTCAGCCCCTAGGAGCCAAGTTTTTGTAGGCTATGGAACTAGACTGTTAAATGTAAGGATGTTAATTTTAATTCCCAGAGTAATTACTATGAAAATAAAAAAAAAGGAAATGAGTGAATCAAATCAGTACACTACAAAAAAAGCAATTAAGCATAAAAAAGAGATAAAAGAAGACTGAGAAACCAAAAAGTTATAAGACATATAGAAGACAAATCATGGTTAGGTGAGACAGCAGAGACCTGTATAGCCAGGAAGCTAAATCAAGAGGATTGCTTAAGCTCAAAAGTTTGAGGCCAGCCTAGGCAACAGAGTGAGACCTTGTCTCTAAAACAATAGCAACAACAAAAACAACAACAACAAAAAATAGTAAAATAGCAAAAATTCTTTCTTATTGGTAATCACTTTAAATGCAAACAAATTAAAGTCATCAATCCAAAGAGAGAGATTGGGAGAATGAAGTGAAAATATGATCCAATAGTATATCATCTGCAAGATCTGAAACAAACAACTAAGATGAAAGCAAAATGCTGTAAAAACACACTCCACGCAAATAGCAACCAAAAAGAAAGCTGCAGTGACTATGCTAACACCAGGCAAATTACACTGCAAGTTGAAAACTGTTACAGGATGCAAAGAAGAGAATTACATAATCTGGCCAATCCAAGAACATGTAACAATCAAACGCACACAGGAGTGCGCACACACAAACACACCCCTAATGAGTGAATCTCAAAATATATGAAACACTGACACAATTGAAGGAAAACAGCAATTCTACAAGAATAACTGGAGACTTAAATGTTCCATTTTTGATTCTATATAAAACACGCAGAGAGAAGATAAATAAGGGAATAAAAGACTTGAAAACATTCTAAACCAATTAGACCTTATGGACAAGTATAGAACACTCCACACAAAAAGAATAGGAAACACATTTTTCTCAAGTGTACAGGAAACATTCTCCAGAACATACTACATATTAGGTAACAAAATTAGTCTTATTGTGTATTAAGAAACCAAAATCAGGACTGGAGTTGCGTCGCTCAGTGATGGAGCACTTGCCTTGCACGTGGGAGGCAATGGGTTTGATCCCCAGCACCACATAAAAATAAATAAAAGAAAGGTATAAGATATTACATCCATCTACAACTAAAAATATTTTTAACAAACAAAAAGAAGCTAAAATTGGGCTGGGGATGTGGCTCAAGCGGTAGCGCGCTCGCCTGGCATGCGTGCGGCCCGGGTTCGATCCTCAGCACCACATACCAACAAAGATGTTGTGTCTGCCGAGAACTAAAAAATAAATATTAAAAATTCTCTCTCTCTCTCTCCTCTCTTTAAAAAAAAAGAAGCTAAAATTATACAAAATATTTTTTCAAACTGCAATGGAATGAAACTAAAAATCATTAAACAGAAGGATAAATGGAAAATTTTTTTAAAAAAAACAGGTAGAAATTAAATAACACTCTCTAAAATAGCCAAAGAAGAAATCAAAAGTGTGAGTATGAAAAATTATAAGATGGATAAAAAAACACAACATACCAAAACCTACGGGATACAGCAAAAGTTTATAGCTGAAAATACCTTCATGTAAAGACATGAAAGATCTTAAATCAATAGCCTAACTTCCATAATATTCCTTCAAAAAGCTAAGAAAAAGAAGACCAAACTAAACCCAAAGCTAGAGAGAAATAATAAAGATGAGAAATAAATGAAATAGACTAGAAAAGCAATAGAATCAAGAAAACCAAGTTAACTCAATAAAACTGGCAAGTACTTATAGCTAAACTAATCAATAAAAAAAGGAGAAAAGACACAAAGACTCGAGCCATTAATGAATCTTAAAGGCATTCTGCTGAGTAAAAATGCCAGTCTCAAAATATCATACAGCACAATTCCATTTATAAGACTTTCTGGCAAAGGCAAAGCTACAATGATAAAGAGCAGATCAGGGACTGCCAGAGGTTTGGAGTAGAGGGAGGATATGACTTCAAAGTGGAAGTAACATAAGAGAGTATAGGGGGTGATCAAAGGATTCTATATCCTCACTGTGGTAGTTACAAGTATCTAAACATGTGTATACCAAAAAAGCCAATTTTACTTCATTTTAATTAAAAACATAAAATTTAAAACCCTTCATCAAAAGGCAGACTGAAAATAAATGACCCATGCTTTTAACTCAAGATGTTAAAAAAGAACACTGATAAAAGGAACAAAAAATCAGACATAAAGAAAATAGTAAACAACATCAACCATTAGAAAGGATCAATAAAATAAAAAACTAATCTTTAAGAAGAACATTAGGGCTGGGGTTGTGGCTCAGTGGTGGAGTGCTCACCTAGCACGAATGAAGCACTGGGTTCGATCCTTAGCACCACATAAAAAAAATAAAATAAAATAAAGACATTGTGTCGACCTAAAACTAAAAAATAAATATTAAAAAAAGAACATTAATTGGGCTAGGGTTGTAGCTCAGTGGTAGAGCCTTACATATGTGAGGCACTGGGTTCAATCCTCAGCATCATATAAAAATAAAGATATTGTTGAGCTGGGGATGTGGCTCAAATGGTAGCGTGCTCGCCTGGCATGCGTGCAAGACGGGTTCGATCCTCAGCACCACATACAAACAAAAATGTTGTGTCCACCGAAAAAACTAAAAAATAAATATTAAAATTCTCTCTCTTTAAAAAAAAAATAAAATACAGATATTGTGTCCAGAGTGTAATGCATTCCACTATTGTCATGTATATAAAAAATAAATTAAAAAAATATTGTGTCCAACTACAGCTAAAAAAAATTTTTTAAAAGAACATTAATCAAGTAAACTAGACAAACTATAATTAAAAACCATGACCAAGCATAGCAAATCTCAAGAAGAAAATGTAGATTCAAAATTAGTATTCACTATATTAATAAACAAAAAAATGTCTTTTTATCAAAACATGCCAAAAAACTGTTTGGTGAAACCTAATACTACCTAATCTTAAACAAAATCACTCAAATAAGAGAGACTTCCCTAAACTTTATGAGTATAGTCTGAGAAACATTGGCAGTATCCCCTTTAAAGTCAGAAATACCACAAGGATGCCCACTATTATCATGATGACTCAACATTATAATAAAACTAGGGACTGAACTGTGTCCCCTCCAAAATTCATATGTTGAAGCCATAACCCCCAGAACCTCAGAATGTGAATGTATTTGGAGATACCTTTAAAGAGGTATAAAAGTTAAAATAAGGCTGTTAGTATACCCTCTAATTCCATCTGACTATTATCTTACAAGAAGACAGTAGGCTACACAGATATCAGGGGCCTGTGTACACAGAGGGAAAACCTCATGACAAGGCAAAAAGAAGGGGGCCATCTGTAAGCCTAGGAGAAACACCTCTGGACAAACCAACCGTGCTGGCACTTGATCTTGAACTTTCAGCATCTAGAACTGTGAGGAAAAAAATGTTGTTTAAGCCACACAGTTTGTGGTTTTTCTTTTTGGGGGTACATCTACCAAACTAATACAGGATGCATAGGTCACCTACCTCAAAAGAAGTCAAATCAATTAACTGAAAAATTAGAACAACTAATGAGTATAGTAAGGGAGTAGAATACAGGATCAATATGGAAAAATCACCTCTTTTCCTCCATATTAGCAAATAGCCAATTAGAAAGAAAAAAAAAACACATGAAAAGATGTCATTTTTAGTAGGAACCAAAATAAAATACTTAGGAATAAACTGAAGAAATAAACCAAAAAAAGATATATACAAGAACACTTAAATAAATGGAAAGACAGACCACACTTAATGACAGGAAGAGAAGAGGGCCTATTAATAGTTCATTGTTCATACCCAAAAGGTATGAGGAATGATGTCAATGCTGTTGAGAAGTTGCACTGATTCAAAAGCAATTTTCCCTGGCATATTGTTTTTAGTCAGTTAGTGGTATTTTTTCCCCTTACAACTACAGAGAAATCCTTAGCAATATATGAAGACATACAAAAAAAAGCTAAAAATCCCCACCAGAGCAAGACCAAGTGGTAACTCTGTTTTAAACCGAATTAGGTTCTGGTGGGACAAGAAGCTTGCTGACAGAGCATACAAAGTTGCAAAAATATCATCCCCCTGTGTTTAAAAAGGAGAGAGAGGGAGGGAGGGAGGGAGGGGGGGAGAGGGGGAGAGAGAGAGGGAGAGAGGGAGGGAGGGAGGGAGGGAGGGAGGGAGGGAGGGACTAGGAATATGGGTCAGTGGTAGAGATTGCCTAGCATGCACAAGGCCCTGGGGTTTAATTCCCAGCACAAAAAAGAAAGAAACACTGATAAAGACAAGGCCCTGGATCCAAATGTTTTCAGGAATTCACATCTGGGCCAGCTACCTGGGAAGCTGAGACAGGAGGATTGCAAGTTTGAGACCAGCACTAAGACCTTATCTCAAAATTAAAAAAAAAAAAAATGGAGGAAGGTGGCTGGGAATGCAACACAGTGGTAAAATGCCCCTAGGTTCAATTCCAAGAATCTTAAAAAAAATCCACATCTGGAAGTAAAAAACTAGAGTCCATGCTTTAAGGCTATAGATGATCTGCTAACTGTGATGCTGGGTGTAAATGCCAATGGACTCTAATTGGGCAAGGATTATTATTAGAAATGCCGTTATCTGAGCCAGTGTTTTGGCTTTAAATTCATATAATATTTTGAGGGATTTACCTTATTTTCCCCTTTTTTTGTAGGGGGTGGGGGGGACTGGGGGATTGAACCCAGGAGTGCTTTACCACTGAGCTACATCCCCAGCCCTTTTTATTTTTTTATTTTGACACAGGGCCTCTCTAAGTTGCTTAGGGTCTTACTAAATTGCTGAGGCTAGCCTTGAACATCCAATCCTTCTGTCAGCCTCCTGTGTTGCTAGAATTACAAGCATATGCCACCACACCTTGCCCCTAACTTCTTTTTCTTATAATCCCTGTGTTTTTAAAGTACTTTTTAGTTGTAGATGGACAAAATACCTTTATTTATTTACCTTTATGTGGTGCTGAGGATTGAACCCAGTGCCTCACCCATGCTACGCAAATGCTCTACCACTGAGCCACAACCCCAGCCCCAATCCCTACATTTTTGTTCATAAATATTCAGGACATGAGATTTTTCAGGAATGTATACATCCCATTAGAGCAGAAAGGACTCTGGTGAAAGATGTCCGTCTTCATAAATTTATTTACACATTCCATGCAAACCTAATTTAAAGATCCTAAAAGGATTGTTCATGGAATTTGATGATGAGCTGATTTCTAAAAATTCATCTATAATAGAACAAAGCTCATTAACAGTCAAAAAATTCTGGAAATATTAAAAAAAAACCCTAAGGAGATCTCTCTTTAACTGCTTTTGCCATGTAGCTGGACAAAGTAGGGGAAAAGAGAAACAGAAGCTGAGTGAACTGTTTGTTCTTCTGAGGACTGGTTAAACCAGGTCCAGATATCTTAGTTGTACTTTGATGCAACTGGCTGTTGAAGGTAAGGTGGGCCAGGGGAACTTAGCATGTCTCTTAAGACCAATTATACTTTAGCCTATAGATAATGGGCTTGCTGAGCATCTGTACTCTCAGGTCCAAAGCAAGTTCTGCAGAGCAGGTTTGCTTCACCAGAAACAAAGACCTACAGTAACTAAACTATATCGTATTGCCACTGGACTAGATAGATTAATTTTATGGAACAGAATAATAATAATAATAATATCTAACATACTGTGCTTATGATGTGTTGGGCAATGTTTTATATATATTTTCATTCCTCACAACAACCTACAAAGTAGGTACTATTAAAGTACTATTACCACAAAAGGCTAAGAAGTTAGCTTACTTTCCTAAACTCACATAGCTATCAAGGCACAGAACTGGAACTAGAATAGAAAATTAAATACACACATATATGAGAAATCAGTTTATGACAAAGATGGACTTTAAATCATGGGGCTAATGATGAGCTAGTTAACGATGCAGTGGGGGGAGATAAATAAATATTCACATGAAACAAAATTAAGCTAAAGTCTTACCTTCCACAATGCACAAAGCTTAACTTCAGATAAAGAAATAAAAGCTTTAACTCCTACACAAGTTTTAGGTAAAAATATAAAAAGGGCTTCTTAATGAAAACACAAATATAAAAACTATAAAAATAGCACAGTGTGTTAGAATCTTCTACATGCTAAAAATATTATACATAAAATTAAAATATAATAGACTGAAATATTTTTCTGTAATTTAAAGAGCTGAGAAAGAGCATTCTGGGGGAAGAACCAGCCTGTACAATGGTTCTGACACAGTGGCTGGTTGACAGTTTAATAAATGACAGGAAGTATAATGTAGATGGAGAGGAGCAGGAAATGGAGAGAGATGGGGGAGGGGGAGGGAGGGGAAGGTAGCAGCAGATCATGCAGAACTTTGAAGGCAATAGTTAGAAGTTAGGTTTCCATTATAAAGTGATATGGGAAACCACAAGAGGTTTTAAGAAGAGTGACAGGTTAGCCCTCATGCTTTAAGGAGGTCACTTGACTATGGTATAGAGATCAGATCAGAAGTGAGGCAATGAAATAGGAGTCTGAAACTGTTTCAGTAGTTCAGAATACTGATGGCCCCAGAACCAGATTCACCCTGCTCCTTACTTCTACCCTTCCTTCTTCTCCCTACTGAAGCTTAATTATATGGAAGTCTGTGTAGACATGAGAAAAAATACATGATGCTCCTCTCTAACAAAAAAATCAACATATCCATAACTTATGTTGGAGCAAAAAATATTCCAACAAATCTAGAACACATACAGAACTCTTACAAATCAATAAGAAAAAAATTCCAGTAGGAAAAATAGGTGAAAGATTGAATAGATAATTCACAGAAAAGGAATAAAGAAACAACAAACATGTAAAACAAACTAAAACGCCATCTTTTCCCATGGGATTAAAAAAAGCTGATAATATCTCCACTGCTAGGGAAGGCTGTGGAGAAACAGGTTATTTCTCATACACTGCTCAATATGCTGGCCCCAGTGAAGGACAACTTTTCACTATCTATTAATATTTATCTTGTATATAACCTTTAACCCAGCAGGTCTGTCTACCCTGGACAAATATTAACTGGCACATGGGTGCAAAGAAATATTATCAAATATTTTCATTGCACCATTTGTTAATAACAAAAATAAACTTAAAAACAAACCTAAATGTCAACTTCAAATGAATAATTAAATATATGATGTACATCTGTGTTATAAAATATTATACAGCAAGGAGATATATACATATCAATGAAGTAGGTCTCCATGTACTAATGGGGGAAAATATCCAAGCAAATTGCAGAAACACACAGAGTAAATAAGTACACCTCTAACTATATTATGTCTATATAGAGTGTGAACATGATGAGAGGAAGGGTATACATCAAACTGGGCTTAGAGAGGAAGAATATTAGTTATAAGGAAGTTTTGATTTCTCTGCTTTGTTTTAATCTTGGTCAATGAACACTAACCATATTTTATAGTTTTTTAAAAATAATATTAAAACAAAATCCACACAATGTTATCTGCATTATACAAACAAGTACATTGTAGTCCTCAAAAAAGCTTAGCTTCAAAATACTCATTTGTAAATGTAAAAAGTCCACTGAAAAGTCCTAGTTATCCCTCCGTAGCCACATGGAACCGGTCTCAAGAACCACCCCTCAACCAAAATCCCAGGATGCTCAGTCCCTAATATAAAATAGCACAGCATTTGTATATATCTATGTACATTCTCCTGGATATTTTAAATCATATCTAGATTACCTGTAATATTTAATACAATGTAAATGCTAAATAAAATAGTTGTTATACTATCTGTACATATTCAGTAGAGATGTAATTTCTTTTTCCAAAGATTTTTTTGGGGGTGCTGGAGATTGAAATCAGGGGTATTCAGCCACTGAGCCACATCCCCTTCCCTGTTTTGAATTTTATTTAGAGACAGGGTATCACTGAGTTGCTTAGAGCCTCGCCATTGCAGATTTTTGAAGATTTTTAATACACTGTTAGTTGAATCTGCAATTGTGGAACCCACATATATGAAGGACTGATTGTATATACCTATGCAAGTGATGAACTGGCCAACACAAAACATAAATACAGGTAGTATAAGAAAAATAAGAGGGAAACAAAGTTACCAGAATGAAAATTGGACAGTACTAAAAATAGACAATAGCTAATTATAAGAGCAACCAGTTTTTGAGAACTTTTCACAAGTGAGACACTGGTGATTCAGGTACTCTGTGCAAGCATAATCTCTAATTCTTACATCAACCTTTGAGATATCCTCCCATTTTACAGAATAAGAAAACATGACTCAGAGAAACTAAGTATCAGGCTTAATGTCACATCTTTGCTCAACAGGCTATTCTCTCTTGGGACTGGATATGAGACTGATGCTGGCTTGGACCCATGTGCTTAGCTGCCCTTACTATACTCTGCATCCTTGAAGCATGCTCCCAAACTGTCCTGTTCATCCAGACTGGCATTCTCCTCCTCTTCCTCGCTCTCGGTTCTCCAATATGCAGGACGCTTGATGGGCCGCTTCCCTGGGGTGCGCTGAGAAGCAGGACTGCTAGACACTGTGCCCAGACCACTGCTGGAACTCCCACTGCTTCTGTCCTGCCCTCCTGTCCACCAGGCCTGCAGGCTAGAGGTAGCCGGTGAAGAAGATGAGGACTGCAGGTTGGCCATGCACAGCATGCCCTGGATGGCCTCCTGAGTGCTGGGGGAGGCTGGAGCCTCGCTGCAAGGGAAAGAGGAGAAATGCTAAGGAAGTTTCTCTAGCTATCAGAAGAAACCAGTTATCAGAACAGTCAGGGAAGAGGGACACATCAGCTGTGGGGATCAAGGTAGGATGAAGGAGAGAACCATCCAGGATGAAAAACTAGGAATCAAGGTAATGGATCAAGACAGTAACAAAGACTGTTTTCCTGAAAAGCCAGTCCTTCTAGCCTCAAATCTCTCTCCACAGACAGCAAGCAAGATGGCAAAAAGGGGGCACTCCACCTTCCCTGTTCAACAATGCTGCATTTTTTCCTTTTTTAAAAGTCATCCTTCTCTGACTCTTTTGGCCTCTCTTCCAACTTCCAAAGAGCACAGAACTGATGCCCCTTTGAAGTCTATCCACCCTATCACTGTCAGATCTGAAGTTCCTTGAGACAGGTTTCATGTCTACTTTATTCTTTCAGCCTAAATGCTCTGGATAATTCTTTGTCCATTTAAATGGATCAATAAATACATGATGAATAGCTGCCTAGCTCCTTGGATGGGAGAGGGTGATGCTGTCTCATTTCCTGGAAATGGGAGATCAAAGACAGTACTCACGTGAGGGCAGCATAGTCAGGTCCCCCCACCTGCCTGCTGGCCTTAAGTAGATCAAGAATTCCACCAGCTCCACTCCCATTCCCAAGCTTGCCTTCAACCCCTTCAACCATGTCCTCATCTGTTGTATAGTCCTCCTGTTGGGGGGAGAGAGCACATCAACTCAGCTGCCCAGGGTTGGTCTGCTGAGGCCCCGATACAAGATGGACAATTTGACTCCTAATATCTTCTGAGCACCAAGTGTAGACAGAGTACTAAGCAAAGTATTTATTCTTTCATCCTAATCTCTAAAACATCTTTGTGAAGCAGTATACCTTCTATTTTATAAATAGGGAAAACAGTCTAGTGAAGTAAAATGATTTGTGCAAGTTGTATCAGATAACTTTTTTCTATATCACATTGCATTTTATTCTCTTTTGTATTACGGGGTTTTTAAATTTTTCAGCTAAACTGTAATATTCCTTTACATGCTGCACAGTATACAATCTTTTACTTAATAAATATTTCAAGAATTGTAGCTGGAACAGTGGTGCATGCCTGTAATCCCAGCAGCCTGGGAGACTAAGGAAGGAGGATTGAGAGTTCAAAGCCAGCCTCAGCAAAAAATGAGATGTTAAGCAACTCAGTGAGACACTGTCTCTAAGTAAAATACAAAATAAGGCTGGAGATGTGGCTCAGTGGTCGGGTGCCCCTGAGTTTAATCCCCAGCACCCTATCCCCCCCCAAAAAAATAATTGAATGCATAGGATATCTTTGCCCCCTTTTCAACTAGAATGATAACCTGTCTTCTGTCTCTGTGACCAGAATGAACACAAGACCGGACACAGAGCAGGCACCTACCTCAATGTCAAACTCAACTTCTCCTGGTTCACGAACTCGGTTGGGGTCAGAGCATGGCTTAGCACGGGGCAACTTCCGGGGAAATTCTAAAAAGCAATGGAATATACTTATCATGAAACTAAGATTAGCATCCAAGATAAAAAATCAGAGGAAAGAAAATAAGACTAAATTTCTTGGAGGCTAAGGCAGGAGGATCGCAAGTTCAAAGCTAGCCTCAGAAACAGTGAGCACTAAGTGACTCAGTGAGACCCTGTCTCTAAATAAAATATAAAACAGGGCTGGGCTGGGGATGTGGCTCAGTGGCCGAGTGCCCCTGAGTTCAATCCCTGGTTACCACCCCCCCACACACACACAAAAAGAAAGAGACGTGTGGAATTAACTGAAAATTAAACCTCTAAAGGAAAGAAAATGATGGAGAACTACACAGCCTGGTAAATCAGAATGCCAACAAGCTCAGGCCTAAGGTTTTGAGTTTATCAAGGGAGCCAAAAACAAATGTAAAATGGGTAGGACAAGAAAGAGAAAAAACAGATACATACTTGATCTTATTATCAGGGTAGCCTTCTCTTTTCCCAATCTCTCATCAATCTGCAATTCATCATCTGAATCCAAGTCAAATTCATCCTCCATCATCTGTTCAGCCACCAGCCTTGCCTTGTCCACCTTCTTGGCAATTTTGGCTCTCCGAGATTTGGATAAACTCTTCACCCTCTTAGTACTAGAGAGAAAGGGAAAGAGAACATAAAAAGAGTCATGTAACGGGACAGGGCTCAATGGTAGAATGTATGCTTGGTGTGTGCAATCCTCAGCACCAGAAAAAAAAAATTAAGGTAGTAATTCTCCCCAAATTGATCTATAAATTCAATGCAGTCCCTAACAAAATTCAACCAGCTGTTCTGTAAATGACAAAATAATAGTACATAGACATGCAAAGGATTTAAAGTAGCCAACACTATTTTGAAAAGAATAAAGATCAGAGAACTGACTCTACCCGATTTCAAAATTATAACCTAAAAAGTTATAGCAATCAAGGGAGTGTAATACTGGAACAAGAACAGACTATTAAATAGTTTAGTGGAAAAAAATAGAAAGTCCAGAAAAAAACTCTTAAATTTATGGTCAACTGATTTTGACAATGGTATTAAGGCAATTCAGTGTGGGATGATTCTTGCAACAAAGAGTGCTATGACAACTGGATATTTAGATGCAAAGAAATTAATGAGCACCCTTACCTCACATGATACAGAAAGGTTAACTCAAAATGCATCATAGATCTAAATATAAAAGCTAAAACTATAAAACTCATAGAAGGAAACAGAGGAAAATGTTTTTGTGACCTGGAATTAGGTAAAAATAAATTTTTTTGTGCTTCAAACAAAACCATTAAGAAAATAAAAAGTAAGGCTGGGCATGGTGGCATATGCCTGAAGCCTAATTCTTTGGGAGGCTGAAGGCAGGAAGATCTTTTGAGGCTAGGAATTTAGGACAAGACTGGGCAACATACCGAGATCCTGTCTCAAAACAAAACAAGAACAAAAGAACAAAAAGTCAAGCCACAGATTGAAAAGAATTTAAAGATTATTTATCAGGTAAAGGAACTGTACACAGAATATTTAAAGAACTCTTAGAATTTAGTAGTAAGACAAGTCAAGGCAAACAAAAGCCAGGCAAGACAGTGTACGCCTGCAATCCTAGTAGCTCAGGAGACTAAGGCAGGAGGATCACAAGTTCAAAGCCAGCTTCAGCAACTTAGTAAAACCTTGTTTCTAAATAAAATATTTAAAAAGGGCTCAGGATGTGGCTCAGTGGTTAAGCGCCCCTAGGTTCAACCCTCAGTACAAAAAAAAAAAAAAAAAAAAGGCAAGCAAAAAATCTAAATAGACATTTCTCCAAAGGTAATATGTACAAATGGCCACAATCATACAAGATACTTGACATCAGTAGTCATTAGGAAAATGCAAATCAAAACCATCCTGACACTGGTGACAACATGGATAAACCTAGAAGACATTCTCCTAAGTGAAGCAAACCAAACATGGAATGAAAAATACTGCATGATCTCACTTAAAAGTGAAATCTAAAAAAGTCAAATTCATAGAAGCAAAGAGTAAAATAGTTAGTATTAGGGGTAAGATAAGGTAGGAGAGACATTGGTCAAAATTTCACTTATGTAGGATGAATAAGTTCTAGAGATTTAATATACAGCAAAGTGACTCTAATCAATTCTACTATACTAGGTACTTAAAATTTCCTAAAATATTTGTATTCTTAATACAAACACACATATATACACAGAGATGGAAAGTATGTGAGGTGATGGAAGTAATAATTAGTTTGATATTTCAGAATGTAGATGAATATCAAAAACATCATACTGTAAACCTTAAGTATATATAATTTTGAAGGATGTGTATATAGCTCAGTGGTAGAGCACTTACCTAGCTAGCATGTGCCAGGTCCTAGGTTTGATCCCCAAGACCACAGGGGGGAAATATACACACACACACACACACACACACACACACACACACACACACACACAAACACACACAATTTACATATTTTTTTAAAAACACAATGAGGTACCCCCTTTATACCCACCAGAATAGCTATAATCAAAAAGGCAAGCAGTAACAAGTGGTGGCCAGTATGTTCAGAAACTCATGATTGCTAGTGGAAATTAAAATGGTACAGACACTTTAGAATAATGTTGGATGGTTTTTTAAAAAGCTAAACATGGAGTTATCATATGATCTAACAATTTTACTTCTAAGTAAGAAGCCAAAGTATATGTCCACACAAAAACTTGAACATGAATGCTTAGAACATCATTCATTATTCAGAATAGCTCCAAAGTTGAAGCAATTCAAAAGACTATTAATTTGTGAATGGATAAATGAAAGTGGTATATCTATACAACACAATACTATTCAACAATAAAAAGGAACCAACTAATGAAACATGCTAAATCATTGATGAATATGAAAAATATCATGCCCCAAAAGAAGCCATGTTACTTGATTTCATTATGTGAAATATCCACAAAAACAAATTTACAGACAGAAAGAAAATCAGCAGTTGCTAGAGACTGTATGAGAATGAGTACCCATGGTCATACGGAATCTTTTGAGCATGAAAGAGATGTTCTAAAATTGGATTTTGGGGTTTAAGATTTAGTTGAGTAGTACAGTGCATGCCTAGCATGTGTGAATGCTAGGTGCAATCTCCATCACCAAACAAACAAAAAACTGGATTGTGGTGATGGATGCATGATTCTATAAATTTACTAAAATTCATTTAATTGTATACTTGGAACAGGCTATGTTTTTTTTAGATGGACACAATACCTTTATTTTATTTGTTTTTATTTTTATATGGTGCCAGGAATCAAACCCCATGCCTTGTACTTGTTAGGCAAGCACTTTACCACTGAGCTACAACCCCAGCCCCTGAAAGTTAGTTTTATGGTATATAAATTATACCTCAAAAGATCCCACTCATAAGAAGAACCTAAAAAGTTTATTTCATAAAAGTTGATAATGGAGTAGTGGTTGGTTACCAGAGACCAGGGAGAAAATGAGAAAGGGGAAAATAAAGAAGTCAATTGATGGGTACATAATTATTGGTTGAGAAGATGAATAAGTTCGGACATTCTACAGCATGGCAGGGTTCTGTTCTACCTAACAGAAACACGTTATAATCTCAAAATAGTTAAAAAGAGGAACTTGTATGCATCATAATGAAATAATTACTCAGACTGGGGATATAGCTCAGTGGAAACTTCCCCTATCCCACATTCAAGCCCTTGTACAAAAAGAAAAAAATTAAAAAGTAAATAATTGGGCTGGGTCTGTACCTCAGTGACAGAGCGTTTGCCTAGTATGTGTGAGGCACTAGGTGTTAATCCTTAGTACTGCATAAAGAACTAAACAAATAAAGGCATGCTGTCCACCTACAACTAAAAAAAAAGAAAATAATTATTCTGGATTGATAACTACCTAGTGTATTATGAATCAAAGCATCACAGCGTACCTCATAAATATGTTACAAAAAGTATGTCTATCAAAAATACATATCTATGGAGGAAATGAAAAAAAATGCAAAAAATGGCTTCAGCAATCCTGTTATATATGGTAAACAATATTAAACAGTTTTTTTAAAGAAAACAAGTTTCTGATAAATCAGTATATTCACACATTCATCTAATACTCATTTTTGTTGAAGTATCTTTCAGAGAACTAATATTAAATTGACCTATTTTCTATCTCATACACTTGTTGGAATATAAAATGAGTTAATGCATGACAAGTGCCCAATGGTGGCTACTAGTACAATTAAGCTGTTTGGGCCTCAGTTATCACTTAAGTAAAATGGGTATAACAATATCTTGATGGTTGTTTTGAGGACTAAATAAAATGTAAATAGCTAAGATAGAGTTTGATACAACACAGATGCTCAATAAATGTTATTCATACCCTTATCTTTTAACTTCTAATTATGAAAAATTTCAAACATATACAAAAATAAAAATATACAATGAACTCCCATCTAGTACCTAGCTAAATTTCAACAAGTGTGAACATACAGTGAATCTCGTTTCATCTACACCTCACTCCCTGCAAAACACTGAATTTGAAGAAAAGCCCAAACATATTATCATTATGATCTGTAAATATTTCTACACCTTGATACTCTCTATTCACTTAATGATAGCTTCTGACAGCTGCAGCAGGTAAGAGAAGCAGCATAAGAGAAAGACTGGTGGGGAAGGGGGAATATCTCCCAGTATTCTCAATGGCCATTATAAACTGAAGTTTTAGGGCTCTCAATTTTTTCCTCTCCAGGAAACCTACCAGGAATTCTGAACGAAGGCAATGCTCAAAATTTTCTGTAATCTTACTCTTCAGTAACTCAGTTTTCAAACCCCAAGAACAGTTGTGCTTTCAGAATCTGCTCTACCCTTACTCCATTTTCTTATTTTCCAGCCACACAGAACTACTACACACTACACTCTCCCTTGAGATTTAAAGTGAGCCCTTTTCTACAAAAAGGCTATTAAAGTATCATCATTGTGTTTCTACATTATTCATACTCTGTACTTGACTCTTGACTTTGCTGTCTATAGTGTTCTGAGTATCCAGGTGATAGCCCTTACTGCTCTCCCCTGCCTCTGCTTCCCTACATATTTCAGGGTTTACTGATGAACTACTTAGCTTCTGGCCATACCCACATCATCGTCATTACCTTTGATCTCCATTTTATCAGCACTTTGATAAGAACTACCATTTATTAAGCATCTACTATGTGCCAGGCACCATAATAAGAATTTCACACATATTGTGTTATTTAATCCTAAAGCAAGCTTCATATGTAGAACAGATAAAATGACAACACTAAGATGCAGAAAGATGAATTGAATTACCAAAGTGTCACAGTAAATATGGTGTCAGAGTTGGGATTCAAACAAAGGACTACATATGCATACACATACATGTGTGCATACATGACTTTTTAAAAAATAAAATGGAACTATTCTTATACATTATTTTGTAACCTAATTTTTTTCAGTTGAGAATATATCTTGAAGCGGGGCACAACTGGCCAGCAGGCCCCAAGGCTGAACTCTCTGTAGTCCCAACTACTTAGGAGGCTAACGTAGAAGCACCCCTTAAGTACGGGAGTTCAAGAAGAGCCTAGACAACATAGCAAAACCCCATCTCAAAAAATAGATAGATAGATAGATAGATAGATAGATCGATATACTTATAGATATATGGATATATCTTGGTCATCTTTCTGTGTCAATGGATATTAAAAATGTCCCATTCTTTCAAACAACTACATGGTATTCCATTCTGTAAGACATATCATAATTTATATATCTAACATTCACTGATGAATATTTGAGCATTTCTAATTATTACTACAAATAGTGATGCAGTTGAGCAGTGAACATTTCTCTTTATACACTTGTGCAAAGATTTCTATAAACAAAATTCCAAAAATCAAATCACAAGTCAAAAGGTATATAAAACACTAATGCTTCTGACCAATAAAATACTTTTTTTTTTCAGCCAGTGGTTCCATCCCACTGACTTACTGAAATTCTAGATTTATATAAGCATTTTCTCAGAATTGCCAATTAGATTCCTCAACCCTGCTCCTACCCACCATGATGCTCTAATATAAGCAATGATACATGATAATATCTGGGTACTGCCCTAAGTACAGCCCTCCCCCACCCTTGTCAAACCCCTGGGTCCCAATTCCACTCCCTATCTTAGTGGCATATTGCCACTGACATCCCAAAAACTGTTTTTCTTTTTTCCACCTCACCTGCCATTAGCCATCAATAGGGCCAGCGGGCTCTCATTCCCATCAAGGTCCATGTCTGGTGAGTCATCATCTGAGTCATTCAAGCAGGTACCAGTGATGTTGAACTGCAGGAGGAGGAGGCTCAGTTGTCTCCAGTCTGAGACTCCGAGGTGAATGAAGATGGCCAGTTCCCTCTGGTTTCACTGGTTGAGTTCACTGTCAAAACCCCCTGAACCTTCTACTATATCTCCCCCCCGCCACCCAATAATCACAGGAGTAGGATGTTGAGAATGTATGGCTCAGGGGAAATCTACCAATCTTGTAAAACATGTTCCCTAAAAAAAAAGGAGAAGGGCATCTTCACATGCCCATGGAGGGCACCATAATCTTGATGAAAGGTGGACCCCTGGGGGAGGGCTTTTCTCAAGGACCTGTTCAAGACTCCAATCTGACACACAATGTCCTAAAATCTCATTTCAATCCTGGCATTTCAAGATTCAGCTCAAATGTCATATTTTTTTTAGAAAAGAGCTCCTGATCATCTCTCCTACTAAGACAGACTCAACCCACCTCTGTCTCTCAGGATCCCACACATACCCTTCATTGTAGCATCCACAACACTTCATTGCATTCATTTGTTTTAATCCCTATCTTTCTCACTAACCTATCAGTCTCTTGAGAGTTACATCCACAGCACCTATCACAGTGCCCAGCATAGAAAAGGTCTCAATAAATGCTTGTTAAATAAGTGGGACTGGTAGCCAAACACTAGGGATCCTAAGGGAAGTGGGAGCAAGACAGGATAGTCTGTCCTTTTGAAACTCTGCTCTTCCAAGGGACCCAAAAGGGTTGGGCTGAACCCATGGGCCAGCACCCACCTTTGCTTTCTGGGAAGAGCCTGTCTTCAGTGTCTGATGATTGTATGGGTCCATGAGATTATAGCTCAACTGGCCAGCAGGCCCCAAGGCTGAACTCTCCTTGCCCTTTCGCTCTGCCTTCTTGAAGAGTTCCTTGGGCTTCAGGACTTTCTTCTTTGGAACACTTTTGGAGGGCAGTGACAGCCTGGACATGGACACTGAAGTGGAATGGGCTGGCCTGGTTAAGGGAATGGAGCCGGCTGGGAAGATCCTCTGCAGCCCAAAGATATTGCTCGTCTTCCCAACGTTCTGTTGGAAGATGTCCTACAAGAGTGTTAGTACATGAGGGGGTTAGAGCTTACTCAAGGGTTCTCTATGCTAAGAGCAGAGGTCTGTTCCCGGCACTCGCAGTACTGCCATGGAAGTAGCTTACAAATGCTCCACATATGCACACCCTAGTTTTTACACAAGTCATCAAGAATTTATTGGGTGGCATTTCTTTGCCCAGGCATTGACAAATAAGGAGAAGACGAGCAAAAGAAAGGTCCAGCACTATTGTCAAAATTGGAGAGAAACAACTCCAAGAGTAGCTGACATACAACAGAAAATAATCAACTATTAAACTATGTGATTCAAATTTTTAGGACTATAGGATTGGAGAGGAGGAGAGAGGTTTCAAACCTAATTTTGCTATTAGCTAGCTATGTGACGCAGGAAAGTTACCTGACTACCCTGAAGTTCTGTTTGCTCAGTTCTAAAATTAAGGGACTAGACTGGACAGGAGGTTTACAAATATTTCTGGGATTCTTTAGAGCTTTTGGGGAGAAGCTCTAGGGACTGAAGGTAGGTGGAAAACAGATGAGAAGAACAAATAGAGCCCTAAGCCTCCCACCTTCATCTTAATCAAAGCAGCTGTGCTTTGACTCATTGTATACACAGGGCTTCCACACAAGATTTCATTTGAAAAGAAGATTCTGTTACTTTAAAACATTTGAAAGCCAATGGACCAGATTGCTCTAAGTTCTCTTTCAACAAGCCCAAAGTATACTGTGTGTCCAAGATTGACTTGAGTGGGAAGAGCTGAAGAAAAGGTAGGCCTTAACTAAATCCTGAAGGATTTTAACACTTGGAGTGAAGGAAAATGAGGTAGGAGGTGGACACTGTGGACACACTTGTGCTGGGGACTGAAACACTGCAAGCAGTGTGGCTAGAAGTCCAACTTCTAGTAGCTCACTTGACCACCCTTAAGCATAGATGCATGCCCTGGGTGCTAAAATGGAACTTTACTGCTCCTGAGCGAAAAAGACTAAATATCCTCAAGTCCAATTCTCCTCTGGTGTGTCTGCTACTTCACCAGCCCACACTGAGTTCTCTCTGCTACGAAGTCTATTAATAACAACAGCTCACATTTATTGAGTACTTACTCTGCCAGGCACTGTGTGAAGGAGCTCTACATATATTAGCTATTAATTGTACCAAAGTTCTGAAAGGTTGGTAAAGTTGGTTCCCATTTTAAAGATGGAGAAACTAGGCTCTGAAAGGCTTTCAAGTGACACAGCAGGAACTAGAAACCCAGGTTTCTCTGAGTCTCTTACCACTATACCTTACTGCCTCGTAGTATATGCCACCTGTTGAAACATGGCTTTGTAATCATCTTCAACCCGAGAGAACTGTCATTTTGTAGAATGCAGAGACTGAGTAAAAATATTAATAATAACAACAACTATATCTACCACTACCACCACCCACCACCAGAATTTGAGCACCTACTATGTGCCAAGCACTATATACTAAATGCTCAAACTTTATTTATTCCTACTAACAATACTTGATTGGGTACAATTATCCTCATTTTAAAGATGTTCAGGAAACTGAGGCTTGGAGAGGTTAATTTTGTTCAGGATCTTCTTCTTAACTAGGAGTTCTTTGTTGGACAGGCCCTGCATTATTCATGTATATTAAGAGCCTTGCCCAATGCATTACATACATTTGAAGCACATAATAATTACCTTAATGACTGACTTGACCCCTTGGTGGGTTCTTTCCAACCCTTCCCTTGGGCTTTATGCCAACTACAAAGTCCTGACCTGACACTTGAGTCTCGAGCCCTTCCCAAATGCCTTCCCTCCCCCAATGTTTCTTACTTCAACAAGGCGGATCTCCCTAGCCAGATCTTTAATGAGCTGTACGGTCCGCACCGTCTCCGGGATCTCATCTTCATGGTCTGGCAGAGCCTGTCAAACAAGAGGCACGAGAAATAGACCCACACACAAATGGCTCATTTGTTGTAATTTTCAACAAACCAGCCAAGGCAATTCAATTGAGAAAGGGTACTCTTTTTTCTAAAAACTGGTACTGGACCAATTAGATTTCCACACATTAACAAAAAACTCAGTTCACTTCTTACACTCCCCTTCCATCCCATATGCAATGGATCACAGACCTAAATGTAAAACCTAAAACTATAAACCCTTTAGAATAGAGGGGAATATCTTTGTGGCCTTTGGCTAGGCAAAGATTTCTTAAGACACAACTAGCATGAACCAGAAAAGAAAAACATGATCATTTGGATTTATCAAAAATAACCTTGAGGGCCTGAAGTTGTGGATCAGCGATAGAGTGCTCACCTATCACGTGCGAGGTACTGGGTTCGATCCTCAGCACCACATTAAAATAAATAAAATAAAGGTATTGTGTCCAACTACAACTAAAAAATAAAAATAAAAAATAACCTTGAGATTGGGCACGGTGGAGCATGACTATAATCCCCAACAGCTCAGGAGGTTGAGGCATAAGGATCAAGAGTTTAAAGCCAGCCTCAGCAAAAGAGAGGTGCTAAGCAACTCAGTGAGACCCTGTCTCTAAATAAAATTCAAAATAGGGCTGAGGATGTAGCTCAGTGGTTAACTGCCCCTGAGTTCAATCCCTGGTACCCTCCACCTCCCAAAAAAAAAAAAAAAAAAAAAAAAACCTTGAGGCTGAGGATGTCATTTAGTGGTTGAGTACTTGTCTAGCTAACACAAGATCCTGGGTTCAATCCCCAGCACACGTGCCCCCCCACCAAAAAGAATTTGTATTTGAAAAACTTCTAGTACTGGGAGACAAGACACAGATTAAAAGAAAATGTTTGTAAAACATATATCTGATAAAGGACAGTATCAAGAAACATGAGGGATTCAGTTGTGGGCTTGGGTCACAGACCTTATAAAGCCAAGGACTTTAATCTTAAGATCAATGGGAACAAGCAATCCCTTCCACTTGGGAGGACAGAACTCAGTGCTCACTGCGCACCTACAGGCCCACGGCAAGTGCAACAGCTACCCAGGTAGATACCTGATAGTTGTTTACTTTAGTACTGGGAATTAAACCCAGGGATGCTCTAACACTGAACTACATCCCCCAGCCCTTTTTTATTTTTTGAGACAGGGCTCATTAAGTTGCCCAGGATGGCCTCAAACTTGCAATCCTCCTGCCTCAGCCTCATGAGTACCTGGGATTACAGGAGAATGCCAATGTGTACTGTCTTTTTGATGATTGCAAAGTTTTCCCTTGTGATTTCTTCCACCACTTTTCATTTCACTTCTGTAATCCAGAGGACTGACTTTGACAAATTTCTCAGCATCTCCTTCTTGTTTCTCATGGTCTTATTCTTTCCCCCCTTTTTGTAATATATCTAGAATTATTTAGGTGGCTGGAAACCCAAGTGACCCAGCTGGATAATCTTTAATGGCTCCTTCTCCCCCAGACCAGGGACTCTGGAAATGTGAGGGAAGAAATGCCTCCTATGAAAGTCACCTGGCTTTCACAAAAGACTTCTTCTTGAGAGTGGATTCCTCAGAACTGCATCCTACTCTCCCCCAACCCCCTTTGGTGATGCTGCTCAGGGCCATTACTTGGTCCCCAGGTCCATTCTGACTCAGGGCATGAATGCTTAATTATTCACCCACCCACTTCCCTTTTGCTGTTCCTAGGACAGAATCACTCTGAAGTTTACTTCATGGGAGGGATCAGAGGTGAAATTAAAGGTAGCCATGCCTGAAGAGTGCATAGAAGCAGAATCATAGTCTAAAGCCCAGGTATAGGTGAATTTAGGGAGTAAGAGAAGGCCCTAAACATAAAGTCTAAAAATATCTGTGGGGAAGTCTGGCAACAGAAAATGGAGAGATTGTGCAGGTTAAGCCCACAATGGATAAAAGGTACTCTTAAGTCACTGTATGAAAGGGAAGAAGTTGGTAGAATATTTGAAGCCTAAATATGTACTGTTATTTATTCTAATTTTTGTATTTCTTAAAGTCGGTTGTTTAAAAATTTTGAAAATGTAGTCAATTCACAGGGTTCAAAAATCTCGTGTGCGTGTATATATATACGTATGGCCTCACTCCTACCTTGTCTCTGACATCAGCCCCATAATCTCTACACAACAGGTAACCACTTTCTTAGTTTCTAAACTCTTCCATGTTGTATCTTCAGGCAAATATGAGTATACACAAAAACAATTATTGTTTCTGTCCTTGAACATATTAAAGGTAGCATACTATATATACAATTCTGCATCTTTACTTGACAAATTCTGGAAATCAGTACATAGAGTTTTCTTATTCTCTTTTATACCTACTTAGTACTCAGTTGGGTAGACAGATATTGATACGTTTCTAAAATACCATTTTGGCAGCATGTATCAAGAGCCTTATATTTTTTCATAGACTTCAATCTAGTAATTGATCTTCCAGGAATCTATTCTGAAGGAAAAATTAAGAGACAAGGCGGGAGGCTGTAGCTCAGATAGAGCACCTGCCTCACATGTGTGAGGCACTGGGTTCAATCCTCAGCACCACATAAAAATAAATAAATAAAGATATTGTGCCCATCTACAACTGAAAAATATTTTTTAAAACATAGATAAGTGGGGGGAGATAAGGGACTAAGACTGATGCATATAGATATTCATTGTATGATTTTCTGTGACTACATTCCTCCAAATAAATAAAAAGGAAGCAACAATAAGCAAGTGATTAGGTAAAGATGGTATGTCCTCGTAAAAGAATATAATGTAACTTTTAAAGAATAAAATTTAAACTACTAATGTTTATGGATAACTCTGGAATAACACAGGAAAATTAAGGTATTCCAACAGACTCTCATACAAAATTGAGTGTACAATGCAATAGCAATTATTTTTTAAAAATACACAAAAAAGACCAGAAGGAGCCTGGTATGGTGGTACATGACTGTAATCCCAGTTACCTGAGAGACTAAAACAGGAGGACTGAAATTTAAGGTCAGCCTGGGCAACATAGTGAGACCCCATCTCAAAAATAAATAAAATTGGCTGAGGATATAGCTTAGTAATAGAGTACCCTTGGGTTCAACTCACAGTACCATAAATAAATAAAGTAATTCAAGGAATCCTAGTCCAGAATTCTACTCTATATCCAGGAGGCTACAAGCCTCTTTTCTTTTTTCTATCTCACCAAAGTATCTATCTATACAAAGCCAGTCCCTACAGAGTGCAGAACTCCTGAGGAGGTATAGAAATAGAAATATTTACTTCTTTCCTTGTCCAGGCTCTAAAAGCCAAGTTCAGGGCTTTGCCACCATGGACCAGGTAGGAGGCAGGGTGTCTCCTGTTCTCTCGCAAACCTAAAGGGAGAAAGAAGAATGTAATATCAACAAAACCCATGCAGGGAAGTGAAGAACTTCACTTTGTTCAGGAACCAGAAAAATGCTCAGGGTTCTGAGCTCAACTCAAGATCTCAGTTATTCTAACAGTATTCACTTGCTGAGAACCCACTTACTTACAGGCTAGGCACTTAACATCTATTATCTTATTTAATCCTTATATCCACCCTGCAAGCCAGGAATTATTATCTTCTTTTTACAGTTTAGGAAACTGAAACTCAAAGAAGGATGTACATATGTGATAAATACTAGAGCCAAGACTTAAACCATGTCTATTTGTTTCTGGGGCTGTGATCCTACCATTGCATTACTCTGCCTCTTAGGTCTCAAAATGAGAACACTTGGGAGGACCATAATTACTACAGATTTAAAGAATCATCAGTGTAGAAGATGGATTATCTGTGTTTTACCTTTCTTCAGGATAGGCTTTAATTAAAAAAAAAAACAGATTTAAGGGCTGGGGTTATGGCTCAGCGGTAGAGTGCTCGCCTAGCTCATGTGAGGCCCTGGGTTTGATCCTCAGCACCACATAAAAATAAATAAATAGAAACAAAGGTATTGTGTACAACTAAAATAAATAAATATGTAAAAAATAAAACAGGTTTAAGCTCTATAAAGGATTTCTACAAAAACAAGTTCTTCAGGATAGGTAATAAGTAGGCAGTATTCCTGATTGAACACTTAAGTCAGAGTCTATCCAGGTGGTAGAATAAGGGTTTAAGGTACTGAGTAGGAAACTATACTCATTGGGCTCTTAGGTCCTTTGTAACTCTGAAATACTGATTCCTCCTAGCCAAGTCACCTTAAAAAAATAACAAGTCTCAGGCCGGAACAAGGGATTCATTCTATTTCAGAACAGACTAAGAAAGAGGAAACCAGTTAAGTTGGCATCTATCTGGGCTGATACCCAGGAATCAACATGATGCCAGGATGGTCAGTACTCATCTTTATTGCTAT
Organism: Ictidomys tridecemlineatus; assembly: GCF_052094955.1. NCBI lineage: Eukaryota > Metazoa > Chordata > Mammalia > Rodentia > Sciuridae > Ictidomys > Ictidomys tridecemlineatus. Next base: position 80,526,003 of record NC_135493.1, read on the forward strand.
GGAAAACACATCCAGGAAACTCCTTGACTAATCCAAACTGTGTTTCTGACCTTAACTAGCAGGAAATAGTGATAATTTCACTGTGATCCAATTTTTTCAGCTATATTTGGTAAACAACAACAACAACAAAAGATTTAAGCTGAGCATGGTGGTGGAGCAGAAGGCTGAGGCAGAAGGATTGTGAGTTCAAAGTCTACCTCAGCAAAAGTGAGTTGCTAAGCAACTCAGTGCAACCCTATCTCTAAATAAAATACAAAATAGGGCTGAGTATGTGGTTCAGTGGTTGAGTGCCTCTGAGCTCAATTCCTGGTACCAAAAATTTAAAAAAATATATTTAAATCCATGCTCTGCCATACCTTATGCTGAATAAAAAAAACTCCAAAGATACACTGTATGATTTCATTTATATAGTATTCTTGAAATGATAAAATTGTAGAGATGGAAAATATTGGTTTTCAGAAATTATGGATAGAGCAGGGGAAGAAAGTGGGTGATAGTCTAAAGGGATATTATTAGAAACATTTTTAAAGTAGCAATTTACTGGTTTTTACATTTTTTGTTTACATTTAAGGTGTACAACATGATGTTTTGATATACATGGTGAGGTCTTTGTGGTGATAGAATACCACTGTATCTAATCTGAGGTGATAGTTATTCATATTCATTCTCTCTCTCTCTCTCTCTCTCTCTCTCTCTCTCTCTCTCTCTCTCTCTCTCTCTCTCGAGCCGGGCAAAAGGAAGAGCTGGCAAAGGGCTCCATACCTCGAAATATATCCAGAATGTGCTTTCCCACATACCAACAGATGGTCTCAAAGTTGGGGAACTTGAAAAGATCTGCTGTGCTTAGCCTCTTCTCAATCTCATAGGCTCTGGAAAGAGGAGACATAACAATTACAAGGATCCATTTACTGAGCACGTGCTATGAACCAGGTATTATTCTGGATGCCATGTATCTATCTCTGATTCTCACAATAAACCCATAAAACCTTGAATTATACAGTAGAAAACTTTAGCCTCAAAAGTTATATGACTTACCTAAAGTCACATAATTACTAAGTGAGGAAAAGATATTTTCTCAAGCTGAACATTATCAGGAACCAGAATCCATTCTTTCTGATTGTCCTGCCTCTTATTATACTGTACTGCTCACTTTATGGAAGAGCTCAAGAATTCTGGTGGATAGGGATGACCAACTTTAGGACTTACTTGAGCTGCATTTCAATGTTAAGGCTGTGTAAAAAATTCCCACCAAAGGCAAGGCAGTCCACAGGGGTAAGAACAGCATGGATCCAACCTGCAAAGTTAATAAGGCAAAAATCATAGCTGGCAGAAGACATTTCTTCCTCCTGACATCCCTACTGCTTGCTCAGTTTAATCTCAACTCCTTAACAGTTTGCCTAAGAGTGACTCAGAACATTCTTAGTTCTTCTACCATTTCAATACCCAACCTGGCCTAGTCTGCCATCACTATAATCCTGAACTGAATCAACCTATGAGGTTAAACAACTTCCACTTGCCTCTTTCCCCTCTACAAAAAAATCTTACTCTTGTCTCACCACTCTCTCATCTCTAAGGATATCACCTCCTTGCCATAATGCCTCCTTTTAACTCTACCCAGAGAAAAACAAAAATAACTTTTGTGCTATACAGACCTGGGTGCAAATTCGGCAATTTCCTGGCTAAATATCTATTTTACAGGTTGGTTGTGAAACATGCACCCATTTAGAACACAATTTCCATGTGGCCCTTTTCTTCCTGAAACCTTGTGATTTTTGTTCTTAAATCTTTTCCATATTTATTTCCCCTTCTCCCTCTATTCCATCATACTAATGCCTTGGTTCAGATCCCTCATTGTTTCTCATCTTGGCTATTGCAACAACCTCCAAACTGGCTCCTCTACATTCACTGTTCTCTAGGTGTGGTCCAGGTCATTCTTGGGCTCCCTGAGATTACTTCAGAGAATATGAGACCAAAACCCTTCCCTTAAACTGCCAAAATGCAAATACTAGTAGACTGTGATAAGCTATAAATATATAATGTTAATAACTAGACCAACCACTAAAAATAACTATAGCAAATAAAATTTGAGAGGCCCAGAAGAGTCAAAACAATCTTGAAAAAAAAGTTGGAGAATTAAAAATTCCCAATTTCAAAACTTACTACAAATGTATAATTGAAACAGTGTTACTGTCGCAAGGATACAAATCAATTTAACAGAATTCAAGGTCCAGAAATAAATCCATATATCTGTATCAACTGATTTTTGATAGAGGTGTCAAGATAATTCATTGGAAGAAAAAATTTTCAAATGGTCTTAGACAACAGGGTATTCTACATGGAAAATAATGAAATTGAATGCTTTTCTCATACCATATATAAAAATTAACTCAAAATTAATAAAATATCTAAATATATGAATAAGAGAACTATAAAACACATGGAAGAAAAACAGAGGCATAAATCTTCAACAGTTCTGCAGATAGACATCAAAAGCATAAGCAAAGAAAAATAGATTGACTGGGCATCAAAATTCATGACTTTTTTGCTTCCCAGGATACTACTAGGAAAGTAAAAAGACAATTCCCAAGAATGAAAGAAAATATTCTCAAATAAAGTAACTGATAAAGGTCCAATATCCAAAATGTATAAAGAATTCTTACAGCTCAATAATACAAAGACAACCAAATCACAAAATGGGCAAAGGATTTGAATAGACATTTTGCAAAAAAAAAAAAAAAAAGTTATACAAACATCCAACAAACACATGGAAAGATGTTCAACATCAACAGTCATTAGGAAAACAGAAATCAAAATCTCAATGAGATAATATTTTATACCTTCTAGGCTGGCTATAATCATAAAGACCAACAATGACAAGTATCAGGGAGGATATAAAAAAAATTGGAACTCTCATATATTATTGCCAAGAATGTAAACAGTACATATAGCTGCTTCAGTTCTAGTATGGCAGTTCCTCAAAAAGATAAACAGTGACGGTATCATCCTGCAATTCCCCTCCCATGTACATAACCAGGAGCACTGAAAATACAGATTAAGTATCCCTTATCTGAAATGCTTGTGACCCAAAGTTTCAACATCTTGGGGATGGGATGCAAGTCAACATGAAATTCATTTATGATTCATATTTACCTTATGTGCATATGCTAAAGGCATTTTTATTTATTTTTAGCCGTGTTTTGAATGTGACCAGGCCAGATGTGAAGTTTTCATGTATTATGCTGGTGCTCAGAAAGTTTTAGATTTTAGAGTTGTGGTTCAGTGGTATAGTGCTTGCCTTCCATACATAAAACCCCAGGTTCAATCTCCAGCACCACACACACATTTTAAAAAGTTTCAGATTATAGATTGTTTTAGAATTCATATTTTCAGAATAGAAATTCTCAATCTGTTATGCTGTCACAATAACTTATACATGAATATTCATAGAAACATTATTCATAAATCAAAAAAAAAATGGTGGAGCTGGGAATATAGCTCAGCAGTAGAGCACTCTGAGTTCGATCTTCAGCATCATACAAAAATTCAACTATCAACTGATGAATGGATAAACAAAATGTGGCAAAACCCACACTGAAGAATATTACTTAGCTATTCAAAAGAACAAAGAACTATAACATGAACCCATAAACATAACTATAAACCCATAAACTATAAACCCATACTATAACATGGATGAACTTTGAAAACATGCTTAGTGAAAGAGACTAGAGACAAAAGATAACATATTTACATGATTCCATTTATGTAAAATAGTCAAGGGAGAAAATTCATACATAAAGGAAGTACAAAAGTAGTTGCCAAAGGCTGGGAGGAGGGAGGAATATTAAGTGACTGCTGCCAGGCATGGTAGCATGCTCAGGAAGACTGAGGCAGGAGGATTGCAAATTCAAAGCCTGCCTCAGCAACTGAACTGTACCCTTTAAAGTAGTAAACTTTATGCTATGTGAATTATATCTCAAATTTTTTTTCAAAAGCAAATTTAACTGAATGAAAATACAATATATCAAAATATGTGACACAGCTAAATCAGTACTGAGAGGGAAATTTATAGCACTAAATGCTTACATCAGAAAAGGGGCTAGGGTGGTGGCTCAGTGCTAGAGCGCTTGCCTAGCATGTGTGAGGAACTGGATTCAATCCCCAGCACCACATGTAAATAAGAAAAAATGAAGGCCCATTGACAAGTAAAAAATATTTTTTTTAAAAAAGGGAAGTCTTCAATCATCTAAGCTCCCATATTAAGACTAGAAAAAGGAGAGGAAAGTAAGTCCAAAGAAAGCAGAGGAAAGGAAAAATAAAGATAGAAGCAGAAATCAATAAAAATGGAAAAGATAAATGAAACAAATGGTGGTTCTCAAAAAGATCAATGAAATAGACCAACTCTAACAAGATTAATGCAAATAAAAGAGAAGGCACAAATAATATCAGGAAGGAAACAGAGTATAGATCTGGAAGACATCAAAAAGGTAATACTATGAACAACTATATACACATAAATTTTAAGGAAAATTTTTTGAGGTGTACTCTCACTAAGATACACATGCTGGTCTCAAACTCATATGAAAGCTCAAGGCTGGAGTTGTAGCTCAGTGGTAGAGAACTTGCCTAGCATGTGTGAGGCACTGGGTTCGATCCTCAGAACCACATAAAAACAAATAAATAAATTAAAGGTATTGTGTCCATCTCCAACTAAAAAATATATTTTTAAAAAATTCATGAGCAGCAATACTCCAGCGTTAGCCTTCTGAGTACCTAGCACATACCACCATACCTAGCCTATGCACATAAATTTGACAATTCAGATACAATAAGGTTGGAGGCATAGTTCAGTGGTAGATTATGTGCTTGAGATATTCTATCCTCAGTGCTGCAAAAAAATTAAAAAATATAGAATAGGCCAATTCCTTGAAAAGCATAGATTACTGCAACTCATCTAACATGAAATAGACAATTTAATGGCCTTATAAATATTAAAGAAATTGAATAGTAAAGAGTTCCCGAAAAAAGAAATCTTCAGGTCCATGTGATTTCACTAGAGAGTTTTACCAAAGACCAACTTCAAAAAATTTTCACAATAATTGTGATTATATAAGACATGAGATATCTAAATAAATGAAGAGATATTTGTGTTCATGAAAGACTTAATCAAGTGAAGATGTCAATTCTCCCCTAACTGAGACAACTGGGGAATTATTTCAAAAAAACCCAAACTCAGATCCCATCTCAGATTTAAGAATTCTATAAGTAAAAGCCAGATATATATTGTTTAAGGAAAAATGTTCCACCCTCATCACAGTTTATTCTAATTTATTGACTAGACTATAAGCCTTCCAGTAATTATTCCTATACTGGGAGCAGAGAGAAGCCTGTTCTCTGTCTAGCAAACTGACATTAACCCAATGCAAAGAACTCCACCAGCCTCCTCCTGGACACCCATCCTAACCCCTCTATCTGCAACCTCCCCCAAGCAACCATGCTGCTTACTGGCCACCACATGAATTTTCCTGAGGTCTAGTTCTCAGCCTTCAGCTGGTATGAGAGAGATATCCCACATAATCAGGATAATACATTATGGGAAGAAACTGACTATGGTGCCACAGCTCTGTTCTTTACAACTTCCCCAAACCTCCCCCATAGGAGCCCAGGAAAGACCTGTAGGAATGAAAAGTGTCTGTCCTTGCTTCACGGAACACTTGTAGCACTTGTCCACCTGGTCCCCAAAGAACATCTCGTTCTGATTAGAGGAGCTGCTCCAGCACTCAAAGAGAGTCAGATTAGCATTTGTTGGGCGGATCAGGTAGAAAATCTTCTCACCCTGAAACAAAAAGAAGTTGAAGGGCCAAAAATACCATGAGTTGCCAGAAAAGTCCTTTGGAGGTGTTCCAAAAACCTATTCTCTCTCCCATACTCCATGACTATGGCAAGATGTCAGGGTTCTTTCCCAGATCCATCAGCCATCATTTTTATATGAATTTAGAAAACTTCAAAAGTCCTTTTTGCACTTTTTATTTTCTACAAATTTGACAGAAACAATCTGAAAGGGGCATTTTGAACAAAACTGCTCAAGTTAGGACAAATGTACACCAAGTGCTCCCATTTTAGATACGATGCCAAATGAAAAATGGCCTCTGTAGATGAGTAGATCAATACTACTAACCCTAGGAGACTATAAGGCCATATTACTGATGAGAAGAAAATTGAATTTGCCTTCAAATGCCATTTACAGAGTGTTCCTTCTCACACCTGCAATCAAAGCTAATAAAAGTTTAAAAGTTCAGTAATCGCCCAAGGACTTCTAGAAGATTATATGTTAGGTGATTATCTGTTGGAAGAACATTTTATTTCCTAATTGTGTTTTGCCTGGATAATCACCAGATAGATAATTTAGCAAAAAATAAACAAAAACCCACTATCATAAAGATATTCCCATAGCTTCATTGTTTAACAAGTATTTCACAATAATAAATTTCAACATAGGAAAGCAAAACTAAAAATATCTACTGTACAACTGGAGAAATTTGACAGCCCTGAAGATTAGCTAATAGTATTATATCAATGTTAATTTCCTCATTTGATAACTACATTGTGATTATATAAGAGAATACATACTGAATTATTAGAGATAAAGGACACTATGTCTGAAACTACTCTCAAGTTCACCCATACATACATTTTATTATGCTTGATTTAAAGAGAAAAATATAATGAAATGGTAACATTTGGGGAATTTGGGTGGAGAATACACAGGAAATCTTCCCATTTTTTTAACTTTTCTATGAAAATAAAATTATTTAAAAATAAAGACTTAAGTTAATCCCAGCAACTTGGGAGGCTAAGACAGGAGGATCATAAGTCAAGGCTAGCTTGAGCAAATTAGTGAGACCCTGCCTCAAAATAAAAAGCAAAAAGGACTGAGAATAAAAGTGGTGAAGTGCTCCTGTGTTCAATCCCCAGTGACAAAATAATAATAAAAACAAAATAAGAGTTAAATCTAGCATTTGCATCAGCAGCATTTTCTATTTACATGCTGCAGGCTCCAGTTTTTTCTTTTTTCTTTTCTTTTTTTTTTTTTTTTTTTTGTGGTACTAGGAACCAGTAACCTGCACATGCTGGTCAAATTTTATCACTGTGTTAAATCCCCAACACATTGAGGTGGGATTTTGCTAAATTGCACAAGCTGGCCTCAAATTTGCCATGCTCCTGTTATGGCTTAGATGTGAGTTGTTCCCCCAAAAGCTCATGTATGAGACAATGCAAACAAGTTCAGAGAGGAAATGATTGGGTTTAAAAAGTTTAAACTGATCAGTGCATTAATCCCCCTCTCAGGGGATTAATGTGGTAGAATCCCAAGGGAGGTAAGGTGTGGCTAGAGGAGGTGAGCCCCTGGGGGTATGCCTTTGGGGTTTATATTTTGTCCTTGTTCAGCAGAGCTCTCTCTCTGCTTCCTGGTATCATGTTCCCAGTTGCTTTCCTTTACCACTCTTCCACCATATGTCCTGGTTCACCTCTGGCCCAGAGGAATGGAGTAGGCCATCTACAGACTGAGACCTCTGACACTGTGAGCCCCAAAATAAACTATTTACTTTTTAAAGGACTTTAGTCACAGCAACAAAAAATCTGACTAAAACATCCTGCCTCAGCCTGCTCAGTATCTTAGAGATTACAAGTGTGCACCACAGCACCTGGCTCCAATCTTTTCATGATAAACCAATGGAAACAACTAGTTGAAAAGGTATAATCATTTGGACATCAACCATCATCCAAATAGCCTACACACTTTCCTTGGCATTTCTATTAAGAAAATGAAATAGTATGAACAATGGTGAAAAACAATCAAACTTAGTTAGGAAATTTGTTTTCCAGACAGCAAAAATCCTTTATAATCACTGAAATATGCTAATTACTAATTATAATAATGAGTGAAAGGAAAACTACAGAAATTGTGACTTTAAAAGACTTCTCATATGTAGTCTATTATAATTGTGGTGGCAGATAAATGACTATATACAATTTTCAAAACTCATTTAACTGTACACTTAAAATAGATGAATTTTAATGTGTATGAATTATACCTTAATAAATGTGAGGGGAGCCAAAGTTTCTCATGATACCAGAATTTCTAAAGTAAATATGGACATTTTTATACATGTTGGTTGGAGTATAAATTGGTTCATTTAAGGAGGTAACAGTGGGGGAAAAACTTAGGCATCTGCTGTTATTCAAAAAAAATTTTTGATTGAGCATTAAAACTATAGAAACAGACCATCATCATTTTATTATATGGAACATCCACCAAGGAGAAAATCCTGACAGAATAATTATATAGAAATATCACCCAAACAGGATCTAGGAGGTAAGTAGACCCCAGCAGCATATTTTGTGCTGTCATTTGACACAAGCAGGGATGCTCAAGGCCTGGCTGCCTCCAGAAGTCATATCCATTCCTACCTTGAGCACATGATACCAGACTGAGGTGCCACCAAAGTCAATGTGAAAATCTGTATAACTATCCCGCACACTCATGAGGCAGTACTTCTGCACATTGGGTCTCTCAAAGACACACTCCTCAGGCCACAAGTTCTCAACCCATGACAGCTTGCGAACAATCTTAGGTGTCTCCACAAGGTTGGAAAGCCTACCAAGGAAGGAGTAGAAAGCAAATGTTAGTTCTGATTGGGAACTGAAGGATGATGCCTGAATAAAATCCCAGTATCTCATTGACAGATAAGACAGAACAAGTTCTTTCCATGTATAAGTTGGATCAGCATCTTTATTTCACACAGTTCCCAAAATCCAAACCCCAACACCACAGCCTTTCCCAGGAGAAGGTAGTTGTTTCTTCCACTAAATGCTCATACTATCCATACTTGGCAATTAGTTTATAACAGTTATTGTATCATCTCCACCTAATAGTATCTTTTATATATATATATATATATATATATATATATATAAATTTTTAGTTATAAATGGACACGATACCCTCATTTTGTTTGTTTTTATGTGGTGCAGAGGATTGAGCCCAGTGCCTCACAGGTGTGAGGCAAGTGCTCCACTACTGAGCCACAACCCCAGCCCCTCATAGTATCTTCTTTATGAGAAGTCATTAGTGAAACCTCTCAGGGAATCAGTTCTGGGTAAACAAGTGTTACTCTGAAACATCTGCTTGATTTTATCCCTTATAAAACCATAGATCTTATAATGTTGCACTCTCCTCTTTGTTCCAACCTTTAAAAAATTCAGTGAAAACTCAGTCCACCCCGACTATCCAGACATTCATACATTGCATGGCATGTGCAGAGTACTATCATATGCTCCCTATTTTTCCACCTTTATTTTCCTTTGTTCTAATATTCTAATATTCTCTTTTCCCCCTCTCTGCATCTCTGTAAGCTATCTCAGATAGTCTTTCATGATAAAGCAAGATTTAAAAAAACAAACAGGTCTTAAATCCTGTTTAATTTTGAATCTTAAAAATAACAGCAAGGGTTTTAATATTGTACTACAATTATGTAAGATGTTACCATTGTGGGAAACAGGACCTTCCTACACAGTTTGTTGTAACTTCCTGTGAATCTCTAAGTATTTCAAAATTAAAAGTAAAAAAAAAAACATAAATAACTAGATAGTAAGCATCCCTAAGGGTAAAATGACATGTTATAATTTCTTTGTATTTCCCAGTCTGTATACAGAGAAGACTATATGTGTCTATTGAGTACATGAGTCCAAATGGAATCATCTAAAGTCTATAATACAGCTTTGTTTTCATTTTATCATTAGAGAAACGACATGGGGGTAATTTTAGTCAATCTATTTCCAGGGACAGAAGACTTATCCCAGCCATAGTTAGACAATGACCAGGACACAAGCTAAATACTGGAAAAATTTGGAATGCTGTCCTAGGCCTTGAAGGAGACAAAAATTAAAAGAAACTATATAATTTTTCTAATGTTAGAAACTCTGGAGAAGAAATATGACTTGCTCATTCTAATGGGAGTGGATACCCTTGAAAGTATAACACAAATCCCATCCCAAAGGCTAAAACTACCAGGAAAAAGGGAAAGGAACACAAATATATACTCAGCATACCAGCAGTTGCAGACACTTTGTCAGAGTTATTTTTTGTTACCCTTGCCCTCCTACCTGGTATCAGAGAATTCCAAACTAATGACATTGAGGACTTTCTCCCTCTTCCCGCTGTAATAATATTTCACAAAATCACCAAGCTTCATCTTGCAGTCAGCCTGACGGGCCACATCAATCACATCAATCTCCTTGTCAGAACCTATAGTAAAGAGATTGTTTCTGTACCAAGTGAAATCAAGGAAAGGGGAAGACTCACTGGTTTATCACAAGCATATGGCCTTTTACTCAAAACTACTGTCCTTGAATGATGTATATATGTATGCACGTGTGTGTGTGTGCATTAAGGAGGTAAGGTAGGAATACATCACTTACACTTACTGTAGACCTATGTGGTGGGTCCAGGTTGCTAGGACTATGAAACTACCTGACACAGAGTTCCACATAGAGCACATCCTACCTTCCTTGGCCCTATTTCCTTATTCTCTTCTTCTATCCCCCCAAAATCATGTCCAGAGTAACAACTGGCATATGAGGGTAAGAGTCAAAGATACTTATCTCAACTGAGGACAATAAAGCCATGATCCCTAAAATTCCACAGGCAAAAATGGGGCTCAACCTAATTTTTGTGGTCTATTAAGAGGAAAAAAGAGGAAACTTAAGATTTTGGCTCTAGCTTTACCCAAGAATGACTCCAGGCAAGCTATTTTGATGCCCAAGATAACTAGAAAGTAAATGCAAAAGGTGGATTGGAGGGAAAAGGGACACAGATCTTGGTAGAGTGGAATATGTAAGTTAAGAGGATCTGCAGTGTCTTACCAACATAGTGTTCCACATCTCTCACAGTGAATGATGGCGAGGGCAGCGTCATTCCCAACCCATCCTTCTTCAAGACCAGGATGGGTACACTGAAGCTATTCTCTTCCAGAAATTCCACAGTCAACTGATTTCCAGTGGGCTTCAGAATTACTTCATCTGAGCTGTGGGCCACAGGAAAGAAATCTTGAGTCTGAGGCTGGGCTCACTAAAGGCCTCATGGGAAGGTATTACTCAAAGAGTGGGGTCATCCCCAGGGAGCCTCATATGAACTGGTGACTAATGGCATAAACCTCATGTGCCAGGGAAGAAACAACCTGTCCAAGGCTAAAGATAAGGTCATTGGCAAAGTTCAGGAATATCCAGTCAATAGGGTGCTTTTCTCTGGATGACAAAAGAAGAAATCAGGAATAGCCTGCCTAGGAAGAAAAGACACATCTAATAAGATTAGCTGATTTGTTTTAACCCAGAGCAACAGCATTCCATTTAAAACATTAGCCAATGAGAGTATTTTCTCAACATTCTTAATTAGCTAGGAAACAAGAGTTTTTCTTTTTTTTATTTTTTAAAAATATTTTTATACTTTTATTTTATTTATTTACTTTTACGTGGTGCTGATGATTGAACCCAGGGCCTCACTGTGCTAAACAAGTGCTCTACGACTGAGCCACAATCCCAGCCCAACAGGAGTTTTAAAAAGAACATGCTGGTTAAAAGATAAAAGACTTAAGCCTGGCATGCTGATGCACACTTATAATCCCAGAAGCTTGGGAGGCTAGGACAGGAGAATCAAGTTCAAAGCCAACCTCAGCAAAAGCGAGGTGCTAAGCAACTCAGTGACACCCTGTCTCTAAATAAAATACATAATAAGGCTAGGGATGTGGCTCAGTGGTTGAGTGCCCCTGAGTTCAATCCCTGGTACTAACAAAAAAGGATAATAGACTAGCTGGGGATGTACCTCAGTAGCACAGCATGTGCTTAGTGGGCACAAGACCCTGGGTTCAATCCCCAGCACCACACACACACACAAAAAAAAAGATAATAGACTATTTGACAAGTTGTGTTAGGACAAACATATTAAGAGCTTAATATCTATCTAACTCTAAGTGGCCCAAAGATTAAATTGCAAAAACTAAAGCCATAAGGGTAGTGGAAAAACCATGAAGCACCAAGTTCCAGTAGTCACTAAAATTAGTAATAAATAAATTTAACTAAATAAAAAATTAAAAATTTCTTCAAGGAAAGCTGTTGTAAATTACTAAGAAACAGTAAAACAATTGAAAAATTATCAATATAAGCAGATGGTTACCAGACAAAGAAAGATGAGGGCTGGGATTGTGGCTCAGCGGTAGAGAGCTCAAAAACACATGTGAGGCCCTGGGTTCAATCCTCAGCACCACATAAAAATAAATAAATAAAATAAAGGTATTGTGCCCAACTACAACTAAAAAATAAATATTTAAAAAAGAAAGATGACATATAAATGTACAAAAATCTATTTACCTCCTTCATAATTAAAGTAATACAAGTAGAAACAAAAATATTTCATTTTATCTTATCAGAAGGGCAAAAATAGTTTGATAATAATGTTGGCTAGGTTATAGGGAAATCAGCACCCTTAACACATTGTCTGTGGAAGTATGAAATGGTGCAAACACAATGAAAAAAATGGCAACATTTAAAATTTTAAAGCCCAGCCTCTTTGACCTAACAATTTCACTGAAAGACAGTAAATCTACATATATGTTCACCACATATGCAAAAATGTTAAGTACATAGATATTCACAGAAGTATTTTTCTAATACTAAAATATCTGCACAACTTAAATGTTCATCAATAGAGAACTAGTTAAATAAATGTTGTATCCAAATAATGTAATACTAAATAGCCTTAAAAAGAATGAAGAACATCAGTATATGTGTTATGGATTTATCTCCAAGATATATAGTTTAAATTAAAAAAGGAAGATGAATATATGGTTTCCATTTGTGTCCAAAAATGAAAAGAGCTGAGCACATTAGCACATGCCTGCAATCCCAGCAGCGTGGGAGGCTGAGGCAGGAGGATCACAAGTTCAAAGCTAGGCTCAGCAATTCAGCAAGGCCCTCAGCAAGACCCCTTTCAAAATAAAAACTAAAAAGAACCAGGGATGTGGCTGAGTGATTAAGTGCCACTGGTTCAATCCCTTGTTTATAAAGAGAAGAAAAAGAAACATACATGCAAGGTTATTTTTGAAATAATTCACAAGATATTAAATGACTTAGAAAGGACCTAAGAGGTCTGGGGTGGAGAAGAGACTCACAGGCCTTTAAAAAAAAAAGCAAAAAAAAAAAATTAAGATGAAAAAAAATAATATTTAATCCTAAATAACACTTCAATCACAGAAAACCTGAAAATGCCCCCTCCAAAAAAAAAACAAGTAAAAGAGTTCTTCATTCATTAACTTTTAACTCATTATCTTTGCTCAATTCATAAATTATTTAATCTATTTTTAATAAGGCAGCTCAATTTAAAAAAGGAAAAAGAAACTTCTTTGTGATTGAAAAAAGAAATAGATGACCATTCAAAAATTTTTATTTTTAAAATGTTTCCTCTTCTCTGCCCAGCATGGTAGTGCATACCTGTAGTCCCAGCATCTCAACAGACTAAGGCAAAAAAAATAAAAATAAAAAATAGACTAAGGCAGTAAGTTTTTAAGTTCAAGACCAGCCTCAACAACTTAGCAATGCCCTAAGCAACTTAGCAAAATGCTGTCTCATAATTAAAATAGGGGGCTGGGATGTGGGGTATAGCCACTAGGTTCAATCCTCATAATAGTCACAACAACAACAACAATAATAAGGTCTGTGGATGAAAAAAGACTTAGAATGGTCATGGTTAGGAATCTGATAAGAGTTCATTATAAGCAGCAATTAATCCCTAGTACCAAAAACAAAGTTTTTCCTTCTCTACAATGAGAGAATTAAATTTACTTATTTTTAAAGATTCCTTCCAGCCAGTTCTAACACTTTGTGGGGGCATATAAATATCATCTTCTGGCTTTTGGGACTACTGCCTCCCAATTACTGCACATTCTTGTTTGTTTATTTGCAGTGGTGGGGACTGAACTTAGGGTATTGCACATGCTAGGACAAATTTTTACAAGTGGACTATAATATATTGTGCACATCAAATTAAACTTTAGCTATTATTTCTCAGAAACTGACCAAAACAGAAATTTCCTCCCCAGAGGGAACTTAAGGAGCCCAGAAAATGTCCATGAATGGGGTGACATCTAATAGCACAGACATTGGAAAAGTTGAGAAGAGATGGGTTCCAGCCTCCCAGAGCCCTAGGGTCCTCACCTGTCAAAAGTCCTACTGCGGAGTTCTCGAATGAACATAGGGCTCCCAGTCTTCACTGGCTTCCCCTTGTGTGTTTCATGCCCTTTTGAAGATCCACGGCGTTTTTTCACTAAGCCAGAAAAAGACACGAGATCATGAGTCAGAGTGCCCGTGATCTATGATTCCAAGAACAAAGGCCTCAACAGATTCTTCCTGTCTATCAACCCCAAAAAGTATCAGGAGTCAATGAGGCTCTCAGACTCAAGAAAGTTCCTACTGAAGATGGGTGCTTTCTCTGGGCAATCCCTGGGAAGGAAGGCAGGTAAAGCTATACATTTCTATCCTCTTGTTGCAGCAGCTGCTGACCTACACAGGTTTCTGCTATTTCCTAAAGATGATGAATCTGAAGCACTCAGACAAAGGCAATCACCCTCCCAAGCTTCCTTTATTCTCTCCCTCCTTTAGACCAACTTCTGATGGAAACTCTAAGATCTACTTACTAATGGAGGGACCATGTAAGACCTCACAGTTGGGGCAGTGGTACAGGTCAATGTCAGCAGCCTTCTCCTCTTCAACTCCAACACAACTGGAAAAGAAAAAAACGGCCAAGGTTTATAAAAATATTATTTTCATAAGGTATAGAACAGTGTTGTTCAGTACAGTAGCTTGTCAGCATGGTAGCTATTACATATGACTATTTACATTTAATTAAAATTAAGTACATTGAAAATGCAGTTCCTTGGGCTGGGCTATAGCTCAGTGGCAGGGCACCTAGCATGTGTGAGTCACTGGGTTCAATTATTAGCACCACATAAAAATAAAACAAATAAAGGCATACTGTCCATCTACAACAACAACAAAAATTTTAAAATAAAACAAAATACAAGGGCTGGGGATTGGTAGAGTGCTTGCCCCACATGCACAAAGCCCTGAGTTCAATCCCCAGCACCACAAAAATAAAAAAGTAAGAAATTAAAAAAATAAAATGCAGTTCCTCTATCACACTAGCTACATTTCAAGTGTTCAGTGGCCACATGTAGTTAGTTGCTACCATATTGAACAGATTATGAAACATTTTCATCAATGCAAAATTTCTTCTGATCTAAAATAATTATGACAAAGCTACACACAGTAAAGCTTCATTAAGACTTAAAATAGTCAAAGCTAGAAGAGATTCTATCCACAGAAATATAATATGAACCAAATATGTAATTTTATGTGTTCTAAATAGACACATTTAAAAGGTAAAAATAGGGAAATTAATTTTAATAGTATTTTATTTAATTATATACCCAATATATCCAAAACACTTTTTCAACATATAGCAGAGGGCTGGGCATATAAAACAGTGGTAGAGCACTTGCCTAAAATGTGTGAGTTCCTCAGTTCAATCCCCAGTGCCACAAAATCAACATAAAATCAACAATCAACATATAATCCAAATTTTAAACTATTGAGATCCTTTATTAAATCAAAAGCACCAAAAATATTTTATAGTTAACAATGTTTATGAGTGATTATTTCTTGCTTTTTATTTGTATTTTCTATCTCTACAATGAAATTAGACCATGCTCATATACTGTCTGGGATCAAGATCCCAACACACCACAATATTCCCAAATAATAATCCTGTGTCTGTAAACCTATAGCTTATCAATACATTGTGGCTATCAATATAAACTTTGAGGGGTTTTCTTTAAAGACTCAATCACAAAAGTATATAGCACAATCTGGCACACAGTAAGTAATCAATAAGTGATAGAAAAATAGTATGAACAAAAATATTAGCTAAGTAAAAAATTTATTTTGGAAAAGGATTGGTCTATTATAGAACAGAAATAAAGAAAAAAATACCCTGGATCCTTTGCCACAGAAAGTCTAAGAAGCATTGTACATCTTGCAAGTGGAAGCTCTTGCCTTGCAAACAGAAGCTCTAAGTTCCCCAAGATCCTCTCATAACTCAGGGCAGCACTGTGAGCAGATATCACCCTCACCCTCCAGTGAGATAAGATCACCTCTCCTCTACCTTTGTGTAAGATCTCCCATTCCTCTCAGTTTCATACTATGTAGCTATACTAATTTCTGTTCTTTTTCATCACTGCCAGTACCCATTTCCCCAATAAACCCCCCTTTATCACTGAAGAACCTACTCAGATTCATTTTACCCTAAGTCCTGCCAATATACTATGTGGTATCAGCATCAATATGGAGGCCCAAAATCCTGGGCTCTTAGTTCTTTGATTTTCTCATCTTCCAACACTATTACCTCCACTCCTATTTCAGCTACTAACTTTCATGGCCATCCCCCAGATATTGTCAACAAAGAGCAATTGCTTCATCTCTGGAATATGAAATTTATACATCACTCTCTCTGACCACAAGTATATACTTCCAGCACTCACTCACTACACCTTGCTTTGTCCTTAGAATATCTTGATCCTTCTACTTTTCACCTATTCACCCCTTCTCAATTTTGTTCTATTTTCCTATCTAGCTTAGACTCCATAGCTGGGTATGATGGGGATCACCTGCAACCATAACCTAATCAGGAGGCTGGGGCAGGAGTATCAAATTCAAGGCCAGTCTGGGCAACTTAGAAAGACTCTATTTTCAAAATAAAATTAAAAAGCTGTGAGCAGACACTGTGACACTAAAGAGGCTGAGGCAAGAGGATGACAAGTTCGAGGACAGACTCAACAACTTAGCAAGATCCTCAGAAACTTAGAAAGATGATGTCTCAAAATAGAAAATAAAAAAGAATCAGGGATGTGGCTCAGTGATAAATCATCCCAGGTTCAATTTCCAATACCAAAATGGAGTGGGGACACTGGGGATGTAGCTCAGTGCTTGCCTAGCATGATCAAGGCCCTGGGTTTGATCCCAAGTTTTGGGAAAAAAAGAAAGAAAGAAAAAGATCCACTATTCCTCCCTCCAGCATTCTCTTACAGATATCCTCACTTGCCCCACTGCCTTCCACCCCATGTAAACTCCAACCATGGCTCAATCCAACTACATAAAATTGTATCACTGGATGTGGCTAGAGAGAAATCACACATTGTATTGGGGGCACAATAAGTTCACACTGTCTAAAATAATCCTCCAAAAATTCCCTACTCAGCTCTTCCCCATGATCCACAGTGGATTTCAAATCTCTGATCTACTACTTCCCTCTTCTTTCTCAGCAAATATCCTTGCTTCCTACTTCTTAGAGAAAATGAAGTAATCAGATAGAAACTATCTAATCTTCCCATCACCAAATCTACCTCCTTATAAATCCATCCTTTCCTCCTCCTACAATGAAAGTACCCCTTTCTTTCCTTCTAAAGCCAGTGCTTAAATCCAGGTTACATCTTTTCTTACATTTTCAATCAATTATTCCTTCTTTCTGCAGTATCTGCAACCTCTTCCTCTTTACCTCTTTCAAAACAGCATTTAAACAAACCCATTGATCTTTGCAAACAAAAAAGATAAGACCCATCTATGCACTTTCCTTTCCTCACTGCTATCTGATTCTCTCTAACTCTTCACATCCAAACCTATATATTTCATAATTACCCTTTTTTGAATAGGTTATAGTTGTACATGGTACAATCTTCAAAAGGCACAGTAGTATATATAGTAGAAAGTTTCCCTATCACTCATAGTTGCTCAGTAATAACCAGAGGTGTTCTACCAGATTCAAAATGATGAAAATTATTTTTAGGGTTGCAATATTTACTTTCTCATTGCCTGCTATATAGGGTGACTGTAGTTCCCAGCTTCTTTAAAACAGATCTCACCAATGACCCTAATCTCTTCATTAATATATGCATTAAGCACTTATCTCCTTTATCTCATTTGACTTCTTGGCACCATTTCCATACTTCGAGCCCTGCACTCTCTCCATTGGTAAGATTTCTACCCCTGACTTTCATAACACCCCATGGGCATGCTGATGCCTATTCCTTTAGCTAATGTTTAATGAGATAATATTTAATGAATATCTACTAGGCCATGGTTTAGGGGCTGGTAAGACAAAGATACAAAACAAGGCATATAAAAATCCCTGCCCTCATAGAGCTGACATTCTTGCTGGGAATGCAAACAAGAAACAAGATAAACCAATACAATCAATCAGTGATGTGTATTGTAATTAGATAGTGAGAAGAGCCAAATAGAAAAATTAAAGCAGGAAAGAGAATATATGTGTGTACATCAGTTGAGTATGCTAGGGATAAGAAGTGCTTCAGATTTTCAAATTTTGGAACATTTGCATACACACACACACACACACACACACACACACACACACACACGTTGAGAGCCACAGCAGAAGGGGCCCCAGCAAACTTCCAGCTGCCGGCTGATGATTGACTCACAGCGGCCCCAGCAACATCTAGCTGATTGGCTCCTCTGCGGTAATGCTCACTGGAGATGCTCATTGAGCTGTTTCCCCGCCCTTTCAGACTGCCAGCTGATGACTGGCTCACAGCGGCCCCAGCAACATCTAGCTGATTGGCTCCTCTGCGGTGATGCTCATTGGGCTGTTTCCCTGCCCTTTCAGACCACGGAGCTGCTCACTGGGGGACTTTTTTGGCTCCGCCCACGTGACTCAGCCAATCAGCCTCAAGAGCAGGAGGATTGTGGGAGGTGGAGAGGCTTGGGTTGGTGTGAGAGGCTTGTGGGAAGTCGGTGGTGGCATTTGGGCTCTGAGGATTTTTCCTGAGGAGCTATTTTGTTTGGCATGTGTGGTTCTAAAAATAAAGTTTGTTTCTTTTGACAAGTGGCTCCTGAATCGTGCCCAGCCAGACTGCGGCATTTGGTGGCCCGTACGGGGAACGAACCCGCAACCTTGGCGTTATCAGCACCAAGCTCTACCAACTCTCAAGTTAGTCAGAAAGAGGAAAAGATTCAAGTAAACGAGAAGGTCTTTCAAGCTAGTCATACAGAGGAAGGAAGTTTAGAGCAGAAAAGCCATCAGGGGAAAAGTTACAACAGGAGATTGCTACTAACACCTTTCTATCAGAGGGTGTAAGTGTCCAACCGACAGCACCACCTCTACAGGAGACTGCTACTAACACCTTTCTATCACCAGAGGGCATAAGTGTCCAATCAACAGCACCACCTCCATATGCTGGGAGGCTCCCAACCCCCGCAGTTGATAGTTGGGATTCTGAGACAGGATCTCAAGTATTAACATGCCCTGTATTTGAGGTAGGAGGGCAGCGAATTCACCATGCTTTAAATTTCAAAACAGTAGTGAAGCAGCTAAAAGAGGCTGTAACAATATATGGTCCTCAAGCACCCTTCACTGTAAGCTTGGTCGAATCCATTAACAATTTGAACATGACACCAGCAGATTGGGCTAATATGTGTAAAGCTGTGCTAAATGGAGGTCAATACCTGTTATGGAAGGTTGCCAATGAGGAATTTTGCAAGGAGACAGCTAGGCGAAATGCCACAGTCTGGATGGGCATGATTCAGGAGCCACTTGTCAAAAGAAACGAACTTTATTTTTAGAACCACACACGCCAAACAAAACAGCTCCTCAGGAAAAACCCTCAGAGCCCAAATGCCACCACTGACTTCCCACAAGCCTCTCACACCAACCCAAGCCTCTCACACTCCCACAATCCTCCTGCTCTTGAGGCTGATTGGCTGAGTCATGTAGGCGGAGCCAAAAAAGTCCCCCAATGAGCAGCTCCGTGGTCTGAAAGGGCAGGGAAACAGCCCAATGAGCATCACCGCAGAGGAGCCAATCAGCTAGATGTTGCTGGGGCCGCTGTGAGCCAATCATCAGCTGGCAGTCTGAAAGGGCGGGGAAACAGCTCAATGAGCATCTCCAATGAGCATCACCGCAGAGGAGCCAATCAGCTAGATGTTGCTGGGGCCGCTGTGAGTCAATCATCAGCTGGCAGCTGGAAGTTTGCTGGCAGCTGGAAGTTTGCTGGGGCCCCTTCGGCTGTGGCTCTCAACACATACACACACTGCCTTGTTTTGTATCTTTGTCTTACCAGGCCCTACACCATGACCTGGCAGATATTCATTAAATGTTATCTCATTAAACATTAGCTAAGGAATAGGCACCAGGGTACCCATGGGTTGCCCATGTATATGTGTATATTCTTTACTAGTTGAGTACCTGTAACATGAAAATCTGAATTTCAGAGTACTTCAGATATCAGATTAGGGATGTCCAACCTGTGTATACAAGTTCACACACAAACACACACACACACACACAATGGGGGTGAGGAAAAAATGATTGTGGTGGTGAAATAATAGGTTAGGGAAATCAGGGAATGACTAACCAAATGAGTTTTGAATAAAGACCTCAAGACAATAAGAGAGCAGACCATATGGATATGTGGGAAGAATACCCCAATTAGAATAGCATGCCTAGAATATTCAAACAACAGAAAGGAGGAATGTTACTCTGGAATAGAGAGTGAGGAAGACAGTAACAGTTCAGGAAAGAAATAAGCTCATATAGTAGAGTTTTGTAGGACACTGTTAAGGACTTTGGCTTTTCCTGAGTAAAAAACTAGGGAGTCATAGGAGGATTGTGAACAGGGATATAATATAGTCATATTTGTCTCTATCTGTTCCTTCTGTTTCCTAGTGAACTTTTTCTCTTGTCTAGTCTATAAATACTGCCTGGACACTAGTTCCTCACTTTCCCTCACTGATCTCACTCTCAGGTCCATGTGTCCTGTACACACTTAGAACTCAACACCAGGTATTTCAGCTGAGATTCATAATCTTCCTCCAAATTCCTAATGAGTATTTCTACTTGATAGCCCATTTATATACTTAAAATTCAACATGAAAACTACATTTCTCCTCCTGTCAGCCCCTAAACCTTCTCCTCCCTCTCCCTCCCTCCCTCCCTCTCCCTCCCTCCCTCCCTCTCCCTCCCCCTCCCTCCCTCCCTCCCCCCCCCCTCTCTCTCTCTCTCCCTGCTTCAACAAATGGTACCATAACTTCACCAGACACTTAAGCCAGAAACCTGGCAGCCATCATTGACTTGCCTCTCATCCCTTCCCTTCACTATATTCTGAAGTAGATATCTAGCATCTACTTAAGAATTCAGTCTTGCCAGGTGCTGTGGCACATGCCTGTAATCCCAGCAACTCAGGCGGATGAGGTAGGAAGATCATAAGTTCAAAGCCTGGCTCAGCAAAAGCGAGGCACTAAGCAACTCAGTGAGACCCTGTCTCTAAATAAAATACAAAACAGGGCTGAGAATGTGGCTCAGTGGTTGAATGCACCCGAGTTCAATCCCCAGTACCCCCCAACAACAACAAAAAATCAGTCTTTAGAGACAGACCACCTGTGGTTCTTTGTCTTTTGTTGGGACTTTCCATTTTGTTTTTTTATATATTTTTGTAATGCCAGGGATTAAATCCAGGGCCTCACCCATGCTAGGCAAGGGCTCTACCACTGAGCTATATTCCTAGCACCTCAACTATATTTAAATCCTGGCTATGCACTGGGGACATGGTAGCACAGGACTATGATCCCAGAAACTTGGGAGGCTGAGGCAGGAGGATCGCAAAATGAATGCCAGTCTCAGCAATTTAGCAAGAGCTTGTCTCAAAATAAAAAAATAAAAAGGACTGGTGATATAGCTCAGTGGTAGAGTGCCCCAGGGTTCAATCCCAAGTAACGTGGAAAAAATAAAATAAAATTCTGGGAATGCTGCTTACTAGCTTCATATTTAACCTCTCTGTGCTTCAGTTTCCTCATCCTTAAATTATCTAAAGTAAATGAGATGTTAGGCATGGTGGCACATGCCTATAATGGCAGTGATTTAGGAGGCTGGGGCAGAAGGATCTCAAATTCCAGGCCAGAGACAGCAACTTAATGAGACCCTGTCTCAAAATAAAAAATAAAAAGGGCTGGGGACGTGACTTAGTGGTAAAGTACCCCTGGGTTAAATGCCCAGTACCCAAAATATAAATAAGTAAATAAATAAACATAAAGTGTTTAAAATAGTGTCTGAATAAATGTTCTAAATTTCTAGCACACGCTCCGCTGTCTCACCACACACAAAACAAATTCAAAAGTAAAATTATTAAGAATTTCAGAACAATGTCAGAGCAATAATCTCAGGTGTGGGGCCTCATGTGATTACAGTAATCATATACACATGAATCCATCCTGACCTAAAAAGCAGGCTTCGGATGTCAGTGGTAGAACACTTGCCAGCATGGATGAAGCCTTGAGTTCTATCCCTAGCACCTCAAAAAAGGAAAACTAAAAACAAAAAGCCAGCTGAATTCTCTGTATTATGTTCTTTCTTATCTCTGGGCTTCATCACACATGGCTCCCTCTACCTGGACCATTCCCATTCTTCTTCCCTGCTGCTGTGGCATCCCCCACCCACACCCACACATACTCTATCCCTATTTCAGTCCTCACCATGCTGACCTGCAGCTGCTCACTTCGTTGCTGTCTGCCCTTACTACATTTATTAGACTATATATTCTGACCAACAAAGTCCTTGCCTTCTCCATTTTGCTGTCTTACTCAACATTCACTGACCTAAGTAACTCCTGAGACCAGGAAGACAGATGAAAATTGGGTTTCTGGGGGCTGGAGTTGTGGCTCTGTGGTAGAGTGCTTGCCTAGCATGCGTGAGGCACTGAGTTCGATTCTCAGCACCATATATAAGCAATTAAATAAATAAAGGTCCATCAATAACTAATAAAAATATTTAAAAGAAAAAAAATTGGATTTCTGGCTGCACTGTCTTAATAATTAAGAGAATTATTATAGGTCCAGTTCTTGAAACTAAGATGAATTATCCCCAACATGTCCTGCAGAGCCTGGCACATGACAGGCACTCAATAAATATTTATTAAATAAATGAATACATAAATGAACAGATATTCATTATACACAGGATACGGCCCTCATGGAGTGGACGTTCTAGAGGGAGAGACAAACAGGTGGTGCCAGAATAGTTTCTTAAGTGCTAAAATAATAAAGCAAGGTAACAGGACAGTGAGTGAATGAGTAAATTTGAAGCCTGCACAAAAGGAACTGAGAAAAAAACTGAGCTATAAACTTAATATATACAGACTTGAAAACCAAACTGTCCGATTTGAATCTCACCTTTGCCCCTTACTACCTGTAAGTAGGCATTATATAATTTTTTCTGTGCCTGTTTTTGAATCTGTGAAATTGAAGTATTCACCTTATAGGGTTGTTATGAGGATTCAATAAGCTAAAATAGATAACATATTTAAGAGTACCTGACACATGATAAATAATAGCTATCATCACCATCAATATTATCATAATTTAACAGATGGGCAATATGAGTCCAAGTAGTTAAGCAAATTGCTGGCAACTAAAAAAAATATAGCTGGGTGTGGTGGCATACCTCTGTAATCCCAGTGGCTTGGGAGGCTGAGGCAGGAGGATGTTGAGTGCAAAGCCAGCCTCAGCAAAAGCAACTCAATGGGACCCTGTCACTAAATAAAATACAAAATAGGGTTGGGGATGTGGCTCAGTGGTTCAGTGCCCCTGAGTTTAATTCCTGGTACCTCCCCTCAAAAAATAAAATAAATAAATTTAAAAACTAGTAAGTGCTTTTGGTGACAAGATCCAGTCCTTCGAGAAAACAATCCAGTCCTGCCAAGGACATCAGATTTCACTGTCCTTTTCAGCTTCTTCAGTACTTACCTTCAATAAAATATTTGATGCCCCCCGTTCCCCCCCCCCCAACAAAACTAGCAAATAGCAGAACAGGACAAAATTTCAGGTCTTCATGACTTCATATACCACTAAACATGTAACTAGAATATAATGTGGGTCATTAATAGAGCCAAATGCTTCAAGAACAGACAAATGGGTACTCAATTCTTTCAGCATTATGGAACTGAGTGGGAGCTGAAGGTTGGAGACAGTCGACTGAGAGGTTACAAGGTTTGCTCAAGAGTCTGTCTGGCTGATCCGCTCAATCTCTGTTCTCTGAAAGTACTCAAGGAGTCAGGTCTTGTTACTCCTGTGCCCTAGAAAGTATATCTTCATTCATGAATAAGGTGGGAAAGCAATATGTTTTACCTTCCTTCATTCAAAACAGAAAAATTCAAGTCAATCTCTGGTTTCCTAAAACCACACTGACCATACAAAACACAATTGTAAAACCAGAAGCAGAGGCATCTACCATTCTCATCAGTGGTTCCCCAGGCCTCCAGACACAGAGGACCTGAAGGGGTGCAAGATGCACTGAACAAGTTTCCAGGGCACTCCTTTGTCTATCCAGTTGAGACACATTAGTCCGCCATATATCAGGCTTCACTAAATTCTGAGTGCACCAAAAGAATAACTTCACATGAACTGAAATGCACACAAAATAGGCTGTTATCTTTCTCTCTCTCTCTCTCTCTCAAAAAAGAAAACCCTCTTGTAACTCTCTCAGTCACTGCTGCATTTCTGTTCCCCTTTATAACAAAACTCCTCAAAATGTAGTCATCCTTGACTTCTTTCTTTCAAATTCTCAATCTTATCTGCCAGCAAATCCTGTATCAATATGTATTCAAAAATATAACTACTTTTCATCATCATGGAGTATGGTCTAAGACAGCATTGTCTAACCAGACTAGTGTTTCCTCAAATTTTAGGAACATCAGAAACACATGGAAGGGTTATTTAAACATAGATTCCGGGGTGAGGGGGTCTGGGGTTGTGACTCAAGTGGTAGAGTACTTTCCTAGCATTTGTGAGGCACTGGGTTCAATCCTCAGCACCACATAAAATAAAGATATTGTATCCACCTAAAACTAAAAAATAAATACTTAAAAAAAAAACACATAGATTCCCAGGCCCCATCGCTAGAGATTTTGATTCAGCAGGTCTGAGGTGGGTTTTTTTTTAACTTTTTAAAAATATTTTATTTTTTAGTTGTAGTTGGACACAACACCTTTATTTCACTTATTTATTTTTATGTGGCACTGAGGATTGAACCCAGGGTCTCGCATGTGCGAGGCGAGCACTCTACTGCTGAGCCACAACCCCAGCCCTGTGGTGGGTCTTATAAATGTGAATTTCTAACAAGTTCCCAAGTGATGCCCATACTGTTAGTCCAAGAACCACACTTTGGGAAATAATGATTGACAGTAACCCCCAAATTTTCCCTGCTTCTACACTTGCTCCTCATCTTGAGTCTGTTCTCATAAAAGTCAAAACCTAAATCAGATCTCAGGTCTCCTTTACTCAAAACCTTTCTGTGGCTCCCATCCCTTCCAGAGTAAAATCCAAAACCTTCCAACAGTCCATAGGGCTTATATCTGTGGTTCTTAAATTTAAGCATGCATCAGAATCATCTGAAAAGCTCTCAAACCACAGGCTCCTGGGTCCCACCCCCAAAGTTTCTGATTCAGTAAATCTGAGGTAGTATGCAAGAATTGGCCTAACCAGTTCCCAGGTAATGCTGATCCTGCTCATCTAGGGACCACACTTGGAGAATCACTGCCCTTTGTGATCTACACCCCTATCCCCACCTTTAAAGTCAACTTCTACTACTCTCCCCTCACTCATTCTGCTCCTATAGCATTGGCCTCTTGGCTGTGACTGAAATGATAACATGACAGACCTGCTCTCCACTCAAATCTTTTATTTTCTGTACCTGGAACATTCTTCCTGGACTTATTAGCATGGTTTCTTTTCTCAATTTCCTGCAGGCATCTGCTCATATGTAACTATCCATAATCACCCTATGTAAAATAACCAGGCCTCCAGTCCTGAGGGTGGCCATCCCTCTTCTGCTCACCTACTATTCTTTTATCTATACCATTTATCATCACTTGACACAAGATATACTTAGCTGTTAGTTCCCTGTTCCACATCCATTGCTGTATCCATTCACACAGTGTCTAGAACAATGCCTAGCATTATGTATTGAATGAATACATAAATGAGTGAATAAATGGCCAGGCACTGTGGTGCACGCCTACAATCCCAGTGGCTCAGGAGGCTGAGGCAGGAGTATCACGAGTTAGGACAAAGCCAGCCGCAGCAATGGCAAGACACTAAGTAACTCAGTGAGACCCTGTCTATAAATAAAATACAAAATAGGGCTGAGGATGTGGCTCAGTGGTTGAGTACCTACCTCTGAGTTCAATCCCCAGTATCCTCCTCGCAAAAAAAAAAAAAAAAGTGAGTAAATGAATCATTCCATCTAATTTCCTAGCCTGAAATTATCTAGAAGTCACAGCCTATATCTTAATTTATCTCTGTCTTCCATAGTTCTTAGCTTACCCCTTAGCAAATATATTGTATCTATTCAATAAATATTTATTGTATGAATCATCCAAGTGACAGGCGAAATTGAGAACCTACTATGCCAAGGACTGTGAAAGATGTTTTCTGGACTTTGTTAAACCTCACAGCAGCCATATAAAATTAAGATTACCCATGTTTTAAAGCTAATAAAACGGAAGCACAGAAATGTGAAACAATGTGCCCAAAGTCACAGAACTAGAAAATGGGTGAGCTGGGATTATAGGTCAGGTTTCACTGACTCCCAGGCCACTGGCCTGTTTCAAAATGGACTCTCATTTAGCTGCTATAACTTAGTCCTGACCATCCATGATGCCTATCAGATTTTCCACTGTATCCTGATTTTCTATGGTGCCCTCCCCCTCAGGGATGCTGACCACCCAGGCTTTGGTACATGTTCACTACCAGAAACATTCCAGGTGGGTTGAACCAAAAATTATGACACTCCAGTGATTAAGGAACAGTTCTGTATACTGATTGTGGTGGTTACCTTCTGAATCTACAAATGTGATAAAATTGTGTAGAATTAAATATGCATACACAGATGAGTGCATGCAAAACTGGTGAGATTGGAATAGGATTAATGGATTGTGCCAATCTGAGTTTCCTGGTTTTGATACTGTACTAGAGTTGCACAAAATGTTACCATGGGGAAAACTAGGTGAAGGATACCCAGGAACACCCCCACATATTTTTTTTTTTAGTTTCTGGTGAATCTATAATGACTTTAAATTTTTCTTTTAAAAATTAAATCACTCCAAGACACATCTCTATGAATCCCACAGGGGAAAAAAAAAAACTATCCTTTTGACATTTCTAACTCCACATCCTACAGAACATTCTCTAGGGTAGGAATTCTGCAGCCTAGGCATTACATCTAGAAAGCCCTAAATGTGAATGCTGGGACTTTTCTTTACTCCGTTACACATTCCTAAGACTTCAGCTTATCCTTCTGCTGCTTCAAAAATAATGGTATATACTTTAACTTGATTTTACTTGGAACAAAAATGTGGAGTATGTATAAATTTTTAAACCCTGATTTTTCCCTACCTTCTACAATTTCTAACAACTGAAGAGTACTATATTATATCCTATAGCAAGAGTCCATGAGATCCAGGTTTGATTTGTGGTGCAACAGCTAATGGGCTACGTAGCTTTGGACAAGTTATTTAACCTCATGGGGGAAATAGTAGCTCCAAAGAGCTAATGTAAAAATTAAGTGGTCCCTTCTGGTTCTAAAACAATATAGAGTAGATACACTTCTCCCTACTTCTCCCACTAAGTACAGCTATAAACCATGGTATTACATACAAAACAAACATAATAAGAATCTGAAAAGTAAAGAGAAAAAGGAACAACAACTAGGTGTAGCAGGATCCAACCACCTACCAAGTGGTTTGTGTCAACAGAGACAAAGTGGGAAATTTGGATTTCCACCCCCCATGTGGTAGCAATGAACTTGTACCTCATTCCTGCAACCAAAGTACAGTGTCTGAAGAGGGTTGTAAAAAAGAAGTTTTAAATAAGCTCCAGAGTCTCATAATATAATGCCCCAAATGTCCAGGATATAATTATAATAATCACTCACCATTTCAAGAACAAGGAAAATCACAAGTTGAATGAGAAAAGAAAATCAACAGATGTCAACACTAAGATGACACAGATGTTGGAATTATCTGACAAGAATTTTAAAGGCACTACAAAAAATGGACAATTACAAACATGCCAGAAACAAATGAGTAAGTAGAAAGTGCCAAGAAAAGAAAATCTCTGCAAACAAATAGATTTTTTTTTCAAAAAACAAACAAACAAACAAATGGAACTTTTCGATATGAAAAATACAATAATTTTAAAGAAAATTCATTGGATGAGTTCAACAGCAGAATGAAGATAACAGAAGAAATAATCAGTAAACTTGAAGACAGAATCTAAATGGAAAGAAATGTGGAGTAGAAAAAAATGTACAGGACTAGGGATATGTAACTCAATGGTAGAGCACTTGCCTCACACATGTGAGACCCTAGATTTGAGCCACAGCACTGAAAAAAAATGCACAGAGACTCAGTAACCTACAGGACTATAACAAAAGACAAAAACAAAGAACCCATAGTGAGACAGTGGCTTAATCAACTCCTAAAATTATAAAAGGGAAAAATCTTGAAAGTAGTAAGAGAGAAGTCACATATTACCTAAAGCACACCACCCATTTGAATGACAGGATCTCTCATCAGAAACCATGGAGGCACAACAGTTTTCAAGTGCTGAAAGAACTGGAAATACAGAATTTGATGTCAAATAAAAAGATCAACAGAAACCAAGAGAGATGAAAGAAAACAAAAAGTATTTGTTGCTAATAGACCTATCCTTAAAAAAAAGGGGGGGGGAGATAAAGCTATCTAAACAGAAAGGAAATGATACAAGAAGAAATCTTGGAAGGAATTAGGAAGTAAAAGAACAAGGGAAAGAGGAAAAGTATAAGGAAATACAATATACTTTCATTTTCCTTTCAAGTTCTCTAAATTATGTTTGATGGTAGAAGCAAAAAATATGGCACTTGCCAGAGGTGGTGGCACAAACCTATAACCCCAGCTACTCAGGAAACAGAGGCATGAGGATGACAAATTCCAGGCCAGCCCGGGCAACTTAGAGTGACCTTGTCTCAAAAAAAGGGCTAGGGATATAGCTCTGTGATAAGACCGCCCCTGGGATCAGTCCCCAGTACTAAAGAAAAAAATGGCACTGTCTGATGTGATTCTCAATGTGTGTAGAAAAAAGAAGAGAATGTAAAAGGGTTTAAAGAGAGTTTCTTTTTTAAAATTTTTTGGTCCTGGGGATTGAATCTGGAGCACTTTACCAACACGCTACATTCCCAGCCCTTTTTGAGATAGGGACTAGGGATATGTAACTGAGGCTGGCCTAGAACTTTTGATCATCCTGACTCAGCCTCCCAAATTGCTGGAGCTACAGGAGTGTACCACAACTGCTGACAAAGCATGAGAAATAAGTTTTTACTCAAACTGGGAAAGTGTAAACATGAATTGGTTGTGGGAAATTATATTATGTATAAAATAACATCTAACCAGGCGCATCTGCTCCAGAGGCTCAGGAGGTGGACACAGGAGGATCCTGAGTTTAAAGCCAGCCCCAGCAACAGCAAGGCGCTAAGCAACTCAGTAAGACCCTGTCTCTAAATTAAAAAAAAATAGAGCTGAGGATGTGGCTCAGTGGTTAAGTGCCCCTGAGTTCAATCCCTAGAGATCTAGAGCAAGTGCTGAAAAACATATACAAAGAGATACATTGTAGATAAAGCAAAATGGAGTCCTGCAGGGTTGCACAAGCCTATAATCCCAACAGCTTGGGAGGCTGAGGCAGGAGGACCATGAGTTCAAAGCCAGATTCTGCAAAAGCGAGGTGTTAAGCAACTCAGCTAGACCCTGTCCTTAAATAACATACAAAATTGGGCCGGGAGAGGTGGCTCCAATGGTCAAGTGCCCCTAACTTCAATCCCCAGTACCAAAAAAAAAAAAAAAAGCAAAATGGAATTTTAAAAAAGGTATAAGTAACTCACAAAAATGCAGTAGAAAGAAAACAGAGGTATAAACTGGGCACAGTGGTATAACCTGTAATCCCAGATACTCAGGAAGCTGAGGCATGAAAATTGCAAATTCCAGGCCAGCCTGGGCAATTTAGTGGACTGTTTCAAAATCCTCAATTCTGAAAAAAAGCACAGCACTGTATTGTGTGGTTCTCAATGTATGTAGAACATTTAAGACTAGTTATATTATACATAAGGGAATATAAAGGAATTTAAAGAGAAAGTAAGTTTCTACTCTACACTCAAACAGGAAAAAATAAAAACACCAGCTGATTGTGGTAAATTATATATATGTATGAAATAACATCTAGGGCAAGAATTGAAAAACCTATACAAAGACACATTTTAAAACAATACAGATAAAGCAAAATGGAATTGTAAAAAAGATATAAATAATCAACAAGACAGAAGAAAGAAAACAGAGGCATAAACTTGGGTGCAGTATGTTACACCTGTAATCCCAGGGACTCAGGAGGCCAAGGCAGGAGGACTGTATTCCAGGCCAGCCTCGACAACTTATGAATACCTGTTTCAAGATAAAAAAATTTCAAAAAGTCTTGGGATATATAGCTCAGTGGTAGAGTGCCCCTGGGTTCAATTGGCAGTACCACAAAATAAGAGTGGGGGAGGAAGGAGAAGGGAAAACAGAGGCACAAAGAAGAGAGAAGAAAAATTTAAATAACATATTTAAGCCATAATACATCAATAACTGTATTAAGTATAAATTGACTAAATATGCCCATTATAAGAGACTAGCAGAGTAAATAATACCAAACTACATATTGCCTGCAAGAAATGCACTTTATATATGGTATATAAATAGACTGACTGTAAAGAGATGATGACTGAGAATGTAGATCAGTGGTAGAGTGCATCTCTAGCATGCACAAGGCCCTGAGTTCAAACACTAGCACCTCAAAAGAATAAAGTAGGGATGAAAAAGTATATATCATGCAACCCTTAATCAAAAGAAGGCAGGAGAATCTATATTATAAGATAAAGTAGACTTGCATACAAACAAAACTATGAGAAACATAGACATTACATTAATGATAAAAGGTTCAATACACCAAGACTGAAATTCTAGGTACATAAATATCAAACAACAAAGATACAAAATATGTAAAGCAATAAATGATAGAACTGAAAGGAGAAATAGATAAGCCCACAGTTACAGTTAGACATTTCAACACCTCTCTTTCAAAAATTTACTGAATGGGAGGCTAGGGATGGCTCAGTGGTAGAGCACTGGTCTAGCAAGTATGAGGCCCTGGATTCAATCCCCATTACCAACTTCCCCAGAACTTACTGAACAACTACATAGAAAATCAGCAAGAATAAAGAATCCAGCAATGCCACTAACCAATAGTAAGTTAATTAACATTTACAGGACATTACACCCAACAAGCCAGGTGTGGCAGCGCACATCTGTAATCCCAATGGACTCAGGAGGCTGATGCAGGAGAATTACAAATTCAAAGCCAGCCTTAGCAATTTAAGAGGGCCTAAGGTACTTAGTAAGACCCTGTCCCAAAATAAAAAATAAAAAGAGCTAGAGGGGTAGTTCAGTGGTTAAGCACCCTTGGCGTCTATCCCTGGTACAAAAAAAGTAAGAACATTATACCCCATAATGCAGAATATACATGCTTTTCAAGTGATCATGGAACATGTACCAAGATAGATTACATAAATCCTGGGCTATCAAACAAATCTCAATCCATTTAAAGGAACATACAAAATCATACAAAATATATTCCCTGATCACTATGGAATCAAAGTAGACAAAATGATAAAAGGAAATTCTACAAACACTTAGAAACTAAACAACATACTTTTAAATAATTCATGGGTCAAATAAGAAGTCTCAAGGGAAATTTTTAAAAAGTATTGAACTACATGAAAAGGAAAATATATCAAAATTTGTGGGACACAGCTAAATCAATGCTGAGGGAAATTTATATTACTAAATATTTATATTTTAAAAAAGTATCAAATCAATAATCTAAGTTACCACCTCAAGAAACAAGATAAAGAGGAGCAAAATACAGCTAAAGCAAGCAGAAGAAATAATAACATGTGAAAATCAATGAAACTGAAAACAGAAAGATAAAAGATAAAGTCAACAAAAAACCTTCTACTTTGAAAAGAATGTGAATCAAAAATAAAAATAATACAGGAAAAATAAAATAAAACTGACAAATCTGTTATCAATTCTAAGAAAAGATGCCATTTTTTTGGTACCAGGGATTGAATCCAGAGGTGCTAACCACTTAAGTACATCCCTAGCCCTTTTTATATTTTTATTTTGAGACAGAATTTCACCAAGTTGCTTGGAGCCTCACTGAGGTTGGCCTTGAACTTGCAAGTCTTTAAGAATTCCAAATTTACAAATATGGAGATGGATAAATTGAACTGCCTCAGCCTCTCAAGCCACTGGTATTATAAGGTGCGCCATGGTTCCTGGCAAGACACAAAATTTTAATAAACAGGAACAAAATATCAAAACAGAGCCTACAAATACTAAAAGGATAATAAGGGAACACTATGAATAACTGTATAAATTTGACAACTTAGGTGAAATGTATCAGTTCCTTGGAAAATACAAACTAACACAACTAAATAGATTCCTGATTTTAAAACTTTTAAAAAGGATTAAATAAAGATAATTAGGCAAAATGTTTAGCACAACAATTGACATATTAGTTGGTGCTCAACAAAAAATAGCTACAACCACTTTATTTATATCTTTATAACCATTCTCAGTAAAACTGAGGACGAACAGATGAAATTTTTTTGTAATAAGTAACAGGGTCAGGTCAGGCATGGTGACACATGCCTGTAATCTCAGAAGCTCAGGAGATTGAGGAAGGAGGATCTTGAGTTCAAAGCCAGTCTCAGCAACTTAGCAAGGCCCTGAGCAACTCAGCAAGACCCTGTCTCTAAATAAAATATAAAAAAGGGCTGGAGATGTGGTTCAGTGTTTAAGTGCCCCCGAGTTCAATCCCTGGTACCCCCCACCAAAAAAAAGTAACAAGTCAGAGTTTTTTTTTATCCTTAGTGAATTTTTAAAATTTATTCTAATTTGTCAGAATTTTTTAAAAAATTTTTTAGTTGTAGATGGACACAATACCTTTATTTTACTTATTTATTTTTAATGTGGTGCTGAAGATCGAACCCAGTGCCTCATACGTGCTAGGCAAGTGCTCTACCACTGAGCCACAACCCTAGCCCCAACAAGTCACAATTTGAACCAAGAACTGAAATCAGTGCCCCTTTCTCTAGAGTTCAGAATGCACACCACAGCCAAATCCTTGCAAAGTATCAACCAATATTTCTTTTACAAACAGAAAAGCTGTAAAGAGGTGAGGCTTTTGTCAAAACTCCAGACATTAATTAATGGATGCCAACTAGTTTTATCCATCAGTGTACAATAATGATTCTTAAAGGTTAGGGTGTCTCAGAATTAATAATCTGATAAAATGTAGATTGCTGGGGCTGGGGTTGTGGCTCAGCTGTAGAACACTTGCCTAGCATGTTCAAGGCCCTGGGTTCAATCCTCAGCACCACATAAAAATAAATAAATAAAATAAAGGTATTGACAACTACAACTAAAAAATAAATAAAGATTTTTAAAAATGTAGATTGCTGAGTTCCAGTCCCAGCCCTATAATTTGCATTTTTGCACAAATTCCCAGTTGAGGACTGGGGTTGTGGCTAGATTGCTCACCTTGCACATGCAAGACCCTGGTTTGATCCTTAGCACCACATAAAAATAAATAAATAAAATAAAGGTATTGTGTTCAACTACAACTAAAAAATAAATATTAAAAATAAAATTCCCAGTTGATGAACCCCACAAGGGTGACTGGTACACAACAATAATATGTTAGCTCATCCATCCCCCAATATTAGAAGCTATCACACCTTAGAGAAGAAGAAATCAAGGAAGGATAATGTTTTAAATCTGTAGCTGACGAGGGTGGGCTCTGATCACCTACTGAATCAGAAACACTATAGCTGGGGTCTACCTGTCTTGTGTTTTAACAAGTCTTCCATATGATTCTTATGCATGCTAAAGTTTAAGAAGTGCTGTTCTACAAATCAGTGTTTTTGTGAAATCCAGTCTCTTAAGTGAGGAATGAGTAGTTTTTCTACTTTCAAGAAATTGGACTCTGGAATTAGATAATTCAAAGTTCAAATCCACACTTACAAAATCACAAATTCCAGACTCCCATCCTTGAAATGGAACAGTTGCCTCCCTTGTTACAACCTCTCCAGTTAGTAACTTTGTGTTACACACTATAATTCCTAACTGGACTTAATGAAATCCATCAGAGATAAGAACAGATTTCTATCATCACCTCTAGGCATTTGTGGATTTAAAATCTGTGGGCTTAATTTTAAAAGCCACCATGAAAAGTTCATAATATTTAGTTACTTTCAGTTGTGTTGAAATATAAACTTAAATGGAGCACTGTGAGCCTGGGGTATGTGTGTGCACTCATGAGGGAGAGCAAGACAGAAAGCAAGTGAGCAATGCACTGAGTAAGCAAGAGCAGCCACCCACCAAAGACCTGATTCTCAGCTACCGTCCTTGTTCTCTGACAGCCCATAGAAAGAAACAGAAGAGATTTAAAAAATTGGTTTCTTTCATGGAAAAAGATTAGAGCAGTTAACTCATATCAGAGTATACACAGAAACACAGAACTCACCATTGAAATATTCTTAAAGAGGGGCCTGGACCATAAAACCCATCTTCATATTTTGTAAATTTGTAAATTTGGCTTCAGTGGGGGCTGCTTATAAATGTCAAGTGTCCATTGTTCAAAGATGTTCACCATAATGTTTTTCCTTTTGTTTTAACAGCACTCATATCAAGATGCAAAATCTTTCCACACAATACCCATAGTTTCCTTGCATCTCAACAACATTTATAATATAAAAATGTAAATAATATCAGTATATAACTATAAAGGAAATAATCAAGTAACTAATAACAAATACATATAATGTAATATCAGAAACTAAATTTAGATGACTATTTAATAACATGGCAAATACCCACATTATGTTAGGGAAGAATAAAAGACAGGTAACAAAATGGTATTTATAATACAATCCCATTTTATAAAAAAAAAAAAACACGTTTATGTTTGAAGTCAAAAGAGAAGAGTTATTGTAGCAAAAATGTCAACAGTGGATTATGCCAGATTGTAGAAGGATAGTTGACTTTTGTTTCCTTCTATATTCTTCTCCTGTATTTTCTACAATGAGCATATCTTGCCTATATAGCCAAGAAAAGGAAATTTAAACATGCTACAATTTAGAAATCTAACTTTCAGGCCTGGGTATAAATTAAATAATTTATGCAAAGGCCCTGGTATAGAGTCTGGCACAAGTATACACTTGGGAAGCATTCATTCCTGTTCCCTGTTCCCAGTGTGTAGAGATAAGGTCTCTATATTGTGAGCAGAAGCCCCTTTTCCAGGACTGAACCTACGTACTTCCTGTATAATACAAACTAAGGGCCAAAAGCAACAAAAATAGTTTTTTCATGAAGACTCATTCTTTCACTCAAAAATATACTCAACATCTATTACATGTTAGACTTTACTACATGAACCACGTTCTGACGATACCAAAAATGAAAAGATGGCATCTCTCCTCTCAGGGAGCACCTGCCAATGAGTAGGACCCAACATATTCATAATATGAAATAATTATTTTTAATAAGGATGCATAAAAGGTTCAGTGGGAACCCAGGGGAAGCAGGCCTTATAGAGGAGATATTCTACGAGTTATAAAGGGGAGGACATTAGTGGAAATAGCATATACAAAGAAAAGAGGTATAAAGGAGTATAAAATTGTCCCAAAACTGTACACAGTTCAGTTTTGCTAGGACACGGAGGAGCCAGGCATTGTGGTGCATAGCCACTAACCCTAGCAACTCAGGAGGCTAAGGCAGGAGGATCACAAGTTTAAGGCCAGCCTCAGCAACTCAAACAGTCCCTGCTTCAAAATAAAAAGGACTGTGAATTTAACTCAGTGGTAAAGCTTCCCTGAGTTCAACCTCTAGTACAGAGGGAGCGGGTAGGGAGGGGTGGGAAATGAGATTAAACAAGTCTTGTCTATTACATAAAGAAGACTCAATTTTATCCTGCAGGAAAACGAATAAAAGAATAATTTTAAGCTGAGGAGTGACTTATCAGCACTAGCAAAGATAACCAAGAATCCTGAAAGAACTTTTTTCTTCTTTTTTTTGAAAAAAAAAAAAAAATATATATATATATATATATATATATATATATATATTACACACATATATTAGTTGCAAGTGGACCTTTATTTTATTTATATTTGATTCTGAGAATAAACCCAGTGCCTCGCACATGCTAGGAGGCAAGCGCTCTGTCACTGAGCCACATCCCCAGCCCAGAATTTTTTTTTCTTTTTAGTACCAGGGATTGAACCCAGGGGTGCTTAACAACTGAGCTACATTCCCCAGACTTTTTTCTTTCTTTTTTTTTTTTTTTTTTTGAGATAGGATCTTGTTAAGTTGCTTAGGGCCTCACTAAGTTGCTGAGGCTAGCCTCAAACTTGCAATCCTCCTGCCTCACCTTCACAAGTCACTGGGATTACATGCATGCTCTGTCATGCCCGGATACGAAAAACATTTAATCCCCACTTATTTCCAGAGCAAAAGAAAAGACTTTACTTTCTAGATCTGTCCCTCTTAAATAAACATGAAACAGTAAATGGAACTCTGCATCTGGTACATAAATAGTAAATATTCAATAAAGATCAGTTAAATATGAATTGGATATGCTGCAAGGGGTAACCCCTACTTAGGGCAGGATTTTGGCAACATCAATACCATTACTTTGATTATGAACATGATAAGAGAAACAGCTCCTCTGGAAGGAACTACTGACAACTGAGGATTCTAGAATCTACATGACAGAAGGAGAATGACATATACTGCTTTATTGTATTCCAGTGTACATATCTGTCTTATGGTTATTTTTCCATAGCTGGGATTTAAATCTCAATAATGGGATAATATTACAGTTTTATTCCACACACTAACCTCTCTGGAATTCTGGGTGACAGGTGCTTATGTGCACACATGGTTAACTGGAGGGAATTCATTAGTGGTTTTACTCCTGCTGTTTTACCCAATATCCTTTCTGCTTAATTCAATTTAGTTATAAGGATGGTTCTGCAGATAGTGCAGAAATAAAATACTATTGCATTTGTCTCCATTTATTGAATGCATGCAAATTACTTTAAAGCCAGGAAGGATGTATTTGATACATTTTATTGGTGAAGACAATAAGGCTCACAGAGGAAAAGCAACTTGCCCAAGGCCACTCTGATAGTAAGTTGCAAAGAAATGTATGTTTGTCAGATTCAGATACCTCAAAAATGCAGTACTGCCTCCCCCAAAGCCAGTGTGTAAGGCAAAACACAACTGCCGGAATACAAAAATGATGCTTTCTTTATAGCTAAAACGGAAGGGGTGTGTGTGTGTGTGTGTGTGTGTGTGTGTGTGTGTGTGTGTGTATTATACAGACACATACACACACAGGCATACATATACACAAATATGTATATACACATACATGCACATACTTGTACACATGTACACATCTTTTTTTTTTTCAAAAGGACACAAAAAAAGAATTGTAGGGGAAAACAGAGAAAGAAAAAGGAAATCAAAGGCCAATGTCAGGCAGCCTTGGTCTTAAAGGAGGATGGAAAAACCTGGGTCTGAGAAAAGGGGGACAGTTTCTGAGCATGAATCTAAAACAGAGCTGAGAAGGAGAGAGTGAATGAATGCACTTGGCCACTGTACCCCGTCCAACCTGGCCTGCCCTCCTTACCTGCCATGAAACCAGTCTTGACACATGTCACACTCAATCATAAAGCGGGTCACATCATAAGGTAGCCGACAGAGGCAATACACAGGCACCGAGGCCATCTTCGTGGGGCCTTGGAGCGATCTGCGGCGGGCCAGGTTCCTGGTGTCAAGGAGGGGCTGGAGGCAACAGGACGCGTCCTCTCTGGACGATAGCTGGGCACAAACAACACTTTTTACAGAGTGAATCAGGTCCCCCCACGCCCACCCCCTCCCACTCGCCTTGGGGCACCAACCCTCAGCTATGAAATAGGGAGTTACCTCCGCCAGCCGGGATGCAACACAGCTGGTGTGGCTGTAGGGGGCAACCAGAGAAAGTCCACCCGGCCTTTAGAATTTCTTTCACTCAGAAAGAACGTTCCGTGCTCCACCTTTGAGTCTCCCCCCATCCCCTGTCTCCCATCCCCTACCTTCTAAGCCCTGGAGTGAGTGATAACTTCTTTCCGGGTTTCATGGAAATATCTGAGGCTTTTCAGGAAGCTCTCCTAATCCCTCACTGAACCCTGTCCTTGCTAGCCTCTCGTTTCCCAGGGCTCCCGGCTCCCTTTATTATGACGCAAACCACAGCATAAAGAATGGGGCTGGGGGTTCCTCAGGAAACAACCCAAAGACCCTCCTCTCACTCCCCTAATATGATCAACCAGAGAAATGAGGGACCCTTGAAAGTCTGTTCAGGTTACTCAAAAATCACCCCAAAGCCTTAGGGAACAAGGCAGACAAGACTAGGCGCCCAAACTCAAATCACAGTTCTGGGGTCGCGTTCTCGGAGTTTAAATGATCTTCCCGTCACTCAATATCATCCCTTCCTGGACTCGTCAGGAGTCTAATCACCCCCAACAGAAACAAACCTCTTTAAAAACTCATCAGCTCATCCCCTACTTCAAAGATGACAGGGTTCTCATCGCACCTTTGAAACTAAAAAGGATCGGTTCAAAACCCCCCGACTGACTAGAATTTCCTCACACTGCTGAAAACTAAGCAACGATTTTCTTTCTCCTCCGCTTGGAAACTGGCATGTATTCCTTGCAGCCCCCTCAAAATGACGAAGGTTTCCCTGCACCCCCAAATTGCCAGGGCTCTCATCCGAGATCCTGAGACTGACAGGAATATCCTCCTCGCAGCCCCCGAAACTTACGAGAATCTCTTTACGCCTCCCTAACAGGAACGTCTTCACGCCTCAAACCTGACAAGAATGTCCTCGGTCCCGAATCCTACGTGGACCGCCTCATGGCCAAAGCTGTAGGTTAGTCCTCACGCCGGCGGAGCTCAGTCCCGGCGACACGCCGGCGGCCGGGTTAGCTCCAAGGCGGCGCGGAGCTTCGCTCAGCGGAGGTTCGCCCGGCAGTTCCGGCCCCAGTAGCGGCGCGCGTCGAATTCTGGGATAGTCACCATAAAGCTGCGAACCTTGCTCGCCTTCCCTTCGAACCACCCGCTGGGTCGTGCGGCGCCAGCTGCCCAGCAGTGCTTCAGGGCAGCCTTCTCCACAGCACTCCCCACGGCCCCGCCGTTCGGGCCTACTAGAGACCTCAGCTCGGGCCTAGTCTGGTGGCTGCCCTGCGAATGGGCAAGTGGCGTCGTCGCTGGGCCGGCAGAAGCCGCGAGCAAACCAAGGAGTAACGAAATGAACCGGCCGCCTGGTCCAAGAAAGACGGACCGAAAAGTCGCCAGGAGAAGCCCTGCAGCAGTGCTAGGCAATTCGTAGTAGTCAATAAAGTTTATTCAAAACAACGAGGAAGTTGAGGCGGAGTGGGGAGGAGAAATATGGGGTAAACAGCTACCATATTGAGAGTGGCGGCGCTACCGTGGGGAGACAAACCAACCGCCATCTTATGAGGGATGG
This sequence comes from Ictidomys tridecemlineatus, assembly GCF_052094955.1. Lineage (NCBI taxonomy): Eukaryota > Metazoa > Chordata > Mammalia > Rodentia > Sciuridae > Ictidomys > Ictidomys tridecemlineatus. The sequence continues at coordinate 80,565,870 of NC_135493.1, forward strand.
GCTCGCGAGGTGACCGCGTAGGAGGCGGGGAATAGCAAGCCGCAGGCTCCCGCGTGATGTCATCAGGGGCGGGGTGCCACCCTGAGACAGGGGGGCGGTGCCCAGCTACCTTTGGACCCGCTCCTCTGTTAGAGATGCCCAATCGCCGCTGGAGACCTTGAGCCGAGAGGCGGGGAAGCCGCCATCTTAGGCGAGGCAGGGGCTTGGCTCCATTTTGAGTGGGGCCCAAAATTTCCTAGCCTTTCCCCTGTTCTGGGCAAACAGGGAGTTAAGCAACACCCCCACACACACATACACACTCCTCCCCATCCTTCTCCTCCTATGAGAAGAGATGAACTCTGTGACTCCAAACTGCAAAAGTAATAGGTGGCGGCGGGGGCGGGCTTCAACTGGGATGGAGGCGGAGTACTCACAGCAGCTGCAGTTCATTGAGCACCTTCAACAGGCTAGGCTTTCCCACGGTCTTCGTGTCATTTATTCTTCACCCTGTGAAGAAAGCTCTGTGATTATTTTCAAGAAGCCAAGTAACTTGAGTTTCAGAACTGGGAAGTTGACCCTCTTCCACCTCCATATTCCTTCCTCAGCCTGATCCTCGCTCCTCAATGAAGTTCCTCCATAAGGTTTCTACCAATTTCCCACCTCCCTCTGAACTCTCTCTTCGCCGACCCTATCAGTTCAGTTCATTTCAGTGCGGATATGGGTCAGTGATTTCCACCCACCTGTTCCAAAATTTGCAAACTACAGTCTCAATGTGTGGTGAGAAGAACCGTTGAGTGGGAGCTTGACACATGTGCTTCAAAATGGCGCTGTTTTCCTCAAACATTCTAGAAAATTCTCTAGCTCTCTCACCATATCACTTTCTTAAAGGGTGCCATCACTTTAAAAAAAGAAAATGTGCACTCACCAAACCAGTGAGGGTGGGTTAGGCCCCAGTGACACAATAATGAAAATGGCCTCTGTAGTGAGAAATCACCAGCCAGTGCAGGAGAGAAGTTTGCAAGTAAACAATTGGAGTAGAAAGCCCAGTACACACATTAATTCCTCATACAAAATGTAAAACAAGTCAGATGAAATGGCCAGTAACAGTGCTTTGCTTAAGTCTTTGCTACTCAAGAGGCTGAGACAGAAGAATCACTTGATCTCAGGAGTTTGAGGCCAGCCTGGACAACAAGTGAGACCCTGTCTTTTAAAAGGAAAAAAAAACATATAAAATAAACTTTAAAAAGAGCCTCAGAAGCTGCTTGCTGTTTTAAGGAGGACTTCAGGGAGACCTAGAGATTATATAAATGTTTACTAAATAAACAAGCAAGAACTTTTTACACAAAAGGATCACTATGTACAAATTTAAGGAGGCATACGGGAAACATTTACTAAAATAAATTGACTATTATTGAAACAGGAAGGACAAAAGAGATGGGTAGGAGATTCAGATCATGAAAGACTGCAAAATGCAAAATAATTTAGATTTTATCGATAAGCAATAACAATCCACTGAAGATTTTTGGGCAAGAGTAACTAAGTCACATTCTTAGCCAGAGAAAGGACCAGGCTTAGTGGGACCTGAAGCTTAAGCAGTTGGAGCAGTGAAGACAGAGGACTTCTTTAAGAAAGTAATATAGTCTTCATATAGCTTCATAGCTGGGCAGTAAGGAGTCTAGCTCACACCTGTAATCCCAGATACTCACAAGGCTGAGATGAGAATCACAGCCTTTGGAACTGGAGTCTCTTGTGCTTCTCTGCTAGCAAAGCAATAAAACTTCTTTTTTCCTTTTTCTTGGGGGAAAAAAGGCTAATGAGGAGAATCAGAAGTTCAAGGCCAGCCTGGACAACTTCATGAGACCCTATCACAAAATAAAAGGAATCTAGGGGCTGGAGATGTAGTTCAGTGTGTGAGGCCTTCGGTTTGATCCTCAGTGTGACCAAAAAGAAAAAAAATGTTGGGCCTCAAAATAGTTATTACCCAGGTGTTCAAACTGCTTCTAAAAATACCCTTATTGCTCATCATTTGTTTGTTTGGGCAGGGGGAGTCTTATGGTGGCATTATGGCTTTTATCCAGGAGTATTCCTAAGAACTACACCCCAGCCCTTTTTTATTTTAAGACAAGAGTCTTACAAATTGCCAAGGCTGACCTAGAATTTGTTTGCCATCTTCCTGCCTCAGCCTCCTGAGTCACTGGGACTACAGGTCTGTGCCATTACCCAGCAATTCTTTATTAAACATTTATTATGCACTAGATGATATGACACGTGCTAAAGATATCAGCATATTACAGATAAAGGTGCTGGCCTTTATGAAGCTGAATTCTAGTGGGGGAATCAAGTCAATAATCAAATAAAATTATATTTATATATTTCCTAAGCTATGTACTGAGGTTTCAGGGGTGAATAAAACATACAAGGTCCTTTCTCTCCTGTGATTCCCAATCTAGCAAAGGAGACAGAAAATAAAGTAACTCAAGACAATTTCAGTTGTAGTGAGTGCTATTAGGAAAAATAATTCAAGTTATGAGCTCAAGAATGATCTAGAGGGAAAGCAGTGTACTTTAGATGGATTAGCCAAGGAAGGTGGCATGTGAGTTGAGACCTTAATATCAAGAAAGGTTAGCTAGGGACAAGGAAATAAAGAATCAAAAGCATAAAAGTCCTAAAATGGTGGTGGGAGGACTGGAAGTACTATAGGTGAAGATTGGGGTAAAGTCTGAATAAGAGACCCCTGTATGTATCCTTCAGGATATATAATCTAGTGAGGAGGACGAGGTAAAATTAATGACAAGCCTAAAAAAAGTCAAACTCTTAAGTGATACCTAGAGGTTTGGACAAATTTTGTGGAAGCAAAGAGAGGTGTACATTTAATTCAATCATGTTCAGTGGGTGTGTCAAGAAAGACTTCCAGAGGTAGCATTTGAACTGGGCATAGTGCTACTCTTTGCTTTCCCTAAAAGTTCCTCCCCAGTGTTCTTGAGGATGGGGAGGGAGAACTAAAGGATACTGGGAAAGGCAGCACTGCCAGGGGAGTGAACCTGACAGTACTGAGCTGAACTGGCTGCCATAGCCCAAGGTTGCCCTGGAAGCTTCCTCTTCTACCCACTTCCACTTAACATAAATGTTTATTTTTAACCACACAGATAATAGCAAATGCATTCCTGTTGTAAGCATTCAGTTATCTGGGCTGAAGAATGCCCCTGACCACCAGCCAGCCACCTGCCTACCTCTGTAGAGGGAACTCCACCCAGCCTGGCTCTTAGCAATTCATTTATTTGCATAGAGGTACATCTAGCTGTTTGGATAACATGATGAGGTTTAAAGTAGAGTACAAAATGCAGGAGGAGAAAGGGAGTGGGGGAGAATGGGGAAAAAGAAAAAGATTACATGAGGAAGAACAGGCTTGCTCCAAAACAACTTGAAAGTACAAAAATAGTGAATACAAAAGAGAAAACAATGACATCTGAGAATTTACTGTGTGCTGAGCACCATTGTAAATTCTCACATGCATTAACCCAATCCGTACACCAACCCTATGAGGTAGATACTAGTATTATACCCACTTTATGAACTGAATGAGAAAGCTGAGTATGAGGACTTCACTTAGGTCACATGGCTAGTATGTATCCAACCTGGGGTTTCTGGTGATACAGGTCCAGAATCCAGGCCCTTACCCGCTCCACTATACTATTATCCCACTGGTACAGATTTAATAGCAACTGATGTATAAGATATAATGGAGGAAGATCATCAATCAAAGGTTCTTAGAATAATTTGAATCATAGAAGCAAAATATAGTTTGCACACACATGGTATAGAAATTAGTAGGATGGTGCCCCAGGCACAAAACTAGGCAGCTGAGAACACCAACCTACTCCTCCAGGGCCAGCTTCCTAGATCACTACCTGTGCAGAGCTCTGCTCTCATAAGGGGCTTTGAACTTGGTTTGATACACTGCTGTTATTGCCTTGAAATTCTCAATAATTTTAGCTTCGAACTTACATTTTGTATCTAGTCCAATGTAACAATGTAGCAGAAGAGATATACTCAGTGGCAGTGTATACAGCTTGTGGGCACTACAAACAGTGTGCATGCTGAGCAGTTGTTTAGGTCACCTGGTGTGCACAAGCACATTTGAGGCAGTTCAGGGCACCACAGGGCCCAGAAGGGGACATACGAACAACAACAACTGTGGCAGCAGGAGCAGAGATAGCAGTGGCAATAACCTTGGGAGAGAGGAAGGTCTGCAAAGGCAGTGAGGTGAATCATGGTGAGAGATAAGCTTGTGCTTCTGTCACCAGAGACTGTCCCTGCAGTATCTGCACAAAGATTAACTCTGCACACTGGGATAGGAACTGCTGGTACTCAGGCAATAAACTTTGCCAAGAAACTATTACAAAATAAAAGCATAGCCATGGACATTGTAGTTAAATATATGATGGGGTTCTTAGAATTCCTCAAAAAGTTTAAAGTATCTGATTTTGGAGCTGGAAATGTTCTTCAGTGGTGAGGCACTTGCATAGCATACCCTGAGTTTGATCCCCAGCATGGCAAAAATATAAATAAATAAATAACATTTTAAAAAGTGTGTGTGTGTGTGTGTGTGTGTGTGTGTGTGAATGATTTTGAAAAACTAGTGCAACATTTCAAAGCAAATATTCAGGGGATTAGAATTAGAAATTAAAATCAAAGACTGTGAGCTAAGATGTAGATCAATGGTAGATTGCTTGCCAAACATGCACATAGACCCTGCATAGAAAAATAAAATCAAGATAGTCACAATAGACACATTAGATGAAAAGCTGGGGCTGGGGATGTGGCTCAAGCAGTAGCGCGCTCGCCTGGCATGCATGCGGCCCAGCCCAGGTGCGATCCTCAGCACCATATACAAACAAAGATGTTGTGTCCGCAAACAAAACTAAAAAAAAAAAAAATAGATGAAAAGCTGAGGATGAACCAATTACTAGTGAGGAAGACAATTGAACTTTTTTTCCTTGTAATTGGAGATAAGCCAGTAGAACACATAAATAATTCTGAATTATATACAAACCATGAAGCCACTTTCCATTTTTTTTGTTTGACCTTCACAAGTTACAGGAAATGTCAGAGGAAATATTGAAATGCTATTGTATAAATTTATATTAAAAATTGATTCAGACTGAATGCAATTAAAACTAATTTTATGGAGAGTTAATTTTTTTTATTTTTTAGAAAAATCGGGCAAGCTCTAGAGGTACTAAGGTGTACATTTTGAATAATTTACCAAAAATTTATCCCAATGTTGTCACAATCTATAAACTACTCTTTTCTTAATTTTTTTAGTTGTCAATGGACTTTTATTTTGTTTATCTATGGTACTGAGAATCAAACCCAGTGCCTCACACATGCTAGTCAAGTGCTTTACCACTGAGCTATAACCCCAGCCCAAAATGCTCTTAACAGTGTCAGTAACAATTGTATCAGGAGGAAAGTCCCTCTTCTACTTTTTTTTTTTTTTTTTGGTACTGGGGATTGAACGCAGGGGTGCTTCACCTTGGAGCTACATCCTCAGCCCCCTTTTAAAAAAATGTTTATTTTTTGGTTGCAGTTGGACACAATACCTTTATTTTATTTATTTTTATGTGGTGCTGAGGATTGAATCCAGGGCCTCACACATGCTAGGCAAGTGCCGTACGGCTGAGCCACAACCCCAGCCCATCCTCAGCCCTTTTAATATATTTTTTTCAAAATTTCAGACAGGGTTTTGCTAAATTGAAAATGATAGAATAATTGAATTTGCAGAAAAGTGAGCCAGAGGGACTAGGGTGCAGCTCAGTGGTAGACTGCATGCCTAGCAAGTGTGAGGCCCTGGGTTCAATCCCCAGTAACTAACACACACACACACACACACACACACAGACTCATACACACACACACACACACACACACACACACACACACACACACACACAATTATATAGCAGATTCCCCCTATTGCTTGGTGGTAATCATGAGAGAATCTGGAATTGTAGCTATTTAAAAAAAATCTTTTAGGTGTAGATGGACACAAACCTTTACTTTATCTATTTATTTTTAAATGTGGTGCTGACAATCGTACCCAGTGCCTCCACACATGCTAGGCCAGTGCTCTTACCATTGAGCTACAAACCATATTTTAGCCATTCTAATGGCTTTGCTGCTCTAACCAAAACCCTCTCCACTGGGAGTGGGGTTGGGGCTCAGTGGGGTTGGCAGGATAATATAGAAATATGGAGGACAATATAGATATTTGTCATTTTCACATGAGCAGGATCATACCATTCATTCAAATTATACAGCCAATTACTTTCTTCACTTGACATTATATCTTGGAGATTTTTTTTTTAATCAACCTTCTTTAACTACTTTCAGGGAATTCCTTCTTTGGGTGCATCTGAATTTATTTCTGTACTTCCCTGAGAGAGCAAGTGGCTATAATTTTTCATCATAAAATAATTCAGTGAGCATCCTAGTAGGGGATGCCTTGTGCCCAGGTGTATTTCTCTAGGTGGACACTCAAAAGTGGGTTATTGGGTCATGGGGTGTATGGATATTTTCAATTTTAATACATACTGCTAGGGCTGGGGGTGTAACTCAGTGGTAGAACTCTTAGAATGTACATGACCCTGAGTTAATTTTCGTAAATAAATACATACTGCCAAGTTTCTTTTCAAAAGTGCTATACCAATTTTTCACTCTATCAGTAGTGTAACTTCACATTTCCTGAAACCAGGAAATGTCAGAGGAAACATTGAAATGCCTTTTGTTGAGGTAATTAGGGAAGGACTTTTAAAAGATGTAATATTTGAATTGATCTTTGAAGATGTCATTTCTTCTATCTGAAATTCCCATCCCATAGATCTCCCTTTAGCTGACATTTTCAAACACTTAAATACCTTTAAATTGTTTGCAAGTCTGATAAATGAGAAATGGTAACTCGAGTGTTTGTTTTTCAATTTGTACTCCCTCATCACTAGTGAAGTTGAGCATCTTCTCATACAATGTTGATAGGCCCATCCTCTGTGAGCTGTTTGTAATCTTTGCCTAGTTTTTCTTTTTTCTTTCTTTCTTTCTTTATTTTTTTTTGGTATTGGTTATTGAACTCAGGTACACTTAACCACTGAGTCATCTTGCTTTCTCCCTGCCTCAGCTTCCAGAGGAACTGGGAGTACAGATATGCACCAGCACCCTAGGCTCCCCAGCCCTTTTTATTTTTAATTTTGAGCCAGGGTCTCACTAAGTTGCTTAGGGCCTCACTAACTTGCTCTTGCTGGCCTTGAATGTATGATTTTTCAGCCTCAGTCATAATACCACCATGCCTGGCTGCCTATTTTTTCTTATTAGATTATTTGTCTTTTGGAGTTGTAGGAGTCATTTCTATTTTTGTATGTTAATCCTTGTCATGTATGTTGCTAATATTTATCATCATAAGTTGTTTATGGTTTGTGTTATTATGCAGAAGTTTTAAATGTTTATGTAGTAATTTGATACATTTATATCATTACTTTCTTCTAGGGCTTTTCTGTTTTCTTTGTTGTAGAAGATCTTTCTTATCCAAGGTAGCAACCATATTATCTTTTTTCTCATTTTTTGATAGTGTTTTCCTTTTAGGTCTTTAATCTACCTTCAACTCATTTCTTCCTCATTTCTCCTATCTGGAATTCCCATCCCATAGATCTCCCTTTAGCTGACATCTTTAAAGATCAATTCAAATATTACATCTTTAAAAAGTCCTTCCCTAATTACCTTAACTAAATCAAACACTTCACTTTTGCCACATTTCATTAAATTGATTTATTTTCTTCATAGATCATCTCCTTCCAAAGTTATATAATTTACTTATTTGTCCATGACTTTTCTCTCCTTTGCTTGAGTTTTCTTTGTACCAGGGATTAAACCTAGGGGTACTTAACCACTGAACACATTGTTATCCCCTTTTTATTTATTTTGAGACAGGATCTTGCTAAGTTGTTTAGGGCCTCACTGAGTTGCTGAGGCTAGTTTTGAACTTGCAATCCCCCTGCCTCAGCTTCCAGAGGAACTGGGAGTACAGGTGTGCACCAGCACGCCAGGTTCCCAATCCTTTTTTTTTTTTTTTTTTGTTACTGGGGATTGAACTCAGGGGCAGTCAACCACTGAGCCACATACCCAGCCCTATTTTGTATTTTATTTTGAGGTAGGATCTCACTGAGTTGCTTGGGGTCTGGCTTTGAACTTGAAATTCTCTTGCCTTGGTCTCCCAAGCTGCTGGGATTGCAAGCCTGGTAACAGAGATTTTGTCTTTTTCCCAGATTCTAGAATACATCTTGAATTTATTTTAGCGCATTTGATATGATGTAGGGATATAGCTATTTTTTCCAAAATAATAACTATGATTATTTTTTTCTCAAAATAAAAAGGGCTGGGGATGTGGCTCAGTGGTTAGGCAGCCCTGGGTTCAATCCCTGGTACCAAAATAAAATTAATAAAAAATTAAAATAATAAACTATCATCTTCACCTATCAGATTGGGGAAAAATTAAAGTGTGATTATATGTGGGCTAATCAGGGCACAAGGAAATATACTCTGACACACTAATGAAGGGACTATATGTTAGTGCAACTTCGATGGTACAATTTGGTAATATATATTAAAATAGAACATGCCCATATTCCTTGAATGGATACCATAGTCTTTGGTACTGCTTTCTTAGCAAACATTCCCCCAATTTTCCTTCTTAATAATTCCTACATTTTAATTTTTTTAATATTTATTTTTTAGTTGTAGCTGGACACAATACCTTTATTTTATTTATTTATTTTTTATGTGGTGCTGAGGATCGAACCCAGGGCCTCGCACGTGCTAGGCGAGTGCTCCACCACTGAGCCACAACCCCAGCCCCTAATTCCTACATTTTTAAATTGCATATGTATTCTTGCCACTCATAGTCCATGTGTTTGGGGTAAACTGGTCCTACCCCAGATGTTCTGGTCACAGACATTATTAATTCAGTTGAGGACTTGTGATCTAATGCAAGTCACTTAGAGTGAGTCTTGGGAATCCTGCTTGGATTACTAGGTTAGAAGTTTTCTCTTTCCTGATGGTCTGTGAAGAGACTCATTTCCACGGTCACTGGCAGCTGTCTTATGGTCACCTTGTTTAAAGCAATAAATAGTTCTCAACTCTTAGCATATATCAGAATTACCTAGTTTGTTAAAACACATTGCAGAGATTAGGGTGTGGCTCAGTGGTAGATTCTATAGTTGGCATAAATTCCCAGCATCATAGAAAGCAAAAATTTTTTAAAAGGCTATATTTGGAGACAGGGGCTAGTACTATAGGTTTTTCAGTCTTCACTTTGTACATTTCTATTCTGTTTGAACTAACTTTTGGTAAATTTCCCTTTTTTTATAAAGAAAATATCATTTTGAGCTATCTGGGCACAGCACAAGTCAATTTAAATTTCCTTCTTTGTATTTCTGTATTGAAAAAAGCAACTAAAAAGTGCTATAAATCATGAAATATGAATGGAAAATTAGAAACTTCTCAGTTATTGGTGCATAGATTATGAACTAGTGAGGACTATATTACTGAGAGTGGGGTTGTGTACCTATAATTCCAGCTACTCAGGAGGTTGAGGTAAGATCACTTGAGCTCAGGAGTTCAAAGCTAACCTGGGCAACATAGCAAGAACCTCTCAATTTTTTTTTAATAAGTTGGAGAGGACTTACACCTGTCCAGATTGAGCCTTAACCACCGTACCGACTATATACTTTAATGTGCATAAGAATTATCCAGGGATCTTGCTAAAATGCAGATTCTGATAGAGTAGATCTGATGTAGGGCTCAGTCATCTACATTTATAATAGGTTCCCAGGTGATGCTAATGTTGCTGAATCAACGAACATAAAAGAGAAAGAAGGAAGTGAGAAAAAAGAGAAAGAAGGAAGAGGTGACAGATATGAGACACTACAGAAGTAACTGGGCATGTGTGATGAGGAAAAAGTCTGAGATGACTGAAATTTCTGGCCTGTGTGGCTATGAGGATGGAAGCAACCCTAATCAAGGATGGGAGAATCAAGCTGGAGGAGGAGAAAGTATAGGAAACAATGGAGGAGTGTGAGCAAGACTTCCTATTTAAACATATTGAGTTGTGATTTTTTTCCTGGGGGAACCTTATGTGAACTTGTCCAGCAGTCCATTGACCCTCTCCATCTGGAGCTCAGTAGAGTTCCATTAAAATAGGGGTTGAGGCCATGGAAAACAGGATGAAGCGAACCAGGGGCAAAGGATTGTGAGAAGATGGCAGAGAATGGAAACTTTGGCAAATGCTAATATCTATCTATCTCTCCCTCCCTCTCTCCCTCCCCCCCCCCTCTCTCTCTCTCTCTCTCTCTCTCTCTCTCTCGGTGTTAGAGATCAAACCAAGGGCTTGATAGGCAAGTCCTCTGCCACTGAGCTACAGGCCCAGCCCAGAAATATAGGAGGGATACTATGGAAGGAAATGAAGAAGTAGTAGTCAGGGAAAAATACAGAAGACTAGACACTCTGAAGGTCCTGGCAACTATAAAGCAACTAGATCCTACATAAAAATATAATTTGTATTGCCTTGTCTGATTTAAAAATAGCAATTGCTACATAACAAACCATTCCAAAACTCATTGACTTGAAATTGCAACTACTCAGCCAATCATGAGTCCATAATAGATTGGCTACATTGCTTTACTGATCTGGACTAGGTTTGGCTGGTCTTTTTTTTTTTTTTTTTTTTTTAGATTGGGGATTGAACTCAGGGAACTTACCACTGAGCTACATCCCCTGCCCTTTTAACTTTATTTTACTTATTTATTTTTATGTGGTGCTGAGGATCAAACCCAGTGCCTCACTATGCTAGGCAAGCGCTCTACTACTGAGCCACAAACCCAGCCCTCCTGTTTATTTTTGTTTGTTTGTTTTTAGACAAGGTCTCACTAAATTACTTATGGTCTCACTAAGTTGCTGAGGCTAGCCTCAAATTTGCTGGCCTCAAATTTGTGATGTTCCTGCCTCAACCTCTCTAGTTGATGGGATTACAAGTTAGTGACACCCTACCCAGTAGTTTGGCTGATGTTGGCTGGGATAACTAATGCATGTATAGCTGCTGGTGAGTTGACTGGTCTAGAGTGGTTTTGGCTAGGATAGCCAGAAGGCTGATTGTTCAGAAGGCTCATTCGCACAGTAGTTCCAGGTGTCCAGTGAGTGGAAGCATGTTACGCATCTTGAGGCGTAGATGATAATGTACTTCTGTCAAAGTTAATCTATTAAAGCAAAATAAAAGACTAATCCTGATTTAATGGATGGAGAAATAGATGGCAATACCCTCCCATTTATTTTTTATACTGGGGATGTATCCCGGGGCACTTGGCCCTGAGCAACATCCCTAACCCTTTTTTATTTATTTAATTTTTTGAGACATTTTGAGACAGGGTCTCACTAAGTTGCTGAGGCTGATCTTGAATTTGCAATCCTCCTGCCTCAGCCTTCCAAGCAGCTGGGATTACAGGTGAGTGCCATCTGGTTTTCACTATCTTCATAAAGGTTAATATTTGCATGCCATGGATTCCAGCAGAAGACATGTTCAAAAAATTCATTGCAACATTAATGGAAACAACCCATCCTTTCACTGGAGAGAAGACTGGATAGATGAATTGTGGCATAGTCACACAGTGGAATACCATATAGAAATGAAAACCCACCACTCCATGCAACAACACATCTAAGACTTAGAAAAATCAAATTGAGTGAAAGAGAAGTTAGAGAAAACCACATGAAAATAACATTTTGGCTAAGCACAGTGGTGCATGCCGATCTCAGCAACATGGGAGGCTGAGGCAGGAAGATAGCAAGTTTGAGGATGGCCTCAGCAACTTAGTGAGGCTCTAAGTAACTTAATGAGAATTTGTCTCAAAACAATAAATTTAAAAAGGACTGGGGATGTTTCTCAGTGGTAAAGTGCCCCAGGGTTCAATCCTCAGTATCAAAATATTATTTTAAATTTAATATTGTTTGTATTAAAATAATAATATTTTTATAAAAATTAGAGGTTGAGGGTGTAGCTCAGTGATAGAGTGCTTGATTGGTATGTGTAAAGCTCTGGATTTGATCCACTGCACTGTAAAATAAATTTAAAAAAAATTAAAAACAATGTATTGTTCAATGGTAATAACGTAAGTCATAACACTATTTAAAATGAAAACAAAGGAATAAAATAATTAAAAGATATGGAGATAGGATTGTTCTTAGGTTGGGCAGTGGAATTAAGTTGGACATTAAGTATCATAAAGTATGTGATATATATAATTTTGTGTTTATCAAATATTATTTTTTAATTGGTAAAAAGAAAAGTGAAAAGAAATTTTGAGGAAGCCAGAATTTAAGGAAATGGGTTGTTTCAGCATCAGATCCTATGAAAATCCTCAGCAAGATCAGGCTTGTCTGGAAACCCTGGACTTGGTGACTGGGAGCACACTGATTACCTTTGGAAGCAGCCCTATTCAAATGGGGAGGGCTGATGCCAGATTAGAAGATGGAAAGAAATATGTTATGGAGGAAGTCAGGTTTGGGAACATTGACAAGTCTTTCATTTACTACCATCTCCTCCCAAACCCACAACATTAGCTAATGTTTATTGAGGATATTATGTCAGGTACTTTGCATATACTACTGCCATTTTAATCCTTATAGCCACTTCTATGGGTTAGGCTAAAGGACCTAAAATCAAGGCTTTTGTTACCACCAGATATAGTCATTTTTGATCACATATATAGAATCTCTATGATACTAGAATAATAATATTTCATTATTCCATTCCAAACTCTTGTTACAAAGATTAAAATGACTAGGTAATGGCAACCAACCAAAAGGTGATGAATCAAGCCTACCCAGAAATGGGTTATATTTCTTCCTGGGATGCTATTGCTGTGACTTACCAAGTTTACCAAGATCTATCCCTTTCAGGCACACAGTAGAATTATACTTCTGTCTCAAAACCACGTGACTTGCTTTGGCCAATGAAAGATGTGATGTGTGATACTCTAAGCTTTAGGAGCCTGTGTGCATTAGACATGGTGGTACATGCCTGTAATCTGGGCTGCTAGGAGGCTGAGGCAAATGGATTCCAAATTCAAGGCCAATCTAGACAATTAGCAAGACATTGATTCAAAATTTTAAAAAAATAAAGGGCTGGGGGCATAGTTCAATGGTAGAGCACTTGTTTAGTGTGAGTCTCTCAGATTAAAATAAACAAAAAGTGCCAATGTGCATTTTAGTCATGTCCGTTCCCCTGAGTTGGTGGGTGATGGAGCTTCTATTAGTCTGCCTTCCCAAGTGACTCGGGGTGGAGAAAGCTCCCCTGTTGATCAGTGTTGGACATAAAATATGAGCAAGTATACCTTTGTTAATTTGAGATTTTGAGGCTATGACAGCAAAACCTAGCCTATCTTGCCTGATACATTTCCTTTTTCTAGACATAGAGATTGTGAATGTATAAGAATTGAATAATGAAGTGAAAATATACCCAAAGTGCCTTGAACACTCTCTGGTACATGGTAAGCACTTAATAGATGCATTCATGTATATGCTACTAAACAACCAGAGACTTTACATTGTTTTAAAGCACAAATAAATACTAGTTGTAGAAAATGTAAATAGAAGGCAACATTCCTGGCTCACATTTTCTCTAGTGTTTGTGATCTTAGAAGAGATATTTTCATCCTTTGTTACTTCCTCTCTCATATCGATGTAAAAGCACTATATTTGGCTTTGCTTGGGTCATATACTCCTCCATCTTCATGATGGAGAAAAGTTGGGCAAGAATCATGAGCTCTAGAGGTACCAAGGTGTGCATTTTTGAGTAATTTACCAAAAATTTAATCCAATGTTGTCACAGCCTACAGTAAACTACTCTTAATGATGTAACATTTCTATCAGCATGAAAATCCTTCTTCTTTTTTGGTACTGGGGATTGAACCCAGGGGTGCTTTACCATGGAGCTACATCCCCAGCCCTCCCCCCCTTTTTTTGAGATAGGATCTCACTATGTTGCTGAGGCTGGACTTGAATTTGTGATCCTTATGCCTTAGCTTTACAAGTCACTGGGCTATGGGCATGTGCTACCACACCTCGCATGAAGTTTTCAATGTTAATAAAGTCTACAAATTTTTCCTTTTGTGGATCATGGTGTTATATTTAAAAACTTATCATCAAGCTAAAGATCACGTGGATTTTCTGTTATCTTCTAGATGCTTTATAATTTTTCATTGTTACAGTATAACAACTGTATCAGCAGAAAAATCCTTCATTGTCGTCTTCTTCTTCTTTTTTGGTACTGGGGATTGAACCCCTGGGTGCTTTACCATGGAACTACATTCCCATTCCATTTTTTAATTTTCAGATGGAGTTTTGTTAAGTTGCAAATGATGGGCCCGAGTTAATATCTAATACTGTGGCCTCCCTTGTGGCTTGACCTTAGAGAAAGAAGGTTTTGGTAGTAATGGTTAAAAACATGCACCTCAAGATTACCAAAGAGGAATATTGAGCAGGCAGAAATGGATTATCTATTAAGACAAACAAACTTAGAACCCAGATTTGGGCATCACTGAATTTTTTTTCATATGTAAAGTGCAGACAATACTTACTTTGCAGTGTTATTTGAGGATTAGAAATAATGTTCAAGAGCCTAACACTGCTGGTCATAGTGGTGCACACATGACTGTAATTGTAGAGGCTCAGGAGGCTGAGGCAGGATCCCAAGTTCCAACCCAGCCTTAGCAATTCAGTGAGTCCTATCTCAAAATTAAAAATATAAAGGACTGGGGATATATCTCAGTGGTTAAGTGCCCCTGGATTCAATCCCTGGTACCAAAAAATAAAAAAATAAAAAACAAACAAAAAAAAACCAAACCAAAACCAAAAAAATAGACCCTCAATAAACTAACTTTCAAAAGCCAAATGCTAAGGATTTCCTACTGTTGAATTCTGAGTCCCAACTCCCACCATAGATCCAAGGCTAGGAAAAGACATGTGTGAATCTAACTAAATCAAAGTATGTTATAAATAATTGAATTTTCATTTAAGGATGAAGTGTTTGCAAGCTTCAGTAGGCCTCGAATGCTCCCCTTCAGGCTCAGCTGTTTCCTTTTATAATTGTTATGTATAAGGCACAGAGTGATCAGTGAGGCCAAGCTCAGCTAGTGTCATTCATCATTCAGCAGAAGCTGTAAGGTAAGAAGAATGCCCTGGAGTCCCGGCTTCAGACTCTGCTCAAAGCATCCCTCTATTGCTCAAAGGTGACTCAGAGCTCCTTTTTCTCAGAGCCAATTTTAAAATACATCTAAATGAATACCATTCAGGAATGAACCTTCTCATACTCAATCTTCCTGTGTTCTTGCCACCAACATATCCTTTGCTTAAAAACGTCTACAATCCACTTTGTACCAAAGCACACTTTCAAATGTGTCTTGGCTGTCCTTGATTTAGTTATTGAATGCTTACTAAGTGCATGCTGTGCAATAGGTGCCAAACTCACAGAAATAGTTAAGCATGGACACTGCTCTCACATTCCATCTGAGGACAGAGATGCAGCAAAGTGCACAGAGGCTGGCTGTGATGAGTCTGTATAGGGATCCCAAGTTGAGGATCACGAAGAGTCAAAGACATGAGCTGAATCTTGGGGAAAAGGAGAGACTGCATCAGAAACAAAGGGAGAGAGGCGTTCTACACAATGGTACAAGCAAATGAGAAGAAGCAGATATTAACAGCTTAATGTGTATGAGATGCACTTTATTATCACTGGGTGCAGTAGGGGAGGAAGGAAATGAGGCTAGAGAAGTGGTCAGAGGCCAGATAATGAAGGGACCATGGAAGTTGCTGAGCATGGTGTTAGAAAGACAGATTACTCTGGAAGCTGATAAGCATGGTGGATTAAAGCAATGGTGCTTAACTTTCTTTTGTCATAGATTCCTTTAAAAAAAACTGAAAAAAAGGTATAGGCCCTTTTAATCAGAAAAAAAGTACATTCACTCAGACACAAAATGTTGGTTACAACTGCCTGGTTAGGAGTAAGACAGGGGAGCAACTGGCAACAGTCCAGGTGAGACATGATAAGGCCTGAATCAGGCCACAGGAGCAGGGACAGGAAAGAGGAGAGAGATATGAGAAATAGAAAGATAGTTGAGTGTAATCAACAGATCACCAATTAGATTTGAGAAATGAGGGAAAGGTATGACTCTAGGATGACTAACCCCAGGTCAGTTTGTGGCTCAGGCAATTGAGTAGATGGGAGTGTCACTCATGGAGAGGAGCAGACTTCAGAAGAAAGGACAGGTTCTGTTTGGGAAATGTCGAGTCAAAGGTGCCTGTAGAACATCCAAATAAAGAAGTTAACCATGAAGCTAAATATTCTCTTCCTTTTGATTATTCTTATATGGAATCTCTTAGCCTGATATTCTACAGACTCCACAATTTCTGTGCAACATTTCTGAATTGAGACAAGTATTTTCCCCTTTGTAGAAAGGGATCCAGAGATGGGAGAAGAAATCAAACTTCACACACCCAAAATTGTTCCACAATATTTTTACTAAAAGAATAGATTTTTATTAAGCGCTGTAAGTTTCTTTCCATCAGCATTAACAAAACAACAGACCAAATTCCATCACAGAACAACTCCTGAGACAGTCTCGTTCCTTTCTGAAACATTTCCATTAACTCCTGCAGTTTCCCCAAAGAAGCATCCATTCAAACTTACATTAATAAACTATGGAGCTTTTATGGTGAGGTGGGCCAAAAAGGCAGGGAATTTGGAATCTGGGAGTGGGAAAGAGAAATACGTATTATCCATCCACTAAACACACTGTCAAGAGCACAGGAGAAGAGATAGTAACACAGGAAAAACAATGAAAGAATTTCTTACTTTTGTCAATAACATCATTTATCAGGGAACACTAAAAAAATCACTGACTCCTTGCAGTTAAAGTTTCTTTACCTAGTGTGTTAGTCTAAAGATAGAATAGAATAAAATAAAAGGTAGGAGGGGAAGTGCCTTCTGGGAAGTAATTAAAATGAAGTCATCAGATTTGGCAGGGTTATGAGATTAATAAAATCTGAAATATTTAATTTGCTTCATTTACATGAAAATTCACTAGTCATTAGTTACTACCAACACGGACAAAAGAGCATCTATAAAAAGTACAGGGGGCAATATCAAAAGCTGAAATGGGCACCCTAGCACAGGGGATGTTTTATTTTGCTTTTAACTCAGAGAAGATAATTTTGTAAAAAAATGACATTATTTTCTTAGAACATCAAAATAACCTTGGACAATACTGAAGATAATTAACAGTAATAGGGGAATAGGTGCACTGAGCTCTCTACCTGCACCAGCAGACTACTGCAATAAGCCAAGGGAAATGAAAAGAGAAAGTCAAATAAGAAGATGCCAAAGTCACCAGAGGGAGAAAAATATAGGTGACACACAATGGAACAGTGACAATTTCCCCCCCCACACCCTGAACCCCAAGCATATTTAGGAAATATGCATCAGGAAGTGAACAAGTATAATGATTAAACCTTAGTAGAATTATACTAACTACTTTAAACTGTGGTCTACTTGTATTGTCATTTCAAAGGAGTGGGGGGCTTAGAGGCTGACATGGTGGCACTGACATGCCCACAGGAGCCTTCTAAGGTTCCAAAGGACTGAATCACCATAACCAAACAGCTACTCCCATATTCTTTCTACCCTACATAAGCATTCCTGCCCCCCCACCCCACCTTAACCACCCTCCCTTAATGTCTTGTCTGGCTTTCCCAGTGATCAAAAAAGGTTATTGTGACTTGGCTAACAATGTCAGAAAATCAAGATGGAGACAAAAATCAAATGTCCCTAGCCAAAGCAAGTACCACTTCTTGGGCTTTAGTCTACCCAATGTCCTACTGGCTCAGAATGAAAATGATGCAAATGTGCAGAAGTTTGTCAGGCCTGGTCCAGACCAGACTGGCCACTAAAAATGGGTAAGATTTATAGACTGATCCCAAGACACACCAGTAGAAATCAAGGACTACAAGTCCTTGGGGATCAGTGGCTTTACACCACCAGGGTGTTTTTGCTCGTGGTCCTACAAGGTAAGTGGGTCATTTCTGAGGGTTCCAACATGACTTTGTTCAAGAGAGAACCCATCACAGTTAGAAAAGGAACCTCAAGTGAAGGATGATAGTCTCTCCAAGATCAGACCCTACCATCCCCAATTTGTCCTCCAATTAGAAAAAGTTCAACTCCCAGCAATGAACCTTAGTTTTTCTGGCTTTGAAGTTGTGCATTTTGGCAGATAAATGAAAATCTAGGCATATGGCCCTTTATTTTCTTTCTTGTAATCTTCCAACTCAAAATGCTGAATTCAAATAAAAGTCACAGTTGCAGGTAAACCACTTGTTTCACCCTGGGCCAGGCTGGAGGAAAGTAGAGGTGTGTGGAAGGGAGAAAAGCAAGCCTTTTGGCAAACTGGAATCATCTTTGTCAAAGCAGCAATTTTGCCTCTCACAGTGAATGCCTACAAAATAAGAAGTCTTCTTAATGCTGTGAGAGTTAACAATACTGTCATCTGATTGTGTCAGATAAGATTCAAGATGCACAGAACAGCAACTGAAAAGATACCTTACATTTAACTCCAAGTACTTCCTATTATAAAATGAATATATTATATGTATATATATGCATATACATATACACACACACACATATATATATATATGTATATATACATATATATATATATATTCATTCACTCACAGCTCAGTGATTCTGATTACTTTTAGAGCTCCAAAGGATTCATCCCTCCATGGCTCGGAAAGAAAATTCCAAGCCACCTAAATTTACTACAAATTCCCTCCCTTGCTGGATACAGAAGTCCTAACCTTCAAGATGTTGGCAAAAGGTTGGGATGGTCCAAGAGAAGAAGGGGTACTAAATCATGGGAGCTAATTCCAAAGAGGTTTTGGTACACTTTGTTACTGCTTATATCTCTGGCAAGGTGTACACTCTTGTCATCCTTCTTTGGTTTATGTAAGAAGTATCTGGGCAGGGGACAAGGCACTCCAGGGCTCCTTCCCTCTGCAATTTGTGGCTTCTAGTAAACTGGGCCAGACTAGGATTAAACAGTCTGAGACTATTTTCAATTTCTCATATTGTCATTATAAGTGGGCAATTAGCAGCCTTCTGGTCTGAAAAAATAAAATCACCAAGGACCTGCTGTGGGTTAAGGTGCATGGGTTTTGTTTGTTTGTTTGTTTGTTTGTTTTTCAAAAAGAGAGAACCCTGCTAGAAGTCTATAGTCAGTTATAGTCTAGTAGAAATGGTACTTCTTGGGCAAGAATATCATAAAGCCCAAAAGGAGGTGTGTGAGGCTGGAAGCCTCAATTCCTGAATGAAGATACGATGCTAATTTGTTATAAGCCATGTTTCCACCCCTCATATTTTGGCTGTCCAAGGAGGGAAACTGGAAATGTAAAGTTGTCTCAAGATTATCTCCAGCAAGGAGGAACAGCCTCTTTATCCTGGGCAGATCCTAGCCACATGGGGGGCTAAGAATCTTTTACAGAATGCTTCCCAAGGCCCAGGACAGAGTCCTCTGAAGTCTTCCTTGCAAAGGAAATGAAAAGATCCGGTAGTCAAAATGTCAATGAACAAATGAAACAATCTAGGCATGTAAAATCAAATTGTCAAATTTCCTCACACTTCCCTACCCCATCTTTCCAATGTTAGTCTTCCCTCCTTCAGGGATTTCAGGTCTATCTATTCTCACCTGAAGCCAATTTGATGTTGGAGTTCCAGAGGAGATTTGCTTCAAATTGGCTGAAAGCACTTTCGAATGGTAATTACCTCCCATCCTCCTTTTCTCTCTAAACCTTCTTAAAGAAACACCCAACTCTTCCCAATCCCATTCCAACCTCCTGTTTTCACCATATGGGATGTGAGGGCTCTGTTCAAGATTAAGCTTGTAACAACCCAAGTGTTGTTCTGAACAGGCAATCTCTGGAGAGTACTTTGTGTCTGATTTAGAGTAGCCCATCTTCTCATAATTGCAATGGGCTGTGACTTAGTAAGGATTTTAGGTTTAAAGTGTGATCTTTTGAAACCCACCACTCCATAGCAGTGGAAGCATTTCTGGGAAATTCAGTAAATCTTCTGGGACATCACCATGTATGTATGTATGTGTATGCATACACATATACACACACTTATATATATATAAAATATGTATAGATAAATAGATCTGTCTCTTTATATAAAGGGTATGTGTATGCATATAGATACACGCATTCATATATACACCCACCCACACACCCATACACACACATACACACACACATACACACAGAGTCTTTTGAGTCCCTTTCGTACTCAGTTTCATAACATTGATTCCCACCCTTTCAGGGTGTGGGCAGCAGAGAGTGGGTGAACTGCACCACATCTTCTATTTTACAAACAATGCACTGGTTGACAGGCAGGAAAAATCTGCCCAGTACTTTTCTGACTCACTTGAATCTCCCAGTACAAAGGCCATTGGTAGTTTTTTTAAGTGTATAAAATAAAAAATAAAATAAAATAAGATAAAATAAAATAACCAATACTACTCACTTCCCTGAAAACATCTACCTATCTGATTGTCAGGCCAGAGCTAGAGGTGGTATACAAAAATCCTGGGATATGTGAGGTGGGAGAAAGAGTGAGGAGGAAGTGGATACTGATTATATATCAAGGTCAGCCCCTTCACTTAATAGAGGAAAAATAGTGAGCAAGCCATAGACAGCTGTTCCCTTGACCCCACAGGTTTATCACGTAAGTCTGCAAATGAATGCCGTGACAGATAATCAGAAAACCAAAGCTGGAACTTTTATATAGGACTTTACATGATAACACCTGCTTTCTGACAGTTACTGCCTTACTAGCCTCCCAGAGGAGATAAAGAGAATATTGGTACTATTATATTAAATTTGAGAATTGGAACTAGTTTTGTTGCTATTCACCTTTAACCAGAAATTCCCTGGGTCCTAGGTCAGGGGACCCAGAATAAGATAGAGAAGGGGAATAGATGAATTCAATAGGATATCTTATCAAAATCCTGGATAAATCTAGGGCAAGCATTTATAGCCTCCTCTAACTTGGGCCTAGAATCAGAAAAGTATAGTTTTCCCCTCTTCCTGACTGGTGAAGCCATCTTCAGCTTGTCATTCCTCTTTCCGTTGTGCCACAGTTTCTAGTTTTTGCTCTTGTAAGCGGTTCTTCTCCCCATTCTTCACAGGGAGGCAGCGGTTACCATTATTACACACGTTGCTGTCTCTGGATAAGGCACATTGTGATGGAGCTGGAAGACGATGATCACTCTTCTCTTCCTTGATCAATGTGCCATTGTTTCCGTTTACCTGTGAGCGGGACCGCCCTTGACGAAGCTCCAGGGATTTAGAAATTCCATCTGAAGAGCCCTGTCAAAAACAGAGATAGATGCTCAGTGAAAATGTTAATCTCAAACTGGCTAGCCACTCCCAAACATGTTCATAAACAAACCTGAGGAAGTTGGTTCAGTTCTTTAAAAATACAACACATATTAAAGCTTGACACTGGATATCAATACTATCAGGATAGTATTCTGATACTTGCCTGAGAATTTAGGGTAAAACAGATTGACTTGACTAAAATCCAATGGCAATGATAACACAATAATGACACAGGTACTGCTTACCAAACTTTACAATATATTTTTTTCTTCTTTTTTTTTCCCTAGTACTGGGGATTGAACTCAGGGGCACTTTAAACACTGAACCATATCCTAAGCCCTTTAAATTTTTTTTTAATTTAGAAACAGGGTCTTATACAGGGCTTTACTGAGTTGCCAAGGCTGGGTTTGAACTTGCAATCCTCCTATCTCAGCCTCCTGAGCTGCTGGGTTTACAGGTGTGAGCCAATACCCCTGGCATGTTTTTTTTTAATACTTATAGTGATCTAAATGGTAGATATTATGATGTCCCATTTATAAACAAAGAAGCTGAGTCTCAGGAAGATGAAAGTAACTTGCTTAAGATAGAAAGTGGTTGGGCCAGAATTCCACTCCATTTGTGTCAGCCTCTAGTCTCTCAACTTCCATGCAAAATAGTCAAATGCTGTGATTGGTTGTATAAATAAAAGGAAAAGAAAAAAACAGATTTATGTGTAATATTCCACAGAATCTTATTTTTCTTATTTTAATTTTTGTTGTAAAAATATAACATAAAATTTACCATTTTAACTACCAGAGGATCTTTTAAAAATTTTTATTTATTTTATCTAATTACAAATTATACATATTTAATAAGACAGTGTGATATTTCAACAAATGCTTATAGTATGTACTGATCAAATCAGTGTAATCAGCATTTCCCTCTCTTTTAAAATTTTTATTGGTTCTTCTTATAAATAAAAATAATCACTTATTTTTCTTTTAATCCCAAGAATGTTAACTGCTATTGCAAATGACATTAACTGCATTACCTTGCAGGCTAGTGCTGGTTCTTGATGAATGTTAGTAGGAATAACAGTAGTTTCTGATTACCATGTGGTTGGACATGCTATACAGTTTCCTGTTCATTTTCTAGATAAGACAATAGAGTCTCTCCCCCACAAAAAAAACAATAAAATGACTTGCTTAAGGTCACTAGTATGCCTAGATTTGTATCTAAGCCTGTTTGAGCCCAGAGGCCTTGTTCTTTCCAATAAGGTGCAATACATAATGGAAAGCTAATACCTGTTGAATTTGTGGTTGATTATAAATAACACCTACTAATTTTCATTGAGCACTTCCCATGTTCCAGGCTCTGTGCTACACACCTTACATATGTCATCTCATTTAATCCTCACAACCCTGCAAGGTAAATAATATTTTCTCTATTATATTCATGAGAAAACTAGGGCATGAGGTTAAGTAACCTGCTCAAGGCCACAGAACCAGTAAATTGCAAAGCCTGATGCAAAGCTAAATCCTTGGGCTTAAAGGTCTGTACAACATGGAGGCTACTAAGAAGTGTTGCTCAAGAAAATGGAAATAGGATGAAACTTGTAAAATCCACACAGAGGATGGAGTGAGCCATCTGAGGGAGTCCACAAAGAAATAAAAATATTAGAAACAAGTGACTTAATAACTTGAGAACATATAAAACAATGATGATCTCAGAAGAGAGAACTATAGAATAAGATTTAGTAGGCTAGAATAATTAATTATCTCATGCCTTGGAGAAAGTGTGACTGCATAGAAAAAGGCGAGTCAGCAAGGTAGCAGCAGCTCCGTCTAGTGAAGATGCCTTACCTAAAAACAAGGTCAACACAAGGATTTCCCTCTAGAATAGAAGGAATCATATCTACAAGAAACTTAAGATCCCTGCCATCCCTTATTTTCTGTCACTTTCTTAATCTGTAAAATAGAGAATAATAGTATATACTTCATAGGTTCCTGTAAGAATTCAATGAGACACTCCATGTAAAGCATTTAGAACATGTTGTGTCTTGCACAACTCAAATGGTAACTAACATCATTATTCTGATTCTATGGCCCTAAGAAAATTTCTAATACTGTAGTCTCTCTTCTATTTTAAACTTAGAGAAAGAAATTTCTGGCAGTAATGGTTAAGGATATGTGCACTACAGTCAGCCAGACCTGGGTCTGACTTTTGTCTTTAACAATGAGTTATTATGCTGTGTTGGCATCAATTCAGGACAGGGCTCTGGAATCAGTTAGCTCAGGCAGGAACGTTATCTCTGATAACTGACTTGATGGATAAGTTGTGGCAAGGTCCTTCATTTTTCTGGGCCTCTGTTTCATCTTATTTTAAATGGGGAGTAATAAGTACCTTACAGGGTATTCATGTGGCTTTGACGAGCTCATACATTTTTTAAAACTTTTTTTTTTAGTTGTAGATGGACATGCGATCTTTGTTTTATTTATTTATTTTTTATGTGGTGCTGAGGATGGAACCCAGTGCCTCATGCATATAAGGCAAGCACTCAACTACTGAGCTAGAACCCCAGCCAGAGCTCATACATTTTTAAGAGTGACTCCAAAAGAGCATGTGTGCAATACATTGTAATAATAATTTCTTATCATAAATCAGTACTTACTAGTACTTATCTCTTAATTCCTTCCTTTTCCCCAACTGCCCAGTCATAACATAAGTGGTATTGACACTTTTGTGATCCTGGATGGTATGAGTCAACCACAGAGAAATTGATCTACTCCTTTGGTGCTAAAATTAGAAGATTTTTTTTTTCAGATTTTACAGCTGTAAAACTGTATCTTCTTGTGGAAACCTATCTGGCTAATTTTCCATCTAGCTGCAATCCTTTTTACCTTAGTGAGCAATTTCTGGGAAAAGGTGAGCAGCTTTAAAAACCTCCCAAAATAGTGGAGCTGAGGATGTAGATCACTGTTACAGTACTTTCTTAAAAACTCCCCAAATTACTGCTCTCTAACTTTGGGTGCATTATAAAATGCTTTGTGTGATATTCCAGTTGCAATTTTTGCTTAAAATAACATTAAAGAAAATTTTTATTCTTTGAGAAAACGTTAGATGTTGGGGATTAACCTGGATGCAGTGAGGGTGGATGGTATATAGGAGAGTGATTTACTATTGAGAAGTGATGACAAAATTGCTTAGGATTAGAGACTGCATTTAAAATGTATGGGGCTTGGTGGAGAGCAGGCCCTCAAGAATACTATGAGAAGCCTAGCAGTTTTGAGTTCAGTACCAGATTTTTATTTTGTAATTCTGAGAATTGAACTCAGTTGTGCATGCTAGGCAAGTGCTCTATCACTGAGCTGCACGCACAGCCCCTATATAAGACTTTAGATCAGTACAGGAATAGTTTCGCAGAGTCTATATTTTGAGGCGGGGGCAGGGAATGTCTAATAAGGATCAGTGGGAATGATGATATAGTTCAAGGCATAGATTGGAAGAAAGTTTAAGACCTTTCTGAGTCATTAATAATAAGCAGAACTACACATACATTTCTCAAAAGAAGAAATACAAATTGCCAACAAATATATGAAAAAAATGAATCAACATCCCTAGCAATCAGGGAAATGTACATCAAAACTACACCTAGATTTTATCTCACTCTAGTTAGAACAGCAATAATAATCTAGAATACAAATAATAGGGCTGGGGCTGTAGCTTAGTGGCAAGAGCACTTGCCTAACATGTATGAGACACTGGGTTGGATCCCTACTACCTCATTAAAAAAAGAACACAAATAATAATAAATGCTGGTGAGCATATAGAGGAAAAGTTACACTCATATATTGTTGGTGGGACTATAAACTAGTATAACCAATTTGGAAATCTGTATGGAGATTCTTCATACAGACTAGAAATGGAACCACCATGTAACCCAGCTACCTCATTCCTTGGTATTTATTCAAAAGAAGTAAAATTAGCATACTATAAGAATACAGGCATCTCAATGTTTTTAACAGTACAATTCACAATAGCCAAGTTATGGAACCAGCCCACATGACTACCAACGGAGGAATGAATAAAGAACGTGTGATATGTATGCACAATGGAGTTTTACTCAGCCATAAAGAGTGAAATTATTTCACTAGCCAGTTAATGGATGGAATTATAAAGCTAAATGAAAAACATGAGACTCAGAATGTCAAGAGTTGAATGTTTTCTCTCTTACATGGAATCTATAAGAAAATATGGATAAAAAGGGGGTATCCTATGAAAATAGATGGAAGATCAGTAGAGTAGAGGAAGAGAATTGAGGAGGAAGAGGGAGGGACAGGAAATAGAGGAACTGTGGAATGGATTGACCAAATTATGTACATATATAAATACACCACAGTGAAAATATATGTATGTGTGTGTGTATATGTATGTGTGTGTATCCAATTAAAAAAATCAACAAATAAATAGAAGGAAGACCAGTAGAATAGAGGAAGGGGAACAGGGGGAGAGAGGAGGAAAGGGGGAAGTACTGGGGACTGAAATGGAGCAAATAATATTCTACGCATGGGGGCTGGGGATTTGGCTCAGTTGGTAGAGTGCTTGCCTCTCATGCACAAGGCCCTGGGTTCAATCCACAGCACCACCACCAAAAAAAAAAAAAAAAATTCTACGCATGTATGATTATGTCAAAATGGACCCACTATTATGTATAACTATAATGCACTAATAAAAACATTTTAAAAACAAGCAGAATGTTAATGCCCCCTCCCTTTTCCACATTCAGCAAAGTGCAAAACACTGTTCAAACATTTCTGGTGGCCCCTTAGAAGCCTAGGCAGACTGTAGGCAACTACACTGTTCATTACACTCTGGTACCTTTCTGTATCTATGTAGAAAATACTATGCTAGACACAGGTCTTTAGGTCACAGAACTTAGATTCTGCCTTGTGGCCTCATTCAAGGTTAAGGATGTGCCTCTGCAGTCCTGCAGGAAGAGTTCTAGGCAGGCACTCACTAGACTTTTAGAGAGGAGGGGAATGGAATCAAATGCCTGGAGAAGATATGACAACTTCCTTCCCTGAGTAGCTCAGGTTTCCATGTCTGTGATGTCTGGCAACTCAGTTAAAAAAAGAAGATTATCAAACAGAAAATAAAGAGTCTCGACAAAAGGTACTTACTTGTTTATTTCCTTTTTTGTGTCCTTTGGATCCTCTACCAGTCTGCTCTTTTCCATGCCTTTAGCAAGTGGGAGAAAAAGGGATCATGAGAAACACAAAGCCCACATCCATATCATTTTCACTTGGTTAGCTGCTCATCTTCTCTAGGAAGTTTGACCCAGCTTAGTTAGATGCCCTTCCTCAGTTACTATTATAAACCTATCTTTCTGTCCTTTTCATATTATATTACCATATAGTACATATACTGTATTATACTGTTCCACTTTCTCTAGTACAAAACTTTTTTTCATCAAGGCAGGACATTTAGTATATGCTTGCTGAACTAAACAGAAAATTGGCTTTAAATATGGATAGTTGGTTAATGCCTCTTACCATAATAGAAGGATTCAATAGCTGGTCATTTCCCAAGGGCACTTTGATTGACACTAGCTCATACCAACCCATTTGAATACATACCCCTTTCCTGGCCCACCGACAGAAACCACTTGCATGCCAAAGGATCCTCGGCCTCTGGAGGATCTGCTGCCAGCCCACTGGCCCACCACCATACCAGCAATCTCCAGTTTTCCTCCTTGGGGTGGGATTGGATGGAGACCTGGCAAGAGAGGAGGAACAGCGGCAAAGAATGCTAAGTGCAAGGTCCTACAAAAGGTCCTACAATCTATCTACTCTTCTTATCTCCATTTCTCTCTGATAAGAAGACTATGCAAATAACATGGAATCATGATGGAAGCAAATATAGGGGGAGGTGGTAAAAGATCTGTGTGTATGTATATATATATATATATATATATATATATATATCCATTTTAATAACAGGTATGAGTGATTTCATTTTTGACTATAGAGCCCACCAGTAAGAATTCAATATCTGTTGAATATTGAAGTCAGAAGTCAATATCTGTTGGAATAATATCTTAAAATATAGTTACTAGAAAATTATAGGTTAAACCCACTCTTGATACAGATATGTTCACTACCCACTATACGATTAGCCAGACAACCAAACTAAACAGGAAAAAAAGAAGCTAGAATAACAGCAATTTATAATTAAAAAGCAAGAAAAGTAATAATTGAAACTCAGGACCTTTCAAGACAGGATGGTAATATAGTTATTTAAGACAGAGGAAATTCCAACTCTGCATAGCTGAGGTTTGTAATATGGCCATCAAAGAATATGTATAGAATTCTAATAGGCATTTTAGTTTATGGGGAAAAAAAACTCCAAAGGTAATAACCCTTAACTCATTAATCAAGTAGTTAGTGAAGAGCTCTTTGTTTGTATAAAAGTGAGAATCCCAGGAGGTAGGAACTATACTCTTAAAAGGGACAAGGAAAATTTACATTTCTACTGTGTCCTTTTGGGAGGAAGGAAGCTACCATGGACCACCACTACCTGGAGACTATAGTATTACTGGTAGCTGGGACAATGGTGACAACCTCCTGAGAAGTTGGCCATAATTAAGATGACTTCTGAGACTTACAGAAAAAAGACAACACACAAAGAATCAAAGAAGAGCTGGGTGTGGTGGCATGTGCCTCTAATCTCAGCTACTTGGAGGTTGAGGAAGGAGGATCATAAGTTCCAGGTCAGACTCAGCAAGTTAGACCCTGTCTCAAAAACAAAACAAAACAAACAAAAAGGCTGGGGATATAGGTCAGTGGTAGAGCACTTGCCTATCACATGCAAGGCCCTGGATTCACTCCCTGGTAACACAAAACAAAATGAAATAAAAACAAGTAATCAGAGGAGAGATTTGTAGAACCACTTTAAAGTGATGAAATAGCTAGTTTCCTGGATTTTAAGATTTGATTATTACCCAGCTGAAGAAGAGCTGACTTTCACACTGCTCATCTAGCCCAGCTTTGAACTAAACATCCATACTGAATTTTGTGATTCCCCAAAAGATCATTTTTAAGAGAGGAGCAATGAACAACACACACATTCAACATAGCAATGACACTTTCACATGATCATAGACTCTTGCTATTTTATGTTAAAAGGTTCCCATTAAAATATCCTGTTTCACCAGGAGACAGGTTGCTTAAAATATCAGGTTGCTTAAAATATTAGGGCTACCTAAGCATGCTTGTTGATTTCTTGTTAAGGAGCAGCTCAAATGTCACCATAATTTATACATATATGTATATGTTTACATGTATATGTGTGTATTTGTATGTATATTTGTGCATTTATTTTCCCTACTAACCTGTAATCCTTTGGGAGGCATGAACAATGACATTTACATTTATCTCTATGCTTCTGGAGCAGAAGGAAGGGAAATGTGTCAGGTCAACCCCCAGAGTAGAAATGGCTATATCAAATAATTAATTCCCATTGGTCATTTATTCCTACTGCTCTTCCTGCAAGCTTTTGTGCAAACATACAGATCCAGGTCATATGAATTGTAGTTCTCAAAATAAAAAAGTCAATCCTGGTTTTTCTGTCAGCCACTGTGCGAGTTTGGTTGGTTAAAGTCAAATTCCTGGGGACCAACTACCTCTATGGAGAGTGGTCTGGGAATTCATAGGACTTTCTTTCCCGGTCTGCATCCTTCCATCTCAAATAGGATGCTCCTCAAACTACCACAACAGAGCACAGAATGTAAATGAAGTATGATATATATGAAACTGGTAATTCTGTAATGGCAATGAGTACTGGTTGGTTATTATGAAATGAATTGGATGGTAAATACCTCATTCTGACATACTGACCTGCAAAACCTCGGCTCCTTCCTTGAGGGGGAGGTGGCATTGAACCCATGGCTCGGGAATAAAGTGAAACAGGGTACAGAGAGGGCACCATAGGAGGCACAAAAGTAGGTGATGGAAGTAGAGCAGAAGGTGGTGGATGATTCATGTTGACTCCTTCAAGGATACTCTGTCTCATCTTTTCCACTTTGGTTGCCAGGTCAGCCTTCAAATAAGGAGAAAATAGTAATAGCAGCTGCCATCTTTTTAACTTCTCCTATGTTTCAGGCTCAGTTATTGAGCACTTTAGGTATGGCCTCACAGTTCTATTCCCATTAAGGGAATTGAGGTCTGGAGTTAAATGGCTCCAGGCCACACACTCAAGAAGCCCATCTAACACCAAAGCCCTCACTCTTCTCATGAAACCACACTACCAATCATATTAGTATTGACTGAGGGTTTGTGAGGCACATTAACTAGACCAATGAAAACGAAAACAATAAGAATTTACTGATGGTCTCTTACATGGCCAGCAATAGGATGGATAATTTATTTATTTATTTTTTAAAGAGAGAGTGAGAGAGGGGAGAGAGAGAGAGAGAGAGAGAGAGAGAGAGAGAGAGAGAGAGAGAGAGATTTTAAATATTTATTTTTTAGTTTTCGGCGGGCACAACATCTTTGTATGTGGTGCTGAGGATCGAACCCGGGCCGCACGCATGCCAGGCGAGCACGCTACCGCTTGAGCCACATCCCCAGCCCAGATAATTTATTTTTATCTTATTTTCTTTCTTTTGTTCTTTTGAAATGTTGGGGATTGAACACAAGTCCTTGTGCAGGTAGGTTAGGTCATTTTTTAAGGGACAGGTAACAGAATTCGGTAAAAGAGAAAAGAACAAAAATCTGATATATATGAAGCCTTAATTTCAACTTTCTTCCCTATCTGCAGGATTGGAGACCCTAAGTTCTGCTTAGGCTCAAACTTCTTCTGGAATGGGTAGAATAGTAAATATATTAGGTTTTGTGTGCCACACTGTGTCTGCCACAATAACTCCACTCTGCCACTGTTGCATGAAAGCAGAGGTGATATACAAACAAATGAATGTGGCTGTGTTCCAATAAAATTTTATTTACAAAAACAGGGGATGGACTGTCTTGCAGAAAACAGGAGGCAGACTGGGTAGTTTGCTGACCCCTGCTCTAAAATCTCAGCTAATTCCCTCCAAATGGATGAAAGAGTGAGTAATCTTTCCACTCCCTTATCTTTTCTCACTTTTTCCAAAGTTTGGCTGCAAAAATTCCTCCACTTCTACCCTTTCATCTGCTTTACCTATTTCTAAACAGTTTCATTACAAAAAAAAAAAAAAGATCATCACATGCAAAAGTGGCTTACAGTTTTTGTAAATAAGGGAAATGAAATCCTAAGAGTTAGAGAAAAAGTATATACTATGACTGAGTATTCCATGGGGAAGAAATATGAAAAAGGACATGATTACTTCAAGCTCATACAAAAACTTTCAACAAGCTGGGATGGTGGTGCACAACTGTAATCCCAGTGGCTCAGGAGGCTGAGGCAGAAGGATCACAAGTTCAAAGCCAGCCTTAGCAATTTAGCAAGGCCCTAAGCAACTTAGCAAGACCCTGTCTCAAAATAAAACATTAAAAAAAACTTTCAATATATGATTTTATAACATGTACATTACAAGATTATACTTGGGGTTTGGGGCCATGTTGGTTCAAGTTAGAAACACTTTTCCCACTTCTGCTCCCTCCCTCTCCAATGTTTCAGCTCTTTTTCCTCTCCCTGCCCATTCATTCATTCCCATTCAGCAGATTAGAGATGGCCCTCAGCAACTGCCCAATGTGTTGGTACCTGGCCATCACAGAGTTCAACCAGGGATACTCGTTCTCGGCCTGCTTTAATGAGCTTGCTCTGGAACAGCTTGCCATCAAAGTAAATCCAGGGGCAGCAGTGCTCCCAAGGGACTGGCTGGCCACAGGCATCATTTGCAAAGAGAGCTGTGTCGACCCCACTCATGAAGAGGGCAGCAAGCTGAATCCCTCGGGCATCCAGTTTCTCAATCTGAAACAACCATAGAGGAGAAATTAGTATTAAAAA
The DNA here is from genome assembly GCF_052094955.1 of Ictidomys tridecemlineatus. Taxonomy (NCBI): domain Eukaryota; kingdom Metazoa; phylum Chordata; class Mammalia; order Rodentia; family Sciuridae; genus Ictidomys; species Ictidomys tridecemlineatus. The sequence goes on from NC_135493.1 coordinate 80,597,343, forward strand.
ACTAGGGTTGAGGGCTGGGGTTGTGGCTCAGCAGTAGAGTGCTTGCCTAGAACGTGCTGGGCCCTGGGTTCAATCTTCAGCACCACATAAAAATAAGTAAAAAGTTAAAGGTATTATGTCCAACTACAACTAAAAAATTTTTAAAAACCCCAAAACTAGGGTTGAGCATCCCTAATCTGAAAATCTGAAATCTAAACTGCTTCAAAATATGATACTTTTTGAGCACAGACATGATCCCACAGGTGAAAACAACCACACCTGGCCTCATATGACAGGTCACAGTCAAAATGCAGTTACCCTAAAAATATCATAGAAAATTACCTCCGGGCTATGTGTATGAGCATATACAACACAAGTGCATTTCATGTTTAGACTTGGATCTTAGCTCCAAGATATCTTATTAGGTATATGTAATACTTAAAAATCCAAACAAAATCTGAAATCCAAAACAAATCTGGCCCTAAGCATTGCTGATAAGGGATATTCAACATGTACTGTTACTGATAACATTTATTCTTATTCCTGACAAAGTAGTTCTTTGTTTTTATTTTTTTCAGTGCTGGGGGATTGAACCCAGAGCCTTGCACATGCTAGGAAAGTGCTCTACCACTGAGCCACACCCCTGGCCCTTCTGTCATGCTAATTCTTGCAGTTAAATTTGAACATGTGCTTTTTAATACAGACCTTTGAATGCACAATTAGCTTTTATCTATGTTTTTCCCTGAGATGACTTGAGAATTATTCATAAGGTTAGAGGATATCAACTTTAACAATCTATTCTAAGAAGTAGAGATGTGAATAAAATTTTATCCATAAAGATGCTAATTATAACATTACACATAACAGGGGAAACTATAAACATTATAATAATTAAATGATACATCCATATGATAAAATATTTACTAAAATTTCTAACATATAGAAAATATATGTTATATTGTGGGAAAAAATACAATATAGTCATCACTTGGTATCACTGGGGATTGGTTCCCAACAAGCATAATGAAATTCATATATATTCAAGTCCCTTTTGTATTTGCATAACCTACACATATCCTCCTATATACTTTATAGCATATAGATTATGTATAATTCCTAATACTCAATGTAGATGAAATGTAAATAGCTGTTATAGTGTATTATTTAGGGAATAATGACAAGAAATAAAGTTTACACATCTAGTATTAATGCAACTTTTAAAAAATATTATACATCTGTGGTTGGTTCAATCTGCATATACAGAAACTGTGGCTATAACTACTTAAGAAACATCAATATGCATGACAAAAGTCTGAAAGAGTCAATCCTCAGCATAACACACACAAAAAAACCCACTGGAATAAAACATCAACAGTTTTCACAGTAGTTATCTCAATTTGGTATGTTAGATGGCTTCAATAGGAAAAAGGGAAGTATTTTCAGGTGCCTGCTAGATGTGGTTGGGCATCAGGAGCTGCTCTACCATCCAGCCATACATACTACATTTACTCCAAAAAGGAAACACTTTTTGTCCTAGGATGATTGCATCTTTCCCATAGTTGATCTGAAATAAATTAAGATTTTTGCTGTTGTTGTACTGGTGATTGAATCCACAGCCTTATAAAGGTGAGTCAAGAGCTCTACCACTGAGCTACATCCTAGCTCTTAATTTTTTTTTGTATCAGAGATTGAACCCACAGGTGATTAACCCTAAATTGATTAGGACCTCACTAAGTTGCTGAGGCTGGCTTTGAACTTGAGACCCTCCTGCCTCAGCCTCCCTAGTCACTGGGATTACAAGTGAGCATCATTGTGCCTGGCTAATTTTTTCAATTTTGAGACAAGGTCTTACTAATTTGCCCAGGCTGTCCTTGAACTTTTGAACCTCCTACCTCAGTCTTCAGAGTAGATAGGATTACAGACATGCAACAGTGTACCCAGTTTAAATTAAAATTTTACAAGTATTTTTCTTTCTTTCTTTCTTTTTTATTTTTTAAAAATATTTATTTTTTACTTTTTTAGAGGGATACAATATCTTTGTTTTATTTTTATGTGGTGCTGAGGATCATACCTGGTGCCTCATGCATGCCAGTTGAGCACGCTACCACTTGAGCCACATCCCGATCCCTATTTTTCTTTTTTTAGTACAAGGGATTGCAAGGGATTGAACCCAGGGTCTCTTGTATGTTATGTAAGTGTTACAACTTTGAGCTACACTCCTATCCCCAAGTATTATTATTTTTTTTTGAGAAGAGTTCTCTTTGTTACCCAGTTTAGTACTCCTGGGCTCAGGGGATCCTCCTGCTCTAGCAACCAAGTAACTGGGACTACAGATGTGTTGTCACTGAACCCAGCTCAGTTTTGCAAATCTTATTCATTTGATCTTCTGATTACCTTAGAGTCTCAAAAGAACATAGCTACTGAAGTCAGGGGTTGGGATATTCTGCATTGACAGGCAATATTTATTGAGTACTATGAACTTAAAATATGCAAGAGACTGTTTACATGTATTATTTTACTTAATATCCTCACAATCCTACAAGTAAGGAAACTAAAGCTAGAGAGTTTAAGTAGCCTGTCCAAGGTCACACAGCTGGGACATTATGAAGCCAGAATTCAAACTGAAGGCAGCGTTCCTTGAGAGCCTATCATTTATGCTACCATCCTATACTGCCTTCAATTACATGGTGGACTTATTTTCTTCCTCATGCTTTTCTATACTTCCCCCTAGTACCCAGTATGTATTACTAAAGGGGGGATGGACATTTATTCGGAAATAAGCAGGGATACCAGGATAAGTCCCCTATAGTACTTCTTATAAGAGTCAGAGGTGGGCATTATGCTGCACACCTGTAATCTCAGAAACCAAAGAGGCGAAAGCAGGAAGATCATATGTTCAAGGCTAGGCTTAGCAACTTAGTGACACCAAACAAAAGAAAATTGTTTGGTACCAGGGATTGAATTAAGGGGTGCTTAATCACTGAGCCACATCCCAAGCCCTTTTAAATTTTATTTAGAGACAGGGTCTTGCTGTTGCTGAGGCTAGCTTTGAACTTGTGATCCTCCTGCCTTAGCCTCCCAGACCACTAGGATTATAATTGTACACTACTATGCCTGGCCAAAAAGTTATTTTTTTTACAAAGAGAGTCGGACACATAGTCTATGGGCCATGATTAATCTGCCTTGCATAATATCCATCTTTATTGTCCATTTTCATCCATCAATATGGGGATAGTATAGCAGGCATCTTTTGATTTTACTGATAGATTTTTGTATATTTGACTAAAGTAAGTTAATCCTTACTTGCAGAACTCATTTCCCCCACCCCCCGTTCCGGGAGAAAAATACCCTACAGTACAGCTATGAACTTATAAAAGGAAAAAGTTAAATAAAGGTAGAATCAAATCACCTTGAGTTCTTGGAGTTGGTCTGGTTCATAAAGCTGGGTAGATACTGCCTGTGCAAGAAAGGTGTCTAGCTCATGGCGATGCAGGATTCTGCCACCAGGCCACTGAACCATGTAGCTAGAAAATAAAAGCATCATTATTAATTAGGCCACAAGACCTCATGTATTTATCACATAACCACTTATTAAGTTGAAAGCTATTATGGACCAGATCCTAGGCTAGGTTTTGGCAATTACAAAAGAATAAAGTAGAAGAATCTCTGCATTTGATTACACATAGTCTGGGTGACAGAGGAGATAGACTTGTATATCAGCAATGACAGGACAGTGTTTTAAGTATCAAGAGAAGAATACACAGGGTTCTGAGAGCACAGAAGAGTCCCACAACTCTAAGAGTGGGGGAGGGCATTCTGAAAAAGTCAGCAGGAGCTGAGTTCCAAAGGGTCTATAGAATTTAGTGAGACAAAAGAAAAGTTAAGGAAAGATGTTCTCGGTTGACTGGAGATTATGTCTTTGTAAAGGCATGGAAGCATCACTTGGCAAAATGTACCTGGTTCAGTACTGCTGTAGCTAAGAATGTTTAGAGTGATAGGAAGCAAAATTAGAAATAGGCCAGATCAAATGTCTCCACTCATAAGTATGGAATTTGGACTATCATTTTGAATTATGGAAGACATTTATGGATTGTCAGCAAGAGTGGTATTAACTGTTTTGATGTTGATGGGCTCAGAGGGAAAGAGAGAAAAGGCATGGATACCAGTTGGGAGGTGACTGAATCAGAGACCAGAGAGGGACTGAACAAAGGCACTAGATGAATAGATGGAGTGAGCAAGGTGACAAATGCAAGAGCTATTAAGGAAATAAATCCATAAGACTTAGTGATAGATTTTTTTTAATTGCAGTACTAGGGTGAATCCCTGGGTCTTCCACATGATAGGCAAGTGCTCTACCACTGAACTACATCCATAGCCCTTGGTCATGGGTTTTATGGGAAGGGAGTAAAAAGAAGGGGAGAGTCTAAGTCTCTTAAAATTCTAGCTTGGGCAGATGGCTAGATGATATGGAGTCATAGATTTCTAAGATAGACAATCCACTAATTAAATAAATAGGTACTCACTGATGAGTATTTGAATTGAATGTCCATGAACTGAATATGCTTTACTGTTTTAGACACTAAGAATGCAGAAAGAGAGACAGAGACAGAGAAGAAAAAATACAAATATATCAGTACAAATTTGTTCTTAGCTCCCTGAAAGCTGACAACAATGATCACACATAATTACTGACGCTGTATAAGACTTCGGAAGTTTGGCATTTCAAACAAGCAGTGTTTTCTTGAGTGGCACATGGGATAGATTCCTGGGAAGTCTGGTAGTAACCATGAGTCAGTATAGACCCTGGAAAGAGTCAGGGTTCTACAGTCAGTCTGGCTTAGAATCTAGAAACTCTCTGAGCTAAATATTTTTCACCTAGAATGACTAAAACAGCATAGGCATCTCTACACCATTATTCTTTCTTCAAATCCAAAGTGTTATTTCTCTGAGTTCCAGAATGAGATGGCAGGACATGCCAAAAGAATCCTGTTGCTGCTACTTCTTCTTTTTCTTTTCTTTTATATATATATATATATATATATATATATATATATATGTGTGTGTGTGTGTGTGTGTGTGTATATATATATATATATATATATTTGTTATATATTTTGGTGGACCATTTATTTTATTTTTATGTGGTGCTGAGTATTGAACCCAGTGCCTCACACATGCTAGGCAAGTGCTCAACCACTGAGCTCCTATCCTAGCCCACTCCTTTTGCTTCTTTAGGAACTAAATTCTAAATGAGTGGGCTCCCTAGGAGGGATCTCCTTGGGCTTCAGAAAATTTCCCTTTACTCAGAAACTTTCTATTTTCACTACTCACACTTTATCCACATGGAAAATTTATTCCTTATTACCTATTTTATATTTTTGATGCTATATTATTTAGCATTCAATTTGTAGCTAATCTTTAATAAATATAAAATATTCTTGTTTACAATACTTTTTGCCTTGAGGATTATTCTATCTGATATTAATATCATTCTTCAATTTAATTTTCACCTTTCTTTTATTTAAAAAATTTCTATCTTAGTTTGTTGGCAAGATGCAAAACACCAATAGAAGAAAATGAACATGGGGCTGGGGATGTGGCTCAAGCGGTAGCGCGCTCGCCTGGCATGCGTGCGGCCCGGGTTCGATCCTCAGCACCACATACCAACAAAGATATGTTGTCCACCGAGAACTAGAAAATAAATATTAAAAATTCTCTCTCTCTCTCTCCTCTCTCTCACTCTATCTTTAAAAAAAAAAGAAAATGAACATGAACATAATATACCTATATTTAAAGTCACAGAAGATCTTATTAATGGAATAAATGATGTTTAAGTGCTTGACTGATTTTGTACAAAGAATACACATTTTTCAAGTGCCCATGTGGGTTCCCATGAGTTCTAGGTCCTTGCTTATCTCTGTTTATTAAAACTTACTATAAACTTGCTAGTATAGTACGTTGATAAATATTTACTGGAAGAGTGACTGAATGCAAAGCAAAACAAACAAAACCTCAACAAAAGCAAATCCTCTGGAACTAGAGAATATCCTGCTAAGTGAAATAAGCCAATCCCAAAAAACCAAAAGGCCAAATATTTCCTCTGATAAGCAGATGCTGACCCAGGGTGTGTGTGGGGGGGATGGTAGGAAAGAATAAAGAAACTTTGGATTGTGCAGAGGAGAGTGAAGGGAGAGGAGGGGGTGTTGGGATAGGAAAGATGGTAGAATCAGATGTTATTACCCAATATACATGTATGATTACACTATGGGTGTGACTCTACACCACAGATAGCCAGAGGAATGAGAAGTTGTGCTCCATTTGTGTACAATGTGTCAAAATGCATTCTACTGTCATATACAATTAATTAGAACAAATTTAAAAAAAAAATTAAGAAGAAAACAAATAGGAAAAACAAAGCAAACCCTCCAAAGCAAAATTGTAACAGTATCATCTTAAATGATACGTAAGAAAAACTTACCTAAAGGAGTTAAGTGTGCGAAACAGGCAAGCTCATAGAAAGTTTAATATGACACAAAGAGTATGAGTTTACAGATTGTTCTGGGTAATCTAAGGAGAGAGTAGTGACTGACTAAATGTACCTGACAGAATCAGAGAAAGTTCCATAGAGGAAGAAACATTTAATTTCCTGGGGTCTGCAGCTTTGGTTTGGTTTGGTCTATACTTTAATATTAATTTGAAATCTGAAATGTCTCTCTAACCTTAGTATAATGAAGGGCAGAGTAGGTGTTCAATAAATATTTGTCAAACAAATGTGTAAATGTCAGGATATTCAGAAGGAAATTCTAAGATCCATCTTTGAGCTGGAACTGCCATTCAACTAGTATTGAACGAATTAGGACACAAAGAATGTAAGGGCCAATAAATCAGAGGAGCATAGGCTTAGAAATGGGACAGTAGAAAATAATAACAGATATAAAATGTACTATCTTCTGAATTATATAATGCTTCTGGGTATTTTCTCTGGAAAAACTGTAGTATTACTTATTTCCCAAGGAAATTCCTCAATCTCAAGGGCAAGATGACATCCTTACTATTAGCAGTGGTTATATTATTAAACATACTTTTAAAGTACTACATTCTATTATAATATGCAGCAAATTATAAACTAATCATATGAACAACATTTAGTTGATGCATATGATATTCTACACACCTTGCTAAGGACTTTATGTTCATAGAATGTAATGGAAATGAATAAAAACTTGGATGCTAACATCTTTGGTTCTAAAGGAGGTTCCGATATACCTTTTCCATGTGACTTCCAACAACTGCTTTTATCCTGTAGGTGATTTAGTTTGCTCATCTCTATAATGGGAATAATACCATCTGCATCTCAAAAGACAGAGAGGACAGTGATATAGGCATGCCTACTCAGTAGGCTGAGGCACGAAGATTGCAAGTTCAAGGCCAGCCTCAGCAACAGAGTGACACCTTTTTCTCAAAATAAAAAATAAAAAGGCCTGGAGTGTAGTTCAGTGGTAGACTGCCCCTTAGTTCAGTCCCTAGTACAAGCCAGTTTGTCCCAATTTATACCCTATCCCCAAGCAGTGTGTCAGCAAGGATTGTTTTTGTTAATATTTGATGACTTAATGGGTAAAATATTGATTGCTAATGGTGAGGCTGCATATGTTTTTCCAAATTCTTACTTACTTCTGTGAGTGGTTCATGTCTATCATAAACATATCAGTTAATTTACTTGTTCTATCTACACCTCCTTCTCAGATGATCTAAAGCCTTTTCTTTATAATAACGAGAGCTACTGGAACAAGGGTGTGGACAGCTAATCCAAGTCAAACCAATCCATGGCTTGCCAATCAGTCTTGAGAATTTAAACTAAGAAAAGCAGAGACCAGTGAAGCAGACATGCAAAATAAATAAATAAATAAATAAATAAATAAATAAATAAATAAATAAATAAATAGCTACAGAGGCCCAAGTGAGACTGGGCAGTCTCAGACTCTGACTTTCCAGGACAATTCCAGTGTGTACCACTTTTCTTATTTTTTGGATCATGTTCACAGGGTGGGCTTTTAAGAAATGATTGAATCACCAGGGCTGTAATTTCATCAGTGGATTAATTCACTTGAATGATTAAAATTTTGAATAGGTTTGTTGGAGATAACTGTCAGGAGGTAGGGAATGGCTGGAGGAAGTAGGTCCTGAGGACATGACTTTGGGCACTCTGTCTGTCCCTGGTCCTTTCCATTCTCTCTCCACTTCCTGGCTGAGCTGAGCAGCTTTCCTCTATGATGCCCTTCCACCATGATATTCTGCCTCATCACCGGCCCAGAGCAATGTAGCCAGCCAATAATGGACTGAATTCTCTGAAACTGTGATCCAAAATGAACTCTTCCTCCTCAAGATTGTTCTTGTCAGGTATTTTTATTACAATAACAAAAGCTGACTAACATAAGAATATCATTTACCCCTTTGGAGTTCTGGTTTCTAAAAAGCCCTTTTTTCCCTCCTGTAGTTTTATTTCGCTATAGATTCAAATTAGGATACATTTTTAGTAACTGCAATTTTCCTCTTCACAGGCAAAAACCCATAAGGTGTTCTTTGATTATGTGACCAAAGAACAAATCCTACTACAAAGATGGCACACAATCCAGACTTTTCCTTCTAGCTGGCCCTCAAAACCCACATTTACAATATTTTACACCAATTAATTCTATACCAATATTCTATAACAATATGTAGATATTTGCAAAGTGATACCTTTTCCTAAAAATATATGAATGTGTATGTATATGCATGTGTATGTATGTGTGTGTGTGTGTGTGTGTGTGTGTGTGTGTGTGTATCTTACTTTCTTTGAACTGTGGATTAAAGTAAAGTACACATAGTAAGGGAAAAGGTTTAACATGTAAGAACAGGAAAAGCTCCAAAAATTTAATTTAAGTTAGTCCAGATCTTTCAAGCAAAAGAATTCATAGTATTTCTTCAGCACTCAAATACTAGCCATTCAAATTAATATGAAAAGCTGCAAAAAAAATCATCATAAACGAAGTTCACATACCCTTGTTGCAAGTGGTCTTTTCTCCTAAAGAAGACTGTCAATGCTTGAAGCTTCATACAGCAAGGAACATAATTATCAAAGGAAATTCTACCATTCTTACTATAATATTTAATAATAGAAGTTAACGTTTGAGGACTCACCTATAACTCATGATAGCAATGGTTTGACTCAACTACTCAAGTGGCTGGGGCTGTAGCTCAGTGGTAGAACACTTACATCCCACATGTGAGGCACTGGGTTCAATTCTCAGCACCACATAAAAATAAATAAATAAAGCAAGAAAGATATTGTGTTCTTCTACAACTAAAATTTTTTTTAAAAAAAAGAACTACTCAAGATCCTTGAATTCATTAAATTCCATTTTTCCTGTGTAATCTCTACCCAACATGGCAACCACAATTCTACAGGTTTCCAAACTGAAGGAAGAATAAGCTCGACTAATTCCAGACTGTGTCAAACATTTCTGAAGTTCTTCAGCATCTCTTTACCATCCTGTCCACCAATATAAGTGAAGTTAAGTCCACACTGGGTCATCAGCTAATGAATATCTGTCTAAATATGCTGGGTACCCAGAGTAACCACAAGGGAACATATTTAGACCTGTTCCTGTCACCTGCATTCCTAGCATGTAGCCACTAAAATTTCCAAAGGTTTCAGAGGTCTTAGCCCATTCTTTTCCTCTGGGCCTGAGGTGAGGCAGAACATCAATGGTTAAAAGGTATGGCAGAGGAAAGGAGCTGGGGAAATGGCACCAGGAAGCAGAGAGCTAAAATGCCCTTATGGAGAGAGAATATTAATACACTGTCCTGTTGCAAATACATTCTCATACATTCTCATTTGTCTTTTTAATTTGATGCATTCTGGCACAGATGCTGTCAGGTTTTTTTGTTTGTTTTTTTTTTTTTTTACTATTTAATCACACAAATTTATGTGTACATAGGTCAAATTAGCATAGTTATTGATAACAATTTTATATCTCACCTCATATGTTACCATGCTGAGAATCAAACCCAGGGCCTTATGCATGCTAGGCAAGTGCTCTACCACTGAGCTATACACCCCTTGACCTATATCTTTCCATTTTGGAGGGGCTCCAGTCTTTATATCTTTCCTTAACACTACTCATTACTTTTTAAAAAAACTTTTATTTTATGATAATTTTAATGTATTAAAAAATCTAACCTTTAAAATGTTTTATTAAGGGGTTAGGGATGTGGCTCAGTGGTAAAGCACTTGCCTAGCATGTATGAGGCACTGGGTTTGATTCTTAGCACTACCTAAAAATTATAAATAAAACAAAGGTATTGTATCTATATACAACTAAAATTTTTTTAAATGTTCTATTAAGGTATAATTTGTATACCATAAAAATTTTTCATTAAAACTACACCATAATTGAGTTTTAGGACATTTGTACTACCCCAGGAAGATCCCTCATGCTCATATACAGTCACTCATTGTACCCACCCAAAGGCAACCACTAATCTACTTTCTATATCTATGTACTTGCCTGTTCTGGTTATTTCTTTTTTCTTTTTATATTTTTATAGCTGTAGATGGACGGCATGCCTTTATGTTTTATTTACTTTTTAAATGTATTTTAGGGGCTGGGGATATAGCTCAATTGGTAGAGTGCCTGCTTTGCACACACAAAGCTCTGGGATCAATCCCCAGCACGACACACACAAAAGGGGGTGGGGGCTGGAGTTGTAGCTCAGTGGTAAAGTGCTTGCCTAGCACTTATGAGGCACTGGGTTCAATTCTCAGCACCACTAAAAATAAATAAACAAAATAAATGTATTTAAAAAATTAAATGTTTTTTTAGTTGTAGATGAACACAACACATTTATTTATTTATTTTTATGTGGTGCCATGGTTTTAACCCAGTTCCTTGCACATGCTAAGCAAGCACTCTACCACTGAGTTACAAATGCAGCCCCAGCATGCCTTTATTTTATTTATTTTTTAATGTGGTGCTGAGTATCAAACCCAGTTCCTTAAACATGGTAGGCAAGTGCTTTGCCACCGAGCTACAGCCCCAGTCCTGTTCTGGATATTTCATAAAAGTGAAATAATACCCTATATGGTCTTTTGTACCTGGCTGTATTACTTATCATAATTTTTATTTTTTTATGAATATATTTTTATTTTTGCTAAATAATGTGTTGACAAAAAATAAAATAAGTCTGTTACTGTGTAACATATGATAAATGAGAGAATGAACAGTTGCAACAAAAGCATTCTAATAATCTTCTCTCTTAACCCGTTTTCCATAATATTACATCATCAAACTTATCATTTACCCAGTTTTCCACTGACCTTCATGTCAAGTGTTCTTTTCTTCCAATAGTATCAATAATTAATTCACATATAAATGAACTAGCTATTGTAATTAAGAGGTATAAATGTTTAACATGTATAAAAAGCAAATAATAACTAAATGCTCTCTATATATGTAAATATCAATATACCAATAGGTTAAAAGCAAAAGAAGGGGAAACTAAGCATCAAAAATCTGAAGTAGAACTATTAATATAAAATAAATTTCAATGGGGCTGGGGATGTGGCTCAAGCAGTAGCGTGCTTGCCTGGCATGCGTGCAGCCTGGGTTCGACCCTCAGGACCACATACAAAGAAAGATGTTGTGTCTGCCAGAAAACTAAAAAATAAATATTAAAATTCTCTCTCTCTCAAAATAAATAAATAAATAAATAAATTTCAAGTAAATGTATTTTTAGACATAAAGGGGAACATTTCATAACCATGATAGGGTAATTTCAAGAAAGTATAACAATCTTAAATGTGTATGTACCTAATAATAAAATTTCAATATACATTAAGTAAAAATTAATAAGACTAGAAAAGACAAATCCACAATCACATTTGGAAATTTTTAAGCCCCCTTACTTTGCTGGAAAGAATAATGATACAGAAGGCTTAATAATATTATCAGCCACCTTGACCTACTTGTTATTTATAGAGAACGATACACAAAATTGTCAAGTAAAAAAATTAATGAGAGATTATATTTTGTCATAAAATAAGCTTTGAGAAATTTAAAATATTTGAAATCATGCATACTGTGTTTCCTGCATGATTTATTACATTAGAAATCAATCACCTTAAGATATATAGAACCCCAAACCCATGTCTCAACTACTTCAAAATCAAACAGCATACTTAGAAATATCTCACAGATCAAAGAAGAGAGCACAAGAAAAGTAAATAAAAAGTGCTTTGAACTAATGATAATAAAAGCTTTAAATATTAGATTCTCTGGAATGAAATAGTAGTCAGATGAACACTTATAACTTAAAGTATTTGTATCAGAAAGAAGCTAGATTAACAATCAAATTATGTTCAAATTAGGTGGTAGGAAGGAAAAAATAAGAGGAGTAGAAATATGTGAAATACAAACTAAGTAATACAGCTAAAAGCTGATAAAAATCTAACAAGTTTAATCAAGGAAAAAAACGAGAAAAAATATTTTTAAAAAATCAAAAAAAAAAAAAAGAAAGAAAAAAAAATCAACCAAAAGGGAGCTATCAAAATGACCCTACAGCTGGGCAAGGTGGCACATGCCTATAATCCCAGTGGCTTGGGAGGCTGAGACAGAAGGATCTTGAGTTTAAGCCAGCCTCAGCAACAGAAAGGTGCTAAACAAGTCAATAAGACCCTGTCTCTAAACACAAATAGGGCTGGGGATGTGGCTCAGTGGTTGAGTGCTCCTGAGTTTAATTCCCGTTACCCCCCATCCAAAAAATAAAAAACAACCTCTACAGATGCTAAAAATGTATTAAGGTAATATACAATTGTATAATTACAAATATATAGCTTACATAACTTGATCTAGTTTTAGAGGATAGAAACCCCTGCTTGTTTACATCATCCACAGGAATGAGATGTTTTTTTCCCATCCATTCACTGTGATGGTCTAGATATCTTTGCCTATAAGGTTCTTGGAGACAGCATATTGCTGGGTCTTGTTTTTTTTTTAATATATATATATATATATATATATATATATATATATATATATATATATATATATATATATTTTTTTTTTATGTGGCGCTGAGGATTTTACCCAGTTCCTAACTCATGTGAGGCAAGCACTCAAAAACACTGAGCTACAAGCCCAGCCCAGGCCTTGTTTTTAATCCACTCTGCCAGTGAATTAAATGATTGATGTTAATGTTCAAATTTTAATTGAGATATAGTTTGTGGTCCTGATCATTTTGGTTTATTTTTTGTTTTAAAATTTGAATTAATTTCTCCTTTGACTGTTTCTTCAGTGTAGTAGCTTGTCCCTTCATTGGTTTTCATTTTGTTTATCATTTCATCTTCATGGAATATTTTGCTGAGAATATTCTGAACAGCAGGCTTTCTAGTTGCAAACTCTTGGAATTTTAGTTTATCATGGAATATATTTTATTTCATCTTCAAATCTGATGCTTAATTTTGCTGGATATAGGATTATTGGTTGGCATCCATTTTCTTTCAGAGTTTGGTATATACTATTCCATGACTTCCTAGCTTTGAGGGTCTGGGTTGAGAAACCAGTTGAATTATGAATTGGTTTCCCACTATATGTAATCTGATATTTTTCTCCTGCAGCCTTTAAAAATGTTATCCTTATACTTTATCCTAGACATTTTCATTATACTGTACCTTGATGTGCTTCTGTTGCAATTTTGCACATTTGGGGTCCTATAAGCCTCTTGTATTTGATTTCCTATTTCATTCTTTATAATTGAGAAATTTTCTGATATTTAATTGAAAAGATTGTACATTCTTTTGGTTTGTATGTCCACGCCTTCATCTATCCTGATAAATCTTAAATTGCTCTTTTCATGTTATCCCATAATTCCTGGAAGTTCTGTTCATGGTTTCTGAACATCTTCATAGTCAACTCTATTTTTTTAAATATTTATTTTTTGGTATAGATGGGCACAACACAATGCATTTTATTTTTATGTGATGCTGAGGATCAAACTTGGGCTCCACCCGTGCTAGGCAAGTGCTCTACCGCTGAGCCACAATCTCAGCCCCTGAACTCTATTTTTTTATATTTATTTTTCAGTTTTCAGTGGACACAACATCTTTATTTTATTTTTTATTTTATGTGGTGCTGAGGATCGAACCCAGCGCCCCGCACATGCCAGGCGAACGAGTTACCACTTGAGCCACATCCCCAGCCCCTGAACTCTATTTTTAAGATTATATATTTTGTCTTCATTGCATGAGGTTATGTATTCAAAGTGGTCTAGTCTGTTGGTGATGCTTTCTATTGAATTTTCAATTTGGTTTATTGATTCCTTTATTTAAAGGATTTTTTCCCCAGAATCTCTCTCTCTTTATTGAAGTGATCTTTTGCTAACTGTATTTGCTCTTTCACATCATGTACATTCTAAACTCCTTCTCTGACATTTCTTCCATGGTGTTATTGATGGATTCTATTATTGGAGTATCTTGGTTTGCCTAGGTTGATTTGTTCCCTTGATTTTTCATGTTGTTTGTGTGTCTACCAATCTAACAGTATGGATCTGAGGCAACAGAGTATCTATCCTCTGGAATTAACAGTGTCCCTGAAGGTTTCCTGTACCTCACTGTTTAGGGGGAGACAAATAACAACCACCAATGCAAACAATTTACAGCATTAAACCAAATAGTTCCTACTATGATAATAAAAACAGCAAGTTTGAAAAAGGGTTTATATTATTAAATGGTGGACAGGGAGAGAAGAGAAGCGATATAGGATGTGATGATTATGAGGGAGAAGGAGAAAAGAGAAAAGTAGATGATTAAAGGAAGAGTGAAAGAACAATAGAGATTGGCTGAAAGCAGTAGACAAGGGAGAATCAAGGGAAACAGGTAGGAGAAATATATATATAAAGCAAAAATTTAAATAAAAAAATAAATGTAAAAGAATACAAAATAACACTAAAATATACTAATCAAACATTCTAGTTCACAAAAAAATAATCCATGTTAAAAAAAACTGGCTACAAAAATGCTAGAGAGGAAAAAAGTAGGAAACTGTATAAAAGTTCATGTCCAATTAAAGGCACAACTAAACAGTAAAAAAGAATTTAAAAAATCTTGATGAAAAGTTAAAAATTCTTTCCATTGAAGTTCAAAATATTCTCAGCTTCTCTTCTCATGAGTTTTAGGTGGAGTCGTCTGGAGTGTGACGCTCCACTCTTTAAATTTTTGGAGAGGTAAACCACAGGTGGAATTCCCAGTTGTAGGGTTTAGGGTTAGGGTTAGGTGGGCTCCAGGGTCTTCACTAATTGCTAATTGGTCTGGAGATTTAATTCAACACATCTCCAGCACCTGGTACTTGTTGATCCATGCTGGAAGACTTTACCTCAGGGATACCCTTGGGTTTCATACACGTGCTGGGGGAGCCAATTCTTAGTCCCCTACGAAATCTGCAGACCCCATGTTTACTGGTCTTGGGTTCAGTCTCCAAACAATTTTTCCTCTCCCTACTCTTGACTTCCTGGCCAGATTCCTTTCATAGATGGTCCTGTAAGCAGTCAGAGGAGAGGGAGGGTAGAGCTAGGTTTCCTCAACCTTGTGTAAAACTCTCTCTGTTTGATTTTTTTTAGGCACTTAGGTACACTGTATGTTGTGCAGCATGTGTTTACTGGGCTTGTATTTCAGGCCAAACTTGGGTTTGCCAGGAATTTACTTCCTCAGTTGCTGGCCCCCAATGCCACAGTTGTAAACTGGTTGCTTCTTTTGTCCTCCACATGCTGCTGGATATCATGCAGCATGTTGTTCAGGTTTGTTGGGCAATATCCTTAGTCTCTAAATGCTCCGTACCCAGAAATGCCTTGGGCCTCTCCAAAATGAGCGTTCCCTTATCCCTCTACTATGCTTATAGAGGGACCTCTCTGGTGGAGTGTCTGCTTGTTGTGGCAGCAGCTATGCCACTGTGGATTTTTTCCTTACTTTATTATATACAACTTTGTGTGTCCCCGATCTGCTTTGAATGTCCAGTTTTAGGTTCTAATAAAGTCACCCCCCCTTTTGTTCACCCACCTTTGGAGAAGCTGCCTGTCTGCTTTCTTGGTTTCATGTCACGAAGCAGCCAGGAACACAACCTCCTTTACTCTGTCATCATGGCTCTCCCATAATTTTTAAGAAAAATATTCATTTTGAGACAGGCTCTCACTAAGTTCAGTCTGGTCTTGAACCTGTGATACTTCTCTCTCAGTCTCACAAGTTGTTGGGATTACAGGCATGAGTCATGGTACTCTGTTTAATGTGTCTTAAACTTTTTTTATATTATTGTAGACTCATGTGCACTGTAAGACACAAATCAGAAAGATCTCTTGACACTTGATCAATTGACACTTACTTAATGGTATTATATTGCACAACTCTAAAAATATCAGAGTACTGACATTGATCCAGGAAAGATACTGAATAGTTCTTTCACTAAAGGATATCTCATGTGGTCTTTTGAAAAAAAATCACAATGATTTCCTCCTATCTTCCCAATCTCCAGGTACCCCAGAAACATTTGTTCTCCATTTTCACAATTTGGTATTTTGATTGTTTTTTAAATTAAGTACAACTTGCTCAATATTTATTCATGTTGTTTCTTGCTTTTTCCTGCTGAGTAGAATTCCATGGTATTTGCATACAACAGATATTAATCCATGGAAAGGCAGCTGGGTTATTTCCTGTTTGAGGGTATTAATAAAGGAGGGTTGGGGATATAGCTCAGTTGGTAGACTGCTCGCCTCACATGCACAAGGCCCTGGGTTCAATCCCCAGTAAAACACACACACTCACACACTAAATAAAATAAAGGATGTGGGCTGGGTATGTAGTCCAGTGGTAAAGTCCTTGCCTAGCATGCACAAGGCCCTGGATTCAATCCTAAGCACCCAAATGTAAACATTAAATAAGAATGCTATGAATATTTGTGTATAGGTTTTTGTGAGGACTTAATTTTTTTACTTCTCTGGTATAAATGCCCAAGAGTACAATTTTTGATGGATTATAAATTTTTATTTATTTTTGGTACTGGGGATTGAACACAGGGGTGTTTTACCACTGAGCTACATCCCCAGCCTTCTGTATTTTTTTGAGACAAGGTCTTGCCAAATTGCTGATGATGGCCTCAAACTTGGGATCCTCCTGTCTCAGCCTCCAGAGTCACCGGGATTACATGTGTATGCCACTATACCCAGCTTGTATGATAGTTTAAAAAAACAAACTACCAAATTGTTTTCCAAAATGGCTATGCAAGGAATGGGAATGTTACTGTGTGATAGAGTACTTGGCTATTATGAATGTTTCCATGAACATTCATGTGCAACTTTGAGTCGACGTATCTTTTCAATGTTCTTGGATTAAATCAGAGTGAAAAAATGAGTTATATGCTCCATTAGAGTTTAATGAGTTTTAAGAAAATGCCAAATGTGGGCTGGAGATATTTGTAGAGCAAGTGCTGGTCATGTGTAACGCCCTAAATTCAATCCCCAGCACCACAAAAACAAACAAACAAACAAACAAACAAACAAATAAATAAATCTATCTTAAAAAAGAAAATGCCATACAGGTCTCCAAAGTAGTTATACCACCTTAAATTTCCTATCAACAATGTATGAGGGAATCTGGCTTTCAACAGCCTTTAATATTTGTTACTGTATTTATTACCATCATTGTGTGATGAAATAGTGTTCATTGTGGGTTGCATTAATGATAACTGTGGTTGAGAATCTTTTCATGTCTTATGCTTCAATCCTGTATACTTCCTTTGTGAAATGATACTCACATCCTTTAATCATTTTTTTAGTTGTAGATGGACACAATACCTTTATTTAATCAATTAATTTACATATGTGGTACTGAGAATCAAACCCAGTGCCTAACACATGCTAGGCAAGCCCTCTATCACTGAGCTGCAATCCCAGCCCATTCCTGTTTTTTTTTTTTTTTTTTGTGTGTGTGTGTGTGCTGGGGATTGAACCCAAGGCCTTGTGTATGTGAAGCAAGCACTCTACTAACTGAGCTATATCCCCAGCCCCTACTTATATTTATTTTTCAGGTATAGATGGACACAACACAATGCCTTTATTTTTATGTGGTGCTGAGGATCGAACCCGGGTCCCGCCTGTGCGAGATGAGCACTCTACCGCTGAGCCACAATCCCAGCCCCCCTACTTATTTTTAAATTGGAT
Source organism: Ictidomys tridecemlineatus (assembly GCF_052094955.1). Taxonomy (NCBI): domain Eukaryota; kingdom Metazoa; phylum Chordata; class Mammalia; order Rodentia; family Sciuridae; genus Ictidomys; species Ictidomys tridecemlineatus. The sequence goes on from NC_135493.1 coordinate 80,615,565, forward strand.
TATTTTCGAGTTTTAAGTGTTCTTGTTGTTGTTGTTGCTTTTGGTACCGGGTATTGAAACCAGGAGTGCTTAACCACCGAGCTACATCCTCAGCCCTTTTTATATTTTATTTAAAGATAGGGTCTTGCTGAGTTTCTCAGGGCCTCATAAGTTGCTGAGAGGCTGGCTTTGAACTCATGAACCTCCTGCCTCAGATTCCCCAGCCACTGATATTACAGGTGTGTACCACCATTCCCAGCTGTAGTTCTTTGTATATTCTGGGTATAAGTTCTTAATCAGATACAAGATTTGTATATATTCCTCCAGTGTATGCCTTGTCTCTATCTCCTTCCTTCCTTCCTTCCTCCCTCCCTTCTTTGTGAGGGGATCTTGCTATGTTGCCCTGGCTGGCTTTGAATGCCTAAGCTGAAGTCATCCTCCTGTCTCAGCCTCTGAGGGCTGATAATATAGGTTGTGTCTAGTAGTGGTTTTCCTTTTCTAGTTTCATAAATGGTGGCTTTTGAAATGCAAGCAACTTTTGTATTTTAATCAAATCCAACATATATATAATGGATTTCATTTCGGTCTTTTTATCTAAGAAATCTTTGCCCAACTCCACATCATCAATTTTGCATTGTTTGCTTCAATAAATTTTTATAGTTTAAACTACTACATTTGGGTCTATGATCCAATGTTGAGTAATTATTATGTGCTGAGTAAAGTAAGGGTCATTCAACATCACTGTCATTCATCATCATACTAAATTCAACAACAATGGGACACTGTCATTAGGGGTTACAACCAGGGTTACAATCCTGATGAATACACACATTTATCACTATAAAAAGTTCTTATATGTCCATAGTAATATTACATTTCTTAAAATCTATTATGTCTGGTATTAGTACAACCATAATAATTTTCACATGGCTATTGTATGTGGTATTTTGTTTTCAATTTTTCTCTTTGAACCTATTTGTGTTTTTGAATCTTAAGTATTTTTCTAGTAGACAGCATATTCAAACTTTTTAATCAAGTCTCAATGGAGTGTTTAAACCATTTCTATTTTATATAACTGTCAACATGGTTAGATTTATAGGTCAAATACCTTTTTTGTTACTCTTTTACTGTTTTTGTGCTAAAGGATATTCTGTGATGTAAAAATGTTAATTCTATGATTGTTTTTTTTACTATATTTTTAGTCTTTTTCATAGTGATTGCACTGTAGAACACTATATGTGTCTTATCACATACTACTTCAAATTGATACTAAATTAATTTCAGTTCAACTTTATTCCAATATAGTTCTCTCTTCCTCCATAATGCTATTGTCATGTATATTTTACCTTTATTCTAAAGCTAACACATAAATTAATAATTATTAATAATTGCTTTAAGTCAGTTAAATAATAAGAAAAACATATACATATATGCATAATTACCTTTGTAGGTGATAATTATTTGTTGTTATTTCCTTTCAGTCTTAAAGGAATCATTTAATATTTGTTGTAAGACAAGTTGGTTGCAATAAATTTCCTTAATCTTTGATAATCTAAGGATCTATTTCATCTCATTTTTTCTTTCATAATTTTATTTAAATAAAATTGACATACAATTCATCTATTAAAAGTGTACAGGGCCTGGAGTTGTAGCTCAGTGATAAAGCTCTTTCCTAGCACTTGTGAGGCACTGGGTTCATCCTCAGCATTCACATAAAAATAAGAAAATAAAGGTATGATGTCCATCTATAACTAAAAATAAATATTTTTAAAAAATGTACAATTAGCAGGGTTACAGAATCATTGCTACTAATTTCAGAGCATTTAAATTATCCCTAACAAAATACCCCATACAATAGCAATCACTCTATTCACTCCTCACCCCAGCCCCTAATAATCGCTAATCTGTATGTATCAATTTGCCTTGTCCTGAACACTTCATATAAATAGAATCATATATGGTTTTTGTGATTGGTCTTTCATGTAGCCTAATGTTATCAAGGTTCATCTCCATGTTATAGCATGAGCCAACAGTTAAATTCATTTTATAAGTGAATAATATTCCATTGTGTGGATATAACATTTTGTTTACCCATTCATTAGTTGATGGACATTTGACTATTTGCACTTTTGCTTATTATGAAAAAAAATCTATATGAACATTTATGAACATGTTTTTGTGTGGACATATCTTTATGTTCCTACTGGCAATGTATAAGGGATCCAATTCCTCCATGTCTGTGACAACACTTGTTTGTCCTTTAGGTTTTCACCACCATAATGGGTGTCAACTAGTTTCTCATTGTGGTTTTTATTTCCTCAAAGATTAATGACATTGATCATCTTTTCTTGTGCTTGTTGGATATTTGCATACCTTTGAAAAAATGTTTATTGAAACATTTTGTCTACAAATAACAATTATGTACCATGTATCTAAAAAAGCTAGAAGGAGCCAGGCACAGTGGCCCATGCCTGTAATCCCAGCAGCTCAAGAGGCTGAGGCAGGAGGATCCCAAGTTCAAAGCCTGGCTTAGCAACACAGTAAGGCTCTAAGCAACTTAGTGAGACCTTGACTCAAAACAAAAAATAAAAAGGGTTTGATATGTGGTTCAGAGGTTAAATGCCCCTGGCTTAATACCCATATCAAAACAAACAAAAAACAACTAGAAAAATTTTGAATGTTTTCACCATAAAGAAATGAGATGTTTTAGTAGATATAGGCATATTTTGAAGTGTACTGAGGAGTCAACTCAAGGGTACTCAGCCACTGAGCCACATCCCCAGCCCTATTTTGTATTTTATTTAGACACATGGTCTCACTGAGTTACGTAGTGCCTCACTTTTGTTGAGGCTGGCTTTGAACTTTCAATCCTCCTGCCTCAGCTTCCTGAGCTGCTGGGACTACAGGTATGTACCACCTCACCTGGCTAGATACATATATTTAGCCAGAATTAAATATTAGGCAATGAATACAAATATAAAAATATCATATGGTATGCCATTAATATGTACAATTTTTGTTTTTATGGATCAGATAAAAAATAGAAATTTAATTGCCTTTCATTATTTGAGTTATAAGAACTCTTTTCTGTATACTAGGCCCTTATCAAATACAAGGTTTGAAAATATTTTCTCCCCTTACAGTAGCTGTGGTTTTATGTTGTGGTATCGTTTCCAGCAGTTTAAAAATTTGATCCTGTCTAATCTATTTTTCGTTTGTCACTTATATCTCTGGCATTGTATTGAAGAAATCTAACCTACAGAATAATCTACATGTCCCATAATTTTTACCTTATAGTATTTATGCCTTTTATTTATTTTGTTCCAGGGAATTTTATTTTTAGTGACAGAACAAAAGAACATTTAAAACTGCAGCTTCTGAAAGAACTACTTGTTCTTGCCCATCTTTATACTCCTTTTCAAACTTAAACTTGACCTCTGGTCAGTTCTTGTTTTTAAGAGCAGGGTCCCTGAAGACACTTTTGTTGATGATATATACATATACTGGAATCAGGGATTGAACCCAGGGTCACTGAGCCATATTCCTAGCACTTTTTATTTTTTGAAACAGGGTCTTGCTAAGTTGCTAAGACTGGCTTTGAACTTACAACGCCCCTGCATCATTCTCCTGAGCCACCATACATGGCTATTGATGATAATTTTGCCCAAAGGCATATCGACAGTGTTCCTTGTGAACATGAAGTAATAGTAGTTCTAAACTTTCTCAAAACTTGATCTTAGACTTGTTGGCAATTTTCTTCTTGCCCATGGCAGCAGTCACTTTTTGAGAATAGTGGTCAATTCTAGCCACTAGAGAGCATGGCTATAGGGGCAGTCTGAAGAGCCATCATCAACATTATTCTTGATGGCTTTGTATACAGAGTAGCATCTGGCCAGGACCAGCTCCACCTTCTTGAGTTTCATGAAGTTGCCTATTTTGACATCAAACACTGAAGTCTAACAACAGAAAGGCTCCTTCTTCTTAAGCTGGAAGAACTTCTACTGCAATGTTGAAAAGGAAGGGAAACAATGAACATTCTTGCCTTGTTCTTATTATTAAGAGACTCTTGCCAGGTGTGGTGGCACCTGCCTATAATCCCAGCAACTCAGGAGACTGAAGCAGGAGGATCACATATTTGAGGCCAGCCTCAGCAACTTTTTGAGATCCTGAACAATTTGGCAAGACTGTTTCAAAATAAAAAATAAAATAAAAATGGCTGCAGATATAGCTCAGTGGCAAAGCACCAGTACACCCCCTCCCTCCCAAAAAATAATTAGAAAGCATTCTGTCACAGTATAGAATGTTAGATGTGGGGTTTTCATAGATGGCCTTTATCAGATAAGGTTTCCTTCTATTTTCTGTGTTTATCATAAAAGGGAATTGGATCTGGACAAATGTTTTACTGTCTATTGAAATTGCCTTATAATTTCTGTCCTTTATTCTGTAAGTATGGTTTATTACATTTTTATTGATTTTTTCAATGTTAAACAAATCTTACATTCATTCAAGGTATGAATTTCATTTGTTCATGCTTACAATCCTTTATATATATTGCTTGATTTGGTTTATTATTGTTTGGTTGAGAAGTTTTGCACCTACCACTCATAAGGACTATACATCTATAATCATAGAATTGAAACGGAAAGTGTTCCTTTATTTTTCAGAAAAATTTGTAAAAGATTGGATATAATTCTTTAAATGCTTGGTAGAATTAATCAGTGAAGCCACCTGGTCCTGATCTTTACTTTGTAAGAAGTTATTAATTACAAATTTAAGCTCTTTATTCATTATATTTCTGTTCAGATTTCCTGTTTCTTCTTTAGCGTTAGTAATTTGTGATTTTTTAGGGGTTTGTCAATTGCATGTGTTACTTAATTTGTTGGCATAATAATCTCCTGGATTTTTGTTTATTTCTCTAAGGGCAATATTAATGCCCCCCTTGCTCATTCCTTATTAGTAACTTCAGTCTTCCCCCACCCCTTGGTCACTCTAGGTAAAGGCATGTCAATTTTGTTAATTCTGTTCTTTACTTTTATATCCAATCTGGTGTTTACCTGTGAGCAATTCTTCCAGCTTAGTGTAATATGATTTTCTCGTTTTAATCTTTTTGAGTCTGGGTCTTGCTATGTTACTCATACTGGTCCTGGACTCAAGTGATTCTCCTGTCTTAGTCTCCAGAGAAGCTGGGATTACAGGAAATGCTACTGGGTTCACCTGGTTTCTTGTGGGAAAAGGTTTAATTTGAACTTTTTCTAATTTTTACAAGATTAAGGTTCTTTTTTTTTTTTTTTGGTGGCACTGGGGATTGAACCCAGAGGGTCTCTACCTCTGAGCCACACTTCCAGTCCTTTTTAAGACAGGGTATTGCTAAGTTGCTCAGGCTGGCCTCAAACTACTATCTTCCTGACTCGGCCTCCTGAGTCACTGTGATTGCAGATGTGAGCCACTGTGTCTGGCTTGAAGACTACATTGTTAATTTCAGGTCTTCGTCTATATTATAGATATTTATAGCTATATATTTCTCTCCTTGCACTGCTTTAGTTGTATCTCATAAATTATCATTTTGTTCTCATTCATCTCAGTATATCCTAATTTCCCTTGTAATTTCTCCTCTGGCTCATTTGTTATGTAGGAACATGCTGATCGATTTTGACATATTTATGTTTTCAAAGTTTCTTTTTGTTAATAATTTCTAATCTCATGTCACTGTTAATCATTTTAAATTTACCATCTCACTTTACAGTCTAAGATGACAGTTTAATTTATGTTCTATCATGCAGAATGGATGCATATGCTGTTGTTGTGTGGAGTATTATATAGATATTTGTTACAACTAGCTTATTTTATGGTTCAGGTGTTTTATATCCTTGATGTTTTGCAAATTTGTTGAAAGTGTAATATTGAATGCTCTGATTATTACCATTTTTGGTGATAGGAATTGAACCCAGGGCCTGTGCATGTTAAGTATATGTTCTACAACTGAGCTACACCTCGAAACCCTGATTATTATTGTTAAATGGTCTATTTCTCCTTTTTTTCACATGGTACTGGGGATTTAATTCAGGGGCAATTTACCACTGAGCCCCATCCCCAAACCTTTTCTATTTATTTATTTTTTTTGGACAGGGTCTTGTTGAATTGCCTAGGGCCTCTCAAGTGCTGAGGCTAACCTTAAACTTGTGATTCTGCTGCTTCAGCCTCCCAAGTTGCTGGGGATTATAGGCATGCACAACCACACCCAGCTCTTTTTTGTCAGTTTTGATTTCATACATTTTGGGGCTCTGTTGTTAAGTCCATATAATGGTATTTTCCTAATGAACTTAATCTTTTATCATTACAAAATATCTGGTTTAGATGTGAAATGTCCACCAAAACCTACAGTATTGAAGGTGACAGTGTTCACTTTAGAAGGTGGTTAGATCATTGATTCATAATTCAATGGACTATTAGGAGGTGGAGCCTAGTTGGTAGGTTGGGTTCTAGGGGGCATGCCCTTGAAGGCTGTATTTTATCCCCAGTCTCTTTCCCTACACATTTTTCCTCTCTGCTGCTTGGCTGCTATAAGGTGATCAGCTTTGTTCTACTGCACACATCCCACCATTATGGACTACCTCACTAAATGGCCCAAAACCATTGGACCCAGTAACTATGAATTGAAACCTGTGAAACTCTTGAGCCAAAATAAATCTTTCCTGCTTTTAAGTTGTTTCTGTCAGGTATTTTGTCACAGTGATAGAAAGTTAACACACCCTCTTTGCTTCTAGTTATATATTTTATTATCTTATATTTGCTACTAGCATTCTGAGTATAGCTCTCTTATGGTGGTTGTTTATGTGTAACTTTTTCTATCCTTTTATTTGCAACATATTTGTATCTTTTAATTTATTGAAGTATATCTCCTTTAAACAGTGTATAGATGATTGTTTCCTTACCCAAGCCAACAATTTCTGCCTTTTGACTAAATTTGTAATCCATTCAAATTTATTACCACCATGGCAGATTTTTAAAAAAAAAATTTAATATTTATTTTTTTAGTTTTCGGTGGACACAACATCTTTATTTTTATGTGGTGCTGAGGATCGAACCCAGTGCCTTGCGCATGCCAGGTGAGCACGCTACCGCTTGAGCCACATTCCCAGCCCTATGGCATATTTTTTAAAGAATAATTTTTAGTTGTTGATGGATCTTTATATGTGGTGCTGAGAATCAAACCCAGTACATCACACATGCTAGGCAAGCACTCTACCACTGAGCAACAACCTCAGCTTGCCATGGCAGATTTGAATCTACAGAGTTGTATTTCACATTTCTTATGTTTCTTTTGTTACTATTTCTTTTATGTATTCTTTTAGTAGACATTTTCTAAGTATAAATTTTAATACTTTAATACTTTTTGTTTCCTTTTGAAGCACTGGTGATCGAACCCAGGGGCACTCTACCACTGAGCTACAACCCCAGTCCTTTTTGAGACGGTGTCTTGCTAAGTTGTCCAGGCTGGCCTGGAACTTTTGACATTCCTCCCAATCTCTTGAGTCACTGGGATTACAGTCACATACACACTAAACTCAGCTTTCCATACTTCGTACGCCTCAGAAAGCAGATCTACTAATAAATTCTCTGCTTTTCTTTATTTGAAATGCCCATCTTCTTTTTTTGGTAGGGAGTACTGGGTATTGAACTCAGGGGCACTTAACCACTGAGCCACATCCCCAGCCTTATTATCTATTTTATTGAGAGACAGGGTCTGAGTTGAAGAGTACCTTGTTATTGCTGAGGCTGGCTTTGAACTCAGGATCCTCCTGCCTCAGCCTCTGGAGCTGCTGTAATCACAGGCGTGTGCCACTGTACCTGGCCTGTCTTCATTTTTGAAACATAGTTTTATTGGACACAAGACTCATAGTTGATAATGTTTTATTTCATTATAATGAATATTCTGTCCTACTGCCTAATGTCCTTTATTATTTCCCATGAAAAGTCTAGTCTTTGTGGTTCCCTTGCATGTGATGAGTCATTTTTCTTTTCCAGCACTCAAGCATGCTGTCTTTTACCAATTTGTTGCCATCAGATATGCATTATAAGAAATACTAAAGGATGTGGGGGGGGTACATATTGTTGGTAGAACTGAAAATTAGCGCAACCACTTTAGATAGCAGTGTGGAGACTTGTAAAAAACTAGATAGCAGTGTGGAGATTTGTAAAACTATCAATGAATCACCTATTCCACTCTTTGGTATTTACCCCAAAGAACTAAAATCAGCATACTATAGTGATATATGCTTACCAATGTTTATAGCAGCAAAATTCACAATAGTAAAAATTATGGAATAAGCCTAGGTGTCCTTCTACAGATGAATGGATGAATAAAACATGTTAATATAAACATAATTATTCAGCCATAAGAATGAAATTATGTCATTTGCTGGTAAATGAGTAGAAATGGAGAACATCATGCTAAATGAAATAAGCCAGACTCAAAAAAAAAAAAAATCAATGCTCAAATGTTTTGTCTCATATGTGGAAGCTGGAGGGAGGAAACAAACAAACAAACAATAACAACCCCCTTCCCCCCCCAAAAAAAAACCCAGGAATGAAAAATGGATCTCATTAAAATAGAATGGATAGCAACAGAGTAGAGGCAACAGAGTAGAGGAAGGGGATCAAGTGGGAGGGAGGAGGAGAGGGCATAGGGAAGTACTGGAGAATGAAATTTACCAAATTATGCTACATTCATATATGAATATACTACAGTGAATCCCACTTTTAATTATAATTATAATGTACTTATTAAAACATAATAATGGAAGGTAGACCAAAAGAGTAGAAAAAGGGATCAAGGGAAGGAAAAAGGGGAGGTACTAGAGAATGAGATTGATCAAATTATGTTTTGTGCATGTATGAATATGTCACAATGAATCACATTATGTGTAATTATAATGCACCAATAAAAATCACAAAAATACTGAAGTTATATAGATTGAAAGCAATAATAAACAGTAATTCAAATCCATACCAAAAAAAAAAAAGGCTGCCAGGAAAGATCATTATGTAGGTTATGTCTTTCATCGTGTCTGATGTGGTCCTCTTTGAGTTTATCCTGGTTGAAGTTAATTGAGCTTCTTGAATTTATAGTTTTTCATTAAGTTTGAGAAAATTTCAAACAGTTTTTAAAAAATATTTCCCCTGTTTCTCTTTTCTTCTGGTACTACATCATATTCATGCTGGTTCACTACTTAATGGTGTTACTCATTTCTCTTAAGCTCTGTTCACTTTTTTTTCTCTGTTCTTCAGATCACATAATATTGTTGATTATTTTCATGTGTGCTGCTTCTTTCTTCTGCCAGCTAAATCTATAGATCTTCTCCAGTAAATATGTCATTTCAGTTACTGTACTTTTCAACTCCAGAATATCTATTTGGTTCTTTGTCTTTTTTTTTTTTTTTTAGTTTCTCTTTATTGACAATCATCATGCCTTCACTTAATTCTTTATGCATGGCTTCATTGAGTTCTCTGAACATACTTACACTGATTTGAAGTCTTTGCTATGTACACCACCTGAGCCCCTTCAAAACCCTGATTTATTTGCTGCCTATAGGTTATACATTCATGTTTTTATTAGTCTGTCTTAGAAGATTTTGTTGAAAACAGGATATTTTAGATAATTGTAGCAACTCTCCAGCCCAGAGGTGGCCAAAGTTGTTGCTTGGTTGTTGTCTTGTTTAATTATTTAGATGTGATAACTGTATGAAGTTTATTTCCATGCAGAGTAAAACACCTGATGTCCCTGCTTAAAGTTTTCCACTTTGTTTTTATCCTTTAGCCTATCTACCTAAGTGTCACCTTTAGGTCAGCATAAGCCACCAACTGGTCAAAGGTTATGCCTAAGAACTCTCTGCCAGTTAGATGTTTACCCTTTATCATTGAATATATGTCAGGAGGAAGGCTTCTATATAGGCCAGGGAGTTTACACTCTTTTGCTCCACATTCAATGAGGGAGTAATAACTTGGAGGTACCTTCTAGCTTCATTCCTACGAAGACATGGCCTTGGACCATTCACAGTCTTCCAGAATGAAAGGATACATTTAGTTTTAATTCTAAATTCCTAGGAGTTACCTCTGAGTCAGAGTATTTTCAGACAATGTTTTCTCAGAGGTAGTGTTTTAGCCTCTTATGTCAGGGAGGCATCTATACTGTGCTGATGAGTCTGAGTGTGGCTTAGGGAAAGCACCGAAGTTTTGCCCTAAATCTTTTCCTGATCCAGTTTATGAACACACCTTTCCTGATTCTACGTTACTGTGATCCCAGGAGGGGGTCCTCTTGGCTGTTTATTTCTCTGGTTCTTGTTATAAAATTTTTGGATTTCTGAGCCATTCTGGATTTCTTGCTTTTATCACGATGCTACCTGCCTCCTCTTTAATTGCTCACCATCAAGATTCCTATTGTTTTTCAACATCTCTTAGGCATGGAGTTCTTCATGTTCTGTTCTAAAAAGTCAGTTTCCTTGTCCTCATGTCTTGCTTTTCGCCCTGAGAAGAGTACCTGGTTGTTTCATGAGAGGTAGGCATGCTTTCCTACCTACCTATAAGTAGATATAAGTGGACATTGAGGATGGGGTTTCTAGTGCCAGTATAGTAATACCCCCCTTACGTATGAACTGGACTGGGCACAGTTGGGGACCACAATATTCAGAGCCCATTGCCCCTGATTAGAGCTTCTGCTCTATGAGGAGGGATTTAGTCGGTGATCCTCTTGTCCACACTTACCTGGACACAGGGATGAAGTTGATGAGAAAGGGCAGCCTTCCCCTCCCAGGGTAAAACAGCCCAAGTATGAAGGCTGGGAAAAAAAGGGATCCCTGTCTTCTTGGCTATTCGTGCCTGAAAGAGACCTACTGTAATAACAGATGAGAGTAAGGGAATGAATTTTAACTCAAATGCTAAAGACTCATGCTGTTTTTACCCAGATTTAGAAGATTCTTTCCCTTCTTTCCTCCCTTCCTTTCACCTTGCCTTCAATTTTTCTTTTCTTTGAAATCTGCATTTTTATTTCATTAAAAATATTGTCTATATATAATTTTGGCCTACTTTATTCTCCTTTACATCTACCATTCAAATACGAATATATTAATATTATTCAAGTAAAAGTGGAATAACATATCTAACATGAGAATTAAATATTTCACATCATGAAATTAATAAGATTTGAATGAAATGGATATGTCATTATTTTTCAGGAATAGTAACTCATCTTCCCTACATGTTATTTCTCTTTACTTTTATTTATTTGAGTATCTATGTAATGAATGTCTTTCTCCCATATTCAGCAATTATAAACGTACACAGTGTAACTGATTGCATCAGTGAGATTATCTCTCTCTTCTTCACTTCATGTTCAATTCTCCCTATGTTTCAACAATGACTTTGGTTATTTTAAACAAATCCATGAATGATTTGTATTTTAATATTTTTACCAGTTAAATTGAGATTTTTGCTGGATAGAGGCTTGACTACACCTTATCTGAATTTCCTGAAATTCAGAATAAGGTGTAATCTCATCCCTTATCTTCCTTTCTTTGCATACCAACATCAATTCTAACAATTAAGATGTTAATTTAAAAACTCAATGAAAATTCCACTCTAAACAACACTGGGAACCCTTATAGTCACGCTTTTGTGAGGGGGTCCTTGGACTACTATTGCTTTAATTGGAAGACAGTGTCCTTTGGTCAAAGCTGCAAAACGGTAAGCAGTTCTGGCAGAAAACCGAAAATACTGCTTGCAGATTTAATTGACTGAACCCAAATAATTAGCCAGCAAAACAGTTGCTTTTACAACATAAGTGAAGTCACAGCCTCTGGCTTTCAAAATATCATTCATGTTTGTAAGTGCTTGCTTGGCTCCTTCTACTGACCCTCCACTAGCTCTAGTGGCTGTCTACCTGAAGGGTCCAAGCCTAGTTATCCTGAAATGTAAATGGCCTTGTGAATTAACAAAGCTTGACTGTAATAACCAATGGCTTCTGGGGCTACTGTGGTGCTGCTCACCTTATGATCAGGGACAACATAGCTAATGCTTTTCTCCGCTCTCTCTGGGAGAAGAAAGCTGTATATTAGCCCTACTCACTTTTTGTAGTAGGTTTTCTTGAATGAATCTTTCTCCATTTGCTGATGTCCTTAGGACAAACTCCAGAAACATTAAAAGATTTGTTTATATAATTTTTCATCAGTGAAATTGAAATATTGCTATCTCCTTACTCTGAATTTTGGAAGTCTCATCCCTTGCCTTCCTTTCTTATTGTGGTAAAATAAAAATTAAAAAATTTATCACTATAACCATAAAGTGTATGGTTCCTTCTTTACTTCCTTTGTGTTAGGGATTAAACCCATGGCCTCATGCATGCTAAACTAAGCTAAGCTATCCCCAAGCTATCCTCTAGTCCCCCCTGTAATTCTTGAAATATGGTTTCCTCCAGTTCTATGAATATATTTGTAACATTGTCAATTTTTTTGTTGCTGTGACTAAAATACTTGAGAATACTATTTAGAGGAGAAAAGTTTATTTTGATATCATAGTTTGAGAAGTTCAGTCCATGGTTGTCTGGCTCCATCACTCTGAGCCCAAGGCAGAACATCATGGTAGAAGGGTGTGAAGGAAAGCTGCTCAGCTCATGACAACTAGAAAGTAGAGAGAAGGAAAAGGGCCAGGGACAAGATATAAACTCCAAAGGCACATTCCTGGTGACCTACTTTAGCCGCGCCCTACCTGCCTACAATTATCACCCAGTAGTCTTTTCAAATTGTTAATCCATTAAATGGATTAATTCACCAATTTAGGTCACATTTCTCATAATTTAATCATGAGCTTTTAATTTTTGGGCAGGGTGTGTGTGTGTGTGTGTGTGTGTGTGTGTGTGTGTGTGTGTGAACCTCATATTCAATTCCTAACAGTAGATTTGATTAAAAAGTCTTTAGATAGCACATTTAACATCTATATCTCCTCAGAGACAGTTTCAAATCACTGATTTTTTCCCTGTGTATGAGCCACACAGTATTTCTTCTTTGCAAGTTTGGTAATTTCTTATTGGAAATTGATCGGTTTTGATCATATATTATAGCAACTCTGGACTTCAAATTCCCTGAGTAAGTACTGTCATTTTTGCTGGTGTTTGTTTAGTGACTAATCTGAACTATTTTTGGGAAAAAAAAAAAAAAAACCTGTGTCCCCTGCAAGGTGTGGGCCAGGACATTCCTGCTCAGATTTTTAATTCTTCTTTTCATTTTTAATCCTAGCTTCCTAGGGGACTCCTTTGGATTACCATATCTCATTAGGCAGCCAATGATTGGTCAAATTTGTGTATAAATACATTGAGTAATAAAGCTTCCATCAATCTCAAGGGGATTTTTGTGTATGTTGGAGCATTCATTAAAAATTCAGGCAGTGTACAATTCTGTCCTGGATTTTGTTGTTGTTGTTCTGGAGATCAAATCCAAGGCCTCACATGTTAGGCACATGTTACCACTGAGCTACATCACTAGACTCTATCCTGGCTTTTATTTTCACCTTGTTCAAATTCCCATGTTGAGTCAAGTAGGAATATATAACTGGATCCCTCTCCTGAGTATACGTCCAGTCTCTTAGATTTCAAGAATACATGAGAGATGATGGGCTGTGGCTGTGGCTGTAGCTCAAGTGGTGGAGTGCTTGCCTGGCATGCGTGAGGCACTGGGTTCGATCCTCAGCACCACATAAACAAATAATAAAGGTATTCTGTCCATCAAAATTTTAAAAAAAATGAATACGTGAGAGATGATCAAACCCTGTATGGTTATCTTATTGCACAGACCTCCAAGTTAAATTTTGACTTGGTGGTTTGGAGCCACAAGCAACCGAGGTATTTACCTTTCCTGATTGTTTGTAACTGAGATTGCCTTGTTTCTGATAGTGTCCTGGGACTGAGGATCTTTATTTTCATTTTAAAATACCTTTCCTATCTCAAATAAAGTTAAATTGATACTTAAGGCACTGGGTTCCATCCCTAGCACCACATACAATAAACAAATTGAATAAAGGTATTAAAAAATTTACATCTATAATCAGTCCATCTGAGATTCATATCAGATATGTCTCCCCAGATACAGATTCAATTCTCTAACAACAATTACTTTGGAAATTCATTTCTTCCTCAATGATTTGTGTCCTTTCATGTATTTTAAGTTCTAATATGTCTATGGTCTTAGTTTTATTTGTTATAAAATAACAATACTGGCACAATATTTCATAATGAGTTTATATATTTTGGATAGCATTTGAATCATGAGACTTCCTTTTGTTCTTTTTCTTTATGATTCCAGGGATTGAACCCAGAGGTGCTTTTATAACTAAGCCACATACGATCCCTTTTTATTTTGAGACAGAGCCTCTCTAAGTTACTTTGGGCTTCATTAAGTTGCTGATATTGGCCTTGAACTTGGAATCCTCCTGCCTTAGAGTTGCTGGGTTACAGGAGTTCACCACATCTAGCTCCTGTTTTCATTTTGAAAAATGTTAAGCTACTCTTGCTCATTTGCTCCCTGATGAACTTCAGAATTATACTGACAAGCAAATTAAAAATAGTTTCCATATATTTTCATTTTTTATTTATCAGGATGGCACATAGTAAACACAATGCTAGGAGTGAATCCAGTGGGGTTTTTTGGTTTGTTTGTTTTGAGACAGGGTCTCACTATACTATCCAGGCTTGTCTCAGAATTGGGATTTTCCTGTCTCAGCCTTGTAAGTAGCTAGGGTTAAAGACATACACCACCGTGTCTGGCAATCCAGTGTTTCTTAACAGAATTGTTTCACGGGAGAGACTCCTCAATTTTACCAGGAAGTCAAAAGGAGAGCTCTTGTCCAATTCCATGTTCTATATCTAGAAGACTGTTGAGATTTGAATGAACTTTTGCTAGAAATGATGGAGCCTTGGTGCATGACTCTCCACATTCAGCAGAGATGCAATCCAATCCTTGTATCCTGCCTTCCTTAAACTGTATCAATCCTTTCTAGAAAACTCTATTTCTCTAGATTAACTATCTAGGAACTTCATCAACATACATTTTAGTTACACAACTTCCCCAATATTACTTTTTCTGTCCTGAGAGGCATATTTATCTATTACTAGAAGTAATTGAGAAATTCAGACTCTGTACTTAATTAGGCTATGGCTCATTATTCCTACCCAGTCTTTACTTATTGCTGGGGAATATACTATTTAGAATAAGTTAATTTTCATTTAAGTTAAATTTTAAAATTCCAACCATATTTTGTTGTAAAAACTGTTCCCATACTTTGGCTTAAAAAATAGGAATTCAAAAGTAGGGGAGCATTGAGTTCAAACCCTCTTACTATCCCTCCTTTCCAAGTTATACCATTGTTGTGAATTACTGCTCTTTGAGCCTGTAGCTTCATCTAATTTTTAACACTATTTTAAGGATTAGAAACATCACACACAAAAGACTGACTTAGCTGAGCATGGTGGCACACGCCTAAAATCCCAGCAATTTGGGAAGCTGAGATAGGAGAATGACAAGTTCAAGGCCCACATCAGCCACTCAGTGAGACCCTGTCTTAAAATAAAAAATAAAAAGAGTTGGGGATGTAGCTCAGTGGTAAAGCACCTTGGGTTCAATCCCTAGTAACAAAACAAAACTCAGAAAACCAAGAGAAAGAAAGAAAAAAACGGCTGACCTAGCAGACAAAACAGGTAATATTATAGTACCTGTTCTTGATGATTTGAAGTACACTTGGTTACTGATTTATACAGGGCAATTTCATCCTATACTACATGACTCTAGATGCTGCCTATTCTTTTGGGACTTTTTTTTTAAACAAAGTAATCTTTGTATCTTTATCCTTATTTTTATCAGTAAGCTATCATTTAACACTGTTGACATTGATGCCAAATCTAACAATAGATCCTACTTTCTGTCTTACCTACCTTACAATTTTTTTTAAACATTTTTAAAGCTGTAGATGGACAGAATACCTTTATTTTATTTATTTATTTTTATGTGGTGCTGAGAATTGAACCCAGTGCCTCATACATGTTATGCAAATGCTCTACCACTGAGCTACAACCCCAGCCCCCTACCTTTAAGCCCCCAGTGATCCACTCTCTACAAATAGGTCTCACCTCCTAGAGTTTCCACCACTGTTCGGGCATTGAGATAATGCATGCAGAGGCCCTACCCCACAAGAGGTGCTCAATATATATTTCCCTGTATAATTCCCTAACTACTTTGCCAATTAAATTGGTGACTTGGGAGTCTTTTACAATAAGAAAAATGGATAAAGGTTACTCCTTGTACTTCCTAACATTTTTCTCAATATCCAAACAGCTCTTGAGAAATAAGAATCATTATTGTTATTTGTTATGGTTTAGATATGAAATATCCCCCAAAGGTCATGTGGTAAAGACTTGGTAGACAGCCCATGTCAGTATAGGGAAGTGGTGGAAACACTAGGAGGTGGGGATTAGTTGGGGAGAGTAGGTCACTGGGGGGCATATCTTTGAAGGATATGTCTTGTTCCCCAGTCCCTTTCTCTCTCTTTCTCTTCCTGTCTACCATTAGGTAAGTAGCTCTGCTTCACCATGCCCTCCCTCTTATAATGTTGTGCCTCATCACAGGCCAAGAAACAGCAGAGTCAACAGACCATAGACAGAATCTCTGAAACTGTGAGCCAAAATAAATCTTTCCTCTTTATAAGTTGCTTTCCACATATTTTGTCATAGTGATGGAAAGCTGACTAACACACCATTTACAGTGGGAAAAAAATGTTCTGAAAGGCTAAAGTGACTTATTCATGCTGAAAAGTGCTAGAAAAGGACAATTCAAACTAAGTTCTGCTCAGTGTCAAAGTGCACTGCTCTATTACTTGTAGGACTATATATATATATATATATATATATATATATATATATATATATAAACAACTTACTACTTCTATTCCGGAAAACAAACAATGAGAAAATACAATAGTGAACAGGACACCATTCATAATCAAAACAATACATACCAGGTACTTAGGAATTAAAGTCTATACTTCTATGGAAAAAAATTAATCCTAAGATATAAGAGACTTGAATACATGAAAGGTAAACTCTTGATTTATGGATGGAAAGACTTAACAGTATAAAGATGTCAGTGTACTCCAAATTAATTTAGAAATTCAGTTCAATGTAAAAAAATCTCAACAATATTTTGTGGAAACTGGATTGATGCTAAATTGTACATAGAATAATGATTTATAGGATATAATAGCTAGCTAGTAAAATTGTGAAACTAGAAGTGCAGAGTGAAGATTTGCCATAACTGATTATTAAGGCAACTTTCAAACCCTTAATAAGTAAAACAACATAATATTGATGAGGGATCAAATGGGCAATGGAGCAAATTAGAATCCAGGAGTGGACTCATGTATATATAGGAAACTAGTGCAGATGAAGGTGGTAATACAAATCAGTAAGGAAAGAAGGGGTCATTTAATAATCATTGGGGAACTGGCTTATTATATAGAGAAAATGAGGTAATGAAGTAACGTCCTTTTTCTCAACATGCACAGAATTTCTGAACATGTACAAAATAAATACCCACTATATTAAGAACATGACATGAAATTATAAGAAAATTTAGAAACATATCTTTATGACCGAAGAATAAGGGGGAGTTTATTAAATAAAGACAAAAATATACAGTATAAAAGTACATATTAATGGGTTTGGCAAAACCAAAATAAATATTTTTTGGTACTATGGATTGAACCCAGGGGCACTTTACCCCCGAGATATATCCCCAGCCCTTTACATTTTTTATTTTGAAAAGGGTCTGGCTAAGTTGCTCAGGGCCTAAGTTGCTGAGGCTGCCCTTGAACTTGCAATCCACTTGCCTCAGTTTCCCAAGTTGCTAGGATTACAGGTGTACACCACTGTGCTCAGCAAAATACTTCATGAGGAGAAGGAAAATATATTGATATCTGAAGGTTACTTGGAAATTTGTTAAGAATGGTTAAATAGGTGACTAGAAATTAACAGATGGATAGTTCTGTCGGATAAAGCACAGTAAAATATTAATTATTAGAATCTACAAGGTGGTTATTCTTCCAACATTTCTGTATATATGAAATTATAAAAATAAAAGGTCTAAGAGCTGGGAGTGGTGGTACATACCTGTAAACCCAGCAATTTAGGAGGGAGGTTGAGTCAATAGAATTGCAAGTTATAGGTCAGCGAATTTAGCAAGACCACCAGCAACTTAATAAGACTGTGTCTCCAAAAATAAAAAGGAGGCCGGGCACAGTGGCACATGCCTGTGATTCCAGCGGCTCGGGAGGCTGAGGCAGGAAGATCTCAAAGCCAGCCTCAACATCTCAGTGATGCCCTAAGCAATTCAGCAGTTAAGCACCCTGGGGTTCGATCTCCAGCACCAAAAAATTTAAATAAAATAAATAAATAAATAAGTGGGATGAAGTGAAATGAAATGAAAAGGACTAGGGATGTATCTCAGTGGTAAAGCATCCCTGGGTTCAATCCCCAGTCAAAACAAAACAAAACAAAATGAAACAATAAAAGTTTGGCTAATATGAAATAATTCTGTTCAATAAAGGCTATTGTGCATAAAATTTAAACAAGCTGATGAACAGGAAAAGATATTTGATATATACATACACATATACACATAAGCACATGCAACTAATACAAATACAGAAAAGATATCTGCTGTGTATCTGACAAGGAACTTCAGTAACCAAGGAGAAAAGACAAATAATCTCATAGAAAGTTGTAGATAAGTAATAAGTGCTTCAGAATGAGAAAACTCAAATGGCTAATCAGCATAAAAACAGAGAAGAATAGGGCTGGGGATAGAGCTCAGTGGTAGAAGGCCTCCTTTGCATGCATAAGACAGTGGTTTTGATCTGTAGCACCAGAATAAAGAAAAACAAAGATCAGTCTCATCTGTAATCAAAAGAAATGCAAATTAAAATGTTATTAGGAACCTACCAGAGTGGTAAAAATTAAGTTGTACAATCAGTAGTAGCAAAATGAGGAATTAGAAAACCTTATGTATTGTTCATAGGAATACAAATTAGCAGTTTTATCTAGTGCAATTGGCAACATTGCTCTGGATCTACATGTATCCAGAAATGCTACTCCTGAGTATATACTTCAGATAAACTGACAAAGGAACACAAAAAGACAGAGAAAAAGACATCTATTAAGCAATGTTTGTAATTCCAAAGAACTGTAAACAACTATCCATTCATCTATCAATAAAATACTGTGATATCAGTTAAGTGGAATGAACCATATATGAATATGGATACACCTAAAAAATAACACTGAATGTGGGGTGGATCATGCCTATAATTCTAGCTACTAAGGTGGCTGAGGTGGGAAGAGTACTTGAGTCCATTAGTATGAGACCAGTGTGAGCATCACAGAGACCTTGTCAAGAAAGGAAAGAAAGGAAGGAAAGAAGAACAGTAAATGAAAGCTAAGAAATAGAATGAGGTATATAGCACAATACCTTTCATGTCAAAAAGCAAAACAAACAAACAAACAAACAAATAAAACTCTAGCTATGTGAGATGGTGTACATCTGTAGTCCCAGCTACTCAAAAGGCTGAGGTGGGAGTATCACTTGAGCCCAGGAATTCAAGGCCATCTTGAGCAAGGTAACAATATCCTGACTCTTAAAAAAAAAAAAGCAGGGCATGGTGGTGTGTGCTTTTATTCCTAGCTACTTGGGAGGCTGAGGTGGGAGGACCACAAGTTTGAGTCTATAGTCTTAGCAACTTAGTAAGACACAAAATTAAAAAAAATAAAATCAAAAGGTCCGTGAAAGTAGCTCAGTAGTAAAGCATCCCTAGTTTCAATCCCCAGCACCAGGAGAAAAAAAAAAAAAAGGAAAAAAAGTACACATACAAAAAATACTATTGGAGCTAAGGATATAGAACTTGAATGGCATGCATAATACCCTGGTTTGGATCCCCAGCACCAAAAAAAAAAAAAAATCCCCCCAAAAAACAAATACTGTGCATGGATATGGATATAAATACAAACATATGTAATATAGCTTGGAAGTGCACAAATCGAATATTCAAGAATAAAGGACTCTTCGTAGAAAGGAGAAGGGAACTGGATCAGGAATGAGGACTGAAAGGGACAAAAATGAGGGAATATTCATGGTATGATGATGACAGAGGATCATAAGCTGGGGTGAGTATTCTAACAATAATTTTCAGTGTTTCTGAAGTCTAAGGTGAACATGAATCAAAAATTTCCCCGCAATGAAACACCATAAAAACACTTACTTAAAATCATTGTCAAAAAAAAAAAAGTAAAAGAGAAAGGAACTAGCTACTTCCCTGTCACATGGCTTACCGGAGTACACAGCACATGAGCAGCAGATGGGTGGGGACATTAGCTGGATTGAGCATACTGGGTGTGTCAGACTTCATACAGGCCAGGAAAGCTCGCATCCTTCTGTTCTTGTCTTCAACTGCTTTGCCTAGCCAGAGCTTCTTCAGGTTTGGGCAAGTCCATTCTCGAAATGTTAGTGCAGACACCAGTTCAGGGGTCTGAGGTGACTTTCCTTTATAGGCGGACCACTCTTTAAGGATCACTGAAGGAACTAGAAAACAAATTGAGGAAAAATAGTCTCTAGAAAATCTGAGCATTGTTGTCAGATGGCTACGATTGACAGGGTCTATTACATTTCAACATTTTCTTATCACTCTAATTTTTTATTTCTAGCTGTGGTAGCAAGCATTTATTAGGTACTTGATGAATGTTGAGTACTTTTCATATGTTATCCAATTTAATTCTCACAAAATCCAGGGAGCAAACTATTATGATTACTTTATTACAAAACACAGTGCTCATTTTGCAGAGGAAAAAATCAAAGCCCAATGTCATACAACTCTTAACTGCTTTGAAACTCATTTCTTAAGTAAATGTACCAGGTTGACAAGGAATGAAGTTGAAGGGAAAATTGTGTAAATATCTGGCTTCCCAATACATAATAGGGTACTCCAAAAGACTTAAATGGATTTCACAAAATTCTCAAAAAATCAAATATCTTGGGCATGGAGGGGTATGCCTGTGATCCTAGCTACTTGGGAAGCTGAGGGAGGTGGACTGATTGAGCCCAAGAGTTTTTGAAGCCTACCTGGGTACCATAGTGAGAAACTCACCCCTCAACATCTTTTAGATTTACAAGGGTATTACAGAGCAGAAAAACATGGCTTCTGTCTACTCCTAGTACACTTCTGGCTCTGAAGTTATGGTTCTTTTAATTGAGATGTCTAGCGTCTACTCAATCACCCAAGCCAGAAACCTAGGAATCATCTTGAGTCTTCTTTCTTCTCACCTCCTAAACATGTTTTCTAAACCAGTGCCCTGCTGATTCTATTCCAGGATCATCCTTCTATCTCTATCCTTTTTTCCATCACAAAAAATATTCTAATGGTTCATATGGTATCCTTCACCTGACAAGATTCTCTACACTGCTTGTTCCCACCTTTATCCTGATTGGTCCCTCTCAGCCCCATGCTCCACAATCACTAGATAATTTCTTTTTTTGTGCTGGGGATTGAACACAGGGCCCCACTCATACTAGGCAAGTGCTCTTTTACTGAGCTACATGCCTTGCCCTAGAGTGCTCTCTAAACAAACAAAAAGAAACTTCTTAGTTTGAAATAATACATTTACAAGGAGTTGCAAAATAGTATAGAGGTCCTGTGTACCCCTCACTTAAATTCCCTGTTTTATCTTAAATTATATAAACCAATGCTCAGAAATTGTTATTGAAATAATGTGTGTATGTAGTTTTTAAAAAATATTTTAAGATGTTGATGGACCTTTATTTTATTCATTTATTTATATGTAGTGCTGAGAATGGAACCCAATGCCTCACATATGCTAGACAAGCGTTCTACCACTAAGCCCCAGCCCTAGCTCTATATGTAGCTCCATGCAATGTAGATCCACATAACCACCACTACAATCAAGATACAGAACTATTCCATAATCACAAAGATTTCCATTATGTTATTGCTTGTAGTCAGAGCCTTCCAACACCATCCCTAACTCTGCATCTCTATGATTTTGTGATTTTGAAAATGTTATAAAAATGGAATCATACTGTATGTGACTTTTTGAGACTGGCATTTTCACTCAGCATAATGCCCTTGAGATCCATTTCTGTTGTTGAATCAATAGTTTGTTTCTTTTTTACTGAGTATTATTCCTTGACATAAGAATATATAACTGGGCTGAGAATGTGGCTCAAGTGGTAGCACGCTCGCCTGGCATGCGGGCGGCCCTGGTTCAATCCTCAGCACCACATACCAACAAAGATGTTGTGTCCGCCGAGAACTAAAAAATAAATATTAAAAATTCATTCTCTCTCTCTCTCTCTCTCTCTCTCTCTCTTTCCTCTCTCACTCTCTTTTTAAAAAAAAGAATATATAACTGGGTTATTACTAACTTGGGGCTGTTAAGAATGAAGATTTTGGGGGGCTGAGGTTGTGGCTCAGCGGTAGAGTGCTTGCCTGGCATGTGCAAGGTGCTGGATTTGATCCTCAGCACCACATAAAAATAAATAAATAAAATAAAGGTATAAAAAGTGATGTTCTTCAAATTAAAGAGCTTTTAAAAAACAAAGAATGAAGATTTTGGTAGAGTACTTGCCTTGCATGCATGAGGCCCTAAGTTTGAGCCCTAGTGCTGGGAAAAAAAGAATAAAGGTGTATTGTGAAGTTTCTGCAGGAAAATAAGTCTTGGGTATATGTTCATGAGTATAAGTGCTGGGATGTGTCTATTTTTAGTTTTGAAAGGAACCACAAATTACATTCCAGAACGGCAGTGCCATTTTACATTCCCACCAGCAATTTATGAGTGATCCAGTTTCTCTGAATTGTCTGACATGTTATTATCATTATTATTCATCTTAGCTATTTTGATAGGTATACAGTAATAATTCACTCTGGTTTTAATCTGCGTTTCTTTAATGATACATAACTTCATTTATAAATGTTTTATTAGTATATTATAGTTTTATACATAATAGTGGGGTTCTGTTATCTTCAGTGAAATGTCTGTATATGTCATTTATTGGTTTTCCAATTGGTTTTTATAATGTTTACTTTTAGATGTGAACCTGTTTACCTATGAATATCTAGTTCATCCACCACCAATTAAAAAGACACTTATCTTTCTTCCTTTGAAGTGCTTTAACAGCTTTGTCAAAAACCAGTTGACTCTACTCCTATGGGGGCTATTTCTGGATTCCTTATTGTATTTTACTCTTCTATGTGTCAGTATATCTGCTAATACTACACTGTCTTAGTTACTATAGTTACATAATAGGTCTTGCAATTAGATTCATCAACTGCTCCAAATTTATTCTTACTTTAAAGAATCATTTTAGCTATTCTAATTCCTTTGCTTTTCCACATTAGAATAATCTTGTCTATATCCACAAATAATCTTGCTGGGATTTGAATAGGAATTGCATTATATTTGTGTATCATCTTGCAGAACATTATTGAATCTTGCATTTCATTTTCTTGACTTCTACTCTGGCAAAAACTATGTTCAAGAGCAGGCATTATAGCCTTGTTCCTAATTTTAAAAGAAAAGTGTTCAGTCTTTCATCAATAAGTATAAAGTCAGCTGTAAGTTTTTTGTAGATATTCTTGATATCAAGTTGAGGATGTTCCTCTCTATTTCTAGTTTTCTGGGAGTTTTTATCCCAGATGAATGTCAAATTCTGTCAAAGATTTTCTGCATTCATTGATATGATCATATGTTTTTTTCTTCATTAGCTCATTTAGATGATTGATTAGATAACTGATTGAATTTTTTTTCAAATTATTTTTTGTAGTTGTCCATGGACATTTATTTTATCTATTTATATATGGTGGTGAGAATCAAACCCAGTGCCTCACACATGCTAGGTAAGCACTCTACCACTGAGCTACAACCCCAGCCTGATTTTTCCAAATTTTGAGTTAAATTTGAATACTGAACCAACCTTACAATAGGATAAATCCTACTAGAACATGCTGTATAATTGTTTTTATATGTTGTTTAATTCTATGGGGCAATATATTCTTAAGAATTTTTGCATTATATTGTATTAGTTTGTTTATATTTTTGGTACCAGGGATTGAAAACAGGGGTGCTTAACCGCTTAGCAATATCCCCAAGGATATTGCCTGCTAAGTTGATACAGCTGGATTTGAATTTATAATCCTCCTGCCTCAGCCTCCTGAGCAGATGAGATGATAGGCATGCACAACCATGCCCAGCAACATTGTCTATTTAGGTTGCTATGACAAAATATCATAGACTGGGTGACTCATAAACAACAAAATTTATTTTTCACAGTTTTGGAGGTTGGGAAGTCCAAGAGCTAAATGCTAGCTGATACAATTTGGTGAGGCCATGATTCCTGGGTTTGTAGGTAGCCGTCTTTTCACTGTTTTCTTGCCTAGGAGGGAGAAGAGAGAGCTCTCTAAGGTCACTTTTAGAAAGACACTAATCGTATTCATGAAGGCAACATGCTTAGAATCTAATTACCTCCCAAAGGCCCCACTTCTGAAAATCCTCACATTGGGAGGGGGGAGGATAGGATTTCAACATTATGTGTATTTTTGTCTTTTCAAATTTTAATTAATATATGTTTTTGCATTAAAAAGTCAAACATAGTTATCACAAATTACAAAGGACTAACAGCAGGACTACAATAATGAATGAATCACTTCAATCTGTAAATCAGTTACCCTCAATGTCATAGTATAAGCTCATTCAAGTATTTTACTTTTTTTGTCCTTTTAAATGTAATATCCTAGCACATGGTAAGTATGAACTATAAGCATAGGATGGAACTTCTCTGCAAAGCTAAATGACAAATTTTCCTTTTCAGTGAGAATCGTCTATAAGTTTTGTTCTCTGCCTCTGCCATGTGCCAGATGATCCAGACCACTCTACCCAGGTTTTTGGCAAAAGATCCCTACCCTCCCTAACTACTGGTCTTCTTGTTCCTTCCTCTCCACTTCCAGAGCCCTCTAAGCAGCTTCCTTTCTTCTGTAAATCAATCATCAACAAAGGGGAAAAAGGGAACAAAACACTTAAAACTTTGACATTGAGGCTCAGCACCTCTGAGTCCCAGGGGTCCACACTGAGGCAGGGCCGGGTGGGCCTTCTCTACTGGTAGTGCATTTGTCCCAGGTTCTAGAGAGAGCACAAGAGAAACCTGCCCCTCACCACAGCTGAGGCACACAGACCTTCTGTTTGAGGTTCACAGGTCATGCTGACATGAACCATCCTTGGAAGGGCAGAGCATCAACAGGGGGATTTAGGCAGGCTGTTGCTTTGTTAACCAGATCTTAGATCCCCACACAAAGGTGATAGGTATGAAGTGGCTAGTCTTGATGGCTCCTGCCATTCATGCGTGTTACAGATACACTGGTCTTAAATTCAGGTGCTTTTTTCCAGAAAGTGAAGATGTAAACTACTCTTTGCATTATTAATTAATAACATGAAAATAGGCCTCCACCCCCTCCTCAGCCTATGTTGAGAGGAAGTCCTCAGCTACAAACCTCAAAGGGGCCTGCCTCTTCATTCAGGGATATCTGAGGATCAGGTATATGAGAGGATGCCAGCCCAGGGCCTGGGAGTAACTCTAGATGAGAACAGCTTTTCCATAATCTCCAAGGTTTCCTTGTGTCCCCAAACCCAGTAGGGGCCAAACACTAAGGTTTCTGTGGTGCTGGATATAGTACCAGGCTGAGTGACTCAAAGGAAAGAAAGAGGAAATGAAGAGGGGGTAGGGTTGTGGCTCAGTGGTAGAGTGCTCACCCAGCATGTGTGGGTTGCTGGGTTCTATCCTTAGCACCACATAAAAATAAAATAAAAATACTGTGTCCAACTATAACTAAACCAAAGTATTTAATTAAAAAAAAGAGGAAATGGAGGGAGGAGTCCAGAGAATGGGACCATGTGGGACAGGACCTCAGATCCTGTTGTCATAGTAGAGACCAGACACTCATCCTTGGTTCAAGATGACTGGGTCACAGGAAGTAAGATGGGCTTTCCACATACTAAGCACTGGAATGACAGAGATGGGGTAGGGGCGTTTTCCAGACTAAAAGCAACCAGGTACCCAAAGACAAAGGGTAAGCCCCTGTCAGCCTAGGATACTGTGTCTCACTCTTGACCTATGGGCCAAGAGAGGAATTTGTTGAAAAGGAGGGCCAAAGAAGTTTTCAGTAATTAGCAACACTACAGCAAACTTCTCTGTGTTGCCCAGTTCCCACTGGGGATGACACATCCTAGTCTGTGTAGGTGAGTCTTTCATCACCTCCCTAGGTAGCAGAATACAACAGTTACTAATAGGGCATTATGTAAAATTGTGGATGTGTAACTAACGTGATTCTGCAATCTGCATTTGGGGTAAAAATTGGGCGTTCATAACCCACTTCAATCTAATGTATGAAATATATGAAATATAATATGTCAAGAGCTTTGTAATGTTGTGAACAACCAATTTAAAAAAAGAAAAAAAAGAAAAAAATTTTTAGTTGTAGATGGACATAATACCTTTATTTTGTTTATTTGGCTTTTTATGTAGTGCTGGGGATGGAAACTAGTGCCTCACACGTGCTAGGCAAGTGCTCTACCACTGAGCCACAACCCCAGTTCCCTAGCTTCTCTTTTAAAAAAATAATTTTAGTTGTAGATGGACAATACCTTTATTTTATTTATTATTTTTATGTGGTGCTGAGGATCAAACTCCATGTCTCATACATGCTAGACAAGTGCTCTACAACTGTAGCTCAATGGTAGAGCACTTGTCTAGCATGTATGAGCTACAACTGTAGCTCAACCCTTCCTAACTTCTGACAACAGTAGATTTTAGCCATTCCATTGACATTCATAGGCCAACTCAAGCAGTCAGTGGCTGGAGAAGAGAAGTTAGGTATACTCTATGTGTATTTTTCTGCCAAAGGGTTTTACCAACTGGCAGGCTCCCCTCTAGCCTTTAATTCTTCGTTATCCTCTCTTCCCAGGTGCATTCTCATTCTGAGGTGTGGTTGATCAGAGGGTGGGAAGAAATGCCTTGCAGAGGGGGAATGCAAGACGGGTAGACCTCATCAGTACCTCAAAAAGGAATGGGACCTTTTCCCACCTTTCATGAGACAAAGCCACCTTGAGGCCTCAGTGATCTCTGGACAACACTGAGAAACATATCTAAGTTTCAGTTGTCAGGTGTTCCTCCCTTTCTTATCTCACATGGGGGTGATGCTCAGGTTCAGGATAAGTGTGTTCCAGATCCAGGCCACCTATATTTTCTACCAGTCTGAAGGAAACTTGGCCCTGGGGTTCCGAGCATAGAAGGAAAGGTGTCAGAGCAGGTTAGAGCTTGGCATCGCAGTAGCACAGGGGCTGGTATGAGGCAACAACAAGTAGAGAGGACATGATAGTGGTAGCAGTGTAGACATAGGATGTCAGCTTCAAGGATGCAAAAGCCAGGATATTTTGGCCATGGCTCTGATAAAAGCCATCCCCAACACTCTTGCCTCCAGTTGGGAGGCACGATACAAGCAACTCAGTCCAGAGAAAGATCTAGCCAGTCCAAACCCAGGCACATCCAGAGAACGTAGGTCTTTAAGTTGATTCCACCAAGGAAAACAGGCATTTGGGTATTATTTCAGATTCCTGCTCCACGATAAGGCAACTTTTTGAAAAAATATTGTTTCCAAGGAAAAAAAAACAAACAAAAAAATTCCAAGGAGAAGGGAAAGACATTACTTTCTATGGATTAGGTGGGGGCTTTCTAATTTTTTATGGTCAATTTTGTCTTTTTCTCCCCATTTTCCCAATAGAAAGATCAGAGAAAAATAAATCATCTTCAATAGTTATTTCCAGTATGAGCAGCATTTCTCTGGGTTTGGGAGTAAGGGCAGTTGGAGAGGCTGAAACGTTCCCCCAATCCCCACTTTTAGATCCTTTGGTTTCCTTCTCCCAGAAGATAGAAAAAGGGCATGGTGGGGACATCAGGGAGAGAATAAGAGAATACAGTGATGACAAACCCTAAATGGTCAAGGGGCTGGTGCTCCTGGGGCGCAGGGATGCTGTCAGAGTCTTCCATAAGACAGTACTGGGCAATGGGGCCCACAAAGCCTTCTGAGGGGCTGCATAGTTGGCTTGAGGAGGAGCAAGAGGGGGCTGTGAATAGAGAACAGGTTTTTGCCTTACCAGCCATAGGCTGGGCTAAAGAATGATTCTGGGGGCTGGGGTTGTAGCTCAGAGGTAGAGCACTTGCCTAGCACATGTGAGGCACTGGGTTTGATTCTCAGCACCACATAAAAATAAACAATAAAAAAGGATGATTTATTGGGCTGGGGACGTGGCTCAAGCGGTAGCGCGCTCGCCTGGCATGCGTGCGGCCCAGGTTCGATCCTTAGCACCACATACCAACAAAGATGTTGTGTCCGCCGAGAACAAAAAAATAAATATTAAAAATTCTCTCTCTCTCCTCTCTCCTCTCTCACTCTCTTTAAAAAAAAGGATGATTTATAATATACATATACATAGATGCATGTGCACGCATACACACACACACACACACACACACAATCTCCATCTCTTCAAGAAGCTGGGATGAAGAATTATGAAGAGAGAAGGGGAAGGGAATTATGTGGAAGCCACTATCAAGGGTGCCTCTAATTGCCCCAAAGGTGTCTACACTGCTACTTAGCGTGAAAGCCCATCCTAATAAATGCACACCTATCCCTTCTTTGTCCCCTCCTGGGTCTAGGCACCTCATGGACCCTTGACCATTCCACCCATTCCTAGCTCCAAACCCCAGGGCTGAGGGGCTTTTTACTTTCCCAAAGTCTGTGTGTATACCAGTGCTGGCTTGTCCATTGGCATCTTCCCACATGTACTGGCCTGTAGGTGGTTAGCTGATTACTATGGCAAGCCCACTGGAAGATTAGGAGGCTTCCTGCCCTCATGGCCACCACCTACTGCTATCACTGGGTGTTGTTTGTGGTTATCCTCCTCACCAATGCAGCATCCATTCAAAAATAATTGGGGGTCAATGTCCAAATTTCTGGCTTTGGAATATTTCAAGAAGTCCCAGAACTTCTCCAGCCCATAAAGTAGACCAAATTCATAGCCCCTCATCTTTTCCTTCTGAAAATCCTTGAATATATCCAGCTGGAACTTGTTTTGTAGGCCATACTGTTGTATCAAGAAAAGCACTCTAAACCATATCTGTAGCCTTCTTTGGCATCCTCCAGAGCCAGCTGCTTGAACTCCACATATCTTTTTGTTGAAGTGATGTTGGAGGAAAAATGACCAGAAGCAGAAGAATGTTCATTTCCTGAGACTGGCCAATGCCCGTGTGCTTCTGCTAGTGAAGGCAGCACCTGTGATATGTGAGGTAGACATGTGAAACCATTTCCCTTGAGCAGCTCATGGAAAGGATGCTAGAACTTGGGCAGTGACTGAGTGGTACAGCCAAAGCTGCCAACCTCAGATGTTCCTTCTGAGGGGCTGGAGCTAACGGAAGCAGTTGAGGTTCTTTGCTCTTGGAAATCTACCACCCAGGCCACTCTCAAAGGATTGGTTCAAGTCGTGCCTTGTCTTCCTTTGTCGAGATATCTTGGCATCTAGCATCTGTCCTTCTTTTACCACTGGCTTAATTCTTTTTATTTTTTAGTATTTTTTAGTTGTAGATGAGCATAATATTTTTATTTATATACTTATTTTTATGTGGTGCTGAGGATTGAACCCAGTGCCTCACACGTGTGAGGCAAGCACTCTACTACTGAATCCCAGCCCCAACCCCAGCCCTTGGCTTGACCCTTTGATCTGTGGGGTCCAGGTGTGTATGGGGTCCTAGAATTACCATAGTTTGGCAACTCTGGGGCAATGGTTGGTAGAGAGCAGGCAATGGTAGAGGACTCATGATCACCAACAACTTGTTGTCTAGGGCATAAGTGGGAACTTGCTGGAACAAAGGTGGCCCAGGAAGAACCTCCGGGTTGGGGTCTATAGAGGGCTCAGGGTTCATAAGTATGTCGAACTGATTTCAGCTGATATTCTTGATTTTCTTGCTTGATATGGGAATACTTGGGTTCAAACTTCTCAGTCCACAGGTCCTGCCCATAGCAGAAGACCCTGTCATTAATGATTTTGGCCAGCTTAGTACTCACATTGGCTGAAAAGTGTGATTGCTGATCCCACCCAGGTGCTGGTGCATGTAAGGTGGTGCCTGGGTGACAATGAGGATCTTGTTGATATCTGGTCATCAATTTCAGAGTCAAGAGTCCTCATTAGAGTAGGCAGTGAAGGTGTTTTTTTACCCATTCATCTGCTTCATCTCCTCATTAAACAAGAAATCTAGTTCCTCACCTTGGATATTAGCTTCTGGGAGGGAAGTTGCTGAGGCAGGGGTCAGGTGGGCAAACCTGGGCTCTTCTGACTTCTTGGGCTGTGCTGGGGGGAACCCAGGTGAGGCAGGCTGGCAGATAGGCCCTCAGGCAGTGTCTTTAGGTTGCTGACCTCTTCCATTTTGGTTGGCACTGGGATGATTGCACGGAGAAAGCCAGACACCGACTTTGTATCTTTCTGGTAATGCTGGCAAGGAACAAACTCAGGGCAGTTGAGAAACTGCATAAAAAATCAGTGTGCAAATAATCCACTATTGGGGGACCAGGAATTGGTCACTTCTCAGGCTCTTCCTTTATAAGGACATTCTTATCAATGATCTCCACCACCTTGTTGTCCCGAGGGCCACAAAGATGAGTCAATTGTTGGTGATGAGAGCTTGCATTCGGTAGAAGGAAACAATAAGGGTAATGGGAAGGAAACCACTGGTATCCATTTTCCATCTCAGGAAGAAATGTTGCTCTAAATTGTATTTAATCTGTCACTTTATGTAGTTTTTGCACAGCTCCTGGTCCATACTGTGAAGCTCAGTGCTGCCGTCATCATCAAAGTAGTAGGTGATGCTGTTCATGTACCTGGGGGTATGAGGCCCCTCTGCAACATCAAAGTTTTGACAGCCACACTGGCAGTCAAAATGGGTTTCAGTAATATGCCCCACCACATCCCTGGCCACAGAAGGATGACTGTGCCCCACCCGCCCCAACACTCTTCACACTTGATGCCTTCTTATGGTTGTGCCAGGCAGGTTCAGACCCTTTAATTTCCCCACATTTGGCAGGT
Source organism: Ictidomys tridecemlineatus (assembly GCF_052094955.1). Taxonomy (NCBI): domain Eukaryota; kingdom Metazoa; phylum Chordata; class Mammalia; order Rodentia; family Sciuridae; genus Ictidomys; species Ictidomys tridecemlineatus. Next base: position 80,646,826 of record NC_135493.1, read on the forward strand.
ATAGGTTTCCACTCCTGTGGGTGGGCAAGTTTCTCTCTGGGTACAATACGCTTCATGTCTATTTGAAGCGAAACCCATATGTATTTATTCTCTTTGTTCTTCTGCCCATCTTACTGGCAGTCCTCAACCCCATGCTTCTCCTTCCCTGATTTTTCTTGTTGGGTTTTCAGGTTCTTCGTACTGTCACTCTCCTCTTTCTTTCATGTTCTTGGCTGGCAGTGTATTGGAAAGTTGAGGCTTTAAAAGATGTTGGCTGCAAACACTTGTGAGCTATCTCATAGCTGTGGATCAGTTAATTGTATCTGCAAAGTGACCAACCTTGCTGTCTTTGTGCTGTTTAGGAGCTGCTGCTCTCACCACCTTGGCTGGAGCAGAATGTTCTGGAGGGTACTGTCAGTTCATGGGGTCCAGGACTGGTGGCAGCACTTTCTTAGTCCAAAGGTTTCCCTTGAGTGGGCACTTTCAATAAGTCCAAGTGCTTAGTTCCTGAGGCTCCAGCTGATCCTCCACCAGCACCCAGTTTGCTACCTGCCACCCTCCTCTGTTGCCAAGGGCCTGGCCCTCACAACAGGTGGCTGCATGCTCTTGGGTGGCCCTGTGCCCTCCTTGTTTGGTCTGGTGTAATGCAGCCATGGTCTCTAGGTTCCAGCTCCCACCCCCAGGCTTGCTCATGCCTTCAAGGATCATGGAGGCTTCTTCCTCACTTCCTCATAAGCCCCGCCCCCCACCATGACCCATGCCCTTTGGCCTGTAAGAATTGGGCACCCCTGGTGGAAGCCGATGCGCTTTAAGTGACCATATGCACATAGGCCCTCTCCCCAGAAGCTGGGCATACCTGAGTTTTCCTCACCCCACCCAATGAACTTGGGTGATGCCTTCTTCCAGGGTCCCAGGTTGATAGGCCTCAAACCCCCTGGAAAAGGATCAGGATGCATGGCTAGGTGCTGCCCTCTACTGGGCCTGATGCAGCTGCTATAGATTTGAGGCCTACTGATAAAGAAGGGTGGGAGGGAGTGAGAAAGGCCCTTCCACTTTGTGGTCCAGGCTTTCTCCACATGTACCCCCATTCCCCCTGCACAGTTCCTCACAGTATGTAGCTACCTGAAGCCTGGCAGGCTTCTCACCCCCAGGGTGGCCCAGGTTAACCTCTTCTCATATCTTGAAATAAAATTTTAGAGCTCTTCTTTTGGATTTGGTTTGTTTTGAATGAATTGGGTATGGACCCAGAGTCTCACGTGTGTTAGGCAAGTTCAATACTACTGGGCCACATCCACAGACTTTTTAAAATTTAATTTTGAGATGGGGGTCTAAGTTTTTGAGGTTGGCCTTGAGTTTCCCTCAGCTTCTCGAATAGCTAGGATTATATGCATGTGTTACCATACCTGGCTTCTTCTTTATTAACGTGAGCATTTAGTGGTATTAATTTCTCCTTTCAGCAATGGTTTAGCTCTGTTCCACAAATTTTACTATGTTGTACAGATGGTCCCCAACTTATAATTTTTCAATTTATGCTACTTTGACTTTATGATAGTTCAAAAATTAATATACATTCAATAGAAACCATATTTTAAATGTTGATCTTCTCCCAGGTGAGCTATGCAGTCCAAAACTCTCTTTGATGCTGAGCAGTAGTAGTGAGCCATAACTCCCAGTCAGCCATGTGGTCACGAAGAGAAACTACTGATACTCTACACTGTGCTATGTTGCTAAGCTGTGATGGTCACTAGGTTAGGCATATTAAATGCTCTTTATTTTTTAATTGTTAACACATATTAATTGTACAAGTTAATTGTACAATTAATGTGACATTTCCATATATACATATTTTCAACTTATGGTAAGTTTATCAGGACACAGGCCCATCTTAAGTTGAGGAGGACTGGTATTTATTTTTCATTCAGTTCTGCCTTTCTTTCCCTTGAGACTTTTCCCTGAGATTATATACACATGCTTTGTTATTTTCAAAATATTTGCAGATTTTATGTTTGTTTTTGATTTCTAATTCAATTCCACAGAAGTTTGAGAATATATTCTGTATGCTTTCAATTCTTTTAAATTTACTGAGGTTTGTTTTATTTCCAAGGATATGATCTATCCTGGCATATGCTCTGTGGTTGCATGAAAATATTGTATATTGTCCTCTTGTTGGATGTTCTTTAAAAGTTGATCAGATCCTGCTCACTGGTTATGTGGCTTTTCTGATCTTCTGTCTAGTGATTCTGCCCATTATTGAAAGGGGCAGTTGAAGTTTCTATAATTATGGGTTTGTCTATTTCTCCTTTAGTTCTATCAGTTACTATATCACATACTTTGTGGCTGTATTATTTGGTGACACACATTCAGGATTGCTTTATCTTCTTGGTAGAATGACACTTTTATCATTATATAATGTCTCTTTCTGTGTCTGGCAACATTCTTTCCTTAGAAATCTACTACATGTGGGATTAATATAGCTGTTCCTGCTTTCTTTTGATTAAGGTTTGCATGTGTATCATTTTCCTTCCTTTTACATTCAACCAACTGAAACATTTATATTTGAAGTAAATCTTTAGTAGATTTACTTGGGCTAGTTTTTATCTAGTCTACCAATCTGCATTTTAAATGGCATAGTTAGACTTTATATAGTTAATATAATTATAGATATATTAGAGAGTAAGTCTATCATGTTAGTTTTATTTAAGTGTTTCATTTGTTTTCTTCTTTTTCTCTTCTTGTGGATTATTTCAACTAATTTTATGATTCCATTTTTATTTATCAATAGTGTTGTTTCTTAAATATTTTTTTAGTTGTAGTTGGACACAATACCTTTATTTTTATTTTTATGTGGTGTTAAGGATGGAACCTGGTGCCCTGCACGTGCTAGGCGAGCGCTCTACAGCTAAGCCACAATCCCAGCCCCTATCTATAGTGTTTTTGAGAACAACTGTTTTTATATAATTTTTGGGGTGCTAGGGATTGAACCTAAGGCCTCATGAATGCTAGGCACATACTGTACCACACTCTCATTATGTATTTAATACCTAGAACATGCATTTAAAAAATATACAAAGGGAGCCTGGGGAAACAGTTCAGTGGTAGAGCACATGTTTAGAATGCCTGAGGACCAGGGTTGAATTCCAAATACTTATAAATAAATTATATGCATAATTTATGCATACTGGTATTGACATTTTATCAGTTCAAGTGAAATGTAGAAACCCGACCTATGTTATATTTCTTTACACTACCCTATTTATAATTGTCTAAAATATTTTCTCTAAATAGAGAACCACATTAAACAGTGTTGTGATTTTTGCTTCAATGTGAAATATAATTTAGAAACTCAAGGCAGCAAGTCTATGTACTTATGTATTCTTTTGTTCTTTCCACTGTTTTTTTCTTCCTTCATGATGCTCCATGATTCCTTATTTTATCATTTTCTTCCTATGAAAAGAACTACCTTTAGCCACTCTTTTAGGGTAGTTCTGCTTATGAAAAATTATCTTTGTTTTCCTTCAACTGAAAAATGTCATGATTTAATTATTAGAGAATTTTCTTATTTGATAATGAATTCTGAGTTGACAATTCTTTCAGTAAATACTGTGCTGCTTTCTTCTGGATTATAATGCTTCTAATTAGAGATCAGCTTTTATTTGCATTATTTTTCCCCAATAAGCACCATTTTTGTGTGGCTACTTTCAGTAAGTTTTGTCTACTTTTGAAAACTTTGACCATGATCTATCTTGACATGGATTTCCTTACTGCCTTGTGATTAATGCGGTTTTTTAAAATATGTAGATTTAAATTTTTGCCAAATTTAAGTACAGCCCAGCCATTATTCTTGAAGACTTCTGCATTTTTCATCCTCTTTCTTTTCTCCTTCTGAGACTTTGATGATACCAATATCAAATCTTCTGTTATGCTTAATTTTTCCTGTCTATTTTCTCTCTGTTCTTTTAGACTATGTGATTTCTATTGTTCTAACTTCAAGTTCACTGATTTCTTCCTCTTTTATCTCTTACCTAAGATTTAATCCATCCATTGAGTGTTTTATTTTGCTAATTATATATTTTTAGTTTTTAATTTCCATTTGGCTTTTCTTTAAATCTTCTATTTCTTTGCTTAGAATTTCTATTTTTAGTTTATTTCAAGCATATTTATAATTGTTTGTTAAAAACATTTTATTTTATTTTTTTTTTTTTTTTTTTTTTTTTTTTTTTTTTAAAGAGAGAGTGAGAGAGGAGAGTTAGAGAGGAGAGAGAGAGAGAGAATTTTTTAATATTTATTTTTTAGTTCTTGGCAGACACAACATCTTTGTTGGTATGTGGTGCTGAGGATCGAACCCGGGCCGCACGCATGCCAGGCGAGCGCGCTACCGCTTGAGCCACATCCCCAGCCCTAAAAACATTTTATTGATGGCTGCTTTGAAATCCAGACTTTTATCATTCTTAGTCACTTTGAGATCATTTGAATTTGAAACCTTCCTAGTTCTTGGCATGATGAGGAATTTTTAATTGAAAACTGAACATTTTTTGTATTTTGGGGAGGGGGAGTACTGAGGATTGAATTCTGGGGCACTCAACCACTGAGCCACATCCCCAGTCCTTTTTTTTTTTAATTAAAGACAGTGTCTCAATGAGTAGCTTAGTACCTCGCCATTACTGAGGCCGGCTCTGAACTTGTGATCCTCCTGTCTCAGTCTCCTGAGTCACTGAGATTGTAAGTATGTGCCATCGTGCCTGGCAAAAGCTGAATGTTTTGAAAGATTCTGGATTTTATTTAAATACTGTGTTTTAACAGGACTTTTCTGACCATGACTGGTAAAGGAGGACACAATTTCATCACTGCCAGGTGGGAGTGGAAAGTTGCAGTCCACGCTTAACCTTATTTGATACCTCCCCAGCAGCAGCAGGTAAGGCACCTCATTATACCCTGGTAAGGATGAATGTCTAGGCTCTCTTCATAAGGCTCTTGCTGGCTCTGTGTGTGTGTGTGTGTGTGTGTATGCTATGGATTATGGCTGGAGTACAGTGGTTATTACCTAAAATTTTTCTGTGTTGCTAGGATGTTTGTTCTCTTCCTTTGACCACAGAAAGCCAGCTTTTTGGAGGCTTTTATTGGTCTGCAGCTGTTGATATTTCTGGGCCATTTGCCAGCTTGCTCCTTACCCAGACTGGGATATGTGAGGCAAAAAGAAAACCCAAGGCACTCACTAGTGCACCACTGCATCATTCCTTGGGCCTCAAGGTTATCAGCCAGTCTGCCTTCTCCCCACCATCTAGAATATCTTATGCTTGTTTTATATGTGTCCTGGGGTTAGTTGTACTTAGCAGCAAGAATAGAAAAACTACATCCAATCTATTTTCATGGAAGCAGAAATTTACAGTATTTTTTGCATGATTTGACCATATTACTCTGTAGCTTGAAACACCCCAATGGTTTTACCTAAGCACAGGTTCAAATCCCAAAACTAAACCCCTCTGAGGAGGCAAGACTGTGTCAGATACAATTCCATATTCTCAAAGCCCAGCATGATCCTTATAAGCAGCAGTCATTCTGAATGTTTGATAATTGCAGATTTGGGGCTATTACATTAATGTGCTTCTCATATTGATACATATTCTCATGAATGATGCATTTTTTCTTAGGGGATACTGGGGATTAAACTCAGGGGCACTCAACCACTGAGCCACACCCCTGGCCATATTTTGTATTTTATTTAGAGACAGGGTCTCACTGAGTTGCTTAGTGCCTTGCCATTGCTGAGGCTGGCTTTGACTTAACTCATGATCCTCCTGCCTCAGCCTCCTGAGCCACTGAGATTACAGGCGTGAATCACTGTGACTGATGAATGACACATTTTTTTTAAAGACTGCATAGCCTATATGATGTGTCTGCATATATATCTTTTTCTCTTTGCTGTGTCAAGCATTGAGAGCTGTCAAAGCTAGATCTAGTTACACTTACCTTCCACAGGTAGCCTCCGCCGTATGGCCAGGCGTTCCATTTTCCGCTGTGTCTCTGCCAAACTAAAAAGGACTCCATATACATATTGACGAGCTGACCTGAACAGGAGAGCAGCTGGAGGTAACTCCATGTTACACTCATCCTCAATACATACGGGAATCTTAATTTCACCCTAGAGAAAGGTGTAAGGGAAAGGAGAAAATGAGTACTTTCAAGGTTTGAAACCAAACTGAGAAGAACCAACAATGAACTGCAGCCTCTACAGCCCAGCCACTAAATTTTCTGTTTGTATACAGAGTTTCAGATTAAAAAAGTTGTAAGAAGCCCAGCTAACAAGTCAATTTATAAGCTATATTCCATTTTGGAGGTCTCACCTATGATTGACTGTAGCTGATTAATGGGGAAAGTCTTAGACAATTTGCTGGTGGATGGATTTGTATGGTAAGACTAGAGGAGGGGAATAGCTATGCAGTAGAGGAAAACATAAGGAACAATGGCACAAAGCCTCTTCTTAGATTGCCTATCCCTAGAAAACGTCCACCAACTTGGTGCGTGGTCATGCAAAATCTCAGAATTATACTTCACTTTTAGGCACATCATTTACTGTACAGTCCTATCTCTGGCTGGTCCTGACTCATTTGGGGCCCTTAATATGAGGAGGAGCGCCAGCACACTTGGTCTTCTTTATCTTTTTTCAAACACCAATTATCAGACTTTTTTTTCTGATAACTTATAGTCCTAGGAAATATAAAGTATTCTTAAGAGAAGGGAGGTAGGTGCTGATCTGCTGTCTCACCTTAGTGAGGACGTGATAGATATATGGATACATAAGACCCCTTCGATGTCTGTGTTCAGCAACCCGCAAGACTTCTGGAGCTACTGGTGGTAAGGGTGGAATTGTGATGTCCATGTGGTTCCTTGTAGACATAGACAGCAGAGATGGGATGTGAGGCTCACCATCACCTAGGCTGGCTTCTGAAACTCCAGCATCCACAGGCTGTACCCAAGACCCTCTGTCACCATTGGGATCTTCCCAACCAGGCTGCTGCTGAAGAGTTTCTGTGATGTGACTGAAAAATTTAGAAAGACAGTGTAGAACAGAAAAGGGAAGTTGATAAAGATACTTCCACTCAAGATGGCTACTGTGATCCCAAAGAATCTCGCAAACCCTCTGGAGAGGTCCAGACACTGGGTTAGCACTAGAAATGATAACTTTCCTCTCAGTGGCCATCACTGCCTTCCTGGATTCTTTCACCTGACACAAACCAAAGCAATCAAAAGTCATGGGAATCACTCTGAATCCTTTATATCTTAAAAAAAAGGCCATGCTAAGAATCTGCTTATATTCTAAGAAAATAATTATAACTGCAGTCTCAAAATAGTTCTGCTTCCCAAGAAAAATCTGTTTAGAGGAATAATCTTTAAAAAGTGAGCTAGGACCAGAACCCTGTCTCAGTTGCTAAACAATATAACTGCTGACTCAACTGTTCTATCACTTCAACTCTATACATTATTTTTCTTTTTCTACATTCAAACTATCCCCCTCACAAACGGAGAAATGACAGACAAGTTATAAAGCACATCCATACCAGGATTTCACTAACCAACTGCTATGCTGCCTCTGACCTCAGTAGCCTGGTCATCTGAAAATTATCATCTGCACAGGGCCAAAAGAACAAAGAATGACAGAGAAAAGCCAAAAATATACACTTTCCCACATTCCTTCTTAAGTCTTTCCCCCTGGTTGTCTATACAGATACTTACTCAGAACTGGCTCCATTTGGCTCATCACCATCAGAGGAAGAGGAGTGGGAAGAGTCTGGTCCCAAAGGAGGTGAAGCTTTGGAAGTCAGGTAATTGGGAAACTGGGATGCAGAGGAGTCATAAGAGACAGCCCAATTGGCAAAGGGGCTGTCCTGCAGCATGGGATCCTCAGAAAAAGCATGGGAATCCCCCAGAGGATGGGAGAAGAGAAGAGATGAGTTGGGTCCCATTGGGAATGGTGGTGGATATTTCATTTTCTGGGGCACTTGGTGAGAAAACTAAAGGACAAAACAGACAGAAAATCTGTTTAACATTTTACCGGCTCCAAGATGGTTCCCTCAGCAGTTGTGACATAGTAGATGATACCAGTAGCAGGGACTGTTGAGATATCCTACTGAGAATGATAAGAAATAATTCTAACCGTGTTGCATGAACAGAATCCACTAGAAAAAGGACAATGAACCAATCCAGGTCACCTAGAACATTCCCTAACATTAGCTAATCTACCTTCACAATGCCCTAATGGTTACTGATGTGGGTGTTATCTTTTCATAGTCTGAAAGCCTCAAAGTAGAATGTGATATGGATATATATGAGCTTGGCATTCTGCTAACACTGAGCCAGCTTATCTCTGCAACTCAGATAATAAAAACCAGGAAGCAATCTGAGTCCAATGCTAACAAAAGGTCTCAGGACTCTTAAAGGATGCTTACCATTGGCTTTCCAGCAGAAATTGTGCCCATTTGATTTCGTGGAAGGGGAGGATTTCCAAGACGGTTATTTCGAAAGCCTGAAGCCAAGAGAAAAGGCTGTACTTCAATCAGTCCTAATAAATTTACAATGCTATATTCTGCCAAACCACCACCACATGAAAAATTTTTATTAATAAATAAGGTATAGACTGGGGAGATGGTTCAGTGATTAAGCCATTGCTTAGCATGCATAAAGCCCTGGGTTTGATCCCCAACACCACAGAAAGTTAGCTAACTGAACAGCTACTATGTGTCATGCCAGGAGTCTTAAATAAAAAAATTTCATATGATAATAACCCTATAGATTACATATCATGAATGTGACTTTACAAAGTCACACAGATGGTAAGCAGCAGAGGTAGGATTCAAACTCAGACCTAACCCCAAAGCCAGGGCTATTTTATATCAAGACAGCGTGGGTTACTACTAGAAGCAGTCTAAACTAAGCAAATAACTTTGTTCCCCATCTATAAATTTGGGAAGGCAGGGTCTTCATTGTTTTACATGAAAATCAAAATTAAATGCCTTTCAAATAGTGATGACTTCTAGGAAGGCACAATCACAAATAAGTGATTCCACTCTGACCCTGGAGTTCCTGATGTACCAACACAGTTTCCCCTGTGAACAGAGCAGCCTGGGGTCAGATGGAAGCCTTACCTAGAAAGGAGGGACCCACTGGCAGTGAAGAGAGTTTGGTTGTGACTGAATAGTATTCAACTGCTTTCTTGAATCGTTCTATTTTATCTTCTGTCCTGGACTGGTTGTTGGCACATCAGATTGTCAGAAAAAGAAATGATAAGAGAGTCTTTTTCATACAACTTATAAGTAGGGAGTCAAAACAATAGCAGAAATCAAATATTTAGAGAAACCCAAGAAAACAATTTCCACTTTGTAGAAAAGATTAGGGAGAGAGAAATCGTTTTGGAACATAAAATATGGATTTTCTTTTAAAAATGTACTTACATTTCATGCTATTCTAAAATGATCACATGATCTGTAGGAAACATACATAAGAATGGGGTGGGGAATCACATAATATAACCATCTAACAATATTTCAATGTGTTTCCTTACATTAGTTTTTAAAAAATTGTGCTGCAGTATATACAATTTTATATACATATTTTTTGGTTGACATTGTACTCTATAATTTTAAATGGATTAATATTTTATCATTATGCATTTATCATAAAATTTTGTAACCACTTTGATAATATCTGACATTTAGGTTATTTCTAATATTTGGCTATTTTAAGCTATATAACAAGAGTATATATATATTGTCCATATAAATTTTTTTCTGGATTTCAGATTACATCCTTAAAATGATATTGGTTCAAAAGGTATAAACATTAAAACTAAGAGCACTTAAGCATACAAAACCACAATGTGACAATATTATATATCCATCAGAAGAGCTAAAATTAAAAGACTAGTGATATTAAATTCTGGCAAGTATATGGAAAAACTGGAATTCCAGCCCATTGCTGGTGGGAATGTACATTGGTACAGTTTAGAAAATAGCTTGACAGTTTCTTATAAAATGAAACATTTACCATACGCTATCGTAAACCTAATTTTTTTTTCAGTACTGGGGATAAAACCCAGTGGTGCTCTACCACCGAGTTTTATCTTCAGCTCTTTTTTATTTTTTAATGTTAAGACAGGGTCTTGCTAAGTTGCATAGGCTCACCTCTAATTTGGAATCCTCTTGCCTCAGGCTCTGAATAGCTGGAATTATAGGTGTGTGCCACCACACTCAGAAGTAATCTTACTGCTAATTATTTACCCAAGAAAAATGAGTGCATATGTCCTCCAAAAGATACAAACCAAAATGTTTATAAGAGTTTTATTCACAATAGTTCCAAACTAGAAACAACTCAAATGTATATCAATAGAAAATCAGGATAAATTGTTGTATAGATACACAATGGAATACTAAACAGGAATAAAACAGGAACAAAGTACTGATATATACGATAGGTATAAATCTCAAAGATATTATACTGAATAGAATAAGAGAAAAACACCAATGTATATATAAAGATCAAGCAAAGGGAAAACCAATCTTTAGCAATATAGGTAAAAAAAAAATTCTGGTTTAACACTGTAGCTCAGTGGTAGAGCACTTGGCTAGCATGGGCCAAATTCTGGGTTTGATCCCCAGCACCACAAAAAAAGTAAAAGCAAAAAGTACTATTTACCTTTGCAGAAAAAGGGCTGAGAAGGAGCTTTTAGATTTATCAGAATTTTCTCCTGAACATTTTTAAGATCTTCATAATATTTTACCAAATGCAATTTAAGATATTAAAGACAATTTCTAATTAAAAGTAATGCTCTCATAAGCATATTTTTAACATAATCTTGGGTTATTGCACAGTGCATTTTTAGAGGGTATGATCATTTTCAGACTTTTGACACATTATACTAAATCTCTTTCCAAAACAGATGCCTCAAGTTATACTGCCATCATCAATGTATGAGAATATCAAGTTCACCATACAATTCCAGTGTTGAGTATTTTCTACCAAAAACCCCTAACTACTATCTACTTGGTATAACAATATTTATTTCTCATAGAAACAATAGACTATATAATAAAAATATTTTTAACATGTATAATGGTATCTCTCAGAGTTTGTCATTATTAACATCTAGAATCTTTAAACATTCCAGGGCTTTTATTTGTATTTGTGCATGCACATTAAAAAAAAAAAAAAGGAACTGAGATCTCGAGGTCCTACAGACTAATAGAAACAAAATCACTCTGGTATCTCAAAAGCCAATTAAAATAACAGGGTTATAGTTGTAGCTCAGTGGTAGAGCATGTTTGAGCCATTGGGTTTGATTCTCAGCACCATGTTAAATAAATAAAATAAAGGTCCATTGACAACTAAAACATATTTTAAAATAAATTAACAGATGTTCTATAGAATAGAGGAAAGAGGTTGGGGAGGGAGGTAGAGAGGTAAGGGTACAATACTGGAGATTGAAATGGAACAAATTAGGTTATATGCACTTATAAATATGTCAAAATAAAACCCACAATTATACATCACTATAAAGCACTAATAAAAAACTGAATTTGATGTGATTAAAAAAGGGTTTCAAATCCAGAGAATGTTCACAAATTATTGACTGTCAGAGTGGCATCTAAATGATTAAATAATAGTAAACTATCAACATTCCATTATTTATTTATTCATAATCTCCTTGTTATATTTAGTAATACACATAATAATAGAAATCAATCTTCTAAAAACTACAAAGGGTACAAGTCTCCCTTAACATGTCTCTCTTTGCATCTACTCTTTTCCTAAGAAGTGACCTGTTTGGTAGATGTTCTTTCATGAATTTTGCTATTTTTACACACACATACGGTCACCAATATGATTTTTGGTTTTTTTGCACAAATGGAATCACTATCACATTGTTATCACCTCCTTTTGGCATTTAACAATATGTCTTATATACTCTTCAATGCCAATCAGTAGAGATCTATGACCCAATATACTGAAATACTTCACCCCATGTAACCCTGAGTTCAGGTGTGGAATTTTATACTTGACATCATGACAGTCATGCAAAAAAGTTTCAGATATTGTAATTTGGATTAGGGATGCTCAACCTGTACTAGTAAACAGTATGTATGTTTGTTTATAAGCGCTCTCCTCAATTCTGATTTTATGGGGTGGGAGTATAGCTCAGTGGTAGAGCACCAGCCTAGCATGGGCCAGGACCTGGGTTTGATCCCCAGGACTGCAAAAACAAACAAAACGATTTTATGAAGATACAGTACCAATGAAAAATGGTTGAAAACATGGCAACTTAGTGAGGCCTAAACATGGCAAAATTTGAAAAGGGGAATTTGGATAAGTGAACCCTGGTGTGCTCTGCCACAAAAAAGAAACAAAAATGAAAATAAAGAAGATTGGGGTGTAATCAGAAACTATGTCTTTATTTCCCAATTTTTTTTAAAAAAATTTTTTAGTTGTAGACACATACAATCTTTATTTATTTATTTATTTTTAATGTGGTTCTGAGGATCAAACCCAGTGTCTCACTCATGCGAGGCAAGTGCTCTATCACTGAGCTACAACCCCAGCCCTCTATTTTCCAATATTTTAGTTATTTTTTTTTATAAAGGAGCCTTTGTTATTAAAAATAATCATTATGATTCTTCAAAAATGTATGAAGCCACAAAGATAATAAAAAATCATGACATTAAAAATATTTACCATGAAGCTGGGGTTGTGGCTCAGTGGTAAAGCACCCACCTAGCATGTGCGAGGCTCTGGGTTCCATCCTCAGCACCACATAAAAAATAAATTAATTAAATAAATAAAAGTATTGTGCCTAATTACAACTAAAAAATAAATATTAAAAAAAATTCACCATGCAACTAAGCATTTATAAAGTTTATTCTCCATTTAAACAGTATGCCATACTTAACATTTCACTCTACTGAACAGGTCAATTTTTTTTGTTGTGCGTCAGTCTCTTCCTGTCCGATACAAACAGCTAAAAGGACAAATAAACAAAGCAAATGTGCAAATGTGCCATAAGGGAATGTTTCTAGAGTCAAGGAAAATGAGGGGCTCTTCACATCATGGTGGAAAGCATGGACAAATGAGGATCAGGTGTAATTAGTATTCAACAACAGTAAAAGAGAGAATTATGAAAGATAATGGGGAGAAAGGCATTTGAAAAGAGAGTCATTTGAATAGAGAAAAAATATAAGCCTTTGTGGAAACAAAAGTCCAAGTATACTTTTTGTAAGACAATACTTGTTAAGATTCTGCTAGCAAGTTAAATGCAAGGTAACATATTAGATTGTGCTATCACAAAATTGTGTTGGGAAAATTTAGGTCCCCAAACCAAATACTCATATTGTATTCCTTTCATTTAAAAAATAGAAGTTTCAGTATTAGATAAAATGGAATAAGTACAGTACCCTCTGTTCCCACTGAGGATAGTTATTAATATATAGTTATAGGCAGACTGGGGAAGAAGACTAGGATTCAAAGTGAGATAGGTTAACTACAATGGGATCATGGGGAGAGATCCTTAATAAAAGGAGACATCTAAAAACATGACAAGTTATGTTGAGCTTGCTCATCAGTTAAAGATAAACAGAACATTTAACATATGCTTATAGAGATCAGACATATGATTAATTAAAATTTCACTCACCTGAGGTGCTTACTCTATGTGCCCACAAATGATTAATGGCTAGGCTATCTGACACAGAGAAAATTCTAACCTCTAAGTATAGAGTGGCTGTTAGGGGATTTAGCTGTCATGAAACTTAATCTTCAAGAAAGTTTATAAACATTTAACAAATCATCAAAATCTAACAGCGGCTCACCTGTTTGTGATCCCAGCCCACCCTATGAAAAATCATATATATCATCAGAGCACTCAAATTTGGGCATGTCACTCATCTTCTCTGAGAGGTGAGGGTCATCCACACTTCTGAGTGTGAATTCCTTTGCTGTTCTTAAATAAATCTTTACCTAAGAACAGGTACTACTACTCTTTTTGTAATAAATGTTAAGAACTGGGTGGGGCTGAGGGTGTAGCTCAAAGGTAGAGTGCTTGCCTGGGGCAGAATGCTGAAGGCCCTGAGTATGATCCCCAGTACCACAGGATAAAAAAGAACATGAGTGGTTCCAAGTTGATGTGCCCTTCTTTTGGGAATTCCTTGGACCCTCTCTGGTGACAAAAGTACTATTGATTAAATGATGTGTTTAGGATTTCTTGTTCTTCCAGAATCTCTGAGTATATACACAATGCACTCTGAAATCTAAAAGTGTCCACTGGTGGGGTCAGAGAAAGCTGCAAAAGAAACTAGTCCAGACTGGGAGTGGTGGCACACACTTGTAATCCTGGGGCTGGTGACAGAGACAGGAAGATCACAAGTTCAAAGCTAACCTCAGCAATTTAGTGAGATTCGGCATAAAAAGGCTGGGTGTGGCTCAGTGGTTAAGTAAGCCTCAGTTTAATCTCTGACACAAAAAAGAAAAGAAAACTGAAAGAAACTGAAAAAGAAAGAAATTGTAGTCCAGTTTTGGCCTGAGTAGTGAAAAAGTGGTCTCCAAAAACTCAAAAGTATAAAGAAATACCCTGTTTTCCTTTTTATTTTTTCTCTTCCTTTGTGTTCCAGACCAAAGCAAATCTTGGATGGCAACAGTGGCAATTGAAAAACAGCAGGAAACTAAAACTCTGAAAGATAAGAACCTTGCTCTCCAATTAGAAGAAGAATGATTTTTCTTCTCTCTTTTTGTCCTTCTGCTCTTTGGTCATAGGCACAGTCAGAAAAAGTACAACACAAAGTTGGATGATTAAAGTTCTGACTTTCTGGCAAGAAGACCAAAAAGGGGGTAGCCCAAAGAACCAGGAAGACTGAATAGATGCAGAGGAGAACTACTAAAAGCAAAATGACAAGCTGTTTATGAACCACTGGGTTCACTCCTGAAATAAGACATGCACGAATCTGACTCTAAACAGCAGACCACAGACTAAAACTGAATTAAGAGATAGATTATGGCCCAAGACCCAGACTAAACACTAAATGGCATATACACAGGACTGATCTAGATATGTTTGCAAGGACTTTAACAGTATTGACACTGAAAGCACAGCTCAAGGAAGGCTAAAGTACTAGTGGTCTGAACCAAAATAGATTTACTGATTCCTAAAACAAAAATTATCAATATGCCCCATAATACTGAAACAAGATCAATAGCCTCATAACATAATTTCAAAATTTCCTAGATATAATTCAAAATTACTTGACATGGGTAGAACCAGAAAATGTTAACTCATGTGAATAAAGAAAATTGAGATGGCAATGTTGAGATGACACAGTGTGGTATTACCAAACAAAGACACTTTAAAAGCCATTATAGAAATATTGACACTAACAGGAAGACTTGAAACAAAGTCTCAGCAAAGAAAGAAAATATATGAAAATAACCAAATGAAAATTATACAACTTAAAAATACAATAAATAAAAAAGTAGAAGGACTCTACAGCAAAAGAGAGATGGCAGAGAGTTAATGAAGCTTATCATAGATCAACACATTAGCCAGTATGATAAAAAAAGAAAAATAATTTCTTAAAAAAAAACCAAAAAAACAGAAGACATAGAAAGCCAGCATGGTGGCATATGCCTGTAATCCCAGTGGCTTGGAAGGCTGAGGTAGGAGAATCGAGAGTTCAAAGGCAGTCTCAGCAAAAGTGAGGTACTAAGCAACTCAATGAGACCCTGTCTCTAAATAAAATGCAAAAAAAAAAAAATAGGGCTAAGGATGTGGCTCAGTATTAGTTGAGTGACCCCAAGTTCAATCCCTAATTGCCCCCCACAAAAAAGAGAACAGAGTATTAGAAATCTAGGGGATAACACCAAAAGGTCTAAATTGGTTCTCTGGGTCACAGAAGGAAAAGGAGAAAGAATGTGAGCAGAGAATCTATTTAAAGAAATAATAGCTAAAATCTGACCAAATTTATTGAAATGCAAATTTAGAAATTCAAGAAGCTCATCAAATTCTAAACAGAATAAGGTCAAAGAAATCTATGCCAGGGCTAGGGATGTGGCTCAAGCGGTAGCGGTAGCGCGCTCGCCTAGCATGCATGCAGCCCGGGTTCGATCCTCAGCACCACATACAAACGAAGATGTTGTGTCCGCCGAGAACTAAGAAAAAATAAATGTTAAAATTCTCTCACTCTCTCTTTAAAAAAAAAAAAGAAATCTATGCCAGATACATTACTGATAAATCATGTGAAACAAAGAAGAAATAACACTAACTCTATATAATTCCTTTAAAAATAGAAGAGGAGTACTTGTAAACTCCTGACTCCAACACTACCCTGATAACAAAACCAGACCAACACAGCACAAAGATAAAACAAAAATCAAACAAACAAAAAACTACAGACCAGGGCTGGGGTTGTGGCTCAGTGGTAGACTGCTCACCTAGGATGCGTGAGGCACTGGGTTAGATCCTCAGCACCATATAAAAATAAAATAAAGGTATTGTGTCCACCTATAACTAAAAAACAAATATTAAATACAAAACTACAGACCAAAATTCTTTCAAAATAAACAAAATTTAAAAATACTCAATAAGGGGCTGAGGTTGTGGCTCAGTGGTAGAGCACTCGCCTCACAAATGTGAGGCCCTGGGTTTGATCCTCAGCACCACATAAAAATAAATAAATAAAATAAAGGTATTGTGTCCAACTACTAAAAAATAAATTAAAAAAAAATACTCAATAAAATACCAAATTCAAATCCAGCCATATAAAAAAGGGGGTGGGGTGGGAGAATAATATATCATGACCAAGTTTGCTCAATATTCAATAATCAATCCAAAATATTAATGGACTAAGGAAGAAAACAATATGATTTTATCAATGAATAGATAAATTGCATTTGGAAAAATACACTATACATTCTGCAAACCAAGAATAGAAGACAACTTCCTTAACCTGAAAACATGCATCTATAAAACCTACAACTAATGTCACATTCAATGACTATTGACTGCTTTCTCTAAAGATCAGGAACAAGAAAAGGATATCTACTTGCAACATTTCTATTCAGCATCATTTGGAAATCTTAAATAATACAGTAAGTGAACATAAATAAGGGCATGTAGGATGAAAAATAAATAAATAAAATTGTCTGTGTTCATAGACAACATGAACAACTACACAGAAAATCCCAAGAAGTCTGTCAAAAAAACCTTCCAGAATAAGAGAGTTTACAAAGGTCACAATTTATAAGGTCAATAAACAAAACTAAATCATTATATCATCATTGAACAATTAAAAATGGAACAAAATAACATTCATGACAATACATGCCACAAATAGGAAATAAGTATAAATACTAAAAACCATATGCAGGACATGCTAAAAACTCTAAAACATGCAGTTGATGAAAGAAAATAAACATGACCAAATAATAGAGGCATGTCATATTCATGAATTCAAAGACTAACCAAAGCCATCTATATATTTAACACAGTTCCAATCAAAATCCCACAAGGATTTTTTCCCTATAGTTATAAATAAATAAAACTATTCTAAAACTTAGGTGGGGTTGTAGTTAAGTGGTAGAGTGCTCATCTCGTATGTGGAAGGCACTGAATTTGATCCTCATCACCACATAAAAATAAAAATAAAGGTATTACACCCATCTACAACTAATATATATAAGAATAAAATTGGAGAAATCACTACTCAATTTTAAGCCTTACTATAAAGTTACAATAATCAGTGTGCTACTGGAAAAGGACAGACACAAAGATCAACTGAACATAAGAGAATCTAGAAATAGACCCATGCAATTTAACCAAATGAATTTTGACAAAACTGCAAAGGCAATTCAACAGAGAAAAGATGGTCTTTTAAACAAGCTGTGTGGAAACAGCTAGGTATCCCTCTGCAAAAACAAAACTAGAAAACGAACAAAAACTCCTAACATAAAGAAATGAAGTATAAGTTAATGATTTGTTCTAAATGTAAAATGCATAACTATTTAACTTCAAAAAGAGAAAATTATGATGCATGCAATTAGTCAATGAGTTCTTCTTAGACAGGATACCAAAAGCATGATCCATTAATGATAAAAACTGATGGAAATTAAAAATTTTATTCTATAAAAGATGCTAATGAAATTAAAAAACAACCTGGAAGAAAATACTTGTAAACCAGATACATGACAAAGAACTCAGATGCAGAATATATAAGGAATTCTCAAAGCTCAACATAAGCAAACAAATGAACTTTAAAAATGGGCAAAAGAGGGCTGGGGTTATGGCTCAGTGGTAGAGTGCTTGCCTCGCATGTATGAGGCAGTGGGTTCAATACTCAGAACCACATATAAATAAATAAAATAAAGATCCTTTGACAACTAAAAAAAAATTTCAAAAATGGGCAAAAGACTATTTTTCAACAGACCATTCACCAAAGAAGATACAAGCAAATAAATCAGAAAAAAACATTTTTATCATTAGTATTTGGGAAAAGGAAATTAAAACTGTAATGAGGGGTAGAAGTGTGGCTCAGCGGTAAAATGTTTGTGGCTCAGTGCCCAGCACGTTTGAGGCCCTGAATTCTTTTCTGGTAAAATAAAATTAAAATAAGTTAAATAAGTTAAATGGGGGGCTGTGGCTGTGGCTCAGTGGTAAAGTACTTGCTTAGCACATGTGAGGAACTGGGTTTGATCCTCAACACCACATAAAAAAAAATAAAATAAAGATTAAAAAATACATATAATAAAAAAATTAATTCAATGGCTGGGCATGGTGGCACACACCTGTAATTCCAGTGACTTGAAAAGTCAGCCTCAATTACTCAGCAAGATCTAAACAATTTAGACCTTATATCAAGATAAAAATAAAAAGGACTAGGGATGTGGCTAAGTGGTTAAACACACCTGTGTTCAATCCCAAGTACCAAAATAATAATAAGTAAATAAGAGAGGTGTGGTGGCATACACCTATAACCCAGGGGCTTAGGCAGGAGGATCACAAATTCAAAGTGAGCCACAGCAACTTAACAAGGCCCTAACTAAGCAAGACCCTGTCTCAAAAATAAAAAAATAAAAAATAAAAAAAGGGCTGGGGCGGTAGCCAAGTGGTTAAACACTCCTGAGTTCACTCCTTGGTATCAAGAAAAAATAAATAAATGCATTTAAAAAATTACTGATCAATCACTGGTAAAAAAGGAATAGTGACTGGTTTAGCAAGGTCTTTACAAATTTAAACATATGCTTACCATATGACACAAAAATTCCACTCCCAGATATGTACTAATGTCCACACAAAAACCTGTATACAAGTATTTATAGCTTTTGTATTCATAATCACCAAAATTATAATCAACCTAAATAGGGGCTGGGGATATAGCTCAGTTGTTAGAGTACTTGCCTAGCATGCACAAGTCCCCGGGTTCAATCTCCAGCCCCCCCTCAAAAAAACCCACAATAACCTAAATAACCTTTAGGGGTGAATGAATAAAAAAACCTGTGGTATATCCATACAACAAATATTATTCAACAATAAAAAGGAACAAATTATTGACATGTATAACATGCAACAACTCAGCATTATATTGAATGAATTTTATATTGAATAAAAGAAATCTCAAAAGATTATCTACTATATGACTGATTCCATTCATATGACATTTCCAGAATATAAAACTTCAGTGACAGAGAATAACTGATGGTGCCATGGGTTTGGGATAGGCTTGAGTGTTCTTACAAAAAGATAATCAATTTGCTAAAAATAAAACCAACATATTTTCATAATTTTTAGTTTAATTTTGTTAGGATAAAATTCCAATTGAAGCCTGACACAGTGGCACACACCTGGAATCCCAGCAACTCAGGCAGCTGAGGCAGGAGGATCGTGAGTTCAAAGCTAGCCTCAGCAAAAACGAGGTGCTGAGCAACTCAGTGAGACCCTGTCTCTAAATCAATTACAAAATAGGGCTGCAGATGTGGCTCAGTGGTTAAGTGTCCCCGAGTTCAATTTCGCAGTACCAAAAAAAAAAAAAAAAAAAAAATCCCAATTGAGTCCTTTCTCCCATAAATAACCATGAAATTTTGATTCATGATTTAGTGAACTCATTTTAAGTGTCTTTTTCATTACCCATTTAATCCTCCACTAAGTAAGACCTCCTTTATGTTAAAATATACATAAAAAATGGCTGGGTTGGGCTGGGGATGTGGTTCAAGCGGTAATGTGCTCGCCTGGCATACGCTGGGCGCAGGGTTCAATCCTCAGCACCACATAAAATAAAGATATTGTGTCCACCTAAAACTGAAAAATAAGTATTAAAAAAAATTCTCTCTCTCTTAAAAAAATGGCTGGGTAACTTTACTTAGCATTATCTTCTCTAACTCCATCCATTTACCTGCAAATGCCATTATTTTATTCTCTCTTATTGCTGAGTAATATTCCATTGTGTATATATGCCACATTTTTAAATCCATTCATCTACTGAAGGCCATTTAGGTTGGTTCCACAGTTTAGCTATTGTGAATTGTACTGCTATAAACATTGATGTGGCTGTGTCCCTGTAGTATGCTGGTTTTAAGTCCTTTGGGTATAGAACAAGGAGAGGGATAGCTGGTTCAAATGGTGGTTCCATGGGAGGAATAGACAAACTCTAGATAGGGCAGAGGGGTTGGAGGGGAAGGGAGGGGGCATGGGGTTAGAAATGATGGTGGAACGTGATGATCATTATTATCCAAAGTACATGTATGAAGACACAAATTGGTGTGAATATACTTTGTATACAACCAGAGATATGAAATATTGTGCTCTATATGTGTAATAAGAATTGTAATGCATTCCACTGTCATATATAAATAAATAAAACAGAAGCAAATATTGGCTTAAAAAAATGGCTGGGGATGTAGGTCTGTGGTAGAGAATTTGCCTTGCATATAGGAGGCCCTGGAAAAAATTGATTAGAAGGAGCTATGTCAGATTAATTTAAACAATTCACTTAAAATATCACTACCTAGAAACTGGTAATGGTATTTTAAGTTATTTTTTTCCCTTATGTATTGTATTTTCTAGAGGGATTATTTTACGTTAATCATCAGTTAAAAAAAAACCCTTTCAATCCAAGCCTAATAATATTTTAAAGGAAATGAAATTTGGGGGCTTTAATTTATAAGATCGGAGGAGACAAGCAAAGAGAAGTTATATGTCATTGAAGACAACAGGAGACTTGCTGGTGTTGCTGGAGAAGTTAAGACAACTGTCAATTCTTAGGAAAGAGAAGGCTAGCTCACCTGAGATTGTTTGAAAACATCTTTCCCAACCACATCCAGGTTTGAAGGATCTTTGATAGAACTAACATACTCAGAAACAGCCTTGATCACCACATCACAGGGTGGAAGAACCAGTTGATGAGCTCGAACCTAGAAAAGGCAAGATAAAGAATGGTTACTAATGTCAAGATGGATCACTACACAGGACATAGTAATTCAACCCTGTAATCCCAGGTACTTGGGAGGCTGAGGAAGGAGGATTGTAAGTTTGAGAGCAGCTTCAGCAATTTATCAAGTCCATGTCTCACAATTTTAAAAGGGCTAAGGATGTAACTCAGTGGTAGATTTTCCCTGAGTTCAATCACAAGTGCCATAGATTTTTTTTTTTTTTTAGGAAAAGATGGATCATTTAGAAAAAAGTTAGGTGGGGATAAGATATGGAATTAAATAAATAACTGAGATAGTTAAACTATATTTAAAATAGTTTTTTTCTCCCCTCATTCTCAGTACAAAGAACCTGGAAAAGATTGGGAAAATATAAAGACATAAAAACATACCATATTTAATCCTACTACATAAATAACAATTGTCTGATGACACTGCCATAATCAGCTAGTTTTCTTTCATGAGATGTTTTATCTGCTTCCAACTTTTTACAAAATATCTTTATTTATTTTTATATGGTGTTGAGGATCGAACCCAGTGCCTCACTCATGCAAGGCAAGCGCTCTACCATTGAGCTACAGCCCCAGCCCTGTTTCCAACTTATTGTTATTAAAAGAAATGTTACAATGTGTGGATCATCTTTGGATCCTGATTTGAATTAATCACAAAAATGCCCTTTTGAGATAATCAGTAAAACCTGAAAATGGACTAGATGTTAGATTATACCAAGAGATTAGCATTGTCTGTTAGTGATAATGGCAGTGTGCTTGTGTAAGAAAATGCTCAAGTTCTTTAGTGATATATATACCAAAGAATGTGGGGTTGAAATAACATGACTTATGGCATTTTGCTTTAAAATACACACTATACACACACACACACACACACATACACACACACACACACACACATATATATCTCAACAACAAAACCCAGCAATGTTAGCAAAATCTTATTTACATAACTTTTTCAGTACTGGGGATGGAATATGGGGTTTCACATATGATAGGTAAGTGTTCTACCTCTAAGCTGCATCCCCAGCTCTTTTTAAATTTTTGGTGCCAAGGATTGAACACAAGGGCATTTAACAATTGAGCCACATCCCCAGACCTTTTTTGTTTTTATTTTATGTTTTTTGGTACCAGGGATTGAACTCAGGGTCACTTAACCACTGTGCCACATTCCCAGCCCTATTTAGTATTTTATTTAGAGACAGGGTCTGAGTTGCTTAGTGCCTCACTTTTGCTGGGGCTGGCTTTGAACTCGAGATCCTCCTGCCTTAGCCTCCTGAGCCACTGGGTTTACAAGTGTGCACCACCATGCCTGTCCCGTTTTTAATTTTCATTTTCTTTTTAATTTTTTTTAGCTGAACATGGACATAATACCTTTGTTTTACTTATCTATTTTATGTGGTGCTGAGAACCAAACCCAGTAGCTCACAAGTGCAGCACAAGCGCTCTACCACTGAGCCACAACCCCCCAAATTTTAAAATTTTGAGACAGGATCTTAATAAGTTGTTTAGGGCCTCACTAAGTTTCTGAGGCTGGCTTCAAACTTATGATTCTCCTGACTCAGCTTACCCAGTTGTTGGGATTACAGGTGTGTGCCACAAAGCCCAGCCTTTCTAGCCCTTTATAAAATTTAATTTTGAGACAGGTCCTCACTAAATTGCACAGGCTGGCCTTGAACTTGGAATATTCCTGTCTCAGCCTCCCGAGTAACTAGGATTACAGGCATGTGTCACTTGAAATAGGCTTGATACTTGAAAATGTTTTAAAGAAAAATTTTGATGCTATAATGAAATGTGGGTGTGACTTATTGCCCACTTTCCAATTAATTATAAGCTTATTCAAATGGTAATTACTGAATTAGAGTATAATGTTCTTAAATGCTTTGATAAAAACTGTTTTGACAAAATGATGTACCATTTTTTCCCTTTAAAAAATATTTACTGCACACTATATGCTAGTACTGCTCTAAGTACCAAGGACATGGCAGTGAACAAGAAACACAAATTCCTGCCCATGTGGGAGCTTAAATTCTAGTATAAGTGTGTTGGTATGTGGTGAGGGGAGTCAAAATTAATAAATAAGTAAAATATATAGTGTGCTAGAGGTAGATAAAAGCTAGGAAAAAAGACATAAGTAGAGAAGGAACATGGATTTAAGTACATGTATGTGTGCAGGTGCAAATATGTGTGTGTACACATAAAATTTTAAATGGGTATGTGTATAAAATTTAAGAGTGATCAGGAAAGGTCTTATTGAGAAAATTCTAGGAGTGAGGAAATGGCTATGTGAGAGTAAAAGGCATTCCAAGTAGAAGAAATGTCAAGTGCAGAGGTTCTAACATGAGATCAGAGGTATAACAGGGGGCCAGACAGTATAGGGGTTTATAGAATGTGGTAACGATTGGGTGAGTGACATCTATTAATACACTGAAAATAGACTGGGGTGGGAAGACAGTATAGGCACAGAACCATCCATTAATAAGCTATTGCAATAATCCAAGCAAGAAATAATGGTGGTGCATGTCTGTGATCTCAGAGACTCAGAGATTGAGGCAGGAAGATTAAATTTCAAGGCCTATTTTGCCTTAAACTGTCTCAAAATAAAAAAACAGAAAAGGCCAGGAGTGTAGCTCAGTAGTAGAGCACCCCTTGATTCAATCCCTAAAAACTGGGAAAAAAAGATGCCCATTTATATATGTAAATGAAGATGTTTAGTAGATAGATATTAGAATTTGGAATTTGAGAAAGAGGTTAGAGCTGGAGGCAATGGGCAGAAGGTCATAAAGTCAAGAGACTGGATGAAATCATGTGTGTAGATAGAAGAGAAGAAAACCAGGACAGAACTCTGGGACACTTCACATTTTTAAGATAAGAGAATAACAGAGGACACCGAGATGCAGCAATCAGACAGGAGGAAATCTGAAGAGAGTGCTTTCCTTAAAGACAAATGAAGAATGAGCAACCATGTCAAATGCTGCCAATTGGTCAAGGAAGATGAAAACAGATAACTGGTCACTGGGTCTATTAACTTGGAGGTTACTGACAATGTCAAAGGCAAATCCAGCAAATCAGATTGAAGAGAGAACAGGAGAGGAGGACAGTAAGCAGCTTAATAGTAGACAACTCTTTAGAAGATTTTGATATGAGAAGAAATATGTAGCAGTTTGGGTGTTAGTGGGTTTTTATTTTTATTTTGGGGGGTCAGTGGGTTTTTACTTTTATTTTTTGGTACCAGGGGTCGAACTCAGAGGTGCTTTACCACTATACATACCCCAGCCTTTTTTTTATTT
Organism: Ictidomys tridecemlineatus; assembly: GCF_052094955.1. Classification (NCBI taxonomy): domain Eukaryota; kingdom Metazoa; phylum Chordata; class Mammalia; order Rodentia; family Sciuridae; genus Ictidomys; species Ictidomys tridecemlineatus. The sequence goes on from NC_135493.1 coordinate 80,671,553, forward strand.
TGCAAGGTCTCACTAAGTTGCTTAGGGCCTCACTAAATTTCTGAGTCTATCTTATGATCCTCTTGCCTCAGCCTCCTAAGCCGCTGGCATGCGCCACAATGCCCAACTTATTTTATCTTTTAAGATGGATGTGATTATACATTTGGTGGGGAAAAAACAATGAAGAGAGAAAAATAGATGATGTGAAGAAGGAGAAGAATTGCTATACAAATGCCCTTAAATTGGCAAGAGGGGATAGAATCTAATGTGAGTGAAGGGGTTGGCTTTTGATAGGAGCATGGACAGGTCATCCACAGTTAACAGGAGCACATGGGCACACAGATATATGCTGGTGAGGTAAGGAGGGTTTGGGAGCTTATGAAAGTTCTCTTCCCATTGCTTCCATTTTCTCAGTGAAAAGGAAGGGGGATTATGTACTGAGAATGAGCAAATAAAGAAGTATTTAGGCTGGAAGAAAGAGACAATATGAAACAGTCATCTAGGAAAGTGAGAGAATGAGAGAAATACAATACAATCACCACCTTACACTGCCACCAGAAGTGTAGGTGGGCATCAGTCTCAGCACAGCCTTGATAGCAGTAGACTAATTTTTCAATATTTGCTTAACTGTTAACAAAAAATATCATACTGCTCATTTAATTCACATGCCTGGTCACTAGAGATGTTGAACATCTAGTCATAGTATTATTGGCCACTATATTTCCTCTTTGGTGAATTGTCTGTATCAGTTCTTTGTTCATTATTTTACTAGTGGGATATTAGTATTTTTCTTTATAGATATGTATGGATTCTTATAAGGATATTATTACAACTAATTTTATCTGTATCTGAAGTGTTTTGAATCTAATGAAAGATAATTATTCCATCAAATTCTAAAACTTGATTACCCTCTAATGTGTACAGGCAGGAAATGGGACACATTACCTTAAGGGATGCAAGAGGATGTTCTGGTCCCAAGAGGCTCCAGTGAAAAGCAGCCAAGTCCTCATCTGGGAGAATGTGGTTACCTATAAAGTACATTTGTCATTTATTGACTATACCAATGTTTCCTGGAACCCCCAGGTCATGAAAAAGATCCTGGGAGAGAAAATGACCAAATAATTAACATAGATCGATATTCTTAATATAATAATTACAGTAGTGATGTGTTGATTACCTACTACATATCATGTGTATTATATGTATCATTTTTATAATATCAATGCATGATAAGTATTATTTCCATTTACAGATAAGGAAACTGAGGTTTAGACAATTTTGGTGACTTGGCCCTAGGTATGTACATACCAGGATGAAAAGCTAAGTCTATATAATTCCAAGCTCATGCTATTACCTATCATGTAGTTATGCTGCCTTTTATAATAGCAGCAACAAAATTAATTACTTTCCAATAAGTGTTGAGCATTTTATATCTCGTTTCATTTAACCTCATCAATACTACTATGAGATATTATTATTCCCATTTCCCAGATGAGAAAATTGAAATGGGCAAAGTGTGACTTCAGTGATTTGCACGAGGCCTAATTCCAAAACTTGTACTGATACTCTTAGGTTACTCAAACTCATATCCTTTGGAATTACAGAGCAGTGATCACATCTAACATAAATATGTTAACCTTCAGGTTGTAATTACTTGGAAAACCAATTCAAAACATAATCCACTCTCCAGAATTTACTTTAAATACATCCTTAAGAGACAGTATAATAGAGGGATAGAGGAATGGATAAAATATATGATAAAGCAAGTATTGTAAAATGTTAATGGTAGAATATAGGTGGTGGATATAGTGTTTTCATTGCAAAATTCTTTCAGTTTTGCTGTATTATGGAAATTTTCATAATAAAATATTAGTACAAAAGAAATGAAGAGAAAAAGAAAAATATAATCAACAATTTGTGTTCCTGATCTAAATTTAGACACTGGGAAAGAAATGCTAATTATCTGAGTGAGGAACCAAAATAACTAGGACAAATGAAACATTTAGCCTAAGACAGTACTCTGCATAAAGCAGTTATAAAATGTAAAAAAATAATAAGTTTTACAAGAATACAAATAATGTTTTGGAATATCCTATAACAATCCATGAGTCAAACATTCTGAGTTTTAGGGTGTCCCACAAAGAAGTCCAAGCATCCACTGTGTTTTCTGCATCATGGTGTTTGGCATGAGAATTTTAAAAAAGATGAACCCAATGATGATAGGCTAAATCACTCAAGTTTTTAATCCTTAATAATGGAAGAGGAAAATTTACTTGGACTTTTTCTTTTGGACTACATACCTAGCAGTGCAGCAAATATGGGAAAATTCATCCGCTTGAGGCCCAGCTGCTTGGCCACCTCCTGCATCAGAAACTGGTTAGTAGTAAGGTTCTTCCCATTCCAGCTCAGTTTCAGAGCATGGGAACTGTAGTAAGAGGGAATATTGTAGAGTGCATACTCGGAGTCATGGGCAAGAAGGCCATGGAAGCCATTTTCCCTGAAAAAAGCCACCACTTCCAAATGGTGATCTTCAAGACTCTGAAAGACCTAGGAGAAAGAAAAAAAAAAAAACATTTCATATGCCACAAAAACTGTTATAAGTCAGGAAAATTTAAGATTACATGTGGTTGCGCAGAATATATTTAAAAAGAGCAAAAACAAAACCAGAGTGTTCTCTCAGCCTAAAACTTGATTATTTCTATAAACAAAGACAGAACTGTACATGTGTTCACTCAAAATTCCCAGTATGTTTTTACTTCTTTTATGAAAGTTGGCCTAAGACTCTTCAAAATCAGAAGGCTAAAATTAACATGGTATATATTTCATAACTTTCAAACAATGACAGAGAAGATCTTTGTTAAAAAAATAATAAAACCATTAATTATTGCTGACAATCTACTATGTACTATGCATATTCTACCTACATTATCATCAGATCAGCCATGACAAGGTACGTTTGGATGAAAACCTCAGAATGAATGTAGAAACAGAAACTGACATTCATTTCTTTTTTAAAATTCATGCTTTTTATCTTAGAAGCAGTTTATACTGCAAGAGCACACACCTAAGGCACTTCCAACACAAAGACGTCAGAAACTTCACCCCATTTTAGAAATGGGGAAACAAAGGCTGTTAAGAGGTTGGCTGTCCCCAGAGAGGCATAATGAGTGGTAAACAATTAAAACACAGATTGATCTGACTCCAGTACACATACATTTTCCATTGTACCAGCATCTTTGTGGAGTGCATTTTTTGTTTGGTTTGGTACTAGAGGTTGAGCCCAGTGTGCTTAACCACCAGCTAAGCTCCCAGCCTTTTCTTTTTTAAATTTTAGACAGTTTAGACTTACTAAGTTGCTTCAGGCCTTGCTAAATTGCTGAAGTTAGCCTCATTCATTTTATCTTCCTGCTTCAACCTCCCCAATTGCTGGGATTACAGGTGTGCACCACCACCACCAGCTGAGAGAACTATTTTTTTTTTTTTTGAGTACCAGGGCTTAAACGCAGGGTCACTTGACCACTGAGCCACATCCCCAGCCCTATTTTGTATTTTATTTAGAGACAGGGTGTCACTGAGTTGCTTAGTGTCTCACTTTTTCTGAGGCTGGCTTTGAACTCATGATCCTCCTGCCTCAGTCTCCCAAGCTCCTGGGATTACAGGCATGTGCCACCACCATGCCTAGCTTGAGAGAACTACTTTTCATGGAACATTGACAGACTGTTACATACCCCTCCTGTATGCACCTCTACTGCTGCTACACTTGAAGCATATAAATGTTACCTATATATTGGCTTCTACAGAGACTTTTTATATTTCTAGCTCCCACATAAGCCCTAGTGCATGATAACACTAATGATAATGACTAACAGATACTGAATATGTATGAAGCAATGTTACAAATACTTAACATGCATTAACTTAGTATAACTACTATTAGCCCCCACCCCTATTTTAACTTATTATCTCCAAGGTAACACAATTATAATGAGAAAATCCTAGATGTCAGCTCAAGAACCTATGGACCTTGATAATTTTGTTAAACTCAATTTACCTGTTTTTCATTTAAGTTGTAAAGGGTTTATAATTTTCTGGAGTCCAACAGAAGTTTCAATGCTTTAAATTTTTGCTACGGAAAAAGAGTTTAGTTAGTGTTGACAATAATGCCACATACTAGGTCACATAAAAGGAGGTACACTGATAAGCAGATAAGTGAAGCAAGGTCTATGTTATTTTATATTTAGACAAAGGAACCACCTAGGTATTTGGGTATACCTAGATTTATGATTAACTCCAAGATGTGTTAGGATACAAGTAGTTTTATGTTGTCCCCTGGTGATAGTTTCTTGCAGTTTATCAGTCACATAAACATCAGGCAAAGTGCAGTGTGATATGTTCTTTCATCCTAACCGGATCACATAAGCATCATAAACCATATTTTACAGATGAGGAAACTGAGGCTGAGAGAGGTTAGGTGCCATGCTCAGAGCTAGGAAGCAGTGATGTGTGTCAGATTAACATTAAAATCCATGTTCTGGGGCTGGGGTTGTAGCTCAGTAGTAGAGTACTTGCCTAGTACATGTAAGGCACTGGGTTCAATTCGTAGAACCACATATAATTATTTATAATAAAGGTTCATTGACAACTAAAATTTTTTTTTTTGAAAAATCCATGTTCTGTTCACTACAACATCTAATCTTTCACTGGTCTGACGCTGATTATTCTACAATCCAAGTAATTTCTTCTTTTTTCTACTGGTGATTGAACTTAGGGATATTTTACCACTGAGCTACTTCAACAACCCTTCTTACTTTTTTAATTTGAGACAGGGCTTTGCTAAGACTGGCCTTGAACTTGAGATCCACCTGCCTTAGCCTCCTGAGTCACTGGAATTTCAGGCATATGCCACTGCACCCAGTTCTACCCAAGTGATTTCAACTCCAGAAAGCCAAGGATTAATGATTTTAAACTAATCCGGTGGTTCCTAAGATACAAGGAATGTAAATCACAATAACCAGAAGAGCTTTTTCAAATATACTAACCTGGATCTAACCTCAGATCTGCTGAAACAATTTCCTGAATGTGATCCAAACACACATTTCAAAATGGTTTCCAAAAGGTTCTGATGCACACCCTCAATTAAGAATCACTAAACAAAGTCAATTATTCATGTATTACTTAGAATAAGAGGGGCTAGGATCATGGCTCAGTGGTAGAGTGTTTGCCTAGCATGTGTGAGGCACAGGGTTTGATTCTCATCACTGCATGTAAATAAAGATCCATTGACCACTAACAAAATATTTTTAAAAAGAATAAACAAGAATGTCTAAAGCTAATCTGCAGCAAAATTTTAAAAAATCTCAAGGTTCTAGGTATAGAACTTCTTTCACTACACATTCTGGGATAGAATAATAAAAGACAACAGAATAAGAATATCACAAAACTGTCTTGCAATTCCTAATATCCCACTCCTACCAGGTTAATTTCATAACCACCTGTTTTCTAAATTACTCTTACTTCCATCTTTGCTCACTTGGGTTTACTTACCTAGAATGCCTTACTGCCTTTCTTGCCCAGTGTGCTGAATACTTTCCATAGGCCCATATTATTCCTGGATAAAAATACCCAAGATATTCTCTTATGCTTGGTTAAATTTTCTCACCTTCATTTTACTGCACTGAGACAGATGTCACTGTCACAGAATTAATTTGATAGTACCATCATCTCCAAGTTTTAATCTCATAAATTCTATCTTACTCTTGTGTATATCCCTCCATGGTCCTAATGACAGTGCTAACTGGTAAATAATAGTAAACAAAGGCCTACCAAGGTTGTAAAACAGAAAGCAGCCCTAGCAAATGAGAGGCACCATCATTTATTTAAGCATTTGACTTCTATAGTAGATGTCCTGAAGTCACTGGGAAAAATCTGACTGAATTACTGGCTACCTCATCTCAAGTACCAATATTAGTTATCAGTTAGGTATCTACAATGTAGCAGACACTGATCTAAACCCACCTAATTTCCACTAACCTCACAATATATTGTGAGGCAATATTGAAGTGGTCTTCCCTCAGCCACCAGGATATATTCCAAGACCCCTGAGTGGATGCCTGAAATGGTTGATGGTACCAAGCCCTTTATATACCATGTTTTTATCTTAGACATACACACAAATTTAATGCCTTTTCCAACTTCACATCTAAATATTTTGACTATAACTCCTGCAGGTTAAAGTATAACAGCCAAACTAGCTTCAATTTCTTTTTCCTTCTTTATAATTACATGGATAAAAGGTTCATTTTTACTACAGATCTTAGCAACTTCAGAATGATTTTTTTCTTTCTTCATTAAGGGAAGTACTTTACTGCTTCTCTTTGTCATACGTGAATTGCCAGCACCACTACTTTTGTGCTTTGGGGTCATTAGTAAGTAAAGTAAGGGTTACTTGCACACAAGCTCTGAGATACTCTAATAGGCAATCTAATCATCAAGATGATTACTAAATGACTAATCAACATGTAATTATATAGCATAGATACACTGGAAGAATGGCACAAAGTTTCATTACACTACTCAGAATTGTGTGCAATTGGGCTGGGGGTTTAGCTCAGTGATAGAGTGTTTGCCTAGCATGTGTTAGGCACCGAGTTTGATCTTCAACTTCAAAAATAAAGGTTTTGGGGCTGGGGTTGTGGCTCAGCAGTAGAGTGCTCACTTAGCGCATGCAGGGCACTGGGTTTGATCCTCTGCACCACAGAAAAATAAAATAAAGGTACTGTGTCCAACTACAATTAAAACAAAAATAAATAAATAAATGTTTTGCATCCATCTACAACTAAAAAAATAATAAAAAAAGAATTCTGTGCAATTTAAGACTTACGAATTGTTCATTTATGGAGTTTTCTATTTAATATTTTTTGGAACACAGCTGACCACAGGTACCTGAAACTATGCAAAGTAAAACCATGGATAAGGGGGTGGAGACCACTATATCTCCATTTTACAGATAGATGAGACTCAAAGGATAAAGAACTTGACCAAAGTCACATAGCTAAAAAGTGAAGCTGGGGGATGGGGTTGTAGCTCAGTGGTAGAGTGACTGAACCCAGAAGCACTGAGATCAATCCTTAGCACCACATAAAAATAAATAAAGGTTAAATTCTTTAAAAAATAGTGAAGCTGGACTATAATCACAACATCATTAGTCATCAGAGAAATGCCAGTCAAAGCCATAATAAGAAGCCAGTTAATACCCAGTAGGATGACCATAATTTAAAAAAATAGAAAATATTGAGTATTGGCAAAGATGTGGAAAAATTGTAATTCTTATACATTGTTGGTAGAAATAAAAAGTGGAGAAGCCACTTTGGAAAACAGTCTGCAAAATCCTCAAATGGCTAAACATATATGAACCAGCAATTCCACTCCTAGATACCTACCCAAAATAACTGAAAGGCTACATTCACCAAAACCTTGTACATGAACATTCAGAGTAGCCTTTATTCAGAATAGCTAAAAAGTGGAAACAACACATTTAATGAAAGGTTAAACAAAATGTCATACATCCACACAAGGGAATATTATTCAGCTATAAAATGGAAAACAGTACTGATTCTTGGAATAGTGAGTGAATCTTGAGAACAAGCTATGTGAAATAAGCCAGACACAAAAGACCACATGATGAACAACTGCTTTGTGCGAAATGCCCACAATAGGCAAATCCATAGAGGTGGAAAAATAAATTAGAGATTTCCAGGGATTAGAGTGAGGAAGAGGGAAATGGGTAATGGGTACTGGGTTTCCTTTTGAAGTTAAAAAATGTTCTGTGGGGGCTGGGGATATAGTTCAGTTGGTAGAGTGCTTGTCTCTCATGCATAGGGCCCTGGGTTCTATCCCTAGCACCACCAAAAAAAAAAAAAAAAAAAAGAAAGAAAGCTCTCTAATTAGATAGTGGTGATATTTGCATAACTGAATATACTAAACACTAACAACTTATATATTTTAAAATGGTGAATTATAGGGTTGGGGTTGTGGCTCAGTGGTAGAGTGCTTGCCTAGCATACATGAGGCACTGGGTTAAATCCCTGGCATCATATAAAAATGAAAACAAAAGTAAAGGTATTATGCCCATCTACAACTAAAAAAAAAATTTTTAAATGGTGAATTATATGATATACAAATTATATCTCAATTTTTTAAAAACTGGAGGTAGGATTCATATTCAACTCTGTCCACAAAGCCCAAGCTCCCTAACCCTCAGTTTAATATTTGTTTTGAAATATTTTTTCAGTTGTTGATAGACTTTTATTTTGTGCACCACCTCTTAGCCCCAGCCCCTTAATACTTTTTTACTACAGAAAATTATAATCATAGAAAGATCATAACTTTTAAAAAGTGGTACATTATGACCGTTCATAAAGTGGGTTTGATGACATATTTGCACATGCATATAATTTGATCAGTTTCACTCCGTAGTACCTCCTCTTTCCCTTCCCATCCCCTTCCTCAACTCTACTGATCTCCATTCTGTTCCACCCCACTCTTGCTTGCTCTCTCTCTCACACATATACACCATATAGCACCTTCTGTAAGTGCACTGTACATGTGCATGACCAATATCATAACATACTTCTTAATGACACAGTTCTCAGAATGTAACCAACAATAAGGAATAAATGCATGACTGTTTAAGAGAAAATCTAATAACAAAAAGATCAACACCAATTTTCTTTTTTGAAATATTTTTTGAGTTGTAGATGAACACAATATCTTTATTTTATTTATTTATTTATTTTATGTGGTGCTGAGGATGGAACCCAGTGCCTCATGCATGCGAGGCTAGCGCTTAACCACTGAGCTACAACCCCAGCTTCAATTTTCTTAACTATACAAAAATCAAACATTTCTTTAGTAAGAATGCATAAATTATTGGCTAATGATAAGGGAAAAAATCAAACATTTCTGTTTGGGAAAGGGCAGTGAATGTAAACTCAAAAGGAAATGACAAACAAAAAATCTGGAACTCATAGCACAAAGGGCTAATTTTAGAAAGCACTTCACAAAAAAGTAAACAAAAGTTTATAAAAATGATCAAACTCACTAGTGATAAGAGACATGGAAATTAAAATACTTTTCTATTTTTGTGGTACGAGGGAATGAACCCAGGGGCACTCTACTATTGAACTACATTCCAGTCCTTTTAATTTTTTAAATTTTGAGACAGGATCTCACTAAGTTGCCCAGAGTGGCCTTGAATTTGTGTGAGGAACACAGGAGGACTATCTCAGCCTTCCAAGTAGCTGGGATTACAGGTGCGTGTACCTAGTTGCAAATAACATACTAGTGAGGAAAATAGGCACACACAGACACTGCTGGTAGGGGTATAAATTGAACAATCTCTAGGAAGAGCAATTTGGCAAAATCGTCCAAAATTAAAAATACACATATGCTTTGACACAGCAATTCTTTTTTTTTGGGGGGGGGTGGTGGTGGTGGTGGTGGTTATCAGCCTCCCTCAGCCTCCTGAGCTGCTGGGATTGCAAGCAGGTGCCACCTGACTGACCCAACAATTCTTCCTTCAGGGACTTATCTTTTAGGTACAGAAAGCACTTGGAATAACAATGCAAATGTTTAAGTTTGAACAACTACTTTTCAAGTATATAAAATATTCATTGCAACATTATTTATAATAGCTAATGACTGGAAACAACCTAATTAATTACACATCAATAAGAGGACTAGCTAAATAAATTATAATATATGCATATGATAGAATAGTACAGAATCATAAAATAACAAAACTCTATACATATATGTGGAAAATTTACCAGATATATTAAATGTTAAAGGCAAGATACATATTAAATTATAAAAGTAAAGGCTGGAGATATAGCTAAGTGGTAGAGTGTGCTTAGCATGTATGAGACACTAGGGTCAATTTCACACATCAAAAGAAAAAAGCATAGGATGGCTGTGTCTTTTAAAAAGGTGTACATTTTGGGCTGGGGATGTGGCTCAAGCAGTAGCGCGCTCGCCTGGTATGCGTGCAGCCCGGGTTCAATCCTCAGCACCACATACCAACAAAGATGTTGTGTCTGCCGAGAACTAAAAATAAATAAATAAATAAAAATAAAAATTCTCTCTCTCTCTCTCTCTCTCTTTAAAAAAAAAGGTGTACATTTTGTGTAATGTGTATAATATGAACAATACATATTCTTACATATCATATATATTTGATGTTATATGTATAATATCTCTGGAACAATATACAACAAACTGATAATATTGATCACCTCTAGAAAAGAGAAACTAGTAGGTGGGGACAGGGATGGGAGATTTTTTTTTAACCATATATCCTCTGTACCTTTTCAAGTTTGGTATCATGAATTGCAATACTATTCAAAAATAGGGACTCGGGGTGTGACTTAGTGGTAGAGCACTTGCCTTGCATCTGTAAGGCCCAAGATTCCAACCTCAGCACCACAAAAATATATATCATGTTGAATAAAAGCAGAACACACAAAGGGGGCAAGTCAAACAATGTAAGAGAGTATACAGTGAAAAGTATTATTCCTTGGTTTGAAGTATCAGTGATTGAACCCAGGGCCACTTTACCACTGAGCGATATCCTTAGCCCTTTTTAATATTTTTATTTTAAATAGGGCCTTGCTAAATTGCCCAAGCTGGCCTCAGACTTGTGATACTCCTGCCTCAGTCCCAAGAGTTGCTGAGATTACAGGCAAGTACCACACCTGGCTAAGTAACAGTCCTTTAATTTCTAGGAGATAATTGGCAGTTCTATGCACCTCCCATGAAGAGACTAATTTAATAGATCTTAGGGTCAGGCTGGGAATCTATTTTTAGCAAGAACTCAAGATGTTTTTCACAATGAGGCAAGTTTAAGAAGTAGTCACATCACCCAACATAGCAATTTATTCATAGTAAAATACAACCTAGACTGGAATGCAACCATTAAATCCTAACCAGAGCAAAAAGAAACAGACTTCTAGCTACAATAACCCTTAGAATAGTGAGCACTCTGTCTCCATTTTACATATTTATGATAATTACTACCACCAATAAGCAGATCTTCCAGTGCCTGGCCCAAACTGGTCCAATTTAGTTGTTAACCTTGCAATTTTTTAGGAAACAGTTTAGGAAGATTAAACCATAAAACATGCAAACAACAAATCAGAAAAGCAGTATGTCAGGAGCTGTTCTGGAAATACATACCCTTAAGTCCTGAGCAAGAGATACTTAACAATTATTGTGTCCCTGCAATAACTTGGGCTTTACCTCTGCTTGGATAATGAGGTGTGGCTCCAGGAGTAGGTATCACCCAGTGGGGTTGAGTTACACTCACCCATTCCTTTGTAATCCTATCCCTTTACCTTTTATGGCATAGAACCTCCACTTGTGTGTCCCAATGTAAGAATAAAGAATTTCAGTGGCTCGCTCTCTCTTCCACAGACCCCCCAAGCTCAGAGAGCCAGCCTGGATTTTGAAAAGGTACTTCTGTGTATTTGCGTGTTTTCTTTGCCTTTTTCTTAAGTTATTGGAATAGTTAGATTTTGTGAACCCAGCATAGGTTGCCAGCTAGGATAGATGGTGATAAATGGAGACTCCACTGGGATGTTTTAAGGTAGTTGATAAAATGTATACAGTTAAAGTATAGCCCTCTCTCATAAGAACACTTTTTATAACTTATTGTGAAACTAACGTGGATTTGTTGTGTTTTGAAATGTTTTAGATAAGAATTTTTGAATTTATGTACTGGAATGTATGTAGAGAATGAAAGGAGAGAGGAGAGATTGTTTTATTTGTGGGATGTTAAAATTCCAGAAGTTCTCTGCTTCTAAAAAAGTAAAGTATTTTTAATTTTTTTATTTGATTCTTTATCTTTCTAGATTTATTTAGACAACTTGAAGTGGGCAAATAAATCTGCTGAGCCTCTCATTGTTTCTTACCAAAAATTAAAGTTCAGTGAACTATAACTCAGCTGTTCTCACACAGATGCAGGGCTCTAACTTGCCACTGGCAATACTTTTAACCTTTATATAACCTGGGCTGGGTGTCAAACCCACACCCCATGGTGCCAGCATCTGCTGCTGGAACCTGCTTTTGATTTGGGGAATTTTCAGGTGCCCATGTGCTGTGAAGGGAGAATGCAAGAATGGAGGCACAGCTGTGGCAGCACAAATGGGACCCCAGCCCACTTATGGATCCAGGATTCTGTTGAGACATCCCCAGGAGCCCTCACGTGGTGCTGCCCTAGAGGGATTCAAAGCAGGAAAACACAAACAGGTCAGGCAAAATCCAAACATCTGGGGAAGTTTTGGGAGCGAAGGGTGGCTTTCTGATGGAGTTGCTGGCAGGGAAGGGACAAATTGCTGGTTTGCGACCACACTTTTGACAGCCCAGTGGGCAGGTGCCTCCCCAAGGCAACTGGCAAAATGCCCACACGCGATGCGGTCCCTCAGGCAGGGAAAGGTGGACAGATCCAATGACCAACTATAAAGCCATGGCCGCTTGGCTTCCTAAGGCTCGCCCCTGGGGCGCAGCCATGCATGTGTTTTCTCCCTGGGCGCAAGCCCTGCTTGGGTGGGATGAACACAAGCACGGGACACATGCTCAGACAATGGCTGAACGCCAAGCTGGCCCCAGCTATGTGTCCTCTGGGCACAGGCACAAGCCCAGTGGCCTGGGCACGGCATGGGCAGAGGTCAGTCCAGCGCCAGGGTCTTTTATCATGGGAACCAGATGCGGCCACAGGAGAGGCAAAGAAGCAGACAGCAGAAGGCAATCTTTGTTACCTCCAGCAAATGTGATGCCCTGGTGTTACCATGACAACTGTGTGCTTGCCCTGGCAGGTGCAATGTGTCCGGCGCAAAGTGTCGTGTCATCAGCAACTGCAGCTAGCACACTGTGCTAGCTTCACAAGCCGTGGACAAATCCCTGGGCACAACAGGGTTTCAATCAGAACCACTGGTAATAGAACATGAGAAACACATAGGACCTCAGGCAAAACTTTGGACTATGAGAACCCAGAAGAGTCCTCCAGCCACATGGCCAGGACAAAACGGCAGATTAATCTCACCTCCCACATTTTTCGTGGGCTACCCATTGGTCCTTCCTACCAACACTCAAGCTGGACTTCCCACTCTGCCTCCCAGCTTCCAACATATCCTTTCTCACACAGACTGACAATCGGAATTAAAAGGCCTGCACCCAGCTGTTAGAAAATGCCTTCATAATTTTAATACATTCTCACTAAAAAAGACATCTCTTTTTCAGGCAAAATTGTGTTTCACAGGATTCTATGTTGCTGCTCTAATCCTAATATATTCTCAAAGCTAAATAATCTGATTTTTATCCCTTGACAGTTTTCCTTAAAAATTCTTTATGGCTGTATTATAAAGGAAAATTGCAGAGATAATGTTACATTTATGAGTAATGCATGTTTGCTTGTATTTTATTTCTGAAGATAGAGTATATTTGATCATCACAAGATAAAAAAGGCTGGCAATCTGAGATAATTTTCTCACAATCTCTCATGACAATCAAATATCCTTATTCTTCTTGGTTTTTAGCTATGTAAATACAGAATATAGACAAATATATGCACAGAAACTTTGTGATGTCACATAGAGGTAAAAGTGCACTCCTAGTTAACAATAAGTTAAGATGAATCCAAATATTTAAGAACCATATGGTTTCATAATTATAACTACCTTTTATTATTTTTTATAATTATTTTTAGTTGTAGTTGGACAAAACACCTTTATTTATTTATTTATTTTTATGTGGTGCTGAGGATCAAACCCAGGGCCCTGCACATGCTAGGTGAGCACTCTACCCCTGAGCCGCAACCGTAGACCCTACCTTTTATTCTTAGTACATATTTTTCCAGTTATTTAAATTATCTATACTCTTTAATCCATGATAATTAAAATATATGTCTAATTGTTTACTTAATTTGTATCTATTTGCTTCTAATCATTTCCTTCAACAAAAAAAACCACACAGTTTATACTTCTTATACATGCATTTATTTGATGCTCTGCCTTTTATAGTTACACATATTTAAGATAAATGTACTTAACTATAAATTTTTTTCTTTCAAGAGATAATACAACCATCAAGTAATCTCTAATTCTCAAATTACTGTACAAACTTTTATAAGATGATAAACAGATATGATTTTGTCAACAAAAATTTCAAAGGGCTTTAAATATATTTTAATTGAGATATTTCTTCTTATCAAGGTACAATAATTTATTTAGATTCTAAGATTTACAGAAATTGTTCCAAAGTATAACCAAGAAAAATTCTAAAAGGAGAAGAAGATAGTTCTATAGAGAGGAAGCACACACTGGAGGTCCTAAGAAGAAGAAGAAAGAAATCATCTTTGGGTAAAACAAAGATCTTTATGTATTCTAAGATTTTAATGGTAAAAGAATTTTCCTAAATAGGTAAATCTTTATATCATTATAAAACAAATGAAAAATAGATTTATGTATAAGTGAACTGACTATAAAAATTTGAACTGGTTAATTCTAGGATATTTCAGGCTCTTTTCCCCTGATTTTATTATGCTGATATAAGCTTTTTGTCCACATTCTGACATGACAGAGCTTATTAAAATATTGAGCTTATACTCAATAATTCCTGCTGTTTGAACAAGGACCAATTTTTAATGAATAAAACTCATATATCCACAAAACAATAAATCTTTTAAAATGCTGAGTTAAATTCCAATTTTGACACTTCTAATTGGGAGGCTAAAATTAATTGATTCAAAGATATCAGTAATGATTACTGTTGATTCTGACACATTGGATATTTGTGGGATTTGGGAGAACATTTTCTTAGAACTGGAGCTCTCCAAATTAAAATCATACGTTAGTTTTGAGCAATAAAAGTTACAACCTTTGTGGGAATTTCATTTGTATTATATAAATTTTCTAACTGGACCTATATTCCATGAAATATTGTAAGACTTGTATTTTGCTCCCTACACTAGGAAAAAACCTTAATCATATTTTCTAAAAGACAATTAATAGACACCTATTTAATGGATAATATTCTGAGATACAGAGATATTTGAGAACTTCTCTCAGGAAGAGATTGAGGTTCTTTTTAAATTGTCCATTTGCATGTAACATCAAAATGTATCAGCTAGTCTATATCCTATAAAATGACAATGATCAATAAAAAGTATCTCATTTTCATATCTAGCCTCAATTACTGTCATCAGAGAAGGCCTTAAAAATTACCTACTAGAAAGAAAGATAAAAGGGGACCTCTCAAACTTAGTATAGACCAGGACAAATTCAAGGAGATTTTCAAGAGATCCAAATTTATGTATTGTAATATTTCAAAATTTATGCCAGATGTCTCACCTCATCTAGAGAGATATTATGCTATTTCTTAGCATAATAAAAACAGTTTTAGAGGAGACTTATCTTAACCATGTCCCAATAACACAGAATAGGTCAAACCTGATAATCTGTCTGAGGCCAGACAACTTCCCAAAACAGATATCCAACAGGTAAACAAAATGCCTAAAAAATAATTTTAGTAAGCCTTTCCAAAAATCCTACTGTTTTCATAGAGGGACTCAAAAAGACAGCACAGCACCCTGGATTTATAGGGGGCCAGCTTTTTTCAAAAGATGAGTTTATCAAACATTTCAAGGGATTTACAAAGGTTAACAAAGTCCTAACCAAGTTTGGATGTTACACCATAGTTGAATAGAGACCAAACGAGGGGGCAAACATACAGACAGTAAGAGATTAAAATGCTAATCTTACCCCAAGAAAAGTAAGCTTCCTGGTTAAAAATTTTACTCCTCTTCTAAGTTATAAACAGAGTTTAGAAGCCTCTAAACACTGAAACGGGGCCTTACTTTGAGCCCCTGTCAACAGTTTGTCACTGAGGAAAATAACCCTAAAAATAGTTACCCCTAAAATATTAGACAGACGGCCATAAATAAATTAGTTCAACAGCCAATAACTTATTTCAATAAGAAACTTAACATGATAGACCTTTTCTCAACTTTAATAATATGAGATGATGCCCTAAATACATTGATATTTTTGAAATTATAGTAAAGTCATGGATTATGCATGGTTGCTGGAGCTAATTTTGCTACATTGAGTGGAGTTGTTAAGGATATTCATGCAGCTGTTTCTTAATTCACAAAGATTTTTTTGACATAAGATCCCTAAAAATGTTATTGCTAGCTCAATGTCATGTAAAATTCTAAATTAGATCACTGTCTTAAACAGTACTGTTAACTTGTTTTTATCCATTAATATTTGAGATACTAACTACCCTTAGATCAACAGTGGATTTCATAACAATAATGACAATTTTTCATAGATTGGTAAATGAAAGGCTATTCATTTTTTATTGGTAAAAAACAAAATATCTTCTCTAGGCTTATTTAACATGCATACTTCCTATTTTGGATAGATGTTTATATATTTCTCATGCCCCTAGTAAAAGCCACAGCTCCTAAGTTAAAAACTCTGTAACTAGCCTCATCCCAAATTAAGATAATTATTTAAGTTAATCTAGAGCTAATTTCAAAGTATAAAGTTTTCATATAACAATTAATAAAGACTAAGTATCTATTTACCATAGTCCCTTTAAATGACTTTTGTCAAAATTCAAGACCAATTAAAGATGTTCAATCTTTTATTATTTAAATACTTGTATATAATTTGAACTAATGATATTATGACTTATGCTAGCCTTTCATTCAATGTTAATAAACTAAAAAGGGGGAAAACAAGGACCCCATATGCACACACTAGATCTTACATATATTTCAAAAATTTTCTTAAATTATAATATTGAGAGTCTTACTGTTACTGAACATGATTCAGTAAATTAAGTCAGATTTTAAAAGAAAGTTTAAACCTGTCATCATGAAAATGTCTGAAAAATCTGGCACAGAAAGGTAAATTTCTAGCTGCAAAGTTTATAGCCATGAAGCTTCATGAGCTTATCAGGTAAGTAAAAGTTATGAAGAGACTTCTGTGGACTCATCTCTCAAGTCCACCTTTAATGTGCATTGCAGTGTGAACTGGAAAGTCCACCCATGTAATTAGATTAATTATACTGACTATAATGGTCAGTTATAGCTATATGTTGATCCTATGGTAAACAGGCTACCTGGGAATATCTGTTGAGAAAAAGACAGCATATAGAAACCTAAACCAGCTAATCATGTTGATCCTTATAAAGACTATATTTATATATCTGGACAATTGTCAAAATAGAAAGATTGTTAAAATAGAATTTTCCTATATAGGCCAGTTATTTACAGACTGCTCTCCTAGAATTGACAAGGACAATTGCAGAAGCTTTAACCCTCAGTGAGATGGCACCCAAAAGGATGTCTGGTGCTTAACTTCTGCCTCCAGAATTTCTGCATTTCTGACAGACCTAAGAGACTCCTAAATTTGAGAATTAAGAGAAAGGGTGATAAATATCCTGTAGCTTATAAAAAACACAACTTGCCTAATTGTAGCACTAGTTATAATAGAGGAAAAGGACACTGATCCTTCATCAATGTTCCTTTGTCATATTGCCAGCTAGCATGCTGAAGTTAATTTTCAGGCCTTGAAACAGGTGCATGCTATTAACTAGACCTAGGCAACCTCTTGATCTCATGATCCTTGAAGGGACTACTTTAAATATTATTCATTGTTTCTACAATTAAAGCCTTTATAGCTATGTTTTAAAATTTCCAATGTGAATTTTCTTAATAATTCAATTTAAATTACTTCCAAGATAGTCAGATAAGTGCTGATGGAACGATTGGAATTCAGTTAAATGCTCTAAAAGCCACTGTAATGAATAATGCAAATGAACATTATTTGCATTATTTGGGAATAATGCTCTATGGTTTGGGGAAAGGCTTAAATGCCATGCCAATTAAATATGTCTGTGTTACTGTGGCCAAACACAATGCTTTGCAATAAAATTGGGAAAAATTAAGAATCTTTTGATGAGTGTTTGGCAGAGTAGTAATAATAATACCCTGGATCTGTCAAAATTAATTAAATGACTTTAATCCTAAAAAATATATTAAAACATTCTACATATGTTATTGGAAATAATATGGTTTTCTACTAATTCCTTTTGTGTCTCAACAGTAGGTCATGACAACCTTGGAACAAGAATCCAGTGACTGGAAGATACCCCAATTGCTTTTCTATATTAAGAAAAGGGAATATGTCAGGAACCACTCTAGAAATACATACCCTTAAGTCCTGAGCAAGAGATACTGAACAATTATTGTGCCCCGCCATAGCTTGGGCTTTACCTCTGCTTAGATAATGAGGTGTGGCTCCAGGTGTAGGCATCACCCAGTGGAGTTGAGTTACACTCACCTATTCCTTTGAAATCCTATTTCTTTACCCTTTTTGGGACAGAATGTTTCATGGAACCTCTGCTTGTGTGTCCCCTACATAAGAATTAAGAATTACAGTGGCTCTCTCTCTCTCTCTTTTCCACAGACCCCTAAGGTTGGAGAGCCATCCTGGTTTTTGAAAAGGTACTCAGTGTGTTTGTGTGCTTTCTTTGCTATTTTCTTAAGTTATTGGAATAGTTAGATTTTGTGAACCCAGCATTAGGTCGCCAGCTAGGACAGATGGCGACAGCAATATATTTGAGTTTTAAACAAACCAAATGCTGACTGAGGGTTGGGACTGTAGCTCAGTGGCAGAGCGCTTGCCTAGCATGTGCAAGGCATTGGGTTCAATCCTCAGCACTACATAAATATAAACAAATAAAGGCATTCTGTCCATTTACAACTACAAAAAATAAAAACAACAAAAAAATTAAAGCAAGAGCTGAGATTTTGAATAACTGATAACAGCTTTTCATTGCTGCTTCACCATTCAATGGACATGAATTGAGGACCCATTAAGTGTCAGGATGCAGAAAGCACAAAGTAGGACATTTAAAAGCATGTGAGAAATTCTGAGTATAAGATGCCATGGTGGGACTGGGGATGTGGCTCAGGCCTTGGCGCGCTTGCCTGGCATGCGTGCGGCCCGGGTTCGATCCTCAGCACCACATACAAAGAAAGATGTTGTATCCGCTGAAAACTAAAAAATAAATATTAAAATTCTCTCTCTTTCAAAAACATGCCATGGGGAACAGAGGAAAAACAGCTTACTGCCTAGAGGGGAATCCTTTTTAGAAGAAGCAACACTTATTTATTAACCTCAGAGAAAGAGGACTAAGAAAGGTTGACGTCTCATTTCCAACCATAAGTAGTCTAAAGCAGCGGCTTTATTTTTTTTTTGATATTTCAAAACTGTAATTTAATATTTTGTCATGGCCAAAAATATTCAGATTGCAAATTGTCTTAATTTTCTACTGCTATGAATACAACTGGCATGATCTGTTATCCTCTTATTTTTTCATGTACTTTTTTTATTGGTTGTTCAAAACATTACAAAGCAGTTGACATATCATATTTCATACATTTGATTCAAGTGGGTTATGAACTCCCATTTTTACCCTGTATACAGATTGCAGAATCACATCGGTTACACATCCACATTTTTACATATTGCCATACTAGTGACTGTTGTATCCTGCTGCCTTTCCTATCCTCTACTATCCCCCCTCCCCTCCCCTCCCCTCTTCTCTCTCTACCCCATCTACTGTAATTCATTTCTCTCCCTTGATTTTTTTCCCTTTCCCCTCACTTCCTCTTGTATGTAATTTTGTATAATCCTGAGGGTCTCCTTCCATTTCCACGCAATTTCCCTTCTCTCTCCCTTTCCCTCCCACCTCTCATCCCTGTTTAATGTTTAAAGCAGTGGCTTTAAAACTATGCTTCCCCAGCTGGGTGCAATGGTAGAGGCCCATAATCCCAGAAACTTGGGAGGTTGAGGCAGGAGAATCGCCAACTTAAGACCAGCTTCAGCAACTCTGTGAGGTCCTAAGCAATTTCGTGAGACCCTGTTTCAAAATTAAAGAAAGGGCTGGGGACATTACTCAGTTGTTAAGTTCCCCTAGGTTCAATGGCCAGTACCAATTGTGCTTCCCCAAACCCAGATTTCAGCAGGAGGATACAGGACAAAATAATCAGGAAGGATCAGTGTTCCTACTTCCTCTTCAACCTAATCTCATATCCTCCATTTTATACATTTTATATTTAGGCTTTCAGGAACATAAAAAATATTTGCAGGGGCTGGGGTTGTGGCCCAGTGGTGCTTGCCTAGCATATGTGAGGCACTGGGTTTGATTCTCAGCACCACATATAAATAAATAAATAAATAATAAAGTTCCATCAACAACTAAAAAAAAAAGTATTTGCTAGCCAGATACAGTGGCACACACCTTTAATTCAAGCAACTTGGGAGACTTGAGGTCAGAGAACTGCAAGTTCCATACCAGTATCATCAATTTAGCAAGACCATGTCTCAAAAAAAAAAAAAAAAAATATATATATATATATATAAATTAGGGGGGAAAATTCCATCAAAATATAAAGAAAGATCAGTGATTAAGAAGGAGGGTATTGGGGAAGGTGAGGATGGACAGGATAAGGAAAGAACAGTAGAATGAATTTGAGCTAACTTTCCTATAACATACGTGAATATACCACAATGAATCTCGCCATTATGTATATCCACAAGGCACTAGTTGAAACTATAATAGAAAGATCAGAGCAGTAGAGGGAAGGGAATGGGGAAAGGAGGGGAGAGAGAAAGGGGAAATACTTAAGACTGAACTAGAGCAAATTATATTCAATGCTTTTATAATTATGTCAACATGAATTCTAATGTTATTATGTATAACCAAAAAGAAAAATAAAATAAAAGGGCTGGATGAAGCTCAGTGGTAAAGAAGCCTGAGTTCAGTGGCAGAGTGTTTGCCTAGCATGCATGAGGCACTGGGTTTGATCCTTAGCACTATATAAAAATAAACAAATAAAATAAAGGCATGCTGTCCATGGATATGGAAAAATTTTTTAAATTTTTAAAATTTTTAAAAAGAAGCCTGAGTTCAATCCCCAGTCCACACAAAGAAACCATATTTGCTATAAATACAAAACTATTAACTACCAGATTATAAGTTTCGAGAAGGCTGGATTTCTTTATTTTTTACAGTGCTGGGAATAGAAAGAACCCATGGCCTTGCACATGCTAGGCAAGCACTCTACCACTAAACCACACCCCCAGCCCAAAGCTGGAATTTCAAAATGTGTTTTTTTTTTCATTGCTATATCTTTGGTAGATAGAACATTTCCAAAAAGCAGGCAATCAATGAATTGGTTTCAACTTTCAACTTTTCAACTACACTAGGTAGTTATCTTGGTGTGGGGATAAAATTGTGAACAAGAAACAAAATCCTCGTTCGTCTCACAGAGCTGAAGCTATAGTGATTAATGTTTCAAGATAAACACTGGGCTAGGCAATTAAAGAGATATTTACTTATTCATCTAACCCTATAAAATAGATATTATGTCATTAATCCCTCTCCTCTTCCTTTTTTTTTAAGCAGAGAAAACTCTAGCCTGAAAAATTTGAATAACTTAACCAAAATCACACAGCTAGCAACATGGCAGAAATTGTATTTGAACCCCGTGAGACTCAACTTCAAAATACTGTTCTTTCCATTAAATATGTTGTTTCTCAAATAAAGACACCTAGAAAATTGTGCAAATACTAATCTCAGATCAATTCACAAATATACAGTAAATATGTGCACAAAAATTCACTAAGAATAACTGGTGGGACCATAAGTGGCAAATTATGTTAGCTCCCTGCCTGGAACATAGAAACAGTTTAATAAATGCTTGTTGTTTAAAGTAACTTCAAACCAAAGGCAATACTTCCTTCAGTTTATCTCATATCCCATTGGAATATAACTTTTCCAACTATCTACCATGTTCAATATTACAAACTGGTGTCTGACCCAGGCAGGGCTCTATGGTCTTCCTTTTCCACCTTTTCTCAATCCCAAAGCAAAGGAAACCAAAGGTGACAAGGAATCAGACCCTCATAAAAACATTTGGGGCGGGGAAACTTGTGCAAAAATCTGCATTAGCAATAAAAATATTGATGACTTACAATTCAACTGTGCCTCGAACTCTTATCAACTGAACTGTCTGAAACTACTGTTGATGCCAACTATGCATTACCAGACATTGTTCAAATCAAAACTCAACCATTAAGAGACTAAATTAATTACTATTAGGCTGCCAGGGGCTAGCATGTTTCTGTAGGTATCATGTGTAAGAATCCAAAGAAAACCATAGATTTTTTTTTTTGAGAAAAACTCTGTTGTGGCCCCTCCTTGGGCTGGAAATTATACTTTGACAGTAACTTTTATAATCAGTAAATATAGCAGGAGCTGTGGCATTCAGTAGACATATGCTCAATTTGAACTTGTAGAAACAAGTTATAGGGAAGTCACTTAGCTTCTTCATTTGTAAAAGGAGAGAATCCAATACCTACCTGATTTTAAGACTTAGAAACTATTTTTTAAATATTTATATTTTAGAAATTATTTATAAAGTACCTGGCACATCCTCTGAAAAAGTAATTATGAAATAAATTATAGCCTATTCTGAAAGGATAAAGTCTATGGTATATCTGGAGGTCCTCAAAGTCATTTGAGACCAGGAGGTATCAGATTAAGCACTTATTCTGCCCAAAGTAAAACCATCAAGATTGAAAAGTCAGAAGGAAGGTATCTTTAGGAATAATAAGAGAACAAGAGTTCAAGAAAACTTCTGGGCTACCCCACAAAGGAAGAAAGGAAGTGCAGAAGACAATTATGGTAAGAAATTCCTAAGAGCACTTGAAACAGGGTTTGCAAATGCTTACAGGAGGTTACGAAAAATAAACTTTCAGAAATTAAACTAAACCATGCTGTGGGTGTTAACTACACACACACACACACACACACACACACACACGATACCGGGGTTTTCATTTTAATTTTAAAACAAAAGTTTAGAAAGAGACAATTTTGATCATTACATTTTTTAGTTTATTTTCCTCTACCTTGGATCCTGCCCATTATGTCCCAAGAGGTCTAATATTTTTGTCAAAATGTGCAGTAGAGAATTTAGTCTTGACTCCTTTAACTGGGAGTGATCAAGTTGATTCCATTTCATAATGGAAAACAGCTATTTAGAAAGATGTTTCCATAGTTTATTTTTTGTTTTGGTGGTATTAGGGATCAAACCATACTACCACTGAATTACATTCCCACCCCACCCTTTTTTGTGGTACTGGGATTGAACTCAGGAGTTGACTACCACTTAAGTACATCCCCAGTCCTTTTATTATTTTTTGATTTTTGAAAGGATCTTGCTAAGTTTCCAAGACTGGCCTTGTCCTTATGATCCTCCTCACTCGACCCACACCTTGAGTCCATGTGATTAGTTATATGCCACCTTGCCCAGATTCCAGTCCTTTTATTTATTTACTTATTTATTTTGGGGTACTGAGGATTGAACTCAGGGGCACTCAACCAATGAGCCATATCCTCAGTCCTTTTCTGTACTATTTATAGACAAGGTCTCACTGAGTTGCTTAGCACCTTGCTAAGTTGCTGAGGCTGTCTTCGAACTCACAATCCTCCTACTTCAGCCTCCCCAGCTGCTGGGATTGCAAGGCTTGCACCACCACGTCCTGACAATTCTTTTAAAATTTTATTTTGAAACAGGGTCTCACTAAATTTTTCAGGCTGGTCTCAGATTTATAATCCTCCTGCCTCAGCCTCCTGAGTAGCTGGGATTACAGACATGTGCCAATAAGCTTGGCTAGCATAGTGTTTTATATTGAGTGCAACTTCTCCCAAAATAATTGTAAAATTCTGGTATTTCCATGACATCATTCTTCTTTTTCAGTACCATTAGCATGGTAACTCAATTTCTTTATAACAATTCTTCTTCTTTCACACCATGAACATTGAGAAAGGCTGAACAATATTTCTTCATTTTCATAAAACATGTCAGAGAGCCTTTTCTGGAATGCAACAGAAAACTCCACAATTGTGGGAATGTAATTCAGGCCATCACTTTCATTTCTTGGAAACTAATTTCAGTAAAGGAAAGTCAGCCAGTTTATCTCTTGCCAAATGAGTTTCCCAAAGGCATAATTTTGCTAGGAATGAACAAATACAACCATATATTTGTGAAGGTATTTTTGAGCAACCCAGCTTTTATTCAAGATGTATAGATGAGTTGTAAGGTCAACCAAACAAGTCAAATATTTTATTTCAATACATATGGGTGTGCTGAATGTCAAACATGTTTTTTTTTCAGTATCTTGCCTCAACTAAGCCAATCAACCTCCACATAATAAGACAGATTTCCATGGCATAAACCTATTAATTCACAAAATCACAATGTTAATTACTAATCCTTGACCTGATTCATTTTCAATTTTTAGGTACAAAGTGAATCCTAAGGAGAAAACAAACAGGTATATGTTTAAGTCCTTGGAATGTGTCTCTGCTTTAAAAAACATGTTTCAAGTCCAACAGTAACATTTCCAGAAGCACAAGCTAGTCATATTTACTAATTTTGATCAATCAATATAAAAAAATTTCAAGACTTGGCTGGGGGTATAGTTTAATAGTTGAGCACTTGCCTAGCAAGTGCAGAGACCTGGGTTCAATTGCCAGCACTTTGCTCAACACAGAAAATGCAGGTACTTAAAAGTGTACCTATGATATGCTACAAGTCCAAAAGAGTTAGATTATATTGAAATTCAAATTGTATCTACATGCACTGGTTCTCAAACTTAAAAGAATCAGCTGAAGACCTTAAAACAGATGAACCTCTCCCCAAGTTTCTGATTCAGTAGATCTGATTTGGGGTTTCGCACAGGCTAAACTCACAGTTGTCAGCCAGGAATGCAGTCATCTCAAGGTTTTACTGGGGAAGGATCCATTGCCAAGTTCACTCACTTGGATGTTAGCAGGATTCATTCCCTTGTAGGTTATTGTACTAAGAGCCTCTGTTTCTCACTGGTTGTTCGAGAGTCTGCCCTCAATTTCAGAGGTGGAGAATTTGCATTTCTAACAAGCTTTCGGGTGATACAGTGCTATTGGTCAGAGACCACACTTTGAGAACCACTGGTTAGGCAAATAGCTAAGTGTACAGCTCTGTGGGTGATATTTATATCTGCTATAAGCAATGGCTACTATCTAAAACTTTACAAATAATTGAACTTCTGGACCCAATTTGTCCCTAAAATGTTCAGTTACCCATCTTTGACATCCTGAGCAAAATGTGTTTCCAATCTTTATAAATGCATGATATAATTTCTGCTGCACTCAATATTCTTCAATAAAAGTACCACCTACAAAAGGTTTCCAAGCCCTGACATACTTCATTTAACACACAATTGCATTTCATGGCAGCATGACTTATTCTATCTGTATTCAAAAACACAGATTGTTGAAATTCCAAGCTGTTTTTAAAGTTGTTTTCATTTCAGCACTCATCATTTTTGTATACTGGTCATATTTCTTAACAAAGATTTATTTTTAAATGGTATTTTGAATGGTGGTCTTTGAACAGACACATTTTATTTAGAGACATGGGAAAATTCATCAATTCCACAAAGAAATAGGCTCACTCCTGTTTTCAGCAAATAGGCGAACTTCTTGCATAATCCTTTTCACTTGCATAGATATGGTTTCTCAACACAGCCATTAAAATGTACAAGCACAGGGCTAGGATTGTAGCTCGGGGGTAGAGCAGTTGCCTAGCATGTGTGAGTAAATCGGTTTGATCTTTAGCACCAAGTAAAAATAAATAAATAAAATAAAGGTACTGTGTCCATCGAATAAAAAATATATTTTAAAAATGCACAAGCACAGCTATTGATAGTCACCTCAAGCTTCAATAAGAAGGATCCATTTCCAAGCTCACTCATTCACGTGGTTGTGGACATGATTCGGTTCCTTGCACGTTGTTGAAATTAGGGCCTCAGTTCCTTACTGACTGTGGGTCGCAGGCTGCCCTCAATTTCTTGTCAAGTGAACCTCTCACAACATGGCAGCTTGCTTCATCAAAGTGATCAAGCAAGAAAAGCCAAAGAGCAAGAGAAGAATTGAGAAAGAGAGATCATGAAAGCACAAAGAAGATGGAAGTCATAGTATTTTATAATCTAATCTTGGAAGTGACATATCATTGCTTTTGTTGTCTTCTTCTCCTAAGGAGCAAGTCACTAGTTCCAACCCACACAAGGAGTGGGAGGGATGATTACAAAAAGCTGTGAATATCAGGATGGTTGAATCATTGGAAGATACTGCAGGAAATGTCCATTATGAATGAAAAAGGGCACTTGGTCACTGTGTCAGGAACTTGCCATGCAATGGTAGAGATGCTGATAAATGAAGACCTTGTGGCTTAACAAAAAGGGATAGTCAGTATGGCCAGAGTGTCTGGTATTTCTAGAGAAGTTGAAAAGTCAGACTGTTTTGCAACATTTCACAATTTTTGTAAGTTTGCAACAAATTCAAATTAGCTGAAAAAGAAATGTGGCTCAAGTGGTAGCGCACTTGCCTGGCATACATGAGGAACTGGGTTCGATCCTCAGCACCACATAAATAAAATGAAGATGTTGTGTTCACCTAAAACTAAAAAATAAATATTTTTTTAAAAAAGAAATGCATTCATATAATGCAATGCAGGAAATGAAAATCATTCGATTAGATGATACCTTAATATTCACTTAAACACATTATTTGATTTCAGATTCTGGTGAACACTATCGATGAAAGAAAATAAATGTTCTCCAGAAAACCATCCAAACAAAAATCTGTGGACCAATGCAAAAACATATGCATGGTCCACATATGACCTACTGGTTGCCAGAGTGCCATCTTTCCCACAACCTTTCTAATTTCCTATGTGGTACAAATGAAAGGGCAAGGGTTTTGGTGCCTGGCATGTAAATTCTGTCACTTCTACTGGTTATGCCCTGAATCTATCACAAGAGCCAGAAAATAATACCAGGGTATCATACTATATTTTATTACTTGCCTCCTCTACTAGATTATAAACTCCTGTAAGAACAGATTACCATGCTTTCTACCCCTAACTTCAATAGTCCTTATCTCACTTCTCTACTTAATTTTTCTCCACAGCACTTACTATACTACCTAAAATACTATATTTCATCTTTTTTTTCATTCTTTCTTTATTCTTTTTAGTTATACATGACAGTAGAGTCTATTTTGTTATATATCTTATTCTGTCCTTCTAATTAGATTTTGAACTTCACAAAGTCAGAAATCTGTTTTATTGACTGCAACATCATAATTTTGACTCTGTCTAGCACATAGTAGGAGCTCAATAAATATTGGCTGAATGAATGAATTCCATTGTTCGTAGTATTTAGCACAGCATGTGTGGCACAGAGTATTTGCTGAAAAATGTTAACTGAATTAAAAAGACCTTATCATTCTGATAAGAAAAATTGGGTGAAATGAGGCTAGAGGATGGAGGCAGATCACCAAAAACACTGCATGTCATGCCATGCTAAAGTTAAAGCACGAGAGTGAAATAATTAATGTCCAATCCAGTTAGGGACACAAGACATTTGGGGCAGAGTCATAGTAGTTGGCATTTATTATGTGCAATGTAACATTCTAGCCCTTTACTTATATTAAACCACTTCTTGATCACAAGAAAAAGTCTGTGATGTAGGCATTACTATCCTCATCTTCCAGATGAGGAAACTGAGGCACAGAGAAGTTAATTTGCTCAAGGTTACATAAGGAGTAGGGGAAAGAACAGGGATTTAATTCTAGGCAGTCTCACTCCAAGATCTGTTCCATTATGTTGCACAAACTAATTATAAGAAAAGGTATTCTGGGAAAAAAAATATAGCCATAAAACGTGTAACTATGGGGTGTAAGGGAGATAGAAATGATCACAGTATGTTATATAAATGTATAAATATGTGACAATAAATACATTATTCTGTATAATGAATGTGCACTAATACAATTGTAACTGTACTATTTTGAGACATATTAAGGAGGAACTATTCCGGTATCAAATATTTTTAGGTTCCAATCTTGGTCTAATTAAGTTCCAGCAGTCCAAATTTGGATCAGAAACTACACTGAGGCCATTTTTGTGTTATAAAATGGAGATTAGTATGTATCCTGAAGGGTGGTTGTGAGGATTAAATGATCTAATGAATATAAAAAGGACCTAGCATACATCATAGTCATTATTACTACCAACAATGGGGTATTATATATTCTATATCTGCATTGATAAGCAACTACAAACTCACTTCTGAATCAAAAGAGTTTAGCAATCAATTTGCAATCTGAGTTCATTTATATGTGGTTTATATATAACATTATAAAACACTGGTTCTAAATTGTTCCTCATCTGATCACTAAAGCCTTCTACAGTCTAATTTTTCAACTAATTTTTCTCAATCTTTTTCTCTCAACAATCATTTTACATATATTTATACAGATAGACCCAGATATCGATATATACAGATATATAGATATATATCTCATTCTAGAGCAAATTACTGTCCTCTTAGAACTCATTTAAAGAGAATTATAGGGCTGGGATTGTGGCTCAGCAGTAGAGCACTCGCCTAGCACAGGCGGGACCCGGGTTCGATCCTCAGTACCACATAAAAATAAAGGCATTGTGCTGTGTCCATCTACACCTAAAAAATAAAATAAAAAAAGAGAATTATAATGTGATATTAAATATTATAGGAGAAAATTATGAGAAATTAAGAAGAGAACACTCTGGAAATACAAAGGAAAGTATCATTCACCTAAGGTGGCAAAGATAGCTTGGAAAGATAAGAAATTCTGGTGCCTTCACCTAAGGTAATGGGGGGTAGAAGCAGACACATGTGGCTAAATTAAAGACATTTTTGAGGAAGAACTGATAGGATGAAGTGGACATGAGAGCCAGGCACAATGTTGCACACTTATAATCCCAGTGGCTCAGGAGGCTGAGGCAGGGGCATCAGGAGTTCAGAGCCAACCTCACCAAAAGTGAGGGACTAAGTAACTCAGTGAGACCCTGTCTCTAAATAAAATACAAAATAGGGTGGGGATGTGGCTCAGTGGTTGAGTGCCCCTGAATTCAATCTCCATTACAAAAACATTAAAAAAAGAGAGGGGGATATGGGATGTAATAGGAGAGTGAAGAAAACCAAGGATTTCATGGTTTCTAACTTGAAAGGATGAAATATATTACTCACAGAAAAAGAGAATACCACAAGTAGAACACGTTTTGGGTTAAGATAATGGTGTTCCAGCTTGGATTATTTTAAGTTTAAGTGACCTATAAGACATCAAGAAGAGAATTAAAAAGATTCAATGTTCATAAGAAGCTGGGCATGGTGGCAAACCCCTGTAGTCCTCAGGAGGCTGAGGCAGAGGAATTGCAAATTAAAAGCCAGCATCAACAACTTAGCAAGGCCCTAAGATACTTAGCGAGACTCTCTCAAAAATAAAAATAAAAAGCTTCGTGAAGGATGCTGCTCAGTGGTTAAGTGCCCCTGGATTAAATCCCTAGTACCAACACACACACACACACACACACACACACACACACACACACACACACAAATAAATTCATGAGAAAGGTTAAAGGAAGAGAGTCACAGGAATCAGAACATATTTAAAACTCAAAGCTAAAGTAATGGATAAGACTGCTCAGCAAACAAATGCAGAAGAGTGACTAGGACAGAAGTCTCAAGAACACCAACATTTAAGGATGCAGGAACAGGAAGAGCAAAAAGGATGGGAGAAGAAAAGATTCAAGAAGATTCAAAAGAAGAATCAGAAGTATTACTCAGCCATTAAGAATGACTTTATGACATTTCCCAATAAATGGAGGGATCTGGAGAATATTATGCTAAGTGAAATAAGTCAATACCTGTCCCCCGAAAACAGGTCAAATGTTTTCTCTGACAAAGTGGAAGATAACCCACAAAAAGGGTGGGGATGTTCAGTAAATTAGATAAAGGGGAATGAAGGTGAGGGAGGGGATAGCAAAAGGAAAGACAGTGGAATTAACCTGACCTAACTTTCCTATGTACATATATGAAAATACCATAGTGAATCTCACCATCACAGAATGGGTCCTAAATAGAATAAGATATATTTCATGCTCGTATAATTTTATCAAAGTGGATTCTACAGTCTTGTATAACTAAAAAGAATAAGAAAAAAATGTGACTAGGACAACGGGGCACAGTGGCACATGTTGATAGTCCCTGCTACTCTGGAGGCTAAGGCAAGAGGACGGATTGCTTGATGCTAGAAGTTCTGGGCCAGCCAGGGTAACATAGCAAGGCCTATCTCAAAAAAATTAATAACAATAATAAAGAAATAAATCATAAGTAACATTATGGAATCCAAGGGAAGTAGTTCAAGGATAGAATGGATCAAAGAAGGCCAAGAATGATAAGAATGGAAATGAATGTAGCAGCTCAGAGAGGTGAAGCCATATATAAAGTAACAATAGGCTAGGGAATGATAACTAATTCACTTTTCTTTTTCAAGAACAATGGTAAAAGGGAAAAAAAAAGATAACAATAATGATAAAGGGGAATACTTTTTCTGTTAAAATTATTTCTGCATGGGACTGGGGGGTATAACTCAGTGTACTTTCCTAGCATGCAAGTGCCCTATCTCACGCCCTGAGTTAAATTTCCATTACCACCACTACTATTACTACTACTACTACTACTAGTAATAATAATAATAATAATCTGTATGTGCTGTAAGTGAAAGAAATCAGAGACTGAAAATGCAGAAAAAGGAAATGCTACTTTTGAATTCCTCTAACATCACTGTGAAACTCACTCATTCCGCAATTAGCTTACACATTTGCTTTGTACTGGCAGTATAGTATATTTAACAATGTTGGCACAAACTAAGTGCTTAATAAATCAGCTTAACTTTTTCTTCACACATCTATGCAATCAGACAATAAAATTATACCATCTCACAAAAAAATGTACAAAAAGAAGGAAAAAGTGTCGTGGCATTCTGGAAGGAGATTTTAAGCAAAAGAGACCCCAAATAAGGATTTTTGTCCATCACTTACCAGCACTCACACCAAAGAAAAATTATTGGAGCTGGGGTTATTGCTCAGTGGTAGAACATGTACTTACCATGCATGAGGCCCTGGATTCAATCACCAGCACCAAAAAAATTTGGTGGCAATAGAATCTAGGGTCTCAATCTACCATTGAGCTAGTCCTTATTTACCTTTTTGTACCTTGGTTATTTAACTGTAAAAAGGGAAACAATACCATGTAGCTAGCAAGCTTGTGAGGACTAAACAAGATATTTAAAAAGCACTTTATATATAACTTGGTACTCAAGAAGTAGCAGCAATTACTATTATGATCATTTTTCCAAAATAAGAGCATCTAGAAGACTCACTGACTTTTCAAGTTGTCTATGACTATATAACTAAACAGTCAGGAAGCATATCAGCCATTATTTTATTGTATTCTGAAGAAGTAAAGCATAAAGTGACCATCAGCTCCTGGTCAGACTCCTCCAAGTCTAGTTATTCATATATTACCACTATGATTTCTGCCACAACTAAGTATTGCAACTTAATATTTTTCTTTAAACCAACTCATTTTCTGTAATTGGCCATATGTGAAAAAACTATACCTGTGGAATGGTGAATTTGATATGCTACCTTATCCTTTTTTTCTCATATACATTAACTATTAAATAAAGCACTCATCCTCTTCATCATACTACATCATCCCCCAAATCATTATCTAAAACTGCTTTAGGTTCCTCTACTTCTGAGATCCTTTGGAACGTATCAGATAAACAACTTGTGGGTTTACTCAATTTACCTGCTACTAGGAACTTTCATTTACAAAGGCCTGCAGTATGCATAACTGAAACCAACCAAACAACAAAATTTATCTCAACAATATACACTGAATTGATTTGTGGGCAATCCTAAACTGTTTAAAGCTAAACATACAACCCAGCAATTTATTATTTAATTCTACCACCTTTACATTCTCTACCACAAGTGAAAATGATACTGAGAATAAAAGACCATCTTCCTGGCTGGACATGTTGGCACATGCTTATAATTCCAGTGGCTCAGGAGGCCGAGGCAGGAGGATCCAGAGTTCAAAGCCAGCCTCAGCAACACCAAGGCAACTCAGTGAGACCCTGTCTCTAAATAAAATAGAAAATAGAAAATAGGGTTGGGGATGGGATGTGGTTCATTGGTTGAGTGCCCCTGAATTAAGTCCCCAGCACCCTCCCCATGAGGCCCTGGATTCAATCCCCAGCACCAAAAAAAGCCCATCTTGTGGTCTAGTCTGAAGAATAAAACCAAGGAGGGAAAGAATCAAGTAGTTGGTTTTGTTTTAGAACATTAATATTCAGTCAGAAGAAATGCTAGATAGGCAAATCATGCAAGCAAAAAAACTGCCCCTTCAAGATGACAAAACACCTCTGAAAGGGGAAATTGTTATGCATTATTAATCAATGTCTTTCAAGTTACAATCAAGGAAATTCTTCACTCCAACAGTCACCAATCAGAACCAGGAGAGAGAACTTTACTCACTGATAACATCAACAAGTAATTTACATATGCAATTCTGAAGCAGGTCTTAAATCCACTATATTAAGTGTTCCACCATACACTTTTTAAAAGTCACTCTCACAACCCATTCCCTTAGGTTCACTGACCAATTTACTTAGGAAAAAAAGAAATCCTGTGCCCAAAGTATACAAGCTATTATAAAAAATATAAAAAGATCAGAGTGTTTATAATCTAGCATGGAGAATAAAATTTATACATTCCCCAAACAGTGGTTCTCAGGGCTGAAAAAAACTACTGAGAATCCCCCCACCAACATTTTTGACTGATGGAATATGTGAACAAAAAATGTCTGGAAACCACAAACTCATACTTAGTGTTCATCTCTCCTGCCAACCTCCAATCAAAATCTATTCAGAGCTCACAATGGTCATTTTAGGTCTCCACACCCTTGTCCACTATCTGTACTATCCTTAGCATACGTCATGGCTCAGCACCCATTTGTGATGCCCCTCCTAATTTTCACTCACTCACCCCAAAGAAACCATGCCCCTATAGGGGCCTTATTATTATTATTTATAATTTACAATTAGCACACAGAATCTGAAATTTTGTCTTCAGTATGTCTCTTGTTTTTTATGAACTCTGGATCTCGTTGAGGGTAGGAATCCTCTTATCACTTCTGAATCTTCAGCAACCAGCCTAGTACTTTGCCAGCAAGCACTAAGTAATAATAAATGAATGATCTGAACCTGTCTTTACCCAGGAGCCAGGGAAGAGTAGTCGATTATGGAAATGATCTAATCACAGTGGCACTTTAGAAAGATTTGGCTTAGAATACTGTTAAGAGCATGGGCTTTGAAGCCAAACTGCATGGGCATGAATCCCAGAATCCCAGCTCTGCCACTTAGTGCGGATGACTTTGGGCAAGTTTCTAAAGCTCCTGTGCCCAAGTTTTCTCACTTGGAAAACAGGGATAATATTGCTTTATGGGTAATTGTGATGATCCAATGAGACAATAATTTTTAAAAGGAATTATACAGGACTGGGGTGTAGCTTGGTGATAGAGCACAAGACTCTGGGTTAGGATCCCAGCACTGAAAACAAAAAGGGCACACATGCAGTAGGGTGTTCCATCAATATGGTCACTATTGCCAGCAACCAGGTTAATAACAAAGTAAGAAAAATCTTGAAAGTCTAGTGGGTAGCAGTAGGAAGAATAGCCATGAATAAATAATCTATTTAAAAATGTTCAGTTAGAAGGGCAAGCAAGTGGATTTCTTTTATACTATTTCCTTTGTATGTTTAAGTTAGTCATGACTGGATTTTGTGTGTAGTGCTGGGAAATCAAACCCCAGGGCCTTGTGCATGGTAAACCCAAGTTCTACCACTGAGCCACATCCCCAGCCTACAACTGTATTTTTAAATTTAGACAGATATAATTTATCCACTCTAGACAGATTTGATGCTGAACACCAGTAGTGTAGCATAAACTGGATTCTAGTAACTGCTGCAAGCTTCTCTATATAAGTCTTTCAGTCTCTCAGCTGAAATTTCTTTCTTCAGTACTTCAGCAGACATCACTTCTTTATTGTGTGAATCTCACTATCCCCTGTCCTGTGAGGACATCCCCAAGAACCTTGGTTGGGGAATGGGCATACACAGTTTTCTTCTTCTTTTTTTGGTAATTTCATCCTACCCAACCTTGTACTGTTTTTTTTCTTCCTCCTGCCCACCTCCTTACTTCTCAAGCCTTATTATTCCCTACACGTAGGAACTTGAAACCTAAGAGTATGGGAAAGCAACAGAGCAACAGCAGTGGTGCCAAGAACTGGGGATGCTGCCAAACTATTCCCCAGGCCCCATATGCAGTGAGTGACCCAACTACATGCAGATTGGACTTAACTGCTCATGGGGCCTCACACAATTGGTATTCCTTTTTGTTTCTGCTCATTTTCTTCCTCTCACTGAAAGTATCCTCCTCCCAAATCTGTGTCACATTCAAATCCAACTCATCCTTGCAGACCCAGGCAAGGTCTTTCTTCAGGGAAGACTATCTCAGTTCACAAATATCCTCCCCCCACACATACACAAACAGGTACTATACTTACTGTCTGTATGATAAACCATAGTTGCCGTACACATTTACACGATTAAATAAATGTTCCATGTGTACATGATTAATTTTCCAAGAGCAGGAACGGTGTCTTGCAAACCCCTTATATTCAGTGGGTTAATACTTGTTGAACAGTGAATCAGTGGGTTTTTGTTTGTTCATTTAGGCTAACACAGGAGGAAATAGAAGTATGGATAAATGAGAAAGGTTGAATGGATAGATGGGTAAAAAAAAGCAGCACCCTGTCAAGATGGGAAAATATTGGAGGTGTTGAATTAACATCTGCTCAACTGACTTGCTGTGCGATTGGTAAAAACTATAGGAGTAGATGTTAACTAGGAAAAGCAAGGAAAATGTATTTCAGTTTGAGGTAAAAGACAGCTGGAGAAAGGTGAGGCTGCAAAAGAAATTCTGACTTGATTGTGTTAAAACCTGGAGGTAGGCCAATTAGATAAGTGAAGGTAAATGGAGCTATTGGGATTACACGGATAGACATGTGGTCTAGTAGGTAAGCAAATCCGTAGAGATGGTATGAAGTGGGGGGGGGGTAGGTGGATAAAATGATCGACGGCTAGTGGATTGAGTGGGTAAGTAGGTGGGTGGGTGATAGTGGGTTAATGGGTAGGTGGCTAGGTGTTTAGTTGGGAGGAAATAGGTGTAGGGTGTGTTATTTAAAATCCGGCCCCTCCCTCACCTTGACCCGGAAGCGGATGAGTGCTAGCCTCACGCAGTGGCTCAGGCAGGCCGGTGGCAGGAACCAGGCCCGCGGTGGAGGGGTGCCCTTGTTGCCCACGTGTCCCACGATCAGTTGCGCTGTCTGCCGCTCGGCCTGGCACCGACGGCCCCACTCTGCCAGTCGGTCCTTGCCCAGGCCCCCGGGGAACATGACCACGAGCTCCAGGCCGTCGCCGCCGGGGTAGGCACAAGCCTGGCATAGCGCTGACAAGTAGCCCAGCATGGCGTTCCACTGCCCGCCACACACCCAATCCGTCTGGTAACCGCCATAGAGCCGTGGAAGCGCCGAGCCCGCGTCTACAAGCACTCGAGCCCCGGGCAGCGGAGGGGGCGGCGGCGGCAGTGGCGGGTGCAGCCCGGGCTGCGCTGGGCCATGGTGGTGGAAGTGGTGAGCAGGGTGATGGTGCCGATTCGGGCCCGCGCCCCCGGAGTAGGCACCTAATGCTGCGGGCGGGAGCGGTGGTTGCAGAGGAGCAGAGCCCCTGGCGGCGCGTGGAGCTCCGGGTG
Source organism: Ictidomys tridecemlineatus (assembly GCF_052094955.1). Taxonomy (NCBI): domain Eukaryota; kingdom Metazoa; phylum Chordata; class Mammalia; order Rodentia; family Sciuridae; genus Ictidomys; species Ictidomys tridecemlineatus. The sequence goes on from NC_135493.1 coordinate 80,707,483, forward strand.
CTAAGGCTGCCGTCGGTGGCAGCTGGCGGTGCAGGTGCTGCTGCTGCTGCTGGCGCGATACAGTGCGCGCGAGTTTGAGGAGGTCCACAGGCACCACGGCCCCAGGACAACGCTTCTCCAGGAACTCTTGGAAGCCCTGGACGCCCATGCTTCGTCGGTGGGCAGACGAGATGAGACAGCGGCTGCGCGAGCAAGCTAGGCGGCGATCTGGGCGCGAAGCTGGGGGCGGGCGCGTGCGCACTCCGCGGGGGGCGAGGGGGCGGGAAAAGGATTCCCGAGGGGAGGGGTGAGGAAACCAGGGCGGGGAGGGGAGGAGACCGCAGATTGGATACGGGTGGACAGGAGGGGTGAGGCCGACCGGACTCAGGAGAGGTTGGGAGGATAAAAGCGATGACAGGCTCTAGTCGCTTCTCTTTTTTTCTCCTCTCCCGCTGCTCTTCTTTGCCGCTTCAAAGAGGGTAAAGCCTCTTCCTTCCACCTCCGGGAGCCATGTTGCCTCGTCTTCTCTCTGATACACGCTTTTTAGCTGGAGGAGGGGGAATGGGGCGGGGCGGATGGGCATCCTGGGAGTTGTAGTCTTCTAGCAAATGGCCTCAGGATGTAGTCGGCTAAGGTAACTATCACTCAGCTCCTGCCTTGTGGTTCTCAGGGTCAAAGAGGCGGGGCATGAAGATTTGTGTTTAGGATTTCCACTCTCAATTCCTTGCATCCCACTGAACTGCCTTAGGCTTTTTACTGCCATTCCCAGCATAAGGAGTTTGGGGGGGGGGAGGAGTGATGCATCATGGGAAAGGAAATTGAGTGTATTGATTGAATTTAACCAAAGTGAGCTAAAATTCCCCAGGAGGGAGAATTTTCACTTTGATGCGGAAATTAATATGCCTTACTTATGTGAGAAAGAACACATATGAAACATAAAAATAACCACTACAATTTCTACAGCAACTTGCTTGCTTAAGAATTTTTTTCCCGAATTAGCAATGGTGAAACAAATTTGTCCAGGACAATGTGGGACAAAGCGAAATTGAATGGCAGGATCTCTTTGAGCAAGGAGATGTGGGCCAACACGAACTACAGGTTGTACCTTTTTGGTACTCACTGAACTACTCTGTCCCATTTTTAGTATTTATATTAAATATCTTACATTTTAGGGCTCTTGTTTCCAAATGTCATTGTGAATTAGCCTTGGTACTAATTCAAAACTGTACAACCCAAGAGTGAGCAAGATGAACGATGTCTGAGACAAGTCTATTAGAATGCAAAAGCAAATAAAAGCTCCGTGCTCAATAAAAGAATATATCACAAGAGGGTAAGGCCCAGATGGCAAAGAATAAGTAGATGGTGAGGCAGTGCACGTAGGTAAATTGAAAACATGCAATGAATGTGAGAGGGTAGTGGCTTAAAGGGATAAAGAATGGAAGGACTAGAGGTTTTCTAGTAAACTGGACACTTTTGGATTGTTTGCCCATCTGCCCTTTTCTAGGAATTGGCTCTCTCCTTTCCCCATTTATAGGGGAAAATAACTGCCATGTTCCTATCTCTAGATAATTAAACAGAAGCGGACACCTAATCCGACCTGGATCAATCAGAATCTCATTCCCTAGAAATTTAGAATTAGGGGCTGGGATTGTGGCTCAGTGGTAGAGTGCTTGCCTGGCACTTGTGAGGCAGTGGGTTCCATCCTCAGCACACGTAAAAATAAGTAAATAAAATAAATTTATAAAAAAAGGAAATTTAGAATTAGATCAGAGATATCTGCTTTTCTCTTAAGTGTAATCTTGGAAGCTATCAGCAATTTTCCACTGGAGAGATATAAGTAAACAATGTTGGTTAGCAGACAAAGAAAACTGTATTTTTAGCCAGGTGTGGGGGTGCATGCCTGTAGTCCCAGTGACTTGGGAAGCTGAAGCAGGAAGATTGCAAGTTCAAGACCAGCCTCAGTAACTTAGCAATGCCCTAAAGCAACTCCCACTAGAGCCTGTCTCAAAATAAAAAATAAAAAGGGCTGGGGATGTAGCTTAGTGGTAAAAGGTCCCTGGGTTAAATTCCTATTATAAAAAGAAACAAAGGAAGAAAAAAAAAAAAACCATGCAGACTCAGAAAAGAGCAGAGTCAGGTTAAGGAAAACATGGTGGTTAAGTGGTTAGTGTATATATATATATATATATATATCTCAAAATGGCATTTTACTCAGCCATAAATAAATAAGAAAGAAATTATGTTATTTGTATCAAAATGGATGGAACTGGAGACATCATGCTCCATGATATAAGCCATAGACTGAGAAAGTCAAAGGTCATATGTGGGAGCTAGAAAGAAAAATAAAGTGGGGGAAGAGACCTCATGACAATGGGAGGAAGACTTGTAGAGGATGGAGATTAGGGGAAGAAAGAGAGGAGGAAAAGAGTAGTTATGGGGGATAAAATAGACCAAACTATGCTATATGGAGGTACCAATATATGACGATGAAGGCTCCTATTATGTATAATTATGGTCCACCAATAAAAATATTTGAAAAATAGCCAGCACCCTTCAAGCACACCTGTAAATGCCAGCAATTTAGGAGGCTGAGGCAACTTAGACCCTTAGCAATTTAACATGACCATGTCTCAAAAGCTGGAAAGGAGTGGGGATGTAGCTAAGTAGTAAAGCACTCTGAGATTCAATTCCCAGTACCCCCCCCCAAATTTTAAAAATAAAAGTCATAAGATGAAAATGGGCAGAGATGAGAGATTAGAAATCTTCATGGTAGTCCAGGTTCCATATCATTCTTAAGGCATTCCTTGGTTTTTCTTAGACAACCCCATATCCTTACTATTACTATTTTTGTTTAACTTAGAGTTGGTTTAAAAACTGTTTATTATTCTCTAAATAAAACACAAAATAGGGCTGAGGACGTGACTCAGTAGTCAAGAGCCCCTGAGTTCAATTCCTGGTACAAAAAAAGAAAGAAAGAAACTGCTTATCATGAAGAAAATGTTAACTAATTCAAGAACTGGTACCAAAATGGGATGTGGTACATTGCAGGCCCTAAAATATGGACAGAGATAGAAGGTCTCTTTCATGTGTTGCTGGGAAGGGAGCTTGGCTTTCCATGTTATATGACAGTGAAACAGCACTGCCAACAAACAAGGACAAACCCAGTATGTCTCTGTACTAGCACACCAGCAATACCTGTGAATTGTTACAAATTTAACATTCTTGGGCCTCACTCCAGACCTCCAGGATCAGAAACACTGAGTGTGGGGTTTAAGTGGTGACAAACATAAAAAAAAAATCCTGACATTAGTTAAAGCAAAGCAGTGAGAACAGATTTTATTCAGTTACTACTGACAGTAGGGGAAAGGGCTGAACTTTGCTCTGATTTGCATATAGATGACTGGGTGTTTTACTTTATGTATTTATTTTTCAGCACTACAGATTGAACCAGAGGCTCTATACCGCTGAACTATATCCCCAGTCCTTTAAAACAAGAACAAAAATGGGTCTCGATTGCTGAGCATTCAAGTTACAGAGGTTGGTCTCGAACTTGCAATCCTCTTGCCACTTAGCCTGTTGACTCTGGGATTACAGGCATGCACCATCACACCGTGCTATGACTGGGCATTTTAAAGAGAGAATGAGGGAATAGGGGATAGGATTAAGTGGGAGCTCAGTAGTGTCAGGGAAGTAAAAAATTAGTGAGTACTGGTCAGTATAAATGTGATTGGGCCAGCTGTGTACGGTGGCTGGCAATTACTGAAGTTAGATTTCTATTCCTCCCAGAAACAGAGACAGAGGCCCTATCCTTCCTGATAATTACATTTCTAAGGAATTGCTTTCAGATCCTTAGATATCACTCCTGGGTTTAGGAGAGACATACATAACCCAAAAGTACAGAGGAAGGATTCACAACTCTAAGCCTTTAAATAAATAATCAAGTGAGGCTGATGGCCCATTAGGTGTGTGCTAGAACAAGCTGTAAATTCTTTTTCTAGCCCGTGATTTTCCTGACAGGAATCCGGGAGTGGGCTGGGTCTCCTCAGGGATTTGACCTTAGGCTACTAGAAGTCCTGTTACCTTGGTCAAGTTTCTTATCATAGGTGTCTGAAAGGAGTATACCTACAGTTTTTGCTGGTCTCACTAGCCCTCTAGGTAATTCTAACATTCTCAAGTTTGAGAATCATTACTTTTCTTTTTTTTAATATTTGTTTTTTAGTTGTAGTTGTACACAATACCTTTATTTTATTTATTTTTATGTGGTGCTGAGGATTGAATCCAGTGCCCCGCTCGTGCTAGGCAAGCGCTCTACCTCTGAGCCACAACCCCAGCCTGATAAGCATTACTTTTCTAGAGCACACCGTAAGCCTATGTAGAAACAGGTTAAGCAAGGAAGTGCATCAATTTATTGACTCATAATAGTTTTTCTATGCCTGTAATTCATTTCCATTATTCCTGTCCAGGTGAAAAGAGTTTATCCTTAGACCTGGTGACTGACTAATAGTGTCACTTTTCCTTTCCTAAAAGGGAATTTTGATTGTGGTCATTGAATTATTTCTCTACTATTGCATGTTACAATCTATTGGTAGCAGTTAGGTTCATCAGAGGTTACAAGATAAATGAAGCCACATTTAGAGGTGGAAGAGGTGTGTCCATGCCATGCCATTATTTCTGAATGCTATAGTTCTGTAAGATTCACAAGCGTCTGTGGATTGTTAGGTGTGGGATTTTTTTTTTTTTTGTATAAGAAATTGACACACATATTTATGGGGCAGACAACAGGAGGACCGTACATACACATCTATCAGATTGTCTCTGTGGCACCCCTTTTCTACCACCTGCTCTAATCCTTATGGTTGCATAGGAGCCATCCTTTGTGAACCTTCCCAGAGAATTGGGTATTAGAAGAAGAAAGATGAAAACTCCTGGCTGCAATCAAGCACCTGGTTCATTTGTTCCCAAGGCCCAGCTTTATTATCCTTGGGTTTTGTGAGACCCTCCCGTCTTTCTATTTTACCTGTCTTACTTACACATGTTTAAATTGGGTGTCTTTACTTAAACACAACAGTCCTAACATGTTGTCCAGGAGATTGTAGGCCATGGAGAGGATAGGGATGACAGAGGACAAAGCCCTGAAAGTAGAAGAGAATAGTAAATGTCACAGAGTAGTTGTTCAAATTGTGTGCTTTGGAACCACTATCTTGGTTCCAATACCAGTTCAACACCTTATTAACTGTATGACTTTAACAAGTTATTTAACCTCTTGAACTCTTAATTTATCTATGAAATAGGGACTCACTAATTTATTTAATGGGCTTATTTCATACCCAGTACATGCCAGGAATAAGGAAAGTAGGTTTTAAGACAGTCAAGAGACTTAGAAGGCAAATTTAGTAATGACAGAAGCTTGTAAAAATTAAATACATTGTAGAGCACTTAGCATAATAACTGACAATAAACAGTTAACAAATGTTAAGTTTTATGAAGGATAAGGGGTGGTATGGAGGGTAATTGTCAGACTCTTTTTTTATGGTATTAGGAACTGAACCCACATGCACTCTACCACTGAACTACATCTCAAAAGTTATTTTTATTTTTTTATTTTATAACAGTGTCTCACTAAGTTGCTAAGGCTGGCCTTGAACTTTCAATCCTGTTTCTTCAGCCTCCATAGTCGCTGGGATGACAAGTGTGCACCACCATGCTCAGCTGTGCTTGTGTTTCTTGAATCAGCAACTGGTTTATAGCAGGGAGTTTATTAGATTAGTAAAAGAAATAATGAAGTGGTTCTTGGCCCAGTTACATATCAGTATCATGTGGGGAGGAATTTTTAGTGGTATGGGGGATTAAATACAGGGTTGCTTTACCCAGCTCTTTATATTTTTAATTTAGAGACAGAGCCTTATAAAATTGCTCAGGCTAGACTGGAACTTTCAGTCCTTCTGCTTCAACCACCAGAGTTGCTGGGATTACAGGCAAGTGCTGCTGTGCCTCACCATGATGACACATTTTTAAATGAGTTCTATGTTGGTATTGTCTCCCAACTTAGTCACTTTCACATCTGAAGTCCACTTTATTACATCATCTAACACCATTGAGGCGTTGGGGCTCAGAAAAATGATGCCCCCAAATACAGCACTTTGGCATGCTGACTACCTTGAACTAAAGGCTATTGAAAGGCCTTAAAAGCATCCTCAGAAGTAAAGTTGATTTCAGATCTTGTTCTGCTCTTCTTCTTCCCACTCTTCCCCCACCCCCAGTCATAGAAACCAGAATCCCTCTTTCCAAAGGTGGATCATAGAAATTAGAACCCTTCTCTTCCAAAGGAAGCCAAAACAGATAGAAAGGTTGCCAGGTGTGGTGGCACATGCCTATAATCCCAGTGGCAAAGGAGGCTGAGGTAGGAGGATTGTGAGTTCAAAGCCAGCTTCAGCAAAAGTAAGGTGCTAAGCACCTCAGTGAGACCCTGTCTCTAAATACAAAATAGGGCTGGGGATGTGGTTCCCTTGGTTGAGTGCCCCTGAGTTCAATCCCTGGTACCAAAAAAAAAAGAAAAAAGAAAGGTCACTCCCTTCTCCTCTTTTTGGAGACATTCATTCCAAAGGGGTCTTGCCCTATACTCTGCAAAGGAATGCTACACGGAGAGTTCAAGAATAATCTGGAGGGGACTTGCTGGGTCTCCCCTCCTCAGTTTTACATGGCTGTCCATTTTTCATTAAACTTAAGCATGAAATTTGGGTCTTTGTTTTTGAAGGCTTTTATGTCACTTAAAATTTTGATTAACTTGTTAACCTGCTTTTTTTCTGTGGTTGTTTGTTTGCTTGCTTGCTTTATGCAGTGTTGGAGATCAAACCCAGGGCCTCCTGCATGCTAAGCAAGTGCTCTGCCACTGAGGCACATGTGACACTTATGATAGGTTAGGAAAGGTATCATACTTTTCTTTTATAGTTTCTGGCAGCTGAGATATGACTTTCTCTAGAGCCTGCAGATGAGATCCTGGGAAAACTGATAAGGAACTAGCTAAGAAAAATTGAGATTTTTTAAAACCAATCTCCCAAATCTCTGCCTGTGGTATTTGGTTAATAATTGAAGGGCCAGAAATGGAGGCACATGCCTGTAATCCTAGTGACTCTGGAGGCTGAGGCAGGACAGTTGCAAATTCAAGGCCAGTCTCAGCAATTTAGAAGGTCCTAAGCAACTTAGCAAGAACCTGTGTAAAATAAAAAGGGGATGTAGCTCAGTACTAAAGTGTGCCTGGGTTAAATCCCCAGTACCAAAATAAAAAAACAAATAGAAGGAAATTTTTTTCTTAATCACTTTCTTTCAAAATTTATATTAGCAGGAGAAATCATTTATATGTACCATTTCTTGTGTAAAAGGACTTTGGTGATCTTTTTGGTATGAATGCTCATTTTCTGATTTCTGCCCTCCCAGAGGTGGTCTTTGTTTTCCTTTGTCTCTCTTTTGTATAGTTTGTCATAAAGAGGAGAATCATAAGGTTAGATAGAACACAGGCATAAATCCTTTAAGCTTTTTATTCAAGCCAGAATCAGAGATGGGTGTGTTCCCGGTTATCCCCGGATTGTTTATACAAACTTTGCTGTGGGTCCCTGAGTCAAAAATCTGGATGAGGTTCTCCTGTGTTTTGTGTCCAGAGTTGGCTTTCTGACCACTGAGAACACTTTCTCTAGTCTCTACCAGCAGGGGACACAAGTGTCAGTATGCATCAGGTAACTTGTTGAATAGGCTGGGAACCTATTCATGCCAGCTCTAAGAGGTTTTAATAGCTATGGCTTTTGTTATGCCAACCTTCAGTGCTTGAATTCATACTAGGAATCACTCATGTTAGTATCCCCTACCCTGTGTCACAAGGGTCTGTGAATGTGGGGGTGGGGGAGTGGTCTCATGTTTCATTGGGAGGCATGAGAAGCCATTTTCACAAAACACTAGCTGTGGCAACAAAGAAATTTGCTTCCTTCCTCTATCTTTTTTTTAAAAATTTTTTTATTTTATTTTATTTTATTTTTTATTGGTTGTTCAAAACCTTCCACTATCTCTTTAGGAGTAAAATTTTGGGCTTAAGGGGATTCAATTTCATTTGCCTACATTGAGAACACTACTTGTGCCCATGGTATTACTAGTTTGAGTCGCTTTGAGAATAAATAAATTGACTAACATTATTGTTAAATTTTTGTCTTTTGTTTTTGTTTGGGGGATTTTGTTTTTATTTTTTGCAGTTCTGGGGCTCAAATCCAGGGCCTTGCTTATACAAAACAAATGCTCTACCACTGAGCTACATCCCCAGACCTGTAAAAATAAGTTTTAATTGTGACTTTTGGTCTTAGGTTACCCATTTGTTATTCTTTCCCTCCTGTAGACAGCTATTGTTTTCCTATTTGACTCATTTTGCCCTGACAATTTAGGATAGTAGCTTTCCACTTGTCAGGAACATGCAGATTATTGGACTTGTATGTATATAGATTGTCAATCAAAAGGTTAGAGTCCCTAAGAATATGGGTAGGAAAAAAAAAAGAGGGTCGCATCCTGTTTACAGCTAGTGTGCTGAATATTCCCAGCTCTCCAGGAGTTATCCAAGTCTTTCTTCTTTGATATGCTGCTGGATCTCAAGAGGGGATATGCCATGTGTACTATAAAACTTACTGGTTTTAGTTCTGAGTCATTTGTTAGGTACCTTTTATTTAAAAGAAAATAATAATAATAGTAATAGAAGCCAGGAATATTTGCTGTTTCCTGGATGAAGTAGTTTGTTTTTAAGAGCCATATGTTCAAAATTCAGCTTAATTTGGAAGCTGATATTCAGGCTAAACTTTTTTTTTTAAAATAAGGTTTTCCTGTTCTATTGGGTCCTGCTTCTCCCATGGGAACTTTAGGAAGTTAATAGTCAATTAAAATTTAGTCAATTAAAACCTGTCTTCTTGAACCCGTTTACAATATGTTCTATCCCTCAGTATGCTTCCTTTCTTGTTGGCTTGACTTTTGCTGAGGATAATGTGAAACTTCATTGGCTTTTTTGCAAACTTAAGATCTCCCAAAACTGGCTCCTTGCAGACCTGTTCTTTCCATTTACTTTTCCTTCTTCCCTATTTTTGCCATCTGTGATATTCTGTCCCATTCCCTTGAATCTTTTGTATCTTGTCCTTCAAGCCCCTATTTTCTCTGTAGTGGTCAGAGGATGAAAAATTACTGAGGAAACAAAGGATGCAGTTTTCCATGGCCAAATTATAGTTATGTTTTTGAATCTTATCCTAGGACCATCTGCATACTTCTTTGTGAATCCTATGGTGAATTCCTCTAAGTTTATATTGCCTGGACATTCATTTTGAATCCTCACTTATATTGCCTGGACATTCATATTTGAATCCTCACTTGCCATACCCTAAATCTTTCTTGGAAAAACTTTTATTATTTCTCTGTGCATTTGAGATGTATGTATATCTTTTTTAGAACATGATAGTTATCATTTGGAAATAAGAAAAACTTAAGAGAGATAATACTATTAGAAAAAAGAAAAAGGGAAAAGTGATGAGGAAGAATGATGTTTAACTTTTAGTTTCTTTATTTCTGTGACATTTTCAATGTGTGCCTGACTTGACAACAATAAAAGTAAAGTAAAATATTAATTTTGTTTAATGACTCATAAATGTTGAGATAATTACTAAGCATAAGTTTAACTTTTTAAAATTTTTGGTATTAGAGCTTGAATGTAGGGGCACTTTACCACTGAGCTACATCCCCAGAGCTTTTTATTTTTTATTTTGAGACAAGGTCTTGTTAAATTGCTAAGGCTGGACTCAAACTTACAATCCTCCTGTCTCAACCTCCTAAGTGGCTGGGATTACTGGCATGTGCCACTGCATCAAGTATTAACTTCATATACTTTGACATCTTGTTCTTTTATATGGTATAGAGGAGCTAAATATATTTGGTTCTGTTAATAAAAATGAAAAATCATTTCTAGGAATTATGTTATAGTGAATGACATAAAGTAGTTCACAATATTTGCCAGTTTTCATGAGAAATTAAGGTTACTTAGGGTTAAAATTATAATTAATATTTTTAACTACAAGAAATTTTAAAGAAAGCAACTCTATGTAAGGAAAATAAGATGGGTTTCATAAGGAAAGATATGAAGGGTTTTTTAAATTTTATTTTGTTCTTAGTTATACACAATAGTAGAATCAATTTTGATAATGTTATATAAGCATAGGATATCTCTTGTTCTAATTAGGATCCCATTCTTTTGTGGGCATGCTGGTGGGGTTCACTTAGGTATTTTCATATGTATACATAGGAAAATCGTTGGATGTATTCTACTGTCTTTCCTATTCCTCTCTCCCCTCCCTTCCATTCATTCCCTTTTGTCTAATGTACTAAACTTTTCTTCCCCCACTGGCCTTTATTGAGGTTTACTACCATATATCAGCGAAAATGTTCAACTTTTTTTTTTTTTTTAGGATTGGCTTATTTTGCTTTATTTTTGTTAACAACAACAAAAAAGTTAATGGGTATTTCATTTAATTAATTTTTACAGTACTGGGGATGAACCCAGGCATGATCTACCAGTAAGCTACATCACCAGCCTTTTTATTTTATATTTTGAGACAACATCTTGCTAAGTTTCCCATTTTGGCCTCAAACTTGTGACCTATCTGCCTTTCTCCAGAGTTGCTGGGATTACAGGTGTGTGTCAAACTGCACCCAGCTAATGGGTATTTCCCAAAGCTTATAAAAGTTCTGTAGAAATATTTTGTGAGATCAAATATGGCCGAGATGGGATAAATTTGTAAGATTTTATTAGAATATCTTCAAATTAGTTTAATATTAAAGTACGCTGATGCAAAGGTAGAATCTAGTCATCTCTGTTAAAATGACAAAATTTTCTTGGTCTGAGAGTATGCAGTTATTTTTCTTTCCTTTTAAACGACTAGTTTATGAAACAAAGATTTTGTGTTCTATAATTTCTGAAGTTAGATTTTGTCTTTTAAGCCTTTGATTGCTTAAAAAAGCAAGTATTCTCAATATTGAAAGAGTTGAGGTTTGCTCACAACTAAATGATATTTTGTATTTACCTTTAAAAGTTTTACTTTTGTAAAATTCAAAACGGGGTGAGAATAGAAAAAAAAAACTTTTTTTTTTGTACTGGGAATTTGAACCCAGGAGTACTTTACCATGGAGCTTCATCCCCAGTCTAATTTAATATTTTGTTTTTATATTGAGACAAGGTCTTACTAAGTTGTTGAGGCTGGCACCACTGTGCCCAGCTAAAATAAAATCTTTAAAAAAAATTTTTTTTTGTGGTGCTAGGGATTAGAACCCAGGGCCTTCTTGCCTCCAAGGCAAGCATTCTACCAACTGAATTATATCCCCAGCCTTTGTTGTTTTTATTTAACAGATAACCAAGATTATATTTGTTTTAAGCCTTCTTAAGTATTTTTTTTAAAAACTTATCAAAATCAAATTATAAATTGATTTTTCAACCTAAAATCAATTTTAGGGTTTTCCAGTTGAATCCCTGAAATGTCCAAAGAGTATGTCTATCATCTTGTGTGTATGTATGTGTGTGTGTGTATGAGTGAAAAAGAGAGAGGGTTTAAACTAATTAGGCTTATTCAATATTACAAATTATATAGGAAACACTGTTAAATAGTAAGATACTCAGTCTTTTTTCATTTATATTTATGGGTATGCTATTGATAGGACTATCCTTAAAATTATATGATATTCTTACAAATTTCATGTTATCAGTCATAATTTTGGTCATTATGTTAAAGTGTTGCATGTCTCAGAAATAACCAAACATCCTTGTTAATTGCTCCTTATAATGAACTATCATAAGATTCATTACTATGGCCATTCACAGACATTTATTGTTGTTGTTGTTTTAATATAATGAGGATTAAACCCAGTGGTGCTACATCCCTGGCCCTTTTCAGTTTTATTTTTGTACCAAGGATTAAAACCAGGGGTGCTTCACTACTGAGTTACATCCCTAGCCCCCCCTTTTTTTTAAAGAGAGAGAGAGAGAATTTTATTTTATTTATTTAATTATTTTTTTTTTTTAGTTTTCGGCAGACACAACATCTTTGTATGTGGTGCGGAGGATCGAACCCAGGCCACATGCATGCCAGGCGAGCACGCTACCCTTGAGCCACATCCCCAGCCCCATCCCTAGCTAGCCCTTTTTTTTTTAAAGAGAGAGAGGAGAGAGAGGAGAAAGAGAGAGAGAATTTGTTTAATATTTATTTTTTAGTTCTCGGCAGACACAACATCTTTGTTGGTATGTGGTGCTGAGGATCGAACCCGGGCCGCACGCATGCCAGGCAAGCGCGCTACCGCTTGAGCCACATCCCCAGCCCCCCTTTTTATTTTTTATTTTGAGACAGGGTCTTGCTAAGTTTGTTAGGGCCTTGCTTAGTTGCTGAGACTGCCCTCAAACTTGGGGTCCTCCAGACTCAGCCTCCTGATTTGCTCGGACAACAAGTGTGCACTACCATACCTGGCACCTTTATTGTTTTATTTCTTCTATTACAGCATTTACAATCAGCTGTAATCCAAAATTGTTTCTTCTTCAAGGAGATAATGGAAAAGACTGACAAATACAGGTTTCTAATAACTTTAATATCCTGGTTTGGATAAGAATTCCCATAACTGTGATGAAGAAGCTGATAGCACCATGAAACTGCTAACCTAGATCAAACAGAACAAGAATTTATACATAAGACTGAATGAACTAATGAGGATAATTTTTGAATTTTTGTTTTCTTTAGTGTTTTGTTTCCCAGATGTATAGGAAGCATTTTTTTCCCTTTTACGCTTTCTATGCTTTACAGCAACTTATGGTAGACACTTTTGCAAACAACAGTGGGAACATTTACTTTAACACCTCTGCAATCCATTCAGAAACTATTTGTGAATATTTTTATTTTTATAGTAATATCGTTTTTTGTTTTTGGTACCAGGGATTGAAGGCAGAGTTGCTTAACCACTGAGTCACCTCCCCAGCACTTTTTTTATGCTTTTAGACAGGGTCTTGCTAAGTCCTTGAGGTTGCTCTCAAACTTGTAATCCTCCTGCATCCTGAGTTGCTGGGATTACAGGTGTTTATGGCAATTTAGTCTTTTTTCATTAGTTCAATAAAAATTGTTCTTTAAAACAGGACACAATCAGAAACACAGGTTATATTACGAAGGATTTGACTAGAATGTCATATTTTCAGATATGACCAGATGGCTTTAAGGAACTGAGGTGAATATTACAGAGCCAATCAAACCCCAGTTGGAAAAACTGGCTTGAAACCTTGAATATATGGTTCATGTGGTTGTCTTATAGGTGGCTAAATAATGTCACTTCCTGTCAAGCCCAATAATTTCAGACTATTTAGGGGAATCTCAGTTGTCAGGAATTCACCCAAGTGAAATTTGATGATGACTCCTTGTCTTGGCTTCTTTGTCTTAAGAGTCCTTTAAAAGTCTTAATGTGAGAGGCTGGGGATGTGGCTCAAATGGTAGCGTGCTCGCCTGGCATGCGTGCGGCCCAGGTTCGATCCTCAGCACCACATACACACAAAGATGTTGTGTCCGCCAAATACTAAAAAAAATAATTATTAAAATTCTCTCTCTCTCTCTCTCTCTCTCTCCCCCTCTCTCTCACTCTTTAAAAAAAAAGTCTTAATGTGAGATTCCTTATAAAAAGTTTCAGCAACACAAATTTAAAGATGATCATAATTCTTGCCAAACTTACATAAATAATCAGGTCCATTTTATTGAAACTAAAAATTATTTTTAAAACAAATCAGTCTTATTCTGATTATCTTTGTTAGAAAGGGAGGTGATTATAGAGAGAAAAATTATGCTTCATAAGAAAATTATAGTGCATCTATTATTAGTCTTTCCTCATTTGGAGGGTTTATTTTATACCCTGGTCTTAAATAAATTACCCAATGTTAGTTATTTTGTTATAGCAACACAAAATGGACTAATACAGAAAATTGATACCAAGGAATTGGGGTAGTTGCTATCATAAAACTTGAAAATATAGAAGCTGCCTTGAAGCTGGGTAACAAACAGAGGTTGGAAAAGATTGGAAGAACTGACTAGAAAGAGACTACAATGCCAAGAGTATTATGGGTGATTCTGGGAAGGGCTCAGAAAACAAGAAGAAAGGAGCTAAAACATTTTAGAGATTAGAAAAGTGATTACTACCAGAATGCTGATGAAAATAAGTAGTATTCTATTTAAATTTGAAAAAAAGGACGTACATTTCAAACTTGCAGAGAAAACCTTAGCCAAAGTGTCTCTATGCCTATGACTTTGTGGAAGGCTAAATTTAAGAGTGGTGAAATTGAATCTTTGGCAGAAGGGTTAGCTGAACAACAAAGTATACAGGCTGCTGCATGGTTATTATTGGCCATTTTCAGTGAGATTTATAATGAGACTATATGGAAAATTTATAGCCTGGAGAAAATGTTCAGGGAAACAAATGAGGGTGGGAATGAACAACTGCTTTCTAAAGATTAGCACAGGGAGTCAGGTGCTAATATTCAAGACAATGGGAAAAAGGCCTCAAGGATATCTCAGAAATTTTTGAGGCTGCCTTTTCTCATCACAGCCCAGATGTGTAAAAGGGCAGGATATTTTTGGGAAACAGGCACAGTGTGATCTCCACAGGCTTGCTGCCCAGGGATACCATGGCATTCTGCTCCCTGCTTTCTAGTGGAGTGCTCCATAGACCCTGCAGCCATGGTTTAAGCAGGCCCAGGCATAACTTTTGCCACTGCTCCAAAGGAAGCAAGTGGCTAACCTTAGTGGTATCTATATAGATGCTGAAACAGGAATAGCATTATGTGGTCATTGTGGCTTCTACCAAGATTTCAAAGGGAATCTGGTGGACAAGGCAGAGGCCAGTGGCAGGGGCTGAACTGCTATAGATTCTCCACTAGAATGCCTAGAGCTGTGGGAGTGGGACTGCCACTTGAGACCCCAGAAAGTTAGTGTCACCAGCATCACACAATGCCTGTGTGGGAAAACCACCAGTACCAGTTGCATCACAGCCATGCATACTGCAACTTAGCAAAGCCAAGGAAGCAGGGTTACCCAAGGTCTTGGGAACCTACCTCCTTCCATAATGTATATAGGATACCAGAGAAGAGTTTTAGGATTTATTATCTGTCCTGCTGGGTTTTACTCTTGCTTTGGGACCATTACTCCTTCCTACTTCCTCATTCCTCCTTTTTGGAATGGGAATTTTTATCTTATCCTTGTCATTGTGTCTTGGAAGTAGTTTATATATTTTGCAGAAATGGGCACTGACCCCAGGACCTCAATCTTGCTAGCCAGGCAAATGCTCTATACTGAGCTACACCCCAATTCTGATATCTTGTTTTTGATTTTACAGGCTCATAAGTGATTTCCCTTGTCTTAGATGAAACTTTGAATTTGATGTCAGAATCAAATTAAATTTTGGTACTGTTTACATGGAATGAATATATTTTACATTATAAGAGGGGCATTAATCTTGGGGGCCAGGGGTTGAATGCTATAGTTTGGATGTAGTTTGAGTGTCCCCCAAAGTTTCATATGCTGGAAGCTTGGTCCCAATGTGGCAGTTTTGGGAGTTGGTAGAATCTTTGAATGGTGGGGACTGGTAGGTGCTAATTAGAAGATGGGAGTTCTGCCCTTGTGAAGGGATTGATGCTTTTCTCATGGGAGTATATTCTTGGTTTTGCAGGATGAAGCTACCATACATACGTGGCCCCCTTCTTCACCCAATAATTTCCCTTCCAACTTCTTTGCCATGTTATGAATGTAGCTGAGGTTGCAGGGCAGGTTGGGGAGGGCTTACCATAGTCTGAACAGATAGGGCTACCCAATCAATCTTGGACTTTCACTATGCAAAAATGTTAGGTAAATGAACCTCTTTTATTAAGTACGCAGTGCCGATAATTGTTATAGCAACACAAAACAGACTAATACAATCAAATTGTTCTGTCGCCTCTATTTTCTCCTCTACTAAAATAATGATATATAAGGTTCCTTGAGTATTTGTTACTATTAATTTCAGTAGCATACTGTGTAGCAGGCATGATGTTAAGCCATTTATGTTTATCCATTCATTCTCAATACAATGCCACTGAAGACAGTTATCTTCTTTAGAGAAGGAAACTGAAACTTATAAATTAAGCAGTATCCCCAAGTTAACAAGTTAGAATACAAATCCAGGTCTATTGGACTCCAAATGTTATACATATTAACTGAAATAAATCAGGGCCGAGTGAGGCATGGTCACAAGTACTTTTAGTCCCAACTACTGGGAGGATCTCTTGAGCCAAGGAGTTCAAGCCCAACCTGGACAACATAGTGGGCTATTTCCAAACCAGTTTGACCTCCCAAGTGCAAGTTTAGAGTGAAAGCCACGATCAATATTGAATAATAAGCACAATTAGCAAATTAGGGGCAGAGTTAACTGCTTTTTCATGTCAATTAATATAACCACTCATATTACAAATAAGAAAATGTAGTGTCAAAGGGTCTGTGAGTTACAAAACCATAGCTTGTTCCACTAGGTACCTTGTTGCCTCCCATTAGGGTTCACCTAAGGTAAAATGCCTCCGAGTCACTGGTCAAAAATTGATAAGTTATTAAAAACTCTCAATTTGAGAAGTATTTAAAACTCATCTAGTTTTGAATCTCTCCCCTTACCTCCTTCCTTTCTATTTTCTTTTCTTCTCCCCCATATCTCTCCTTACTTTTCTTTTCTTTCCTGGGGATTGAATCCAGGGGGACTTTAACACTGAGTACATCCCCAGTCCTTTTTATGTTTTGAGACACGATCTCACTAAGTTGCTGAGGCTTGCCTGAAACTTGTGATCCTCCTGACTCAGCCTCTATTTATTCTTTAAATATTATTTTTAGTTGTAGATGGACATAATACCTTTCTTTATTTATTTTATGTGGTGCTGAAGATTGAACCCAGTGCTTCACACATGCTAGGCAAATGTTACCACTGAGCCATGACCCTGGCCCTCTATTATTTTTTCTGAGACAAGTTTTCACTGTGTTGCCCAGGCTGGCATAGAATTCCAGAAAGCCTCCTGCCTCAGCCGTCTAAATAGATGGAACTACAGACATGTTCCACCACACCCTGAAACTTGAATATTTCTGACAGGCCTATTACTCTTCCTTTAGGGCTCTTTGCATATGCATATACATACTTATATATAATTATCAAATAAGCATGTGATTTGACACAGTCAAATGACAAGTCATTGCAGACTGATGAATGAGAAGTGAGGGAGGGAAATTTCCAAATGTACATTTTTCTAAGGAGAACCATAATACGAAAGGAAATACTGCTTCATAAGTTTGTACCTGGGAGATTATGAAAGAAGCACTGGGTTCAATTTCACGTATGATATGTAAAAAGTATACATATAAATCAAAATGATGAATTTTTTCTAGATATATTTGGACTATTATGCATACAGTACATATGATAGTCAATATGGCCTGGAATTTTCCCCCATGAGCTGCAGAGTAAAGCAGACCTAGGTTTGGATCTAAGATTCATAATTTACTAGCTATGTGACTCTAGTAAACTCTTTATATTCATCCTGATCCTCAAATTTTCTCTGTAAAGTGGAGATAGTAATAGACCTATCTTACAGACTATCGTGTGTGTTAAAAATTTCACAGTAGGTTACAATTATGATTCATTTGCAAGTGTAGAGGAGTCAAACTGGAAATCTGTTGGACCTGTAAATCAAAATGTAACACATGGCTTAGTTTTGTTTGTTTTAGGCCAGAATAGTCCATAGGATTTAATTTCCTAAATCTGCTAAATTATATTTGATAAATAAATAATCATTTTAAACCAGGTAATAGCAGTGATTATGACAGCATTTTGATAAGATAACATACTCATTTAACACAGCCTTTATTTTCTGTTTCAAAACAAAATTTCCAGGAAACAAAACAAAATACTTAACAATGGTTGGGTACAAATGAAATAAAAATCACAGTTTCAAAGAACCAAAGTCAGACAACTGCTGAAAGGCCGATCACTTGGTTTACCCAAAAAAAAAGTTAATGTCATAAAGGATTAAAATTAAGTTTAACAACATTCTATATAATGCTACATTCCCCAATTAAGAAAGGAGAATTCACAAATACAACTAAATGTTAAGTGTAGAGAAGTGGTGGAAATTCTGCATACTTCATAGTAAATTATGCATGAAAGTTTATTAATTGCATAAACTTCCTGAGTGGCTCCCATGCTGCACTAGGTCTACATGCTTAATATTCATATCAAACAAATTACAGCTTTAAGTGATTGAGCATGACAGACCTTGAACAACTGCACTTTCCGATTAGTCACTATATCTGCTGAGGGTATGTTCTGGACCACAAATCTCAACCTCAAACCTTAAGTTATAGTGGAAAAAGAAATGCAACTTAAAAAACTAGAAGGATGACAAGTACACATTTAGAAGTTTATTTTACACTGGCACATTTTTTTTTTCCTCAGAGCCGAGTTTCTATCTTCCCTTCTTGCTTGACTTTTAGCCTTTCTATTTGAGTTTTTTTTTTAATTAAAAGAAAACCTTCTAGAATTGGAGCTGGTGGTTTGCACACTTTTCTAGCTATCTCACTTGAAAATAACTTTAGTGTAACCTAGTTACTACCCCAGGCCTTTTCATATGTTGGTTGTCAATGTTCCTGACCAATGTTTGTGTTCATCCTTCTCATAAAAAGACTATTTCCAGGGTGACTTGCAAGCACTTGGCTCCATAAAAATTTCATACTTATTCCACTTTAAAGGATCTTACCAAGTTTGAGTGTTATCATTTTATAATCTGGATTTTAAAAAAATTGAATCCTAGAAATTACATTCAGTAAATCAAAGGCCTTTTCTGTGCACACACACCCCCTTTTCTAGTCTTCTAAACATGGGGAGGGAAAACAAATCCCCAATAAAATAACAGATTAAAAAAATAATCTATTCTAAAAAATGGCCTGCATACCACCTCATGGCCCAAGTTTTTCTGAACCAAACAGAAGATGAAGTAACTGAAATCTCAAACTGATGGTAAATATACCTCAGGAATGTAGTTATGCATGATGACTGAAATTACAATTTTTACTAATATTAAATATGCTGTAGTGTTACACAGTAAACATGTGAAACAAGGAAAATCTGGTTACAAACATTTGCTGAGATTTTTTGGGAAAAAGGAATGCATCATTTTTATCACTCAGAAAATACAGCAAGGAATAAAGTCAATGCCTCCATAAACTTTAGAGATTGGATAGTTATATACAACCCTTACCACCAATTATAATTCAACTCAAATGCATTCAACCATTGTAAAGTAACAAAATATCACGCAAATACTTGGCAGTACACTAATACGTTAAATGACAGGTCATTGCTGTAGGATTTGTCAAATATTTCACTGTGGTAGTTAAAGCAATTTCAACCCATAGCCCTTTAGGCACAGAGACGAGAAATGCATCTCTAGTAAAAAATGCAAAGTTACAGGCACTGGACTAATTTAGGTACTTTTAAACCATTTGTTTATTTTTAAACTAATTCCTACAACTAAGTCCTATTATCACCACCACTTAGATTTAGTTTTCTGCTCTCCATCCCCAAATCCCCTAAGCTTATTTCACATAGGCACATGGCTCTCATCACTTAAACACAGATTGGTGGCTGAGTGATGATCTCTCTCATCTCAAACTCATGGTTAGTGCTGGGACAAAGAGGCAAGCCAGATTCATAATCTGAAAGAATACTGAGAATCAAGGCAAAAATGCAAGTTTCACAGGCAGTGTTTACTTGTGCACCCAAAACAGCACTGAAACGAGGTAGATAAACAAAAGTAACTGGATTAGAATTAAATTTGGGGTTCTAAGATGATACATCCATCATACTGTACATAACACTCTAAACTCAATCCAAAAATCACAGCGGAAAAGTGCCTTTTAAACTT
The DNA here is from genome assembly GCF_052094955.1 of Ictidomys tridecemlineatus. Lineage (NCBI taxonomy): Eukaryota > Metazoa > Chordata > Mammalia > Rodentia > Sciuridae > Ictidomys > Ictidomys tridecemlineatus. The sequence goes on from NC_135493.1 coordinate 80,727,473, forward strand.
TCACAGATAATTTTGCTGTCAAACCATGAGATTTCATGCTTGATATAAAACTGACAAGGAAGGGAAGAAAAACAGAATGGATATTTGTTATATTACAGCAAATTACCTTAAATAGAGATTCAAGACTGCTACAAATATACATAGGGTTATTTACTTTAGATTTACACCAATACTGGTTTCATATTCTTATGATCTTACACCCAACTTCACAAACATAGCAGCAGGTACTTCATGATGAAATACTCACATTGCCACATATGGAGATACAGTACTGTTCATCAGACTTGCACTTTGAGAAGTAAACATGGTGGCTGGACATACAGACTATCCCCCCAAATAAACTTTACAAGCACAATGGTTAAGCACAACCTTTTTCTCTTCTACAAGAAAGAAAATGAAAAGGACAGGTTTGTGTGTTTTTGGAAATGAATAGAAGGCCTTTTTTATATAGTAGGCTCTTTGTTAAGTAAGAAGGGAATTTCTGAGCTTTACCTCAAGAATTAATTATTTCTAGGAAGAAAAAGTACCTCAGGCAAGGATGAAAACAGCACTATTATATGACTTAGTAAAATTATGAAATAATGCAAAACCCCTAGATAGAAAATTAGCCAATATTTACAGTCAAAGTGACTATAATCTCATTTAAGTAATGGGAAATAGTAAATAAAAACCCACAGCGATGTGAATAACATTGTTTTCTTCATTTCTGCACAAACTCACTTTTTTTCTGTAGTTTTAAATTTACACTCACGTTATATATACACAACGTATATATAACATATATGTTAATCCAGCTACTGCAGTCAGCATGGAGACAGCAGTACACTATTCACCATCTTCAAACTTTAGAAGACTACATTTCTTTCCAGCAAAACCTGAAAAGATTCTAAATATTACAAGGCACTGCAAAAGTCTGCAGGCAAACAAGAATGATGAATTATACATAAAACAGAGGTGGTGACAAAAATGCAAGACATATGATATAGAGCAGCCATTAATAAATGTAATTGTACATGTCATCCACGGATCTTTTTTTTTTTTTAATCCTGGGGTACATTGTTTAAAAAGAGAACTAGAGAAGAAGAGGTCTTAAAATCTATAGTACTTTCACTTCATAGGTTGTATGTCTCAATGTAATTACACAATGCCAACTTTTATAATAAAACACAAATAGTTTTAAAGAATTATGGACTTTAGGAGCATTGTTTTTGTACAAATGGAAAACACTGCAGTGTAAGCATTTGCAGTGCACTAATGTCCTAAAATCACTTCAAATTGCAAACTAATACTGTAGAAGAAATTTGTAGACTCTGTACGTAAGATTTGGAAAGAAATCGTTTCATAAAACATCCTTATCCAAAACAGGATGTTTAATGAAAAGAAACTCACTCTTATCAACAGCAATTCTTAAAATGCTGCCTTAGATGCCCCAAGTAATAGTGACAGAATCTTTGTGGTAGTGGGTGTGATCCTCAGGTAACCAAATAAGACATATTTTTATTTTATAAAGGATACTAAATGTTACAAAGTAGACTGTGCCAAAAAAAAAGAGAGAGAGAGAGAGACGTACACCCATTGTTTTTCTCATTACCTGGCAAGCCCATGGGGTACAATTTTTAGAGGATTATGGTGGAAAATCTTAACAGAGATCTTGAGTGAAATTTTGGAATGTTTACCAGTAGACGGAACTCCTAATTAGGTAAAGATGTACTAGAAATGACCTTGAAATCTTTGGAGTGGAAGGTAAATAGTTTGAACATGTATAACTGGGAGTTGAAAATACCATTAAAGAATTTTATTTGGGTTTCACAGACTGAGCATTAGGTAACCTTGTGACCAGCCTTTAAAATTATTATATTTAACCTTCTTAAAAACCAAAGGTGTACATTTTGACATTGCCTCCCTTCCTCCTAAAACTGGATAAAACCCAGTAAAGTGCAACTTGACAGTGATCTCTCTCAGATTCTAAAGAGGCTGCCAAACTCATCTAAGATCTAAAATCATCTAAGACACTATAGATACTAATAAGAAATTATAACAACTAAAAATGAAATCCAAAAAATCTAAGAGCAAATTAAATAGTATTCTTCTAGGGTCTATTATCTCACTGCAGGACAGTGTATACCCCACATCTCTTAGAACCCTGTAAAGCCAGTGTTTCATGTGTAAGTCTCAAAACCTACAAAACCTACTGTGTCAAGTAAATTTCACTTCAGAAGAATGGATCGATAGAGGTGTACCTTGAATCCCCTATTAGGAATACAAGGATTCTCCCTAAATGAGATTCATATCAGCTGCAATATATCCCTTGCGAAAGAATGCAAGCCAAACCAATGCCTCTCAGATGCTCAAAACCAATATAGTGTGCACATGAGAAACAAAGAGATAGCTGCTTTGAATTATTACCGAAATCCTAAAGCAGCTATAATATCTGTAGAATCTAGGAACTGTTACAGTTCTGTTTTTTCCTTTCCCTCCGCCTCACTCAAAACAAGGCTTCACTCCTACTGCTGTGATGACGGGAAGAAAATCACATTAAAAAGGGCTCATGTTCTGTACTGGTTGATAAAGTTATCATAAATTTAAATACCAAAAAATTTCCTGCAGCAAGTTACCCTGCCTTCTATGAAAGGTAAACCTAAGATAAACACGTGAAGAAACCCACAAGACTCTGGCTATTGGAGGGTCTCACTTCACCCATGCTTGGGGATAATCAATCTAGGTAATTTTTATACATTTTAAAGTAAAATATCCAGCTGCAGATAGCAGCAGTAAAAAATGGGGGCTTCTCAGCAATGTGTGGAAAGTGTCCTGGAAATGGTAATGCTCAGGCTGAGCTTATTAAAGCATTCTGAAGAGTATTTTTTTTTTTAAAAATCAAGTATCAAAGAGGATAGGATTGAAGTGAAAAACATTTCTGTGTGCAGTGTACTTTGTGCACATTGCACATTTCTACAGAATGATGAGCTATATCAAATACCACATTGTAACAACAAAAAATACAGTTGAAAGTAAACTCAAATGAGGGAAAATATGGCAGAACCCAAGGAGAAGAAACTTTTATATCTTAGGTATCCTGAAAATAATTCTGAAAAAATCTCCCTTTTTTTCATCATCTACTCTGATTCACTTGGGACCAGGAGGGATTGTAGCAGGATTCTGCACTGGTGGAGCTGGAAATGCCTGCAAATTCATCCCCGGCTGAAACGGTCCCCCAGATTGGGTAGGAATTACTATAGACTGTTGTGTTGTCCCTGAAATTCCTACCCACTGTACTGGATACCCTGCACCCCCCACAGCATTATACTGACAAACATGGGGCATTCCATATGATGATAATGGCCCAGGAAATGAAGGGAGTGGCAGTCCTTGGGGCAAGGAGGTTGGGACAGCTCCACGAATTTGGGACAGAGAAGAAATCCATGTTGATGTGTAGCCCATAGTAGATGGAGTATTCTAAGAAAAAACAAAAATAAAAACAAAAGATCAGTTTATTTGTTTATATGCTTTTATCAATCTATATTCCTTCCTATTCTTTTTGGCTTACTACTCCTGTTAATACTTTGAGTGGTACCATTTTGGGAGCAACTTTTCTTCATGTTAAGCATAGTTACATACCTTATTTCGGTTCATCTTCATAACTGCCCGGCTTTTGCAGGGTAGGCATTTTCAGATGAGGAAACAGAATCTCAAAACTGGTAACTCCAAGCAACAGCACTAAGCACGTTAATAGTGAAGTGGTGACTGGAACTCAGTTCCAACTAACTGCAAGGCCCATACTAAATTCCCATTCAGTTTCCTCCTTTCCTCATGTTAGCACTATCCTTCAATTCTTACTTCCTTTTGTCAGTCCTCAGCATGACTTCATATAGTGCTATAGGCGAGAATAGCCCATCTTACTATATAATTCTCTGGAGACAGGAGCATGGTTTAGTATAACATTAGAAGAAAAACCTAGCATATAGTGGGTGCTCAATAAATGTCGTCTTCCTACCCACTTCTATTCACTATCTTTTTTAAAAAAATATTTTTTAGTCATCAATGGACCTTTATTTTATTTATTTATATGTGGTGCTGAGGATCCAATCCAGTGCCTCACACATGTTAGGCAGGTGCTCTACCACTGCACTACAACCCCATCCCTCTATTCACTATCTTAAAGTCTGACATTTTTGTTATAGAAGACAATGAAATAATTATATTTTTGGCAGTATTAATAAATATATTCCTGCCTGATTCTTCTTATACTGTATTGTGACTATTCACAAGTATAGAGATTATAGAAATCTCATGCACATGGAAATAATAATTCTATTGGATGTAAGCAATTCTCTTATCAGTCTCATGCTTAGATCTTGTAAACTGAATTATCAATCTAAAACAAAACTTTCAACTAAGAAACTTTCAACTTAGGGTAAAGGGTATTAAAGGGTATTAGTTTAACTCAAAAATGAATGACAGGGGATGGGGTTGTGGCTCAGCAGTAGAGTGCTCGCCTAGCATGTGCAAGGCGCTGGGTTCAATCCTTAGCAACACATAAAAATAAATAAATAAAGGTAAAAATGAGGGGCTGGGGTTGTGGCTCAGTGGTAGAGCACTTGCCTAGCTTGTGCAGGGGCCCTGGGTTTGATCCTCAGCACCACATAAAAATAAATAAAGAAAATAAAGGTATTGTGTAATAAAAAAGAAATTTAAAAAAATAAAATTCATCTTTTGAGGTGAAAAAACATTGATTTGAAGTTCAGCCATCCCTTGTTTATATCAGTGTTTTCCTTCTGTTAAAGTAAATTTAATGGTAATGCTTCAAAACAGCATATACTGTATGATCACATTTTTAAAAATATTTTTTAGTTGTAGATGGATACAATAACTTTATTTTATTTACTTATTTTTTATGTGGTGCTGAGTATCAATCCCAGTGCCTCACATGTGGTAGGCAAGCACTCTACCACTTAGCTATGACCCCAACCCCAAAAGTATGATCACGTTTTTTATAAAGTTGTTTCCATGTATCCATATTTAGACAGAAAGAAATCTGAAATGATGTTTTAAAGTTGATGACAACTATTTCTAGGTGGTAAGATATGATGGTGATATTTTAAAACTTGTACTTTTCTATGGTAAGTATTATTTTATAAGTAATAAAAAGCTTCCATTCACAAAGTATTCAGAAGGTCTCTCACTGGCAGTACAAATGCATTTATGTCTTGATTTGCCTCTAAAGGCTTACAAATTTTATAATGGTGATACTATCTGTGTGTTAACAGGAGCCAGGAATAAGATGAAAACACAGAGCCCACAAGCAATACATTGCCTACTAGTTTGCAAAATAAAGGATTTTAAAATAGTTTTTTCAAAATTAACAATAAATACATTTTCATACTTTCTTTACTGAACTGTTTAATGATTATATATGCACACATATGCATGTACACAAACATAACACCCACATATATCTCTTTTAATTATGAGGGATGAGATTCTAAGCCTTGATTCATATTTTAACAGATTCACTTATTTTGAAAAAAAAGTTACCTTAAAAATTCAAACAGAAAAATTCAAAATAAAATAAGGCCAATATTCTACCATCTAGCATATTCCTTATAGGTTTTCATATTTTTCTATGCATGTAAACATATCAAATGTGTATGATTTTTAAAATAAATTATACTATATATGCTCTTTAATAAGCATGTATTCTTCCCACTGCAGAATACATTATAGACATATTTCTCCATTTTAATTGCATGTACACCTAAGGCCACTGGGTTTCCATTCCATAAACTCAACAAACCTCTTATAATATTTTAGCTTAAGCACCTTTAAAATTAATTCTAATACTAGACAAAGATAGTTAACTTAATGAGCTTTACGAATATTGACATGCAACATAGGATAGCTTGCCTCAAAATGCAAACTCTTCTTGTGGTACCAGATTGAATTAACACTCATTCCAGATGCTTTCTTTTTTGATGTTTATTTGGTTGATTTTAACATAGAACAGCCTAAAAGGATCAGCAAAGCGTGGCCTGCCACTGCTTTTCATACAGCACAATTTAATGGAAAAAGCCAAACCCATTTTTTACATGTTGTATAAGGCTGTTTTTGCACTACAACAAACTGGACTAATTGGAACAGCATGGCCTGCAAAACCTAAAATATTGACTAGCTTTTCCCCTTATAAAAGCTTGCTGACCCTTGATCTAAAAGATAATTTGCTCAAAGATATGAAAAATCTAGACAAGGTTAAAAGTATCTATGTTTTCAAGTCATATCTCTTTTTCACACTATCTATAATCATAGGCCTAAGTATATCCACATTTATGATTTTAGTTCTCATAAATAAAGAGGATTAAGTATAAAAAACTTACTTCATATGCCTTGTTCCAGTTTTCTGCCTCTATTTTTTGTTGACTCTGTTTAAGTTGGTTTAAACTTGGCTTAATAAGAGAATTTCCCACTGTTTCCTTTGTCCAGTCATCCACCAGCTTATGTAAGTCATCTGTGAACATCCCTTTTTTACTGGCTGGAGATTGCTGGCACGATGCTCTATTACTCTCTACACATAGTGGATCTATAAGATAAAACAGGGAAACCATGTAAAGGGTGATTGATATAGATAACTTCTTTGGCCAAAAATGCACTTAACAGAACAATACGTGGAACATACCGAATAAACAGACATTTTAGTTTACCTGAGACAGTTCTGATTTAAACATGTTGTCCTGCAGTAATTCACTAACAATATCCCTTTTCACTCTCCAAAATTTCTTATTGTTTGGATCCTGAATTAGAAGATTATCTTAAGTGTACTTCAAGTATAATAAAAAGAATCTCCTTTAAACTTTAATCTTTTTATCAACTTCCTCAGGTAGAAGAGTTAAAAAAGAATCACAGAGCTAGGAGTATAACTCAGTGGGAGAATGCTTGCTAACATGTGCCAGACCCTGATTTCAACCCATTGAATAGGGGAAGGGTTGAAGAGGAGAAGGAGGAGAATCACATAACATTAAAAAATGAACCTTGACAGGTACAGTGGCACACACCTATAATTCCAGCAGCTAAGGAGACCGAGACAGGAGGATCACGAATTCAAAGCCAGCCTCAGCAACACTGAGGCAGTAAGCAACTCGGTGAGACCCTTTCTCTAAATAAAATACAAAATAGGGCTGGGGATATGGCTCAGTGGTAGAGTGCCCCTGATATCAATCCCTAGTACCCCCCACCCCAAATAAAAAAAAAAATTTAAAAAGTAACCTTAAGAGCTGGGGATATAGCTCAGTGGTAGAGTACTTGTCTGGCATGCCTCAGGCCCTGGATTAGATTCCCCGCACTATAAAACAAAAACTAAGCTGTGCATGGTGGCACATGCCCTATGATCCAATCCCACTTGCTCAGGAGGGTGAGGAAGGAAGATAGCAAGTGGGTATGTATATCAGTGGTAAAGCACCCTGGGTTCACTCCTCATTACCAGGAAAAAAAATTAAGGAACCTTAAATGTACAGCCAAAGCAACTTATTTTATAATGGGGAAAATAGACCCTGATGAAGTTAAGTGAAAAGCCTAAGTTTTTCCAAGCAATACCCAGCAGAGATAGGCCTTGGAACTCTAAAGCCTGGGAAAGAAAAATAGATCTTTTCAATATACCATACTGACTTTCAACAAGCTTTAGAAAACTAGAATCACATTTCATTTTTGCCAATATTTCTGTTTATGATTAAAATTTTAAAAGAATATGTAGAATAGCAGAAACGAGGACAAAGATATGTTCAAATAAATGAAATAAATCAATTACATATGACTGCATCAGTGCAGTTTCCTAATGTGAACATCACACTAAGTCTTCATAATTTAGTAATATTATTCATGCTTACTAAATCATCTTCATAGAAAAGATTCATAGAGTTCCAACTGCTTTGAGTGATTTGCAAGCTAATGGCTTATAGATTGAGTCCAAAATCAATTTTAAGAAGTTGAGAAATTTCAGGGCAATAATATTTCTAGGTCCAGGCCCAGTGGTGCACACCTATAATCCCAGAGACTCAGAAGGCTGAGGCAGGAGGATTGCAAGTTTAAGGCCATACTCAGCAACCTAGCAAGACCTTTCCTCAAAAACTTAGTGATGCTATATCGTGTACAGCCAGAGAAATGAAAAGTTGTGCTGCAATTGTGTACAATGATCAAAATGCATTTTATTGTCAATGCAGATTGACTAATTACTAGTTAAAAAGACAAAAATATAACACTGGGTCTGGTATGGAAAGGTCACCAAGATAAATTGATAAGTGAAAGAAAGTGTGGAGTAGTGCATATTGTATATCATTTTTGTTTTTTGAAAACAGAAAATAAAATTGGGCTGGGCCTGCAGCTCAGTGGCAGAGCGCTTACCTAGCATGCATGAGGCACTGGGTTCAACCCGAGCACCACATAAAAATAAACAAATAAAATAAAGGCATTCTGTCCATCTACAACTACAAATTAAAATAAAAACATAATAGTTGAAAAAATTTAAAAAGGGGTGGAGATGGAGCACAGCAGTTAAGTGCACCTGGGTTCAATCCCCAGTACCAAATGAATGAAATGAATAAATGAATGAATGAATGAATGAGACAACCATGGGTTTAATTAAGCAAGCACATGAGCATTTCCTACACATTTGTTATGATCTTTTTTTTCTTAAAAAATTTTAAGACCATTCCTGTACTAAAAGAAAATACAATATAGGAATTCTTCCCATATACAACTAGATTGGCTGTCAGTGATAGCTACTGCACTTGGAGCACAGTAGCCAACATGTATAGGAAAAACTAATAAATCAAAACAAGTATTTAAGTGGAAAGAGCTGGGGTAATACCACTCCTAAATAGACAACTGAAATCTCTATACATACATCTGCAAACACACACACGCACATACACACACACTAAGAACCATTATTATATAAGAAAAAAATTCTATCTGAAAGTTATTTGGTGTCTAGCTATGCTTTCCATATGGTAGGAACATTTATTTATTGATTTTACAATTCATATCATACTATAAAAGACCACTTAAACTTTAAAAGCCAGGAAATACCTGATCAATGCACAGTAAAACAAGTTTTCTGCAAATAGTTTATGGTAGGTGGTAGCAACATTACTTATGAACTCCAAAGGTACTCTTTAATATTCATTTCTTATTGATGAAATGAATAAAACAAGAGTTCAGTCTTTGTTGCTTTTTTTAAGAACTTCTCCTAAGACAATGCCTATACTCAGATAGTTTTGATGATTATTAACCTACTGCAGATGTTTCTATTTCTAATCTGAAACCCGGATTTTTCTCTGCAATCCCAAGCTCACACCCAACTCCTACCTGGAATTTAAGGAATAATTCAATATACCTAGAATCAAAATTCTCATGGTCCTGGATATGATACTTCACCAATATGTCATATTTCTGTTAAAGATACCAAATTTTCTTCAAATAACCCAGACAGAGATCCTTTGGATCTCCTAAACACCCACACACATATCTACTTCACCACTACAGTATAGCAATTCATCCTATATAACATCTCTTCTAGTTTCATTTCCATAATTCTCTAAACTCTTAATCATTTCATGTATGTTGTACTATGATTACAATGATGTAAATGAACTAACTTCCTGGTTCTAGTCAATATATTCTTCACACTGCCACCAGATTAGCATTAGTTAAATGTGGTTTTCAGTATTCTACTTGTATGCTCGGGGGTGGGGGGAACAGTACCTTTATGCTAACAGTGGTTCTCAAATTGTGTACATGGCAATGTCCTTTGGAAATCATGCTTGACTTTTTGAACAAATATATTATTCCATTTTTTTAATTTCTTCTTCTTCTTCTTTGGCTGTGCTGGGTTGAACCCAGGTCCTCAAGCTTGCTAAGCAAGTGCTGTACCACTGAGCCACGTTCCCAGACCCTATCATTTATTATTCTTAAATAAATACATCTCACTTATTAAATTTAAATATATAATTTTATGTTAAATCAGACAAATTATCTTATTACCAAACACTAGAATGGACATATAGTGGCAGCTGTCAAAGTTCTTTATTTTTAAATATGGAAGAAAACCTGTCTAGTGTCAACACTCCATTTTGCCCAATATAGTCTTTCTCCCAAATAAATCTTGTATTTTATCATTTGCATGCCTTAATAGCATGCAGATTTACCTACTCAAAATATTCTTTCCTAATCCACTTAATTTAAAAAAATATTTATTTTTTAGTTGTAGTTGGACACAATACCTTCATTTTATTTATTTATTTTTATGTGGTGCTGAGGATTAAACCCAGGGCCTCACACATGCTAGGTGAGTGCTCTACCATTGAGCCACAACCCCAGCCCTTACGCCACTTAATTTTAATCCTGACCATTTATCCTTAAGATCAACCCATATCCTACCCTCCTGCATGAAATATTCTCAGACCACTATCACCCTTGATAATTCACTCCTCCCAACCCACTACAGATACAAATTTTTTAAAAAAATTATAGGTGCATAATAATTATACAGTATAGTGGGTTTCACTATGGTATATTCAAACATGCACATAACATAAGTTGATCAAATTCTTTCCCCAGTATCTCCCCTTGTTCTTCCTTCCTCCCCTTGATCTCTTTGATCTATGCTATCAGTCTTCCTTCTATTTTCATAAGATTATTTTCCCCCCTTTTGTTCTATTTTCTTTTTTTTTTTTTTGAGGGTGGTGATGTGGTACTAGGGACTGAACTCAGGGGCACTTGGCCACTGAGCCACATCTCCAGCCCGATTTTATGTTTTATTTAGAGACAGAATCTCACTGAGTTGCTTAGCACCTCGCTGTTGCTGAGGCTGGCTTTGAATTTAAGTTTCTCCTGTTTCAGCCTCCTAAGCTGCTGGGATTACAGGCATGCACCACCATGCCCAGCTGTTCTATTTTCTACATAGGATAGAAAACATACGAATCTTAACTTTTTGAATCTGGTTTATTTCGCTTAACAAGATGCTCTCCAGTCCCATAAATTTTCCTGCAAATGACATAACTTTGTTCTTAAGGATGAATAAAACTCAATTGTGTATATATACCACATTTTTTCATCCATTCTTCTGTTGACACTTAGCCTGGTTCCACAACTTGACTATCACTGCAGATGCAATTTGTGGTATAAGGATTCAATGCAGTATGTAGTAAAAAGCTAAGACTTTGGAGTCACACAGGTTTGGATTCTCTCGTATATTAAGTAAGATCCTAGGGAAGTTGCTTAACCTCACTAATCTTAGTCTCCATATCAATAAGAGAAAACATTGATAGCTACCCACCTTAACAGAGGTTTTTTGAGGATTAAGATAATATATGTAATATGATTATCTTCCAGCATCCCTCTAATATTACCCACATATTCTGTGATTAAATAGAAGTTCTCACAGGTGTCAATGTATAGTTGTATTCATGGCTAAGGTTTTGTTTTCCATGAAAAGATACACAATAGGATTAGGGGTAAGACAAAAGTCTTGAGAAAATTATGTACAAACTTCCTTATACTCTCTCTTCTTTTGTAAAGGGCCAGCATGAGCATTCTCCTTTCTTCAACAACAAAAAAATGCAGGAACAGGTATGCAAGTTTCTGCCCAGCTGTTCTATTTTCTACACAGGACAGAAAACATACGAATCTTAACTTTTTGAATCTAGTTTATTTTGCTTAACAAGATGCCCATCAGGGATTTCGTGCGCAAGGTTTTCATTAGTGAGTGGTATTAGAGGCAAATACCCAAATTTCCTGACATCCCAATGCAAAACAGGTATTCAGTATAAATAACATTATTTTGATATTTGTACCCCCAAATTATTACCCTCAAAGTGAACAATTTCCCAGTTAGGTAACAGAGGAAAACCAAGTTCCCACACACCAATCAAGGGCCAATGCTGCAAGTGTCTTTCTAAACATAGCAGTGTGATGCCTGTTATATTAACTCTATTCTGCAGTTTAGCACAGTGCTAATGTTATGAGTTAAATATGCATGTACACTGTGGATAACATTAGATTACAATACCATGCATCCACTCATGTGTCCCACAGAACAAGTGTAGTTACGGATAGAAAAGGAAGACAGTAGCGGTGTGTATTTGTGTGTGTGTGTGTGTGTGTGCGCGCACGTGTGCACGCATGTTTTAAGGCAGTGCACTTAAGACGTGTTCTATAAAAATAGGTTCACTGAGTATGAAGAGAGAGCCTATAAAATGGGGGAAAATATTTTTGCTATCTGCACCTCAGACAAGGTGTTAATTTCCAGGGTATACAAAGAACTCAAAAAACTTAACACCATTAAAAACAACCCAATCAATAACTGGGCAAAGGAACCAAATAGATACTCGGCAAATGAAGAAATATGAATGGTCAATAAATATATGAAAAAAGTGTTTAACATCTCTAGCAATTAGAGAAATGCCAATTAAAACCACACTGAAGCTGGGCACAGTGGTGCAAGCCTGTAATCCTAGTAGCTCAGGAGGCTGAGGCAGGAGGATTGTGAGTTCAAAGCCAGCCTCAACAAAAGCAAGGTACTAGGCAACTCAGTGAGACCCTATCTCTAAATACAATACAAAATAGGGCTGGGGATGTGGCTTAGTGGTCAAGTGCCCCTGAGTTCAAACCCCAGTACCCTCTCCCCCAACAAAGCAAAAACAAAAACTACACTGAGATTTCATCTCACTCCAATCAGAATGGCCATTACCAATAATACAAGTAACAATATATGTTGGCTAGGATGTGAGGAAAGGGGTACACTCATGCATCATTGGTGTGACTGCAACTTGGTGCAACCACTCTAAAAAGCAGTATGAAGATTCCTCAAAAAACTAGGAATGGGACTACCATTTGACCTAGCTATCCCCCTCCTCAGTATATACCCAAAGGATTTTAAATCTGCATACTACAATGATAAAGCCACATCAATGTTTATAGTAGCACAAGTCACACTTGGCAAGTTATGGAGCCAAACTAGGTGCCCTTCAACAGATGAATGGATAAAGAAATTGTGATATATATACACAACAGAGTATAACTCAGCCATAAAAAATGACTTTATGATATTTGCCAATAAATGGATGGATCTAGAGACTATCATGCTAAGTGAAAAATCCAAATGATTAATGATTTCTCTGATATGTGGAAGCTAACACACATGGAATTAATTCAGTGGATTAATCAAAGGGGAATGAAGGGAAGGGAGGGGAATAGGAAAAGGAAAAACAGTAGAATGAATCTTTCCCATGTACATATATGAATACACTACAGTGAATTTCATTGTGTTCATCCTCAACATAATGTACATCCACAAGACTTGGGTCCTAATTAGAATAAGATATATTCCACGCTTGTGTAATTATATCAAAATGGACTCTAGTGTCAGATATAAACTAAAGGAAAAAAATAGAATAAAAATGGGTTCTCTGACAAAATTCTTTGGGAAATGTACATGAAGACAATTTAGAGCATGATTTGTAACCCATCTAAATATTTGAATAAATGAATTAATTTAAAGAAAGTATAGTAGTCAGATACTTTGCTTCCTATTTGCTGAAAATAATTTCTGACTTCTATAATGACAAAATGAGTAGGCTCCCTTAAAAGAAATAAAATTGGATAAAATTTTAAAATATATATTTTAGCATTCCAGAATTTATTTAAAGGCATGCAACAAATTGATAAGTGTTTACTCATGAAAATGAATGAAATTCAAGTCAAAAACTGTGCAATCTGTAGCCTTCTTGCACAGGGCTGTTCATATCACCCTTGCTCAGATCTGTTGTCCACCATTTCTACCAAGATAGGACAGGATGAGAAAAAATTAACTTTGCAGCTGATGAAATGACTCTCTTGATTTAGAACTTTAGAAGCAGGGACTCCATTAGCCTGCGATCTGAGAAGTGAGATAGCCACAGTGGGTTTGACAAATTCTCCACATGTCTCATGGGTTGACTAGAAAAGCATCCCATATATGGCAGAGACTAGATGGCCCAAACCACATACACACCACTGACTTAAGGAACAAGGCCATGCAAAGAATAGGCATGATGGATCTTGGATGAAATTAAAAGCTGGGTCATACTAGAAAATAGCCTGATATATGAATGGATCTCTAAGCTCAAAACAGAACCATCAGCACAGAATAGAAGCCCTTCTGGGTTAAGATATTTAAATTCCGGCTGAACACTAAGAAATGTGGACAAAGGGGGAGCTCCTAGGAAGCCAGGCTTAAAAGGGAAAACAAGGGGGAAAAATAAGCATGGAACCAGTGACTGTAAAAAGATTACAAATATTTAGGAGATCATTAATTGACAGAATTGTCAGTACTTCACATTTTGTCCAACTTTATACAGGTGAGAAGGGAAGCTGAGAGCTATTACAACAAGATTCAACTCCAGGCCGTGCCAGCTGGCAGATCACCAAAAGAGAAGACAGGTTTTAAAAATTCAGCCCTTATTATAAAGGATATGCAGGCCAACAAGAAATAGAAAGTAGCACAGAATGGCATAGGCAGGGAACATCCATCCTTGACCACCTCGGAGGAGACGATCCCCTCATTGTTTGTGAAATATTTTTCTCTGTGTGTGTGTGTGTGTGTGTGTGTGCGCGCGTGTGCGCACACACGCACGCATATGCGCACACATGCACAGCGCACGTGCATGCACTTTTGCTGCATTGAATCATATATGGATATATATACACTTCCATTTTTATTATTTTTGTTCAACAGTTCATCATTTTCTCTTTGTTTTTGGGAGATTAGTTTTTTTTTCATTTGTTTTGGTTTGCTTTTTTGTATGATATTGCTTTTATTTTTGTCTTTCTTGTTACCCTTCCTCCCTCCCCCCGGAAAAGTCAAATTCTCTTTCTCCATTTAGATTTTTTAAACTACTTCTTTATACCCATCACTTGCTACCTCTATTCTGCTTTCCCTCTGTTCACTTTTTGAATATTTTGAATTTTCTTTTGCCTTCTTACTCATTTTCTTTCCTCTTAATTCTAATTATAATATCTTTTATGACTATTTAGTTTACATTTATACCTATCTGGTCCCACCATTCATTTTGTTGTGGTTATTAATACTGTAAATGGCACAGTTGACACTTGCTCTTTAATGCTAGATCTAATTCAGAGCTGTTTATTGTTGCTCTTCTTAACTGCTGACCCTGTCATTCCTAGGTTTGGACTAATTGGTGTTATATATATCATAGTAGGTACCAGATATTTATTTTAATGCTATTATAGTTACTGTTTATTTCCCCTTTTTCTGAAAGTGGCTGGGAAGCAACTGTGACTTTTAAAAAAATTTTAGTTGCAGATAGACACAATACCTTTATTTAATTTACTCCTTTTTTTGTGGCGCTGAGGATTGAACCCAGTGCCTCACACATGCCAGGCATGTGCTATACTACTGAGCCACAACTCCAGCCCTGCAACTCTGACATTATAAGTAATTCTACTACTGAGCTATACCTACATCATTACCTACAACTCATCATGACAGCATACCATGTTCCACATACAAATTAATCCTGTTCAAGCTCAACAATACTTTACATAGAATAGGGAAGATAAAAATCAGAAACCCACAAGGCCCCAGATAGGATGGCTTGGGGGCACCTCAGGTACCACTCTTGGGTATCTGATCCTCAGCAAAATGGAGATTCCAAGTTGCTGAATCAAAGGAAGTTGTTGTAACAACTCTCCAAGAGTGAATTAAATCAGCAATTCTGGAGCAGGAAACTGAGAGTCACTGGCAAATGAAATTAACACTTGGATTACACCGAGTTTGGGTGTTGAAGGTAAGATATATCAAAAACACAGGATGTATTATAAAAGAGATAACTGCATACCAAAGGACACCCTCATGAAAGAGGAAGAGGAATCAATCCTAACACATGGGTTAATCTAAATACTTCTGCAAATATGAGGGAGCAGGCAAAGAAGTCTCCCTGGAGAATTTGCAATTCCCTCAAAAAGGAAACCAAAAATATTGAGGGAATGGAATTCCAGAAGAAGAGTACAAAAATTGTTTATAAAAAAGATTAATGAGATAAAAGAAGATCTAAGGAACAAATTAAGAGAGTAAATATAGGAGGTAAAAGACCATTTCACTAAAGAGATAGACACTGAATAAACCTCTAGGAAAGACATAATAAGTCAACTAGAAATTTATTTGAAAGGATCACCAAAAGATTATACAGAAAACAGAACTTCAAAGGCCTTGAAGACAGGGTATATGAAACTTGAATAATCAGTATACACTAAAGAATAAATAAATAAAAGTCCACAAGCAAAATATATAAGAACTCTGGGACAACACTGAAAACACTTTACATAGAATCACTTTACATAGAATCACTGGGAGTAGAAGAGGGAATGGAGAGAGAGGTTAATGGCATTTAGAACCTATTCAGTGAAATAACAGAAAAATTTCCAAGCCTCAGTAATGAAATTAAGATATTAAAAAGGCAATATCACCACAGACATTTCTGAAAGAGAATCATTAGGGGATATTTAAAAAATTTATATTCCAATAAATTGGAAAATATAGAAGATCTTGACAATATGACCTACCCAAATTGAATTTAAAGGATACAGAAAACCTAAACAGACTAATAATGAGAAATAAGATTGAAGCAACAATTAAAAGCCTTCCAACAAACAAAAGCTTGGATTCTCAACTGAATTCTACCAGACCATTAATAAAGAACTAATGCCCATACTCCTTAAATGATTCTATGAAACAGAAGAGAATCAAACGCTTCCAAATACATTCTAAGCATCCAGTATCACCCTGATACCAAAAACACATTAAAGACACATCAAAGAAAGTAAACTATAGCTCAATATCCCAGTTGAACATAGCTGCAAAAATCCTTAATATTAGCAATCCAAATTCAAAAACACTAAGATGATTGTACAACATAATCAAGTTGGTTTTATCCCAGGGATACAAGGCTGATTCAACATAAATAAATAAATAAATAAATAAATAAATATAACTCATCACATAAACAGAATCAAGCACAAAATTCACACAATCATCTCAATAGATGCAGAAAAAGTCTTTGACAAAACCCAAGAACCATTCATGTTAAAAAACAGCGAAGAAACCAGAGATAGAATATTGACCTCAATATTTTAAAGGTTGTGTAGGAAAACCTCTCTGAACAAAGAAAAATTGAAAGCATTTTCTCTGAAAGAAGAAATAAGATAAGGGTGTCCATCTATTATCACCAACCCTATGCAATATAGTTCTTGGAACTCTAAGAAGAGCAATCAGGCAGGAGGGCGGAATTTTAGGGATACAATTAGTAAAAGAAGAAATCAAACTTTATTTGCTTATGACATGGCCAAATACATAGACGACCCAAAAACTCCACCAGAAGACTTCTAGATCTGATAAGCAAATTCAGTAAGGTTGAAGATACAAAATCATCATACGAAAATCAATAGCTTTCCTATAATCCAATAATAAATCTGCTGAGAAAGAAATCAAGAGAACTATTTTGTTACAATAGCCAAAAACAAACAAACAAACAAAAAACACAGAGGAATCAATCTAAATAAGGAGGTGTAAGAACTCTACAATGAAAAGTATAAAAAAATATTTAAGAGGAACATTGGAAAGACCTCCAATTTCTATGTCCAGAATTAATATTGTGTAAATGGCTAAATGCAATCCCCATCACAATACTAGTGACATTCTTCACAGAGCTAGATAAAACAGTCATTTAGAAGAATAATTCATTTGGAAGAATAAAAGACCCAGAATAGCCAAAGAAATCCTAAGCAGTAAGAGTGACCCTGAAGGCATCATAATACCTGATCCTGAGTTATAATACAGAGGTATACTACAAAAACATCATGGTATTGGCATAAAAACAGATAGGAAGACCAGTAGAATGATATGGAAGAAACAAATAAACCCCACACATATAGTTATCTGATCCTTGAAAAAGGTGCAAAAAATCATGCATGGGAGAAAAGGTAGTCTTTTTATTAAATGGTGCTAGGATAACTGTATATTCTTATGTATGAGACTAAAACTAGACCCCTCTCACTCTGCACAAAAATCAACTTAAAATGGAACAAAGACCTAGACATTATACCAGAAACACCACAACTACTAGAAGAAAATATAGGGGCAACATTCCAACATATTGGCAGAGGAACCAATTTGTTTAACAAGACTCTTGAAGCTCAAGAAATAAAACAAAGAATCAATAA
The DNA here is from genome assembly GCF_052094955.1 of Ictidomys tridecemlineatus. Lineage (NCBI taxonomy): Eukaryota > Metazoa > Chordata > Mammalia > Rodentia > Sciuridae > Ictidomys > Ictidomys tridecemlineatus. Next base: position 80,745,737 of record NC_135493.1, read on the forward strand.
GTGAGATGGCATCAAATTAAAAAGCTTCTGCACAGCAAACAAAATAATTAAGAACATGAAAAGTGAACCTGCAGAATGGGAAAAAAATCTTTGTCAGCTACTGCTCTGACAGAGGAAGAATATCCAAAATAGTAAAGAATTCAAAAAATTTAACACCAGAAAACTAATAATCCAACCAATAAATGGGCCATAGAACTAATTAGACATTTTTCAAAAGAAAAAATACAAATGGCCAACAAATATTTGCAAAAATGTTCAACATGCTTAGCCATCTGGGAGAGGCCAATCTAGGCATGGTGGCACAGGCCTGTTATCCCAGCAGCTCAGGACCGAGGCAGGAGGATCTCGAGTTCAAAGCCAAACTCAGCAAGGGTGGGACGCTAAGCAACTCAGTGAGACCCTGTCTCTAAATAAAATACAAAATAGGGCTGGGTGGGCTGGGGTTGTAGTTTAGTGGTTGGTGTTTGTCTTGCATGTGTGAGGCACTGGATTCAATCTTCAGCTCCACATAAAATAAATAAATAAAACAAAGATATTGTGTTCACCTACAACTAAAAAGAATAAAATAAAAAAACAGGGCTTGGGATGTGGCTCAGAGGTTGAGTCCCCTGAGTTCAATCCCTGGTACTACAACAACAACAACAGCAACAAAAGTATATTAACAATTCATCTCCCTACAGTTAGAATAGCAATCATCAACAATACAAATAACAATATTTGTTGGTGAGAATGGGGTACAGTTATACTTTGTTGGTGGGACTGCAAATTAGTTTAACCACTTTGATAAGCAGTATGAGAGTCCTCAAAAGATTAGTAATGAAACCACTATATGACCCAGCTGTCCCTCTCTTTGGCATTAATCAAAAAGATCTAAACTCAGCATTATAGTAATACATGAATACTAATGTTTTTGGCAGCATAATCCACAATAGCCTAGCTATAGAACCAGCCTAGATGTCCATCAACAGATGAATATATAAAGCAAATGTGGTATATATACACAATAGAGGTTTAGTTGGCCATAAAGAAAAATTAAATTATGTCATTTGTGGTAAATGGATGGAATTGGAAAACATGATGTTAAGTGAAATAAGTCAGACTCAGAAAGTCAAGGATCTAATGTTTTCTCTCATACATGTAAGGTAGAAAGAGAAGGAGGGAAAATGAATATTTCCCAAAGGAAAGGCGGGGGGAAATTATCTCATGAAAATAGAAGACCAATAGAATAGAGGAAAGGGATAAAGAGGGAGAGAGGAAGGGAGGGCATAGGAAAATACTAGGGAATGAAATCTACTAAATTGTGCTATGTATATGTATGAATATACTACAATGAAATAATTATATATGACAATTTAATACAATTAAATAATTAAATGTAATTAAAGTAAAAATAATAGAAGGGAGCTCAGTAAAATATGGCACATGGATCAGGGAGGGAGGAAGGTAAGTACAGGAGAATGAAATTGATCAAATTATGTACATGTACAAATATGGCATAATGAATCCCAGTATTATGCATAATTATAATGAATCCATTAAAAAACGTCACAGAACTAAAAGGAAAAACAAATTGGCAAGTATAGAGGGGTCATCTCTAGTTTTTTATCAATAAACAACAAAATCAGTGGGTAGTAAGTGAGCAAGTATATAGAATTGAACAAGATCACCAAACACCAAGAACTAGTTCAATGTCAGCTTCAGCAACAGTGAGGTGCTAAGCAACTCAGTGAGATCCTATCTCTAAAAATACAAAATAGGTCTAGGGGATGTGGCTCAGTGGATGAGTGCCCTTGATTTCAATCCCCGGTACAAAAAAAAAAAAAAAAAAGAATAATCTACTGAACAATAGCAGAACATGCATTATTTTCAATTGCATATAGAATATTCATCAAGATAGATCGTATGCCATAAAATCAACCTTAACAAAAAGTTTTAGTTCAACAAATAAAGGTCAATTTCAGTTTAAAAAAAAAGGCACAAACTTAAATAGAGAAGAATTAAACATGTTGAAAATCTGTCCTCCATCATAATTAATAATAGGTGAGATAATTTTCCAAGCACTTGAATATTAAATAACACTACCAAATAATCCATGTATCAAAGAATAGTCTCAAGGAAATTAGAAAATATTTGGAACTTAAATAATCAAAAGTTAGGCAACTTGGACTGGGGTTGTGGCTCAGTGTTAGAGCGCATGCCTAGCATGTGTGAGGCACTGGGTTCGATTCTCAGCACAATAAATAAATAAATGCCCATCAACAACTAAAAAAATATATATTTTTAAAAAAGGCAACATGGGAAGGGTGTAGGTGAGGGAGGGACAGAGACAAGATCATTAATGTTTATAAGAATGAAGTTGGATCCGAGGAATAACCTCTACTGTTTTATAGGACAATTGGATAGCTGGTTGAAGTAGTAGAGGGATTTTTAATGGTCTCAAAAATAAGATAAATGTCTGAGGTGATGGTATGCCAATTACCATGATCTGATCATTACCCACTGCATACATATATTGAATTGTCACCATAAATATGATTATACTGTATCAATTTAAAGTAGTATAATTTTAAAAATTTCTTAAGTATGATAGGTTCACGAATCCCAGGCTTCTCCTTGACCCTACCCTCACCAGAAAATAATACTATGGGGATGCTAGAAAACAAAGAGTAAACTGTACTCTATGCGACTTAAAAAAAAAAGTCATTTAGCAAGTCAGAAATCTAAGAATGGACTGTAGATTTCGACAAAAGAATCTAACCATATTGCCCAAGTATGAAGCAATCTGATTTAACAGATCTTGGGAACAAGTGCTAAATGATTTAACTTTGGAAATTAGTGGCACCTGTAATACTAAAGGCAAAAATAAAAACCCCAGAATTTTTCATAAGCACTGTATTTTAGCTGATAAAGGTGTTTACAACTAGGATTTGAGTTAACAATTTTGAAAGTGCTATACCTATATACTGTAACTGAACAATTCAGTACATTGATAAAGGATGGTGGGGGCCAAGTTTCTCTCTGCTGGAAGGGGATGTTACAGATAGACAAGCAGAGAAGGGTAGCATGGTCCATGTCATAATGGAGTAGAACTGGAGATATCAATATGAATTGAAGTTTACCTTAATATAGATATATATGGCTATACATAGAAATATTCACAGATGGGGGTATATATATATATATATAGATATAGATATATATAGATATAGATATAGATATAGATAGATAGATATAGATATAGATATAGGTAGGTATATATCTGTGTACCCTTATATGTCAGCTAAGAGGTCCTAGAAGCAATGATAGCTCAAGAACTCTAATGCCATTCTCCTATGAAAGGAATTAGGGTTCCTTATGGAAAACACTGCTTCTAGGATTAGGGTAAGAAATATACAAGATGCTTTATTACAGAGGTATACTCCTAGCCCTATGAAATTTAATGTAAGATCTGGGTCTGTTGGTGCTTGCCTGTCCTCCAAGTAACTAGGGAGGCTGAGGCAGGAAGATCACAAGTCCCAGGAAACCCTCAGAAACTCAGTGAGACCTTCAGCAATTTAGTGAAAACTTGTCTTGTAATAAAATAAAAAATATTAAGGGCTAGGATATAGTTCATTGGTAAAGTGCCCCTGGGTTCAATCCCAGAACCAAAGAAAAAAATGTTTTAAAAAATAAAAATTTAATAAAAGCAAAAACTCTATTCTTGTCCAGTGACTTGGGAGGCTCAGACACAAGGATTGCCAAGTTCAAGACTAGCCTCAGCCACTGAGTGAGGCCCTAAGGAACTTAATGAGATGCTGTCTCAAAAAAGGGAGGGAGGCTGAGGATATAGCTCAGTTGGTAGAGTGCTTGCTTTGTATGTACAAGACCCTGAGTTCTAATCCCTGGCACCAAAAAATAAACAAACAAACAAACAAACAAAGAAAGAAAGAAAGAAAGAAAGAAAGAAAAGAAAGAAATTTAAAAAAAAGAAAAAAAAAAGGCTGGGGATCTAGCTCAATGGAAGTGCACCAATGGATTCAATCCCCAATACTCACCCCCCCAAGCTAAAAACTATATCCTTATAAAAAATCAGTAAAATTGATAAACCTCTATCAAAATTGACATAGAAAAACAATAGAGGAAGAAGATACAAATTATAAATACCAGGAATGAAAAGATAATGTTAATGCAGATTTGTCAGATTCTAAACAGATAATGAACACTCCTAAATGCAAAAATCTCAACACAGATGAAATGGAACAAGTCCTCCCAAAGCACAAATTACCAAAACTCAACACAATGAAAAATTACTTCAAGAATCCTATAAACTACTATTAAAAAATTCAAATTTGCCCAGTGGCTCAGGTGAGAGAATGGGAAGTTTGAAGCCAGCCTCAGCAACTTAGCAAGTGCCTGTCTCAAAATTTAAAAAATATAAAAAAGGACTAAGGATGTGGTTGATCACCCTGGGTTCAATCCCTGGTATCCCCCCCAACACACAAAAAATTTAGTTATATTTAAAACCTCCCCAAAAGAAATTCTTCCATATATTTAAAGAAGAAATAATAACAATTCAACCACACTGTTTTTCAAAGTATAAATGAAGGGAAGAGATCTATTTCTACAAGTGCAAAATAAGGGCCTAGGTGAGCTTATTTGTCTTCTAAAATAATCAAAATATGGGCAGAAACAACCCAAACCAATCGTAACAGATCTTTGATAATTATCCAAAGACATAGTATAAAATGAAAACTGTCTATATAAAACAAGCTACTGGTGCCTGTGATATTTTAATTTGGGGCAATTCCCATTCCCCCTTTATCCCCAGTAGAGTATTATTGTAGCCAAAAGCCAATAACAATAAAGACAATGGATAGATCAGACCTCTTTTTGAGCTCCCTTCAAAGAAACACACCCCAGAGAACAACAATATTTTACAGCAACTTGGAAAATCTCTATATTCAGAATGTGGAGGATATTTGATTTCATTTAAAGCTCAGCTCAGCTAGCAGTGGAGTAACATAATGGGGTGGAGAATAGGGGGATATCTGCAGAGCATTACTGAAAGAAAATGGATGCTGGGAATAATACAACTGCCTAAAGCTGTGATTTCAGCTGGCACAAACAATAACCTAGTCTAGCTTGTTGTGGTAGTAAGTGCCTTTAAATGACAGGAACAGATAGGGATGCCCACACCTACCACATCTACTCAACATAGTCCTTAAAACTCTATCCTGAGCAATTAGGTAAAAGAATGAAATAAAAGGGATACAAACAGAAACAGAATAGCTCAAACTATTGCCAATGGCATGATTCAGTATTTAGAAGATGCAAAACACTCCACCAGAAAATTTCTAAGAATCATAAATGAATTAAGCAAAATCGTAGGATAGAAAATTAACACCCAAGATTCAACTGCATGCCTAGATGAATCAGCTGAAAGAGAAATTAGGAAAATCATCACATTCACAGTAGCATCAAAAAAATAAAATACTTGAGAATCAAACTAACAAAACTACAGAACACTAAAGAAAGAAATTGAGGAAGACCTTAAGAGATAGAAAGACCTCCAATGTTCTTGGATAAGCAGAATTAATATTGTCAAAATGGCCATACTACCAAAACCAGTACAAAGATTCTATGTAATTCCTATCAAAATTCCAATGATGTTCTTCATAGGAAAAAAAATAGCAGTCATGAAATTCATTTGGAAAAATAAAAGAATAGCCAGAATAGCCAAAGCAATCCTTAGCGAGAAAATAGAAGATGGAGGCATCACAATACTGGACCTTAAATTATACTCAGGGCTATAATAACAAAAAACAGCATGGTATTGGCACCAAAATAGGCAAGAAGAGCAATGAAACAGAATAGAACACACAGAGTCAAACCCACAAAAATGATGTTACCTCACACTAGACAAAGATTCCAAAAACATACACTGGAGAAAGATGGCCTCTTCAACAAATGGTGCTCAAAAAACTTGAAATCCATATGCAGTAGAACAAAATTTAACTCTTATCTCTCACCCTGCAAAAAAACTCAACTCAAAGTAGATCAAAGAACTAGAAATTAGATCAGAAACCCCATACCTACTAGAATAAAATATAGGCACAACAATCTCAGGAACCAACTTCTTCAACAGGACTCCTAAAGCACAAGAAGTAAAATCAAATATCAATAAGTGGGATGGTATCAAACTAAAAAGCTTCATCAAAACAAAGGAAACTACCAAGAGCATGGAGAGAGCCTACAGAATGGGAGAATATCTTTGCCATGAGCACCTCTGGTAGGGCACTAATTTCCAGGATATATAAAGAACTCAAAAAACAACACCAGAAAACAAATAAATCAATAAATGGGCAAAGGAACTGAACAGACACTTCTCAAATGAAGAAATACAAATGGTCAGCAAATATATAAAAAAAATATTCAACATCTCTAGCAATTAGAGAAGTGAAAATTAAAACTACACTGAGATTTCATCTCATCCCAGTGAGAATGGCAATTATTAAGAATACATAATAATAAATATTGACAAGGATGTAGGTTTGAAAAGTGTACACTCATATATTGCTGGTGTGGCTGAAAACTGGTGCAACCACTTTGGAAAGCAGTATGGAGATTCCTCAAAAAACTAAGAATGGAACCACCATTTGACCTAGCTATCCCACTCCTCAGTACATATCCAAAAGACTTAAACTCAGCATACTACAGTGATGTAGCCACATCAATATTTATAGCACCTCAATTCATAATAGCTAAGCTATGGAACCAACCAAGGCACCCTTCGACAGATAAATGGATAAAGAAAATGTGGTATATATACACAATGGAGTACTACTCAGCCATAAAGAAGAATGACTTTATGATATTTGCCAGTAAATAGATGGATCTGGAGACTAAGTCAAATAAGCCAGTCCCTAAAAGCCAAAGGTCAGATATTTTCATTGATATATGGAATCTAACCCACACTAAGGGGAGAGGGAGAAAGAACAGAAATTCAGTAGATTAGACAAAGGGGGATGAAGGGAAGGGGAGGGGGACAGGAAGAGGTAAGAGGAGTTAATTTGTCATAATTTTCCTATGTAAATATATGAATATACCACAGTGAATCCCACCATTGTATACATCCACAAGAATGGGGTCCTAATTAGAATAAGATATATTCTATGCTTATATACTTATACCAAAATGGATTCTACTATCATGAATAACTAAAAAGAACCAATTAAAAGAAAAAACAACATCCCTAATCTTTTAAACCTGGATGACAGGTATTAATCTATACATTGAAGAAGCTCAATGAACTACAACTAGATTAAGCTCCATCACATCTGTACATCGACATTCAAAATCAAATTGATGAAAGTCAAAGATATAAAGAAAATCCTCAAAGACAAAAATAGATTTATCATATATAAGCAATCCCCATTAAAATGAAGAGCTGACTTATCAGAATTCATGCTGTCCAGAAGACAATGGGATGGCATTATCAAAATGCTGAAAGTGAAAACCTCTCAAACAAGAAGCCTGCCATACCCTCTTTCAAAAATGAAGGAGACCCACAAAACACTATACTATGTGTTTCCTTAAGGAGATGACCTTTTTATAGTGACAGACACCATGAACTACATGTAGATGGAGATTCTTGTTTTGTGGAAATGAATACTAGTTTTCTGCAGGCAAATTTTAATCTATTGAAAAAGATATATGAATGTCTTAGGGGAAATCTGTGCAACAGAGTTAAGGATACCAAAGAGTGTACCATATTTTTGGAGCCAACTGTTCAGTTTTAAGAATTGATAAAAGGTGGATAAAATCCTATCTATGCATCAAGACAGGATGGGTAATACAAACACTACAAATGAAATTTGGAAATAACCAGTTACAATGACAAAACTATCATACCTCCATATTTACTTTGCTTATATTTCTGTATTTCGAGAAACTAATGGTGTAACAACTGAAACGTAAACAAACCCTCTAGCTTCATTTGTTTTTAGTTCACTTTAAAAATCACTGATTTGTAGTTTACACAGTTGTCCAATGTAGATTAGTCCCCCAACTAGCTTTGCTGTAGATGATACTTCTGGTGAATGGGTTATGGTAACAGCAGGCTAGGTTACTTTTCAGAGACATGAAGCTTGCTTTGTTGAAATCATTGACTCTTTAAAAATGTTTTTTATTAGTTCTTTTTAGTTATACATGACAGTAGAATGTATTTTAACATATATACATGGAATATAACTTCCCATTCTTGTGGTTGTACATGATGTGGTGTGACACTGACTGTTTATTCATACATGAACATAGGAAAGTTATGTCTGACTCATTCTACTGTCTTTCCTCTTCCAATCCCTCCTTCCTTCCCTCCCCTCATTCCCATTTGTCTTATCCAAAGTACTCTTTTAGTATCTTAGCATCTGCATATCAGAGAGAACATTTAGCCTTTGGTTCTTTGGGACTGGCTTACTTCACTTGGCATGATATTCTCCAGTTCCATCATTTACCAGCAAATGTCATAATTTCATTCTTTGTTATGGCTGAGTAGTATTCCATTGTGTACATATACCACATTTTCTTTATACATCCATCTGTTGATAGGCACCTAGGTTGGTTCCATAGCTTAGCTATTGTGTATTGAGGTACTATAAATATTGATGTGGCTACGTCAATATAGTATGCTGATTTTAAGTGCTTTGGGTATATACCAAGGAGTGTTACAGCTGGGTTAAATGGTGGTTCCATTCCAAGTTTTCTGAGTAATCTCCACACTGCTTTCCAGAGTAGTTTCACCAATTTGCAGTTCCACCAGCAACATATGAGTGTACCCTTTTCAAACCCACATCCTTGCCAACATTTATTGTTATGTATTCTTGATAATGCCATTCTCACTGGGGTGAGATGAAATCTTAGTTTCTTTTTAAAAATTTTTTTGTAGTTGTACAGATGGTCACAATGTCTTTATTTTACTTATTTATTTTATGTGGTGCTGAGGATCAAACCCAGTACCTCACACATTCTAGGCAAGTGCTCTGGCACTGAGGTACAGCCCCAGCCCTCAGTTTTTAATTTGCATTTCTCTATTTGTTAGAGATGTCGACCATTTCCATATATTTTTTGAGTGATCATATTTCTTCTTCTGTGAAGTGTCTGTTCAGTTCCTTTGTCCATTTATCGACTGGGTTATTTGTTTTTTTTGGTGTTAAGTTTTTGAGTTTTTTATATATTCTGGAGATTAATGGAAGCACTGACTATTCATGAAGGCCTGCTAAACTGCCCAATGGTTGACTAAAAGATGGTGAAAGAGCTTGGCATTTTATCTTCATATTGTATCTGTCTCCTTTCCTACCTTGACCTCTGGATCATATTTTTGCTCAACTCTGCAGATAGACATGTTAGTCATTTAAGGAATGTTTGTCAGGGACTGGCAGTATGAGATTAATTTGCCCAAAACTTACCTAATCTTTTTCTTCCACCTTTAAGGTTAAAGACAGCAAGATAAGACAACTTCAGATATTTTCAATATACAAAGGAGAATCAGTACCTTGTAATTACATGAATACCTACCGCCAATTTCACAATATCCTGTTCTAGACCTCTGGAGAGAACCTGGTTTCACGATGTCCTATTCTAGATCTCTGGAAGGGCATAGAAATCTCTATTCACAAATCATTTCCTAACCTGGGAATCCTGCTTTTCACCTTGTTAAGGATAAAAAGATCTTAAAACTTATGCTGAGATAAGATCCCCTGCCCAGAGACTAGCCTATCAATTTCTCACTGCATTGGCATTCCAAATAAATCATCTTCTTTACCCCAACAACTTGTCCTAGATTCACTGAGCCCCCTTTAGAGCAATGAGTAAATTGACTTGTGTTCAGTAATAATGTCAAATACCAAAAACAAAAATTTTGTTGTGAAAAAAAAATGTGAAAAGGGGAAGATGGATAATTCTTGGAAACATGCTGAATGAACTGTATATTTTCTGTGCTCATTCTGATAACTAGTTTTTCTCGATGATTGGCATACAAATTAGATACAAAAATCTCGGCTGGGTTTGTGGCTCAGTGCTTGTCTCACATGTGTGAGACATTGGGTTCAATCCTCGACACCACATAAAAATAAGTAAAACAAGGGCTGAGGTTGTGGTTCAGTGGTAGAGTGCTTGTCACATAAAAATAAACAAATAAAAGTATTGTCCATCCACAATAAATAAATAAACAAATAAATAAATAAAGGTATTGTGTCCATCTACAATAAACATATATTTAAAACATCCAAATTTCAACTGAATTTATTGTTTTTAGAATAGGCCTTTCTTCTGAATATTCCATTATTTTGATTTCTATTTTTAATAAGAATGCAGTAGAGGAAGGGTATGGTAGTGTATGTCATAATCCCAGCTACTTGGGAGGCTGAGGCAGCTTCGGCAATTTTGTGAAAGCATGTTTCAAAATTAAAATTAAAAAGGGCTAAGCTTATATCTCAATGGTAGTGTGCACATGGGTTCAATTCTTAGTACTACTAAAATAAATAAATAAATTAATTAATAAAAATTTAAAAGCGAGGGCTGGGAATGTAACTCAGTTGTTGAGCATTGCCCTACCTTGCACAAGGCCCTGAATTCAAGCCCATGTACGGGCAAAAAAGAATGGAATGGAGTCTATATTATTTTGAATTTAAAATAATCACCAAAATTTTATTCTAATTCCCTAGCCACCAAACAAAATACAAACACATTTTTTCTATCTTATGTTTTGTGGAAAGAAAAATTATTACAAGTTGTGTTTATACTAGGCCCTTTGTACAGCCTTCATTGAAAAGGATAGTTTTCTATCTCACTGTTTTCAAAATAAATTCCACAAATTAAAAAAATGAATAAAAATGAAAGTATATATCATGAAAAAAACATTGAAATTTATTGCAGCTAACCTATCTTACAATACTGAAGGATGTTCTTTAGTATGAAATAAAAGTCCACATTAAGAAACAAAGTACACTGTTGAAAGGAAATATATTGGTAAATATAAAATTCAGCATAAATTTATTTTGTGTTTATGACTTTTTTCTTCTCTCATCTGATTTCAATGATGACTGCACATGCAATAATTATAAAAATGTTGATAGGCTTATAAAATGTATAAATAGATAACGTGTATAACAATAAAAGTATAGAGAAGTTGGGAGGGAACATACTTGTAGAGAAAAGTTTTGTAATCCATTAAAATTGTTGGTTTGAATCAGAACTAGATTGCTTTAAATTAAGAACCTAATTATAATCCCACATCAAAAGAAAATTGGTAAAAAAATAAAAGGAACAAAAGAATTTTAAAGTTAAACTACAAAATATCTGCTTAACACAAAAGGAGGCAACAAGTAAGGAAGAAGGTAACAAAAAAAGCTTAGCACATATGCAAAACAAACAGTAAAATAGCAGGCATAAATCCTATCTTATTTATAATTACATTACATGGAAATGGTTTCAATACCCGAATCAAAACACAGATTGTCACAGACTTGATTAAAAAAACAGGATAGATAACCATAATAAACACTATTTGGATTAAAAAACATAAATACATAAAAGAATGGATAAAAAGATATAGCAGTAAAAAAGAAAAGCCTAACACAAACCTTTAATTTCAGTGGCTTGGGAGGCTGAGGCAGGAGGATAATGAGTTCAAAGCCAGCCTCATGAACAGCATTGGTGAGGCCCTAAGCAACTCAGTGAGACCCTGTCTCTGAATAAAGTACAAAATAGGGTTGGGGATGTGGCTCAGTGGTTGAGATCCCCGAGTTCAATCCCTGATACTTCCAACCCCAAAGATATAGCAGTAAAAATAGAAAGCTGTATTTGCTTTATTAATATCAGAAATATTTGCGAATATCAGGAAGATAACAATTATAAATATATGGATATAACAACTGAATTTCAAAATATATGAAGCAAAAATGAACAGAACTGAAAGGAGAAATTTAATAATGGTTGGAGACAACAAAAACCCTCTTTCCCCTTGCCTCTCCTTTCATTTCCTCCTTTTTTAGACAGGGTCTTACTCTATAGCCCAGGGTGGCCTTAAACTCTTCCTGCCTCAGCCTCTTAAGTAGATGGCAAGGGCCACTACACCAAGCTTTATAATCTACTTCAGTGATCATCACAATAATAATCCAAAGACATCTTAAAGCCAAAGTTTTGGGGAATCAGAAAACAGATTAAAAATAAGTCATGTGGGTGGGTTGGGGGTGTGACTCAGTGGTAGAGCACTTAACTAGCATGTATAGGTCCTGGGTTCAATCTCCAGCACTGTAAAAAGAAATGGAGGTGGGTGGAGGGAAAGGGAGAGAGGAAAACGAGAAGGAAAAGGAAGAGAGAGGAGGAGAGGGGAGGGTAGTGGTGGGAGAGGAGGCAAGGGAAAAAGCAAAAGCCTGGCCAACATATGGAGGGAGGGAGGGAGGGAAGGAGGAAGGAAGGAAGGAAGGAAGGAAGGAAGCAAGGAAGGAAGGAAGGAGAAATATAAAAAGTCAGAAAGAAAGTGATGAGAGAGAAAGAAAGAAATATAGACAGAAGGAAAGCCAGCCAGCCAGCCATCTGGGGACAAAAAAGAATAAAATGAAGTAGAGCTAGTAATAGAATAGCATCAGACTGAAGGTCATCATACATCTGCTATTAAATCCCCAAAGCTACTTTCAATCTAAGTCTACCTTTATGAGGACAATACAAAGACAGTTCCAGGGCTGGAAGTATAGATCAGTGGTAGAGTACTTGCCTAGCAAGCATGACGCTCTGGATTCAGTCCCCAGAACCAAAGGAAAAAAGAAGTCTAGTTCCCACTCTTGAATTCTGTATTAGCTGTTTGTTGTTGCTATAACTAATTATGAAAAATTTAGTGGCTTAAAACAACATAAATTTATTATCCTAAAGTTCTATATATTAAAAGTCTAGCATGGGGGCTGGGGTTGTGGCTAAGAGGTAGAGCACTTGCCTAGCATGCATGAGGCACTAGGTTTGATCCTCAGCACCACATAAAAATAAAATAAAGATATTGTGTTCACCTATAACTAAAAAATAAATATTTAAAAAAAGTCTAACATGGGTCTCAGGTCATAAAATGTGGGTGATGGCAGGGCTGCACTCTTTTGGGATGCAGCAGGAGAAATCTGTTTCCTAGATTTTCTAGCTTCTAAAAGCTGCCTGGTCTGGGCATGATGGTGCATGCCTGTAATCCCAGCAGCTTGGGAGGCTGAGGCAGTAGGATCATGAGTTCAAAGCCAGCTTCAGCAACTTAGCGAGGCACTAAGCAACTCAGTGAGACCCTGTCTGTAAATAAAATACAAAATAGGGCTGGGGATGTGGCTCACGGGCCAAGTGCCCCTGAGTTCAATACTAGGTACCAAAAAAAAAAAAAAAACTGCCTGTATTTCTTGGTTTGTGGCCTTCTTCCTTTGTCTTTAAAGACAGCAGTGTTACATCTCTCTAATACTGTTTCCCTTATCATATATTTTCTCTAGTCTCCTTTTCTGTCTCCCTTTTCCACTTTGTTATTGTTGTTTAGTGCTGGGAATGGAACCAAGGTCTCATGCATGCTAGGAAAGTACTCTCCCACTGAGCCACATCCTCAGCCCTCCCTCTTCCTTTTTTAAGGACTCTGTTCTTACACTGGATGCACAATGATCTCCCTATCTTAAAGTCACCTGATTAACAACTTTCATTCCATCTGCGATCTTAATTTTCCTTTGTTATATAATCAAATCCAGTCATATGTTTTAGGTCTCTGAATATGGACATCTCTAAATGACCATTATTCTTCCCACTGCAAATTCTATTGAGATTTTGCACATGTCTATGTCTTTACAATATACTCTTCAAGCTCAACTTTGACTTGGTACATGTAACCAAAGAAGCCTGATCTGATTAGTACTTCTTTAATAGTTGACAGTGACCCTCTTTTTTCCAAACTGAATATATGTATTTTACTAATATTCTTATGAATAATAAAGATCTCTTACTTCAGATAAAGTATGATACTATTTTAAAGGTTATCTTTGTGATCAATGAACTCACCAAGAAACTCAAAATGCAAGACCAGTGTTTCTCATTGACTGATAACATTTCAAGGAAAATTCTGGAAAACAATACTGGGTTTCTAGCTGTTTGTTTTCTGAATGAAAACATAAAACAAACTCAG